>NC_067403.1:132424669-133117786 GCF_016432865.1 Antechinus flavipes | reverse complement strand
TCTACTTGCTATTCTTTGCACAAGACTGTCATCTCCTGCCTCCAAACATTTGTACTGGCTGTCTCCCTGGCCTATGATGCTCTATCCCACCCCATCTCACACCTGCCATACCACTCTCCCCTCACTTTCTCTGGTTTCATCCATTCATCAGCTCAAATCTCACCTTCTGCAGGAAACCTTCCCACTCCTCTCAGCCCCTGCACTCCATTACTTTCCCAGTATTTTCTTTAATAGTATGAATATTTCTTTTTTTTTTTATTTTTTTTTAAATTTTTTATTTAATAATTACATTATATTGACACTCATTTCTGTTCCGATTTTTTTTTCCCCTCCCTCCCTCCACCCCCTCCCCTAGATGGCAAGCAGTCCTTTATATGTTGGATATGTTGCAGTATATCCTAGATACAATATATGTTTGCAGAACCGAACAGTTCTCTTGTTGCGTAGGGAGAATTGGATTCAGAAGGTATAAATAATCCGGGAAGAAAAACAAAAATGCAGATAGTTCACATTCGTTTCCCAGTGTTCTTTCTTTGGGTGTAGCTGCTTTTGTCCGTCATTTATCAATTGAAACTCAGGTCTCTTTGTCAAAGAAATCCACTTCCATCAAAATATGTCCTCATACAATATCGTTGTCGAAGTGTATAATGATCTCCTGGTTCTGCTCATTTCAATAGTATGAATATTTCTAAAGAAAAACAAGTGCTGCTGTGAATTCCTCTTTTCTTCTCCCTTCTCTGAGACCTTCCTCTTTCATTTAGTTGCTCAGTCACCACAATGTAACAGTTTCAAGCAAGTGACTACATTGTCATACTTTATTTGACAATTTGTCTTTATTTATTTAAAGGACTTTGTTGGTTAATTTGCTGTGTCTGTTATGTAATGCATTAAATTCAAGACCTTTGAAAATGATAAGGCTCAATTAACTGATAGGATTGATAAAGATAACTTGGGCATGACTCAGGGGCTTCTGGCATAGACATTTAGTTACTCATTGGGAATGTAATTGGGACATGTGAAGGTTTTATTAGAGATTTTATAATTCCTGACTCAAATTTGTAAGAATTCAAGCCATTCTCCAATTGATAAATGGTCAAAGGTTATGAACAGGCAATTTTTAGATGAAGAAATTTAAAACCATTCCTAGTCATATGAAAAGATGTTCTAAATCATTATTGATCAGAGAAATGCAAATTAAGACAACTCTAAAGTACTACTACACACCTCTCATATTGGTGAAGATGACAGGAAAAAGATAATGATAATATTGGAGGGGATATGGGAAAACTGGGGACATTAATACATTGTTGGTGGAGTTGTGAGCTGATTCAACTATTCTGGAGAGCTATTTGGAACTTTGCCTATCAAGGGCTATCGAACTGTGCATATTCTTTGACCTAGCAGTATTTTTACTGGGCTTGTATTCTAAAGAGATCATCAAGGAAGGAAGTGGATTCCCATGTACAAAAATGTTTCTGGCAGTCCTTTTTACAGTAGCAAGAAACTGAAAACTCAGTGGATGCCCATCAACTGGAGAATGGATGAACAAGTTATGTTATATGAATATTATGGAATATCATTGTTCTATAAGAAATGATCAGCAGGATGATTTCAGAGATGCCTGGAGAGACTTACATGAACTGATGCTAAGTGAAATGAGCAGAGCCAGAAGGTCATTGTACATGGCAACAGCAAGATTATATGATGATCAATTCTAATGGATATGGTTCTTCTCAACAATGGGAAGATTCAGTTCCAATGATCTTATGATGATGAGAGCCATCTATACCCAGAGAGAGCTCTGTGAGAACTGAATGTGGATTACAACATAACATTTTCATTTCTTTTGTTATTATTTGCTTGCCTTTTGCTTTTTTTCCTCAATTTTTTTCCTTTTTGATCTGATTTTTTTTTTTTTTTTGGTGCAGCATGATATTTGTGGAAATCTATAGAGAGGACTTGCATAACTTTAACATATATTGGATCACTTGCCGACTGGGGGAAGGAGGGAAAAGAAGGAAAAAAAAATTAAAATACAAGATTTAGTAAGGATGAATGTCAAAATTTATCTATGTATATATTTTAAAAATAAAAAGCTATAATTTAAAAAAGCGGCTTCATAGTTCCATCACTCTCCAAAGGATCCTATATCTGTTTTTAAAATTTAAATACCAAAAATTTATCTCTAGAAACTGAGTTATTTGATGTTGTTTTTTTTTTTTTTTTTTTTTTTTTTTGTTTAATACACGTTTGTTCAATAACCAAGAACTTTTTTGGTGATATTTGTATTTTTGACCAAAAGCAATAAAGTTTTGGTTAATAAACTCCAATAGTTCTCTTTTTTACCTGTAGGGTCCAATGCAAATGTCTCTGTCAATAAATTACCTTTGAGCCTGGCTCAAATGGTCCTTTCCAGGTTTATTATACATTGCTCTTTTTCATGTGTTCTGTGTATGATATACCCACCATGTAATTTTCCATTGCCCTCTATCTTGAATTTTTAATTTGTTGGAGAATGGGATTTTCCATGACTTGCTGCCTGTCTTACTGTTCTTTACCCATGATATTATACCTCTTTTCTCACTATCTATCTTTTCCTAGGCAGTCCCCCCTATATCTATAATTTGGTCCTTTCCTATCTTTTCACTCCCCAAATACCTAATTTATTTCAAAGCTGAAATCAGATAATGCCTACTCTAAGAAGCCTTTCCTGTACTGTACCCTAGTAAAGCAACAAATTACCCTGTTTTTATTTTGATAGGCATTGAGTTGGTACATGGGATAGAACACTGGACTGGGAGTCAAGATAACCTGGGTTCAAATCTGGCCCCAGACACTTATTAGCTATGTAACACTAGGCAAATCACTTAACCTGTCTCATTTTCCTCATCTGTAAAGTGTGGATAATAATAGCATTTACCTCGCAGGGTTTTTGTGAGGATGAAATAATATTTGTAAAGCTCTTTTCAAGTCTTAAAATGATATATAAATATTAGTTGTTATTATTTATCATCTGTCTTTATAAGTATACCTATTATCTTCCCTGTTAGACTACAAGGTCTCTGAGTGCAGGGGCTGTTTAATTTCTATCTCTGTATCCCAATTGTATAAAGAAATATCTAGAACATAGTAGGTAGCACTTAATAAATGGATAAAGTCCTAGGTTTGGAGCTAAGAAAACTCATTGTCCTGATTTCAAACCTGGCCTCAGATACTACCTAAGTGTGTGACCTTAGGCAAAAACCTTAACTCTGTTTGCCTCCATTTCCTCATTGGCTCTTTGACCATGAGAGTATGAAGCCAAATAGATAAGATGCCTTGGTGTTACATGCATTAAATTTGGTGGTCTTAACAATCTTGTCAGTATGCTGCAAAATCATTTTGGTTGTAGCTCATATGGGCAAACTTCATCTGCAAAGGAAACTGGACAATTTCTCATGATTCCAGAGGTAGTCTAAGTTATAGGAATAAAGAACCAGAATAAATATTATTCGCTTTCTTAGATCTAAAAATGGAAACACCACAGGACACTGGGAAAATTCCTGACTGTCCCTTTGGCACTCTGGCCCCAGTCATTATGAATTCAACTCACCAATTCTCTGGTCTTCTTGTCTGATTGTTTCTGTTGTCTAGATGTGGAGTCTGTTTGAGCCATTGATAGGTTGGCTTAAGTCACAGCATTATATGTTTTTCATTCTCTGTTGGTGGCAGTCATGAATTACTCCTTAAATCACCTAACATAGCTGCAGATTCACTGAGCAGAAGCCTTTCTTTTTACCTTCTTATTTTTTAGTCAATATTACAGAATCTGGTGGTCAGTATTTAAGAATCTTAATTGTAGTTTATCACTATTTCACAAAGTGGTAGAAACTCAAAAGTAGCTCTTATTTCCTCTCTCACTCCATCTCTTCTATCTGTAATATTTACTCATTTTCTCCTCCCCACCTGTAAGAAAATGATTAGATACTAACTCATTCAGTCTCATTGGTCTTATCATAAGTGGAAAAATTCTTTGAGCTGCAGTGGCTTTGCACAAGACTGTGTTTGGATAGGCTGAAGAAAATCAGCTCTTCCCCAGGCATCATCTATAAATTATGATGTGAGTTTAGAAAAGGTGATTTGGAGCAATTATGGCATCTCTGAGGATCAAAGATAGAATTGAACTATATCAGAGGAGGGAGATACTGATGAGAGTTATTGGCCCTATAAGTATTTTACATGAGAAGATTCAGGTTGAAGGAAGTCTACAGAAAATGTCAGCTTTTTCCTCTCCCAATGCCTATCTATCCATAAAAGTAATTATGGACAATAATATAACTTGCTTTTTCCTTTACTAAACATTTCCAGCAAATGAAATTTTTGCTTTAATCCCAGAGGCCAGGGGTTAGCTAGAGATAATATAAATGTAAATTTAGGCAGAGAGCTCAATCTCTGCCCAAATATTAGGAATTTTTCTAATGGGGGGCTGAGAGCAATTGTGATTAAACTCAATATTTCGTCCAAAATAAACTCACCAAAGCTGTTGAGGAAGGAACTATGTGAACCTTAGAAGATAGTTTATCACTTCCAGACTTAAAGTAAGATAATATTGTAATAGGGCATTATACACCTCTTGTTACCTGTCATCTCTCCTCTTCCTCCTCCTCCTCCTCCTCCTCCTCCTCCTCCTCCTCCTTCTCCTCCTTTTTTCTCTTTCTCCTCAATCCATCACACTTTCTAGCTATTCTTTCTTTTTTCTCTACTACAGGGAAAAGCACAAAACTAGTGTATATTCTTTTTTACTTTCAAAGTTTTTTGTAAATTAAATATTAATTCTTAGGAGACCCTAATTCTCTTTCACCTTGACTGAGAAACTGGTGACTAGGAAGATTACCTTATGGCTCTGGGAGTTTTATGTAAAATGTGAAATTTAATGGTAGAAAGGGAGAAAAACCTAATCTCTCACACCTTTGGCTGGTAATGAGTAGGTCACTTTTGGTCACTGCTAAGGAACATCTCTATCAGAGGAGCCCTCTCATTGGAGAATTTTCATTCATCTTTGGGATTCATATTTGTTCATTTATCTGTCTTTATTAGATTTTCCTCCTCTCAATAAGATTTCCTTCCATAATACCGTGTATTAAGCTTTCAAATGTGGGATTGATTTCAGTAATCCACGGTGACCATATATACATGTATACATATTTACATTCCCTTGGTGGGAACCATAAAGTTCCCTAAAGTGTCCTGGGTTGTTTGGGCTATGGGAGACTCTCTTCTACAAGTGTCCCATTTTGGAAACTCCTTCAGTTTAATTCATCAAAAGAGGTATCTTTTACATTTGTGGTAATTGAGCCTGGATTCTATCCTTTGCAAATACTAAAACATGCAAGAGTCTCTTGAGCAAGTATAAAATGTTCACAACTGCCCTGAATGGAGGCAAAAAAATAAAAACAAAACAAAACTAGTTTTTATTTCCTAAAAGGAAAATCCATGTAAAGTTCTTCAAAGTCTGGCTCTTTGGACAATTTCTGTCATTATATGATGTGTTCTTACACAATATTCTGGAAACTTTTATACAATACAATCTGATATAATAGCTTTGTATTAGACACAAGTCAGCTAGGTGGTACAGTGGACAGAATGCTGGACTTGGAGTCAGAAGGACCTGAGTACAAATATTGCCTCTGACACATCATAGCTGCACGACCCGGGGCAAGTCACTTTTTCCTGTTTGCTTTAGTTTCTTCATTTATTCTTCAAAGTCTGTCTCTTTGGACAATTTCTGTCATTATATGATATGTTCTTACGCAATATTCTGGAAACTTTTATATGATACAATCTGATATAATAGCTTTGTATTAGACACAAGTCAGCTAGGTGGTACAGTGGACAGAATGCTGGACTTGGAGTCAGAAGGACCTGAATACAAATACTGCCTCTGACACTTCATAGCTGCACGACCCTGGGCAAGTCACTTTTTCCTGGTTGCTTTAGTTTCTTCATTTATAAAATGAGTTGGAGAAGGAAATGACAAAGCACTATTTATGCCTTGTCAGGAGGATATTGCATTATTCCCCCTTGTGCATTCTACACTTAAAATGAATTGACCCACTTGCTTTTCCTTATTTGTGACATTCCATTTCTGGACTCCAGGCCTTTTCAGAAATGGTCTTTGTGGTTAGAATACTCACCCTCCTTACCTCTCTTTTGCAAATCTTAGCTACCCATGCTCAGTTCAAGTGCCACTTCCTTTAATAAATAGGCTTTTCCCAATTTTCACGCATTTTTTAGTTCCTTGCCCACCAAAATTAATTTGTGTTTATTTTGTTTCCTATATTAACTTATCTGGGAATATGTTGCATTCCTATAGTAGAATATAAACTCCCTGATAGCAGAAACTAATTTTTCTATTTGTAATTCCAGCACATTTAGTATAGTACTTGGCAATAGTAGGTGCTTAACAAATACTTATTGACTCACTGATTGAAATGGTTTTCTAAATTTAATTCAGATACTCTGTTTCAGAATTATAAATTCAAATATATTGATTCCTAATTTTGGACATGTTCTTCTATGTCATTTGATATCCTCCTCTCCCTCTTCATTCTCTTTCCTCCCCCTTTCTGTTATTCTTATCCTATATCACTATTATGTGGGCAATTTATATTTTTGTAAATATTCATCCATTTCAATTAGATAGTGCCTTGGTGGTATACAACTGGGGAAAACAGCTCCTTATTATTTAATTTCTTTTTCATTAGTGGCAAGTTCATCCTTTTAATTTTTGATGCTGATATTTTTTTTCCTTTTTCTAATCAAATTAACCAAAGGTTTATCTATTTTGTTTTTTCCCCCAGAAAACCAACTTAGTTTTATTAATTAGTTCAATGGGTTTCTTAGTTTCAATTTTATTAATCTCTCCTTTAAGTTTCCGAATTTTTAATGTGAGATTTAATTGGGGAACTAATATGTTCTTTTTCTAGCTTTTTTAGTTGCATATCCAATTCATTAATCTCTTTTTTTTTCTATTTTATTCATGTAACTATTTGGAGACACAAATTTTCCCCAAAGAACTGCTTTGGTTACATCCCATAGATTTTGGTATGTTGTCTCATTGTCATTCTCTTGGATGAAATTATTGATTGTTTGACTCACTTATTAGTAAAATTAGATTTTTAAATTTCCATTTGGTTTTTAGTCTGTTTCCCTGGCCTTTTATTGAATATAATTTTTATTGGATCATGGTCTGAAAAGGGAGCATTTACTATTTCTGCTTTTCTGCATTTGATTGTGAAGTTTTTATGCCCTAAAAAATGGTCAGTTTTTGTGCAGATGCCATGTACTGCTGAGAAAAAGTTGTATTTCTTTCTGTCCTTCTTCAATGTTCTCCAGAGATCCTATTCTACATTAGTGACATATACACCTGAATTAAGTAGCTAACTGTGATTCCCAGAGAAATAAGCCTACACATTACAGTAGCTGCCAAAAGAGAATAAGAATGAAGAAGTGGATCATATCTGCTTCATTTTATAAAACTAGAAAAATCATTCAAGGTCAGTCCAGTCTTAAAGAACAAAAATCCTCTGACAAAGTCACTAGGGCTTCTATTCTCTCTTTATGATATGGAAGTATTTTATAGGATCACTGGACAAAAAATATAAAAAATATATTATCTCTCTCACTTGAAAGGAAAGTTTTTTTTTGTTTGTTTGTTTGTTTTGTTTTGTTTTGTTTTGTTTTTGGCTTCTGTCATTAAATGGTACACTTTCAGGAACTTCCATTAAAATGTGTCTTTTTCTTACCTTTTCTCCCCTTTTTCTTCCCCCTCCTTCTCTCTTTTCCTCATTCCCTTTTTTCTTCCTCTCCTCATCCCCTGCTTTCCTTCCTTCTTTCCTTCCTTTCTTCCTTCTTCTCTCCCTCTTTTCCTCCCTCCTTCTTTCCTTTTTTTATTTTCCTCTTTTCTTTCTCTCCTTCCTTCTCTTTCTTCCTCTTGGGTATCCACTTAATATAGTTACTATATTTTAAATACACTTTGACATTTTGTTCCCTGTCTGAAGAGACCCCAGAAAAATTGTCCCAGAGTGAAGGCACTTTGTGAGTCAGCACCAACTTGAAGCTCAGAAGCTCTCACAGGTATATTTTAAGACATTGAGAATACATTAATTGAAGTAAAAGACATTTAATCTAACATCATAGCAAATGAAGTGGCCTTACTGAGGTATTCTACCAATAGCAGGCAAGAAAACGCATGCAGAAAACACTTATAAACAGGGAGCTTTAATGAAAGGAATATACAAAGGGAGAATGTGTCTTGGAAATGTGAAGAAGTGCAAACATAAGAAATACCTATAGCTAAAACAATGTACCTCCAATGTTGCAAGGCTGCTCATGCCCTCTAGTGATGGCAACACCTCATTATTTGTTGAGAATATCATTTTTGTTGGTCTTGTGGTTGCCAAACTTCTCTTTATTACCATCTTTTGAGCATCAGTATCAACTGCTAGGAGGGAAATATTACACAGAACTAATTGGGTCCCTCTCAACACTCAGCTACCAAGTCTAGGAGTTTCTTTGTTCTTCCTGTCTTGTAATTCCTTAAATAATGAGCTGAACAAGTAAGGCAAAGAATAGAGTTTTTAATTTTTATTTTTTAAGACTAGATATCCCAGGCTGGTTAAGTGGTCATTCAGACTCTAATTCACTGCAACTCGGCATGAAAACTTTGACCTACTGTTTCCAACTTGAGCCACTTTTCTCTTTCACGAGCAACATGGTTGCCCATATCTTTCTTCTTCTCATCATTTTGGTGCTAGATTTAACATGAATATCTTTTCAGCTTCAACGCTATTGCAGCCTAGAATTCCCAGGCTCTAGCAATCTACCAGTCTCAAAAGATAAAGTATTTTAGGATGTGCAAAGTTCTTTGCATATGTTTTTCCATTTAAGTCTCGCAATAATCATGTGTGACAAACACTACAAATATTATTAAAGGCTGTTTTCATCTTTTTTTTTTTCAGTCAATGCTACATATAGGAAAACCTGAGCTTAAGTTTGACTTCAAACACTTAATAGCTATATGACCCTGGGCACGTCATTAATTATGTTTGCTTCAGTTTCTTCAATTGTAAAATGGGAGCAATAGTAGCACCCACTGTCTAAGGTTGTTGTAAAAATCAAATGAAATATTTGTAAAATGCATAGCTTATTGAGGGGTACTTAGTGGTATGGCAGATAGAGTGCCAAATCTGAAGTCAGAAGACTCATCTTTCTGAGTGCAAATCTGATCTCAAATACTTGCTAGCCTGTGTGATCTTGAATAAATCCTTTAACTCAATTTGCCTCTCTTTTTTCACTTACAAAATTAGCTGGAGAAGGAAATAGCAAACCACTCTAGTGTCTCTGCCAAGAAAACCCTAAATGGTATCACAAAGAGTTGGACACAACTGAATAACAACAGCAGCAGGTAGCTCAATGACAGCAAATTTTTAATGCTCAACTGTCTGGTTGTGTCCAACTTTATTGACAAAGATATTAGAGTGGTTTGCCATTTTTTTTTCTCTAATGTATCCTTATTTTACAAATTAGGAAATGCAATAAATAGGGGTTGAGTAGCTTGCTCAGAATCATGTAGCTAGTAAGTGTCTGAGGCCAGATTGGAACTTCAAATTTGAGGCCATAAACAGCTGCTTAATAACTATTAGCTGATTGACTAATTGCCTTGCCAAGATTTCATAGCCAGAACTAAGGTCTTGCTTTCTAGGCCAGCTCTCTAATGCATTACTACCATTTATTGAATGACTAGAAGGTAGATAACATTATTTTAGGCACTTAGGAGAACGTAGTACATATTATCTCTGACTTCAAAAAGCTTGTGGTTTAAATCAACCTAGTTTCTAAGATCTAGAAATCTTAGATCTTAGGCTGGAAAAGGGAGTGCTCTCTAGGGAAGCTGTCATTGAGAATTCAGCTGTTCTTACAATGAGAATGACAAATGGAGAGTTACTTCCTATACAAAATTTTGTATGCTGAAAATCTGAAAGAGGAGCTAATTACCGTAACTCTCAGCAACAAAAATTCCACATGATTTTACCTCTTTCTTTGACTATGGAATACCAGAAAAAGAATGGTTCTAGTGGAAGTTTGGCAACCACAAGATTAACAGCAATTGAGTAGATATCTTTCACTGACAAAAAGGGATGCATTTTAAATCTCCAAAAGGACAGAGGAGATGGGAGTAAACCAGGCCTGGGCTTAGTTAAGTCTTTCTGAGATGGCCCAGGACTGCAATTTTGTGCTTCCCTTCCTCTTTTTTCTCTTCTCTTCTTTACTTTTATTTTTTTGTCTCCTACTTACCAATCAGAAGATGAAGTGAATGAGAGGTTAGGTGGGGAGGAGGATATAATTTCAAGTATATTTACATTAGCAACTGTAACTTAATTTTTAGCACCTGTAATAAAACACCAGCCTTAAATTAAAGCACACATGAATTTTTTATGCTTTAGAGATCACAACAGATTTTCCACTCATTAATTGTAGCCCAGTTGATAGAGGGAAGCTATCTTATTTTTTTATGAAGTTCATTTTCCTCACTAATACAAATCAATTTGGTGACATTTGTTTCCCATAATTAATAAAGATTATTTGCATATTTTTAGAAAGCCATGACCCAACTACCATAATTTTGTATCTATTTTCCTGATGGATCACGAAGATGATTAGAATGATGGTGATTAGATGATGAGTTGGACCAAATAATTCTACCTCTATTTAGTATAATTTTCAAATAATTTAACTGAATAATTTTTTAAAAAATGATGTGAATGTATGGTTTGATTTCTTCCTTCCTTCACAGGTCCTGCACCCTTCTTAATTTTCAGCCATGGAAATGCTATCTTTAGGACTGACATGGAGGGAACTTATCACAAACAAGTGGTAGCTAATGCTGGCACGACAATATTGATGGATTTTCATTATAGAAAGGAGAAAGTGTATTGGGTGGACTTAGAAAGAGGACTTCTGCAAAAAGTATTCCTGAATGGCACAAAGAAAGAGGTAAAGTACCTGCCTTCATAGCATTGGTGGGATGTTGGTTGGGGACATAAAGACGACAGAATTTGAGATTCTAAGATGCTTAACAGGAAGTGGCCAATATTGTATCAATTCCAGAGTAACACTGATCCTAAATTTGGGGGGGGGGTCCAGTTCACAGTTTTTTCTTATATCCATGCTAGATTTGTGTTAGCTTGTGCTGTTTGGGATCATGGGAGTGATCATTTTATCTGAATTGACTAATCAATTTAGTAAAATGATTATTTACCTGATTCCCCAAAATGAGATTTTCTGACTTGGTCATTTTGGTGTTGTACATATTCAGGGATTATCTTTGAAATAAGAATTTATGATGAATCCTTATATTTCCATAGCACTTTATAGTATACTGAACACTTTACTTGCAACCATTCTGTGAAGTAGGTATGGAAAATCTGGACAGGTCCTACAAAGTTGGAAAGGCTTTAAATATGGACCTAATGATAAACTTCTTGGTTTACTGTTTGAGCACAAGCTTAGCTAACTTAGGTGAGGTTCGTGACAAGGCTGGCCAAAAGGTGATGAATGTTTTGGTGCTAGGAATTCTAGAAGCTAGAAGAGAATCTCTTAGAGATCATCGATTTTCCTATCTTTCTTAGAGAACAGTTTATTTTGTCCTGAAGGAGAAACTAAAGTTCCGAAAAGTCAAATACCCTCACATAGTTAGGAGGTGGCAGAAACAGAATTTGGACCTTAGTCTTTTGGCTTCAGGCCCATAATTCTGTCTCTCTCTAAAGATAGTTTGGAAAATAGTTGGAAGAAAGAGTGCAGAGCTCATAAAAATTTCACAACTTTGTCCCTTTTGGAGTATTGGAGTGGACAATACCTAAACACTGCAAGATACACTCGATGAAAATGATTATAATAGAACATTTTTCTAAATAAATGCTTCTTTGTTATTCAAAACAGCTATGATTTCATCAATGTGACCAATGATATAGATCAAAACCAATAAATGTAAGAATCTGTGGGTTGGCCAACGAAACTCCATCCTGGGGTAGCCAATCTTTTTGACAGGTAATTGATTGAATATATTTTTAGAGTGGTAGAGGTATCAGTAAATATTTCTAGATTAAACTCAAACTCCTGTAGAATTGTATGGAAAGAAATGAAAATTAAAACAATTATTGTTCCAAAAACGAAATGTTTAACAGCCTATTTATATAATTTGTATAACAGGTTACTTTACAAGTTAATGATAATGTGCAAACCCATACAATATTGTGCAAAGATCTAAGAAAGAGAAGTGTCACAATGTGGATGCAATTTTGTAAACTATAAATCCATATTTTACCATGTTCTATATTTAAGAGGGTTGTTCACTTATATTAATATTTATTCTCACCTCTCATAGGAAGCTGTTGCATTTAGGCAGCTAGATGATGCAGTGGATAGAGCATTAGCCTTAGAATCAGGAAATATTGAGTTCTGGAAAAATCACAACCTCTCTTTGTTTCTGTTTTCCCAGTTGTAAAATGGGAATTAATAATGGCATCTACTTTGCAGAATTCAAATGAATTCAAATCAAATGAAAAAATACTTGTTAAGATGGTAACATAATGCTATCTTATAGTAGGTGCCTTTTGCCTGCCTAACATTTAGAAGGGCAACTTTCTTACTCTAAGGGTATTTATTTAAAAGAAAGAAAGATGAATAACAGATGAATGAATGAGTAGTAAGAGGCAAATTTATCTAAAGAACATGCAGAAAAGTTAGAGCATTTCAGTCTAATCTTAGAATCCTTAAAATAATCCTTTCAGTCTCCAGGAATCATATCTAGAAAGAACCACAAGAAATCCATGCACAAATGTTTGAGAGTTTGTTCCTAATATTAAGAAAATTGCCCATTAATTCTATCCAGAATTCACTCCTTTAATATTAATATCTTCTTTTTAATGATATGTCCTGAGCTCAGTGCCATTTGTCAGAAGGAGGAAAAGAAGACCTTAACACCTAGGGTAGCACCAGGGAAGAGAGGAAAGGAAAGAGAACAGAAATAGAGAGAGAAAGAGACAGAGAGACAGAGAGACAGAGACAGAGAGACAGAGAGAGACAGGAACACACACAGAGAGAGAGAGAGAGAGAGAGAGAGAGAGAGAGACAGAGAGAGAAACACACACAGAGAGAAACAGAGAGAGAGAGAGAGAGAGACAGACAGACAGACAGACACACACACACACACAGAGGGACACAGAGAGACAGAGAGAGATAGAGAGACACAAATATAGAGATAAGAGACAGAGAGAGGCAGGCAGAGTAGGGCGTGGATGAAATAAACTATATATAGTTCATTTATTTCCCAACCTGACACATGAACTCTATGGAATCTTGTCACATTCTGACAAAATGTTTTATATGTGTGGGTTTGGTTGAAATCTTGAATTAAATTTTAGAAATCGCTATGATGGACTTGAATAAGCTTTGTTATCAAATGATGTAGATTTCACTTTTAAGGCAGTTTAAGTTATTGCAAAAGTCCCATTCAATACTTGATTCTAACGGTTTGCATATTTTGAGAACCTTTTTATTTTAAAGCTATGACAGTGAGTATTGGGCCAAGAAATAGGTACATGTAAATTGAGAAGTATCATTTTAGAGATTCATTTGGGATGGTAATTTTGAAATGATAAAAATAAAAGTAGCAATTCAGGACTTTTATTCAAAGTAGTTTAATTATAATTAAATTATAGGATGTTAAAGAATAGAATAATTAATAGTGACATGCTTAAAATGACAGATTTTTAAAAAAGCATCTTGTTGGTGATGAGGAAAGGTTAATAACTCATATAAAGTTTTTATTTCACAGACTCTGTGCCATACAGAGAAAGGGATTTCAGGAATGGCAATAAATTGGATACATGACGAAATTGTTTGGTCCAATCAACTGAAAGGAACAATTGAAACTACAGACATGAAAGGGAACAATTCTCATATCCTCTTGAAAGAATTAAATTATCCTAAAAATATTGTTCTTGATCCAATAAAAAGGTAAAATTCTCTCTGTTTTCTGATATAATAATAATAGTCTTTAAAATGTGAAGGAAAATTCACTAGCATCATTCACTTTTAAAAAATGACTTAGGGAAAGTTGCAATGGTTTGCTGTTAAATTGTTAAGGTGGCTTCCTGATAATGTGATTGAAAAATATGTGCTATTGAACTTATGCAGTGACTATTCACTTTGATAGAAAAAAATTCCAGGGTTTATAGTACAATATAATGGAGAGTATTTCTTGCATCTAGAATCACAAGACCCAGTTTCAAATTCTGGCTGTGATCCTGACTGGGTAATCTAAGGTAAGTCATTTTAAAATTCAGCTAAGGATCTCAGTAGAAAGAGTGCTGGACCTGGAATCAGAAAGATTGAATTTGCATCTTGTTCCAAACACTTTTTTTTTCAAAAGCTTTTTCAAATGCTTATCAAGGGTCACATATTTTAGCCTCACTTAGACTCAGTTTTCCTCATCTGTAAAAGGGGGTTAATAATAGCATCTACTTCCTAAGATTGTTGTGTGAATAAAGACTGGTGATATTTTAAAGTGCTTTGCAAACTTAAAGCAGTACATAAATGCTAGCTATTATTAATTAGTCATTACTTACCCTGGGCTCAGTTTCCTAAGTTGTAAAATGAGGGAATTGGAATAAAAGGTCTCTAAGGTACACTTTTAATGTTGTGGATTTAATCATCCTCTTTATGCCGATTGTTCATTAGATTCATTCCATTCAGCCTTCTTCTCTCTTTTGAATTTCAATTCTGCATCACCAAATGCTCATCTAACATTTCAAAGTGAGTATTCTAGAGACAGCATGTCCCAAACAGAATTTATTATCTTTTCCCCTTGATTGTAGTAACCTAATAAATATTTATTAAGTGCCTCCAATCTACCAGGCACTGTATGTTTAGTGTGGGAGATACATTTAGTAAAAAGAAAGTCCCTGCCCTCTAGGAACTTATAATCTAATGAGGGGAGGGGAGACAACACACAAAAGCAGGGAGGAAAATGCGAGAAAGACCAGGAGATACCCAGGGTGGGGATACTTTGTTCCATGGAGTGTTATTGGAAGTACCCCCTTTCTTCTAGTATCTTATTAACTGTTCAAACTTTGCAAGTCCATTCGTTGCCCCAACTTGCTTTTTGTAGTTTTATAGCTTCTCTCCTATATAGTCTATTCTTTCTACTCACAAAGTCACTATCTCATTGTGAGTCACTATTATCATTGGTCTCCCTGCTAGCAATCTTTTCATCTGCCTATCAAACTTATTTTCCCTAAGTCAAGGTCTGACCAAATTATTCACTAAATCATCTCCAGTGGTTCCCTATAGCCTTGTGGCCTTATCTTCTAATCATGGAACACTCTTATCTCAAACCTCTTTACATTTGCACTAACCATATCCCATATTTGTAATTCTTTCCTTCTACTTCATAAAATCCGTTTTTGTTCAAGCTACAGGTCAAACATCACTTATATATGAAGATTTTACTCATCTCCCAATTGCTAATTCTCTCCCTTAATAACCATTCTATATTTAACTACAATGTATTTATTTTTATTTATTGTCTTATTTTTATTCTAAATTAAATTAGACTGTGAGCTCCTTGAGAGTAGAAATAGTTTCATTGTTTGTACTTGTATCTTCATTCAGTATCTGACCCAGTGCTTGGCACATTAGGCACTGAATTGTTGACTGATTGATTGATTGATTTTTATAATATAATATAATAATATATAACAAGGAGAGTCAGCCTTGGGAAATGAAACAATCACCAAACTGAGAGAATCAGACCCAATCTATTTTTCCTCAATAGCTAGATCAGGAAGGTTATATAGAGATGTTATCCAGTCTGATTCTTTCATTTTACAAATAAGAAAAGTGAAGCCCCAAAAATGGTATTCCTAAAGATTGTATGTAACAATTTTGACTTCAAATCTAGTGCCCAGTTTAGTTATATTCAAATAATTCCTTCTGTATTGGAAACACTTGGATAAGTGCTAGGCATGCAATAATAGATAAGGTTTAGATTAGAATCCCATGCGGCTCTCTTCAACAATGAGATGATCCATACCAGTTCCAATTGTTCAGTAATGAAGAGAATCAGCTACACCCAGAGAGGTGTATGGGTGAGAACTATGGGAAATGAGTGTGGACCACAACGTAACATTTCTACTCTTTCTGTTGTTTACTTGCATTTTTGTTTTCCTTCTCAGGTTTTTTTAACCTTCTTTCTAGATAGGATTTTTCTTGTGCAGCAAGATAACTGTATTGAACGTGTGTTGGACTATCTGCTATCTAGGGGAAGGGATGGGGGGAAGGAGGGGAAAAATTGGAACAGAAGGTTTTGCAATTGTCAATGCTGAAAAATTACCCATGCCTATGTTTTGTAAATAAAGAGCTACAATAATAATAATAATAAAGATTAGAATCCCAGTTTTAGTGGAATGCCAGCTATGTGGCAAATCATTCCAACTCCGTTTCACTTTTTCATATACAAGTGCTGATAACAATATCTATACTACCTTCTTAGTTGTGAACTACTTATTGTAGTCCTTATATTCACTTTCATTGTCAGAGATTCCCAAAACAATTCCTTTTTTCCCCCCTTTCATATCACTAGTACTTAACACAATTTCTGGTCCATAGTAGACACTTAATAAATGTTTGTTGACAGTGTGACAGAGTTTGACTAGTTATGTTCCTCAGTGTCTAGGACAATGAAATCAGCTAATGAAATCAGTGCCCCCAGTGTATATTCCCCCTTATCCCACCTCAGCCCCTCCAAGATTATCAGTTGAGAATAATTTAGTCATCCAGGCTTAGGTAGCTTTTGGAAAGGGATATTTAGTAAGGTGGTGCAATAAAAGTTGGCTCAATACATCTTTCCAAACATTTGTGACTCCCTCTTTTACAAAAACATACACAGTACAGGGAGAAACTGGCTATATTTGCTTAAGGGATAACTCATAGTATCTACTTCTTAGAAGTTCTTTTCTTTCATTTATGGGATGCTCAAAAGTTTTCATTAGATTTGGGAAACTTTTTTTTTCCTTGTAGAGCCATGAATCTAATCTGTCCTTGCTTCCTGATTATACAGTATGGAACAAGCTGAGTAATGAACACCATTTAGGACACCAATGGGAATATTAGATCAGAAGTCAAACTGGACTCTTCAAAGATATTAGGTTCTTCTTTGGTCAAAGGTCAAAGCTAAAGCCTAGGCTATTCCCTCTTCTCAGGGATGAAAACCATATATTCTAATAAAGCCTTCTGTTTTCAATTCATTTGCTAACTTAATTATAGCTGAGCAAGTTCTTGCTTGGTGTCATTTCATTTTATTGAATGGTTTTTTAAAACTTAAAAAAATTTCTTCTTCCTTAAACTTTTTGTGCTTAGTCTAAGATCTTCTGATAGATTGAGACATTTTCATGTAGTTAAAGTAAAATGAGGTAGAGTGGTTTCAATCCCACATTTACATTAGTAAGTAAGAAATGTAAATTATTATTATAATTAAAATGATCAATTTTGCTCTCATCTACTAAGGAAAAAGATGTATATACAAACAACAAAATGATAATACCAGAAAGTATGAGATGTGTGATTCTGAGATCATCTAGTCAAAGATCTATTGTAAATTTTTGAAAGGAAAAAATCATTTTACTTCATAGAAGAGGTAGCGCCTTAATTTGCTGGCAAAGAAACAGAAAGACTTTAAAAGATTGAGGGGGAGAAAAAGGAGAATCTACTCAAGGCATAGGGGAGAGCATGAAAAAGGTATAGGAGTGCAGGATAAGAACAAGGGAATGGAGAATACTTCCCTCTGGTTAGAGTGTATAGTAAGTACAAGAAAGAGAGTAGTAGTAAGTAAGAGATATAAGAATGAAAAGTTAGGATCATAAATTCATAGTTTTAGATATGAAAGGAGCTTCAGGCATAAAATTTGATGTCCTTATTTTTCTGATGAGAAAACTGAGGCCTAAAAAAATTTCATAACTTGCTCAAGATCATGTAGACTCATTTCTATAGTAGAGCTGGGATTTGAATCCAGGTATTCTGGTTTTGAATCTAGCACACTTTCCACAATAATGTGTTGACTCTCTTCTAAAGTTTCATGCTTCTAAAAAAAGTGATTTTATATATATGTATATATATATATATATATGTATGTATATAGTAGTGCATGGTCTTGAATCTTAATATGAAACATTTATACTTTATCCTGTGAAAAATGGAATGTCACTAAAGATTTTTTAGAAGTGACAGAGTATGAATATTCAAGTAGCAGTATGGAGGATTTATTGGAGAAGACAAGAGTCCAGGAAGAATAGTCTGCTAAGCTATTTCAGTAATCTACCTGAGAAGTGAGTCTGAACATGGGGAATACAATGAAAGAATCAGTGAATGATCAGATCTCATATTCAGTCTGATCAACAATCAGACAAACTGTACCTTGATCTTGATATAGTTATGTCATTTTGATTCTCTTTGAGAATGAAGAACAATAACCAACCTACCTGATTTATAAAGATGAGAGATTTGGGATGGATCCCAAAGGACCATAAAGTTCCTGTTTAAGTGCTAACAATATATGCCATTTTAAAAAAGAATTTATTTTCAGAGAAGTGAAAAGGAGTCTATTATAAGGAATTTAAGGAACAACTGTCTGAGGAAAAAAATTTAGAAATTGGATGTCAATTGCCTTCAGAGGGCAAAGATTGCACATATAGAAAGCTTTGTGAGGAAGACAGACTGGTTTGGCCATTTTAGCTGAACCCATATCATATTAATTGAATTTTTGCCAAAAGTACTTACACTTTTTGTGACACAATCTAATGGTTGGCAATTCCTGAAATTGGTCATTATAACTCTCCAAATGTTATTCTTCTGTTTCTTTCTATTCAGGTTTATATTTTGGGTGGCAAATAATATTACTAGCACTATAAACAGAGCAAATATTAATGGGACAGATGTGAAGATTCTAATGCAGAGATCACAAACAATTAAAACTATTTCACTGGACATCCTTGAGCAGAGACTATTTTGGATTCAGGACAGCAGTGAAGAAAATGATCTTCATGTTGCCTCCTGTAATTATGATGGAGGCTCTGTTCACCTGCTGAGTTATTTTACACAGTAAGTTTTTCATTTGGTTTAAAGGAAATAGAATATTACTTAAGACCTTAAGAAAGACTAGTTACTTCTGCTTTTATCACTTTGGTAGATATTAGAATTACTGTGATTTTATTTGTTTTATGCAATAGAAAAGTATATTTGTTGACATCTTTCCTTTTTTAATCTCATTTTCATTTTCCAATATATCTTACTAATCTCTCTAACCCCCCCAAAATTCTGTGTCTTAAAGAACAAAAGAAACGGGAAAAGTAGCTTACCAAAATTAATCAACATATCAGTTGTCGATCTCCTATCTCTGAGAGAAGGAAGGGAAGTACATTCTCAGCATCTCTTTTTTTTAGGACCAAATTTCAGGATAAAATTATAATCACACAGTTTAGTTTTGAGTTTTAAAATTGTTTTCATTTACTCATTGTGATTTATTGTTTTCCTAGTTCTGCTTATTCCAGTATATATTGATTTATCACTTTTTCATCATGTTTCTCTATAGTCTTCATAGTCTTTTCTTTTCTTACAGAACTATTAAGCTCATCATATTCTTGAACTTCAGCTTGTTTATTTCTCAAATGATGGGCCTTTGCTTTATCAAAATATTTTTCATATTGCATGAGCATATGATAATAGTAACTAGAATGTGTATAGTGCTTTACAAATATTAACTCATTTAATCTTTCCAATGATCTTATGAGGTAGGCACTACTCTTGTCCCCATTTTACAAATGAAGAAAATGAAGCTAAAAGACTTTACTAAGATTGTACAACTAGTCAATATTTGAGGCAGAATTTGAATTCACATCTTTCTGACTACTAAGTCCTTCACTCTATCCACTGTACTACCTATCTATATTTCAAATGGTACATATTATGATAGAAGTTAAGAGATTCAAGTGAGTAATTATCAAACCTGGGAATTCACCTATATTCCTTTTCTCTTATTCTTCCATTCCTGTTCATTCGAACAGCTTTTTAATAAGTGACAGATTATTAGGACATCAGATCTTAAGCATAGAATTCAGTCAGACTCTGACTAACAAGATTCTTATGAAGTTCTGATCTTGCCATCAGAAGACAGGAGCCCCAGTTGTGGTTCTGGTGTGTACTAGTTCTTTGACCTTGGGCAGTTTTACTTGTTGCATCTGAATGTAATAGAGTTATGTGAATTGCTTGACATTCTGGGGTTTTTAGTTCAGAGATATAAATATTTTCTCTGATCTCTGAGAACAATCAGGTCTAGGATAATCTTTGTGCCAGAAGGAGATGTGTTATGCCTGGGAGGTTTTTTTTTTTAAATAAGATTATATAGCCTATGACAGAACTAAATTGAAAGGAAGGAAGAAGAACAACATGAGCAAGGGCAGTGTCCTTTAGGTGGTCTAGAACTCAATAAGCTGCACTGCAGAGAAGTAGTGGCCCAGAAGAAATGGTCAAAGAGGAAAGGCTAAGCTGCTACAGAGAAGGTGAAGATTGAGTTGGACTCTTAGGACTTTGTAGCAACTTGGAATAAAGAACTTAGACAGGAGCTGGGGATTCTTAAATATTGAGGGCAATTCTGAATGCCTTTCAAGTAACTAGGACTCATCTCCCTTCCTTTAACCATGTATTTCCTTTATACTATTTTGCTTCTTATATAATGAAATCTGGGGTAGAATATGAAAGTTTATTTTGTATAATTAGTCAGTACTGAGAAGGGGGGGAATGGAGGAAGCCAAATTTCTTGGAAAATACACAAAATTTAACTAAAGACAGAAAGCCAATTTTCCTGAGGGTTCTGAACTACTGTCACGTGATATAAACCCTATAAAATATCAGAGAAAGGGACATTATATTGTTGTTGTTGTTCAGTTGGTCTAATTCTTTGTGGCCTCATTTAGGATTTTCTTGGTAAAGATACTGGAATGATTTGCTATTTCCTTCTCTAGTTCATTTTACAGATGAGTAAACTGAGGCAAACAGGGTTAAAGGACTTGTACTGGCTAGTGACTGAATGATTTGAACTCGGTTCTTCCTGACTCCAGGCTGAGTGGCCTATCTATTGCCTCATCTAGCTGCCATTATATTACTTCTAGGCTAAACATTGCTAATAGTTCTTAAAAAGTAAGGCTGACTAAATCTAGAAAGGTAGAGAGGAAAGAAAAAATAATGCTCTAAACGGTACCCCCACATCATCCACACACAGCACCCCTCAAGTAGACAAGGCCTAGGAAAGATTCTATTTCACTACTTTCCAAAAGAGAGAAGAGATTAAAAAAATAATCTGGTAGCGGTGGCCAACCCTGCCCTTTACAACTGTATCAGTGTAACATCAGTGTAACATAATCTAGGGCTACTGAAATAGGTGGTACAGTGAATAGGATTTAGGTCAGGAAGACATCCTCCTGAGTTCAAATCTGGTCTCAGACATTTCTTAGTTATGTGATACTTATAAGGTTAGTGGCAGTTTAGAGAGTTGTGGGAATCCCCTTCTGGTCAGCACAGGTCCTTCATGAAAGAATTCATGAACCCACAAGTTTAAGTGGCAAAAAAGGGACGTTTATTGTAGCATGAGAAGTCAGCTTTGCTAGGAGATGACTTCCTCAGTTTCAGAGAAATAACAAAAGGTTTTTTGTTGAGAAGAGGATGTCTTCACAGCAGACAGGAATCATGGCAGGCAGTTATGTCCTACTCCAGACTTCTGCAAGGATCAGGAGTTTAGAAATATCCTTTATAGAAATTTGAGGCTCAGATTTCAGGTTGAAAAGAAAGTCACTTCCCCTCTCTCTCCCCCAGGCCTATATATTCATCTTGGAGTTTCTGTCACTCAATATCAGGCCCAGATCTCCTAATAGAAATTGAATGGGGATCCAGTTATCAATGGGCAAGAGGGGGAAAAGGGCCATGATTTGCCTTAAAAAGGCCCAGCCTGAGAAATATGTTCTCTCATAGACTCTATGGAACCTGGGAGATCAGGAATCTCCTCTTTTTTTTTTTTTTTTTTTAAACAGATCAAAAGGGTACACAATTTCAGAGTGATAATTTTACAGATCAAAAGAGGACAGTTTTTTAGAGAGTTTACCTGCGTCAATACTTCTTGACTGTTTGCCTCAGTTTCCTCATTTGTAAAAATGAGCTGGAGAAAGAAGTGGCAAATTTGCATGCTTTGCCAAGAAAACCCCAAATGGGATTACAAGAGTTGGACATGATTAGATAACAACAAATACATATATTGCCTACTTCATGAAGTTGTTGTCAGGAAAGCATATATTATATATTTTGCAAGTATGACTTATAAATGTGCCTTCAATGTTTAAAATTAAACATTGAAGCCATGGAAAAGCACAACCACTTTGTTTTCCTCTTTCACCTTTTTTTCTTCTGTAGATACCATTATTTTGGAATGTCTCTGTTTGCTGAAAATATGTATTATTCAGAATGGAATACAAGTGCCATTTGGAGTGTCAATAAATACACAGGACAAAAGATGGTTAAAATTAGCCTTAACCCATCATTTCTACCACCGACTGAAATAAAAGTAGTACATCAACTCTTGCAGCCTACAGTAAGAAATGATACTCAGAATTCTGGTAAGTCACCTAGATCAAGTTCCAAAATTTTGTTTCTCTTATGCTTTTTTTTTTTTTTTGTGGCAAATTTTTTCTTTCTTTCTTTCTTTCTTTCTTTTTTTTTTTTAAAGAAAGAGAGGCTCCTGGATATTGTGCTTAAAATAAATGACTTACATTTACACAATATTTTTTCTTTCATAACTTTATGAGCATGAACAAGTCACCCAATCTTTATAAGCCTCATAGTGGTGGGGGAGGGGGAGCATTGCTCTTTACACTCTAACTAGTTTCAGAATACTGTACTTTTTAAGTGCATGTTGTATAATTTTTCTGTCTTAACCTTTAGTGTCAGGCTTTAAGCTGTTACTTTTAAGTAGTTTCTGTTTCTACTCTTCTAATTTGTTACTTTTCATCTTCTGTGGCCAGAGAAACCAGATACTGTATCTCCTCTCTCTGCTCAGGATATTTGAATTATGTTTAAAATACAACTAGGATCTGAAAAAAGAACTTGAGGTGTCCTTGAGTCACACAAATTAGCTTTAGGATTGTGAATTTTGCTTCATCTGTTGTGATTGTTCAGAGGCCTTTTGCTTATTTCCTGTCCTTCAGCTCTGTTTGCCAGAGCTGATATTGCCAAATAACTGAATGCTGGATAATAACGATAATAATAAATGTTTTAAAGTTTGCAAAACTCTTAAAAATATTATCTCATTTGATCCACAATAAACCAGGGAGGATAGTTGCCATTATTATCCACATTTTACAGATGAGGAACCTGAGGGTGTTATGGTTAGTAAGTCTGAATTGGAACTCAGGCCTTCCTGACTCCAGGTTCAGTGCTCTCTTCACTGAACCAATTATAGGTGAATCATTACTATAATGCAACATAGAGTTTCTTTTACTTTTTAAAATATTTTAATATCAAGAAAGAAAAATAGGAGTCTAGATTTTGAAAAGTTATGGAGAAAATAACATGTGGTTTACTAGAAAGAACTTTTGGCAGAGGAGCTGGGTTCAAATCATGCTTCTGAAGTTTGCTATCAGTGTGATTTAGATAAGCCACTTAATTTCCTTTAGCTTGAATTTTCTTTCTATAAAATGAAGGGCTTACAATTGACCTATGAAGTCCCTTACCATTCAAGACCTATGATTTTTGAAGTTATCATTAAAGTGACAGAACCAGTGGACACATAAACACGTATGATATTTTCACAAACTATAGATGCACAGAAATGGATACTTCTAATGCAAAAATATTGGACAATTGGGTAGATATAATTAACAATTTGAATTATTATTGAGCTGATAAGCCTGACTGAATCCTCAGGAACAAGTCTGGAAAACCTTTGTTTGGGGAGTGCGTAGACCAATCTGGGCTGGAGACGATTTGGTGGAGAAGAAGAAGGAGGGTATCCTAGTGGAAAGAACAGAATGTATAATTATTAGAAAGTGGACCAGAATGAAATCTTTAGATTTGCTTCAGATAATAAAGTAAGTGGGTGTATCTGGCAGATGTGAGTAATGAGTTGAGAAGAGGGCTGATAGAGGAAATTAAATTTTGTGAAGGAGGTCTATCTATGATGGTGTTCTGATACTAATTTTCCCCTTGCTCTGTGGCCAGAGAGCAGAACAAAGGACAGGAAAGAATTTAAAAAATCAACAATGACAAAGCCATTCCAAAGAGGCAACGTGGTCTAATAATCAGAGCTCTGGATTCAGGAAACCCAGAAAGACCTGGGGTTGAATCTTGCCTCAGTAACTTACTGGCCTGGATTGGTAACTTAATGTCTCTGAACTTCAGACAACATCAGCATATCTACAAATGCATTAGTGATTACTTCCTATCCAGCCTAGTACAGTAGGCACAAAACAATGGTTAAAGAGTAGTTTAAAATCATTTACTAATAGAACTGAATACTTTCAGTCACCTAATGAACTGGAAAGAGCACTGGTCAGCTTCTTAGAATAACTTGGGTTTAGTCTCACTTCTGCCACTAGCTACATTTATGACTTTTGGCAAATTTTGTAACCTATCTGGGGTAGAGTTTAAGTTATGTAACGTTCTCTTTGGTTGCTGGTTTCCTGGAGGTCTCTGGGAGCAGTCCCCACCCCACCCCCCTTTTTTTTTTTTCAGTTCAGTAATCATCACAAGTGCAGCCAGGTATTAAAGTCCAGATCCTTTATTGTCTCCTTCAAAGTCTTGTTTCCTTTCCTGGACCCTGGCTAGCTTTCTTAGAGGCTTATCTCTCTCCTTGGTTCTAAGAGCTTGTAAAAAGCTCCTTCTCTCCTTCTCTGCCCTCTGCCTCTCTCTGAATAAATCCTGGCTGAGGATCCTAGCTTATGTGCTCTCCACTGAGTATAAACCAATAATTATATCACTAGGAAACCATTATTTGTTGTAGGATTAAATCAATGCTAAACTAGATTTAAACATTGTCTCCTCAATTCCATTTAGTACTTTGTTTCAAGTTCTGGCCCATAACAAAGTTAAATGACTTGCCCAGGGTCACACAGCCAGTACATGTCTGAGTATGGTTTTGAACTTAGCCTCCTGACTCCAGGGCTGGCTCTCCCTAGCAGCTAGTTAATTGGTGCTTTTCTAAACCACTATTCTAGCAATAGGGATCCATTTTAATTTGAGTTTGCTACCATTGGCTTTATGCAAGTATAGTTTCTAGAAACAGTTCTGGGTAGTACTACTCAAGAAAAAAAAGATTCAAGTATAAGCCTCTTGAATATATACGTACATACATAATGTGCTTTCATATATACACACATACATACATATACACACTCACCCACCCCTATACATAACATACACACACACACACACATTCAGGTCCTTTGGAATCTAGATGGTTTTTGGGTCATTAGTGTGGGAAAAGGAGAAAGATCCCTTTTCTAGAGATCCTCCCACCATACTTCAGAGGGGTTAAGATTTATTGTTATATGTTTAACATGTATGAGACTGCCTGCCATCTAGGCGAGGGGTGGAGGTAAGGAAGAGAAAAGTTGGAACAGAAGTGATTACAAGAGACAATGTTGAAAAACTACCCATGCATATGTTTTGTCAATAAAAAGCTATAATAAAAAAAAAGAAATTTCCTGGGGGGAAAAAAAAAAGATTTATTGTTATACAAAATGTGTGTGTGTGTGTGTGTGTATACATATACAATAAAACAAAAGATAATATATAATTATATATTTATAATTTATAGATTTTCATATAACATGATATATTGTATAATATATAACATAATATATAATTTATATATCTATCTTTATATATACATACATGCATGTATGTGTTTGAGTTCAGGAGGATGATCATTAGGTCAACCCCAGTAATGAATTTTTTGACTGTAATATCTCTCAGAGTTCATTTATTAAGCTATAGAGAAATAATAATCTGTCAGAGGGGAGAATAGTAACATCATTAAAATCAAGTATCAAATATATATATATGGATGGATGGATGGATATATAAGTTGATAAATAGCAGTGCAATTGTAAATAGATTACTTTTAAGTTTAAGAAAACTGTTAACAAGAAACTTACTTCAAATCTTCTAGAATAAAAATCTGTTCAATACAAATCCTAGAAGAGATCTTAGGTAACATTCTAAAGGCACTTGAGAAAGTTGGAGAGATTGATTTAGTTTTCTTAGCTGGGTTGAAAGATTATATCAGGAGATCAAAAAGCATAAGAAATTCAAAGCAAGTCAAAGAAACAACAGAGATTTTAGCTAAGAAAGACTATTGCAAATCAAATGAAGAAGGTTAAGAGTATGTTAGGTCATTTTCAAGAGATAAAATTTTTTTTCTGCTTTCATTTTGCAACCTAGTAGTGAAACAAAGTGTTTGGTGTTTAAATAAATGATTAAAAGTGAAGAGTAGAATCAATGTGAGAAGAGATAATTAGTGGCATAAAAAGATGAGAAAAAATTTGGTTGATAGTTGTATATTTTCTCCAAAAATTTTAAGAAATTAAGTTAAGTGAACAATATCATATTTGCCAAACTGGAAGTGATATCTTATGTTTCTGCTCTCAAAAAATTCACCTACTATATTCTAATATAATTGAATTATGTTTATTAGTACATATGACTGATAAAGAGCAACCAGGTGATGTGGTTCATAAGCTGGAGTCAGGAAGATCTGAGTTCAAATCCATCCTCAGACATTAACTAGCTGTGTGAGCCTGGATAAATCACTTACCTCTGTTTGCCTCAGTTTTCTCATCTATAAAATGTTCTGGAGAAAGAAATGGCAAACAACTCCAATATCTTTACCAAGAAAACCCCAAATACAGTCACAAAGAGCTGGACATGACTGATCAACAACAATTGATTAAAAAAATAATAGTATTCCACCATGTTTATAGTTGTCAGTAGCAGAATCTCACCTTGAAAGTATCAATGCACAGTTAGAGTTTATAGATAATCCAAGAATTGTGTGATTCTGAGTGCCTCAGTCCCCATTTCTGTGTTCTGCCATGAAAAAAAAAAGAGAGAAAAAAAGTGGCATGTAAATGAAGGAATTATTTCATATGGGATATCAAGAAATGGGATATTTGATGATCTTGTCCCATGATAAGTCCCATGATAAATACAAAAGCCCCATTATAAAAATAGTTTCAGCATATTTAAAATATTTATCATAGAAGAGAAGATATAGGAGAAAGAGTTAGGAAAAATTGTCTTTTCTTTTTGAGGCAATTGGGGTTAAGTGACTTGCCCAAGGTCACACAACTAAGAAGTGTTAAGTGTCTGAGGCCAGATTTGAACTCAGGTCTTCTTGAATTCAGGGCTGGTGCTCTAGCCACTGCATCATCTAGCTGCCCCAATAAAACTCTTTAAATAAGGCAATGTAAATCTTGATATTTGTTAGCAAAAATGGGAACAATTAAGAAAAATAAGATATAAATTGTAAAAAAATGGATAAAGAATAAAGACTTTAAGACCAAAAATTGGTAGACACCATGAAAATCTCATGCCTATGTATCTTGAATAGATTTTTAAAGAGAAGAACTAAAAGATTGGACATGGTGATTACTGAATAATATTTTAAAAATGTAATTGGTGATATTTTAAGAATGTTAAGTGATTTGTTAGTGATATGTGAGTCACCCTTAAATCAGCTCAGTACAGAGGATCAGTTTGTTCAAGTACAAGTTAGTATGAAGTTAGAAGAAACAATAAAAATGACAAAAGATATGGCATACAATTTGAATAATTCTATCTTGGATTATTTAAACTAGATTGTGGTGATAAAAATAGAATGTGAATGGAAGAAATAATATAGATGTAGACTACAATGATTTCATTAAAAAATTAGACTGATATAAATCAAGTGCCAAAACAAGGAGACCAAAAGATCTTAAAAAGTCCCCTAGTTAGCAAATATTTGACTTACTTGCCAAGCAGGGAAATGGACAAGGACATCCTGGTTTTGATTATATACCAATTTGTAAAATCATCCATAATGGAATTGATAAATGATTATAAGCAATGTTACCCTATAAAACAGTCACTGAAGAATAAAAATGCAAGGAGGACAATATGCAAGAAGAAGAAAATGGAGAAACTCTGCAAATTTTCTTTCCTCTCAAAGACAGTAGAGTTACTATATTTAAACTCATATTGTAGTCCCAGATGTGCTTGTAGAGGAGATTGCTGTTAGGACTGTTCGTCATTCATTCTTGACGCAAATCAATTGCCCAAAAAGTGGATTTGAATGAGGCAACACTGTGCAAAGTCCTTGGTCTCACTTTCTCTCCTTCAATTATCAAGGATTTAGTCATTAAATGAGAATTGACTCAGGCAAACTGAGACCTGGGAAAGACATTATAGAGAGGGTCTGAATGACTCCAAAGAGAACAAAGTTGAGGAAAACAGCAGTATTACTTCAAGTGCATAAAAGAGGAAGCTTGTGTTGGGTATAATTATATAGGAGGTTAAGGAATTAATTCACAAGACATTTGAAGGAAAGGAAGACATTAAAGGCAATCTAGGACTTATTAATACCCTTTTCCCATACCTTATCCCAAAAGCCAATTGAAAAGATATCAACAATTTTTTATTTAAATGCCCCCTTTCTTATATATATAACATTTTTGAGAAAAATCTGCATATATATCAAGGTCATTCTTGATGAGGTCAGTTTTTTCATGTGATGTTGAATGATAGAAAAATCATTTCAATCAGTTCATTCATCATTATATAGCTGCATACATATATATCTTGGACAAATAGTACAACTAGGTCATGCATTAGTCACAGAATTAAATAGGAGGAGGAGAGTTGGCTGCATTGTTTTCAGGAAATTTTAAATGTAACATCCTCTAGACTTTAGCCCTGAAAGTCACAGGTTTTCTGCCACCCAGAACCTTTGCTCTAATTTTATAGCTCTCTTAATTCCATTTGCTATACCAACCTCACTTTTCTATACATCAACTGTATTATGTTTGAACATAATTTTCTGCAGGACCACCTTATTCATACCTAAATTATTCAAGATTGGCCATGACTACTTGGATCCTGGCAGAAATTACTGATTGCCTTAGTGATTTTTTTTTCCTTATCATTTCAGACAGTCAACAAGCATTTAATAAGTCCCTTCCAAATGCCAGATATTGTGCTTGGTACTAGACATACAAAGACTGAAGTGAAACACTCCCTGCCTTTGAAGAGCTCACTTTGCCATTGTGTAATCCTATACATACGTGTGTGTGTGTGTGTGTGTGTGTGTGTATAATTATAGAACAATAACACTGCCAATATTAAAATTTGGGGGGGGGGAATGGAAAAGTATGGAAAACACATAAGATGCCACCTGTGAACATCTTCCCTACCCAAATAACAGGAACAACAATTACAACCCTAACAACAAGAAATATATATTAATAATGTTCGGTATTTTACTCTTGTAGCCTGGTTAATGAAATGAAGAAATATTGAACAATTTTGGTGCCACAAATTTGGTAAACTCAGAGAATCCAGTCGTTCATTTGCTTAATTGAAAAGCTATCTCCATGGCTATCTCCTTTACTTAAAATACATTGCTAACACCCAGAGATACCCCAGCAAGAAACTCTTAGGAATTAAAGGATAAGACATATGGCTACAGCATTTCTTAAGTCTTAAAGACGATGTCTTTAAAGTAGTAGTCTTAATGAAGTTAAATATAGCAAAACTTCTACCATTTGCATCATGCCAAAGAAATGACATTCTTAGTATTGTGGCTTTTTGTGGATTTTTGGCTGTTTCTTGTTCTTATATTGCAGTAGGGCAATGACTTTGAGAACTATGGCTTTAGAGGTAGGTGACTTAGGTTTCAATCCCAGTTCTATAATTTATGACACTTAACTTGGATATAGAGAAAATCATAAATCCTATGACCACTACAAATTTTTTCTTTAATCTCAAGGTGGTCCTTGTTGCATTCTTTTATTCTTCCCTAACTGATCCCTTATACACACTTTATGGTGATTATTCCAAACCTCTTTCCTCCTTGCACTGATCTGCTATTTCTTTCCTCCTCTCTCTTGCAAAAGTCTTGGCCTTTTACCTTAGTGAGAAATTGAATCCATTTTTTGTGAGCTCCTTTTTCTTTCTAATTTTTCACCTCAAAAAGCCTCCTCCTCATTCTCCATTCTTCCCTCTTCTGCTCTCATCTCTGAAGATGGTAATCTTTCTTGTCAACTTTTCCTCTTGATCTCATTTTCTTCCAACTTTCTGAAGAACTTGTCCTTTTGATTTACTTTTTTTTTTTTTCTCATTCTCACTATCTCATTTTCACAGCAAATTTCACAACAAAATTCTGAGAATGTCATTTGTAATATTCTTCTCTAAAATATGAAGTTCTTTTGGAGCAGGTTTCTTGGGGGGCTTCTGAGAGCAGCCTTCGTTTCAGTTCAATGTAATCACCCCAACAATGTAAACACCGCCAGGAGTTAAAATCCTTTATCATCTCCTTTAAAGTCTTAAATCCTTCACTTGGGGCTCGCTAGTTTTTCTTAGAGGCCTTCTGCAGTCTTGGTTCCGAGAGCTTAAGCTGTCTTCTCTGGCTTGTGGATCTCCTCGACTGAATGCTGGCTGAGGCTCTGAGAGCTTCTAGTGGGCTTCTGTGTCTGGCCCTGAGAGCTTCTTGCTTATATTCTCAGTCTTCCTTATTGATACCTCAATCATTATATCGCTAGGAAACCATTAGTTTGGTAGGATCAATGCTAAACTAGATTTAACCACTGTCTTCTCAATTCCACTTACTTAGTACCTTGTAAGAATCCTAATAGTCATTTATACTCATTGCTTTAGTTTTCCTTACTTCCCATTCCTCAACTTCTCGCAATTTGGTTTCCATAACATGGCAGAAACTATTCTCTCTTGGTTCATCAACAAGCTCTAAATTTAATTATTGTCTTTGTTCTGATCTTTCTGCAGCATTAAATACTGCTTACAAACTTACCTTATTAAATATTCTCAGTCTTCCTTATTGATACCTCATCAATCTCCCATTCACCATGTTCTGGGACATTTCTTTTTTTTTTTTTTTTCTTTTTTTTAAATAGCTTTTTATTTACAAGTTATATGCATGAGTAATTTTACAGCATTGACACTTGCCAAACCTTTTGTCCCAGTTTTTCCCTTCCTTTCCCCCACCCCCTCCCCTAGATGGCAGGATGACCAGTAGATGTTAAATATATTAAAGTATGAATTAAATACAAAATAAGTTATTTTGCTGTACAAAAAGAATCGGACTCTGAAATATTGTACAATTAGCCTGTGAAGGAAATCCAAAATGTTGGCAGGCAAAAATATAGGGATTGGGAATTCAGTGTAATGGTTTCTGGGACATTTCTTCTCTGTTTCTTGAGGATCTCATTAATTTCTATGATTTCAATGATCATCTGTAACGACTTACAGAAAATCTGTATATCCAGCCCTAATCTCTCTCTCATACCCTATCCCATATTGACAATTGCCTGCAGGACATCTGCTTTTATATCTCTTTGACATTTCGAACACACCATTGTTAAAAAAGAGAATTAATTACCTTACTTCCTAAATCTCTTCCTTCTCCAAGCTTCCTTATTTCTATTATGGGTGCTAGTATTCTTCTAGCTAACCAAATTAGCAATCAGTTATCAATATTGACTTTCTTTCCTCTCACTTTTCCCATTAAGTCAGTGTTTAAATACATAAATATATCTCTTCAATATCTCTTGCATTAGTTCTCTTCTCTTTAATCATATAATAACCATTTTAGTTTAAGTCTCCATCTCCTCTTGCTTAGAGTATTGCCATAGCATTCTGATTTGTCTCCATATTGGATTCCATGTTTTCCTCTCTCAAGTCCTTCTTCCATCCAACTGCTATATGACAACTGTTCACTAACCAAAAGTCTTCAGTGTCACACACTGAAAAACACAGCTTTTGGATATCTAATTCCCATATAGTTTTCCATTATTATTCTCCTTCATGCAAGTTGTCTGCTTTTTCCATTCTGAAATTATTTTATATTTTCTTACTTGTGTGTGTTCTGTATTTTTCTAAGAGAATATAAATTATGGAAGGAGTGACTTTTATTTTTATCTTTTTAAAGTGATTTCCCCAGTGTTTTGCATATACTAAAAGCTTAAAGGTTTGTTGAATGAATTGCATTTCCTCATTTGTAAAGTCAGGAATTATTAAGATAAAACAATGATTTCTTTTCTGATTCTATATTCCATGATTCTATGCTTTCTGCTGTTGAAATCTTTCTTCCTGCCCAAATGTCATCTGTATTATTTCCTCAGCTGTTCTTTTTATTTTTTGCAACTCAATGAGCATTTATTTTAATCTTTCTTTCTTTCTTTTATGCAAACTTAAATGCAAAATAGGAAAGGAAAAAAGAAGCATTGCAATGTGTACAGCAGAACATAAGAGAGTCAAAATGTAAAGCAAAGATTTCCCTTTCAAGAAGGGCTTTATTCTGAACATTATGTTCAGCTCTGTCCATTTTTTCTCTGCTTCCAATAGGTCTTTTTTTTTTTTTCTTTGCTGTTCACTTTTTACTTTGCTCTTTTTTCCCTTTGTTCTCTCCTTCCTTTATTTCTTCTACCTACTACTTTGTTCTCCTATTACTTAAGCTCCAAAAATTCCTCCCATTTCCTTTCCTCCCTCTCTATTCCCTTACCTTATTTGTTTCTGAAGTCAGAAGACTTATCTGAGGATAGATTTGAACTCATGAAGATGAGTCTTCTTCATTCCAAGCCCAGCCCTCTATTCACTTTGCCATGTGTTGGCCCATTTTTTCAATTAATAAGCAATTTATTTCTTCTCCTTCAACTCCCTTCCCCCTTCTAATAAAAAACTAACCCAAATCAAACAATTACATTTAATTAAGCAAAACAAATTCCCATATTGTTCGTGCTCCAAGTATGTCTCATTCTTCATCTTAAGTCCATCCTCTGTATGAGGAAGTAGGTAGCAGGCTTTTTTATCAGTCTTCTGAAGAAATGGTTGGTCATGGTGTTAATCAGAGTTCTCAATTATTTTAAAGCTGTTTACTTTTATAATGTTGTTATTATGTAAATTGTTCTGAGTTTGCTCACTTCCCGATTTACTCTTTTCATATGTATTTTTGTACATATTATTTCACCAGATGTAAAGTTTTAGATAAAAGGGACTTTGTTTTATATCTCCCAACCACTAGAACTTTGTTAAATTTGTCTTACATTGAACACAAAATTAATGTTAGTCATATAAGTGAAGAGGCTCAGTTTTGTTCTCATCACTGTTTCAATAAAAGCAGATGAAGATGATAAAGGAAGATCTGGTATTGAATCTCTGTTAGTGATATGGTGGAAAGAGTGCTGGACTTGGAGTCAGAAGACAAACTTTTTCTAATCTTCCTTCTATTACTTACTAATTTTGTGATGATGAATTTCTTAAGTCTCAGTTTTCTTATTTGTAAAATGGGGGTGATTACAATAGTGCCAACATTATAAAGATATTGTGAGAATTAAATGAGATAATATATTTTTAAAATGCTTTGGAAATCCAGAATATAAACATATCTATGATTTCTTTCCTAAAAAACAAACAAAACCATGGATGAAATCAGATACACAGGGCTCTCTGTCCTTCTGAAAGCTATTACTTTATACTCTTACAGAAGTAAATTAACTTCAAAACTTTAGAATAATACAGGATATTGCAGAGGTGTGCCAATATTTGTGAAGGCAGTGCTTCTATTGACGTCAATGGGAGATTAACCTCTTTAAGAACTATGAAAAAATAAAGTATGTCAAAACTCATTTCCATCCTAAATAAACTTTCCTTCTATTTTAGAGCAGGAAGCCTGCAATTTAAAGAAAGGTTACTGCAAGAGCAACATATGTGGGCAGAACCTTAAGTCCCATCCATGCAAATGTGCTGAAGGTTATACATTAAGCCAAGATGGGAAGTATTGCAAAGGTAATACACTGAGTCTTTATCTAAAACAAGGTAAACCAGTCTGGGTGGATGGGTTTTTCTCTTATTCAGAGATCATCCAAAAACCTCTAACCTGAGTCCAATCTAAATTCAATATAAATTTAGGATTTTAAAAGCAATTGCATATTGTTTCTTCTGTTTTCACGGATAGACTTAGTGGCATTGTGGAGAGAGATTTGGAATCAAGGAGATCTGAATGCATATCCTGCTTTGAATATTACTAACTGTATGATTCTAGGGGTAGACAAGCTACCCCTAAAGCCTCAATTTGTTTATCTGAAAAATGAGAGTAAGAATAGCACCTACCTCAGAGGATATCATAAGAACAAAATCAAATGAGATATTTTTAAAACATTTTTCAAACCTTAAAGCACCATATAAATATTAGCTGTTATTATTTCTATAGCCTTTAAAGTTAGATGGTTTGTTTTCAAAGTCTTAAAAACATAGAGTTTAGCTAAACTAGCTAAAGTCTTTTGGGTACTCCCTGTGTTTCCCCATGAACTTTCTAGAGCCTACTCCAATCTTGAGGTTCCAGACTCAAGATAATAAATATTAGAGTTGTCACCTTGGAGTTCATAGGGGATTTACTGATGAAGAGAGAAAGGTGAGTAGATATGTCTCTAAATGTGTGTTCTCAGAAAGATACCCTAGAACTAAGTTGGAAATGGGCTTCCAAGGGAATCCTAGATCAGAACCTCTTTAACATAAGACAGGCTGAGATGGATAAGGAATGAGAAACTCATGGGATCTGGAGTATCAGACCAAGCTATACTAAGGTTGTGGTGATAGTGATTGAAAGAGAAAATAACATTTTCCTAATAATTTCAAATAACCATAACCACAGAAAATTGGATGTATATGTTTGTCAGACACTGCACAATTTCTCAAACCTTGGAATCAGTTGGATCACTACTAATCTAGAGTAACCACCAAAAATTCAACCCCACTAAGAAGACATTTCTAGATTTACATTACAGTTCGATACTTTAGCTTGGTGAAATTTTTCATTTTTTTTTTCTGAGGCAATTGGGGTTAAGTGACTTGCCCAGGGTCACACAGCTAGGAAATGTTAAGTGTCTGAGGTCAAATTTGAACTCCTGACTTCAGGGCTGGTCCTCTATCCATTGCGCCACCTAGCTGCCCCTTTCACTTCTTTTCAAGAAGAATTTTGAGAACTAACAACAGTTGAAAGGAGAGAATATGATATAATATGTAATATTTTCATAATTTTGGGATTATTTCATTTATTTCATACAGTAGAACCTCTATCTTTTCCATGGAAAGTTACTACACCTAAATGAAAATTATCAAATTAATTTTCATATTAATTTTTATTAAGATATTCAAAAAAACTATAAATTGATTGTAAAGTCTGAAATGTAATGCTGATTTAATTATTTTTCATCAGATGTCAATGAATGTGTATTTTGGAACCATGGGTGTACTCTTGGTTGTGAAAACATCCCTGGATCCTATTACTGCACATGTCCCAAAGGGTTCATCCTGCTATCTGATGGAAAAAGATGTCAAGGTAAACTCTAGCACTAACCATTACTTTTATTGTCCTGTTGTCATTTGTATCTAAAGACAATTGTGGCATCTATGTACAAGTGTGACCAAAATGATTATTATTGAGGAGAAATTGCTTTTTTCTTCTTTTTTACTTGACAATAGTTTACTTTTTTTTCCTTTTATACATTTAAAGTTGTCTATGCACTTCCTTTACCTTCTCTGTTAGACTATAAGTTCCAAAAGCTTAGGATCTGTGTTTATCTTAGTATCTCCCTGAAGGTCTGCCCTAGAACACTATGCACAGTTATGTGCTTAATAAATATTTATTGAATGAATTTGATCATTGTCCAAAGAGTTATTGTTATCTGCTATTCTTATTTAGTCCAAAGTTGTTTTCTTTTTTCCCCTCAAAACTGACTTTTCAGTCAGAATTGGAGTTGTAAAGAGCCTGAATTATGTAGCTGCAAATCACACTTGTATGCATTCTGACATATGACGGATCCCTGAGTGTTTCTATGGTTGTATAAGGATAATTTCATAGATCTGAATATGCACTAAATTTGCCAATATAAGTCACCATTCCATTGTGGGATAAGGAAGGAACTAGACTTATGATTTAGTTGGTATAAGGAACTATGGATGAGGAAATTCTATATATAAGTAAACAGATACTCTGTAACTTATGCAGGTCATCTGTCAAGGATCAGTCAGAATGTGTCATTTATAGATTCAAACCCATGGCTTCCTAACTTGGAGCCCAGTTCTCTCCCTTTTCCCCATTGAAAATGGGGATGTCAATTCTTTCTTAGTATAACAAAACCTTTTGTAACAATGGTCAGAGTTCAGTTTTTTTTTTTTTTATTATAGCTCTTTATTGACAAAACATATGCATGGGTAATTTTTCAACACTGACCCTTGCAAATACTTCTGTTCCAACTTTTCCCTTCCTTCCCTCCATCCCCTGCCCTAGAGAGCAGGCAATCTCATACATGTTAAACATGTTAAAGTATCTCTTAAACACAAAATATGTGTACATATTTATACAGTTCTCTTGTTGCACAAGAAAAATCAGATTTGATAAAGGTAAAAATAACCTGGAAAGAAAAACAAAAATGCAAGCCAACAACATTGTTGTTGTTTCCACATTCATTTTCCAGTGTTCTTTTGCTGGGTGTAGTTAGTTCTGTTCATCAATGATCAATTGGAATTGAATTGGATCCTCTCATTACTGAAGATAGCCACTTCCATCAGAATTGATCCTTATATAGTATTGTTGTTGAGGTGTATAATGATCTCCTGGTTCTGCTCATTTCACTCAGCATCAGTTCATGTAAGTCTTTCCAGGCCTCTCTGTATTCATTCTGCTGGTCATTTCTTACAGAACAATAATATTCCATAAAAGTCATATACCATAATTTACAGAGTTCAGTTTTGCTAATGATGGTAGACACTTTTTGGAGGCCTGTGGGCATGAATATGATGATAAATGTTTAAAAACCAGGAAAAATTTATATACAACACACACATTAAATTGCATTATTAACATTTTCTCTATCTTCTTAAGTCTAAAAAAATCAACAAAACAATAAATTAGGCCCTCATTTTTAGCATTTGTCAACTTCTGAGATGTAAATACTTGTACTGAAAATGTAACAATTAGCTGGTTTGAGCTGGTTCCAGTACTTCCTTATCTGTAGGATAAAGGCACGTTAAAAAGAACCTCCAGTGGCTATCTAGACTAACCCAGAGCTTAAAGGAATCTTCCATATAATAAACCTGTCAAGTGTCCATTCTCTGCTTGATAACCTATTAGAAAGGAGACTACCATCTTTTAGTATAGCCCATATACTTTAAAAAAACTCTTATTGTTAAGTTGTTCCCTGATAGTAAACATTGATTGGTCAGCTAAGGTGGTACAATGTCAAATATAACTTCAGATGCTTAATAACTGTACAACTCTGGCCACGTTAACTAACCCCATTTTCCTCAGTTTCCTCATCTATAAAATAAAATGAAACAGGAAATATGGCAAACCACTCCAGTATCCTTGCCAAGAAAACCCGAGATGGCATCATTAAAAGTTGGGCATTACTAAAAAAGACTAACAATAACAACAAAAGACCTCTCATTATAGCCCCCAAATCACATTTGCTTTGTTTTAACTACTCTTTTACACTTCTGAATTATATTGAATTTTTATTTTTTAAATCACCCACACCATTTTTTTAAAGATAGACTGCTGTCTAATCATTGCCTGTGCCATCATTATGATGCCTGTGCCATCTTTTGTAGCTGTGAAGTTGATGTTTTGAAATCAAGAGCAAGACTTTATAATTTTCCCTGTTGAATTTCATCTTAGTAAATTTAGTTCAGTCATGATTTTTTGAATCCTGTTTTCCAAGATTGACATCATTTTAGTGCTTTTTATAGTACCTGGCATGCAGTAATTATTTAGTAAATGATTGTTAACTGACTGTCCTTTCCTATAACTTATGTGCTATAACTGTCACAAATATTATACTCTTTTTGGCTCTAAAGTACTACTGTGTAGTGGGCAGGAGCTCTGAAAAGGTAGACTTGAGTCACAGCATGGTGCTTATGGCTGCACATGCTCAATGTGGTATAGTGAGGTAATCATACCGAAGTTTTTGAAGGCTGAGGGAGGGACACAGAGCTCTCTCGACTGCAGTGCTTTCAGCCAGAGAAGACTTCAGGCTCCAGACTCCAGAAGACTCCATCTTTGACCAGCCATGTGGCGGCTCTCCTGCCTCCTTCACTTCTCCACCTAAAGACCAAAGACTTTGGCTGATTCCGAGGTCCTCCAGAGACCTCTCCCAGACATTATACTACTGTATTCTGGGAATGCCAGATTGGCTGGGTTGCTTAGCTGCTGGTAGAGGAGAATTCTGATTATGATGAATTCATATATACATAAAAATATATATGTAAATGTATATATGTATATGTGTATATGCATGTATGTGTGTATACTTAGATATCTGTAGGCCTTCGTAAAATAATTTAGGCATCTTCTTTGTAATTTTGGCTTTTTTATCTGTAATGTAAGTGAACTGAATTTAGACTCTCTTAAGTCCATTCCAACTTTTAACATTCTGTGACAATGTATTCTTAGTTGTATTGCCTTCCTTCTCAAAGATGAAAATAGTTGTCAAAATGTTGTGGTCTTTTTTTAGTAAGTATCTGCTTAAAGATCTAGATAGGTCATTTTCTGGTGATTTATCATAATACAAAGTTAAGACTTTGACTTAAAATTTTGACATCTTCAGAACTTTGGATAAAGGACTTGGCACTTATCTAGTGTCTGATGGAGTCCAGGGTTTTATCTATGATAGAAATGTTGTCATCTCTGAGTTATTTTCTGCCTGGCACCTATGTACATCAATGTAGAAAGAAGGAAAGTATAGAACTTTAAATATTTTTTTAAAAATAAAAAGAAGAAAAAGAGACAAATATTAGCATATAGTGATGGTGTGATGAAACAGGAAATGGAAAGCTGAAAATTCTTGGTGTAAGAAAAAAATTCCTAACATATAATTAAGTTAATTGGCTATTTTTCTCAAAGATATGGATGGGCCTGTCAATCATGTTATCAGATGGAGTTTCTCATTAGCAATTTCATGAGTAAGAGAGGATATATTTTTGAATTTACTTGACAAAAAACTATTCTCAAAAATTTTTATCTTTTCAAAAAGTTCACAATTAATATTCCATGACTTTGCTCTATTTTGCTCTATTTAACATACATCACAATGGATAGAGTATTGGGTTTGAAGTCAGAAGGACCTAAAGTCAAATGAGGCCTCAGCACCAGTTAAGTGACTCTGATAAAGTCACATAACTTTGTCTGCTTCAGGTTCTCAAATATAAAAGGGGCTTATAATAGCATTTTTTTTTAGGGTTCTTCTCAGAGTATGGATCAAATGAAATAATATTTGCAGTGTTTAGCATAGGACTTGTTATGAAGGTACTTAATAATAGGTCCTTCCTTCCGTCTCCCTCCCTCCTTTCCTTCTTCCCTTCTTCCTTCCCTCTTTCCTTCCTTCCTTCCTTTTTTCCTTCCTTTCTTCTTTCCTTCCAAGCAATTTTCATCCATATCCCCCAGTAATTACATCAAAGAGAATCCATTCTATATGCTGGAAGCTTTCTTCACTTTCTCCTGACATTGTAAAGTTCTAGCTATCTCCTGGTCTACTGTCTTCCTTGCCATGTGATCAACCTTGCTTGTCTTCTATCATTTTTCTTGTTGACAATATTTAGCTTTATTCCTCTGAAGTTCTCTATTCCTTATATGTTGCAGCTGGATAATATCTCCACTATATTTTTCTGTGGCCTTCTGTGAGATATTAATTTTCTAATTATTTAAAGATTGTTGCATTACATATCTTGCTGTCGTACTAGAGTAGTAGTAGGTTGTTGGCATTTAAAGATGGGACCTTTGTTTTCAAGGAAAGTTTAGTCATTAAAGGAGCCTTATAATTCCCAATAACAATCCAGTCTTTGCCCTTCTTCCTGTTACATGTATCTTACTAAGAACTCTAGAGACTTGCTAATGAAGCAGGAAAATATTTATTTACAATCTTGCCACAAAATAATAAATAATAATAAAAATAAAATTTTGTGTCACAAAATAAGCATACAGTTGAGTACTAAAGTATAATTTTTTATATCCTGTCCTGAAATGCAAATCCCTCCCCTAATTCCCCATAGGCTGAGTACTACAGAAGTTACAGCCTATCCAGAATGTATCATTCCCCTATGTGAGAATACATCTCCATCCCTAATTACATCTCCCATTGGCATTCATTTTATTTGTTCATAGTTGCCTCAGAGTTGTTTTAATGTATATTTCTCTATTTAATAGTGATTTAAAGCACTTCATATGCCTATAATTTTGATTTCTTCATCTGAAAATTGCCTATTTATATCCTTTAACCATTTATCAATTGAAGAATGACTTGTATTCTTATAAATTTGATTCAGTTCTCTTTATTTAAGAAATGATGGGCCTCTGTCAGATTAAGACTGAGAGTCATTACCAATAGAGTTAAGAGAGGATAGATTGACTTGTATATGAGATTTTAACCCAGAGGTATTTATGTTGATTTGAAGATTTGTATTAGAGGTTATCAGAAATATCTAATTTCTAGTTGGTAATAAAAGATAAAAAATACATATTTTCCCTTCTTATCTGTGAAGAAGAAAAAAGAAAAAGGAGGAATAAGGAAGAGGAAGAGGAGGAGAAAAAGAAGCAGAAGCAGCAGCAAAAGAAAGATGATGATGATATAGATGTTCTCTAAGATTCTTTCACTTCTAAGATTTCTTCCTATACATAATGTTAAAATCCATAGAATCTTAAAACAATAGAGCTGGGAAGCATGATAATTTTTACTAGTTTTTTTTTTTTTTTAACCTTTCTTGTTGCTTTCATTTCACTTCCTATCATAGAGGAACTCTTGATGCATCAGAAAAACAAATATCTTGGTCAGGAGATAGAGAGCCAGACTCAGAGTCCTAGGAAGATTTGAGTTTAAGTCTCACTTCTAACATACTGGTTGTATGACCTGTGCCCCAAGGTAACTCTAAGAGTAGAAGTTGCTAAACAAATGCCTATTTACATGGACATACACTAGAGCTACCATAGGTAGAGACAAAAACAAACAGATGAACAATTTTTTTCAAGCACTTCATTAAACCATTCATGTCTAAGAGGTGGCCTTGAAAATGTAAAGAATTGTACTTTACCCCATTATTTATGATAATTATTCATGGGAACCCTAGAAAAGGATGGCTACTCCTTTCTGGTTAGTTAGTGTTTGTGTCAGTATCACAAAGATCTCGTTCTGGAACTGTCTAGTTGATAACAAAAAGGATGAAAATCATATATTCACTAGATAATGCTATGTAGCCAGGTAGTGCAGTGTATAGAATGCCAGGAGTAGAGTCAGAAAGACTTGAGTTTAGTTCTTGCTGATCATCATCAGCAAGTCACTTAATCTTTATCTGCTTTAGTTTCCTTAATTGTAAAAAAAAAAAGAAAACAGGAATAATAAAACCAACTAACTCACAGGGCTCCTGTAAGGATCAAATGAGATAGTATTAGTGAAGCACTTAGCACAATGCCTTGAAACATAGTAGTGTTTAATAAATACTTATTTTTCTTTCTTTCTGTTTGTAGTCAGATAAGCAAACCATAGGCCATCACTCTGTTTGCCTGGGTAAGGCTACAGATGGAGGAAGGTCATAGCTTTAGAGCTATCATGGTCTTAGGTGTCATCTAATTCAACTTTCCTCTTTTTACAGATGTAAGAAAACGAGTCCCATTAAGTTAAAAGAGTTACATAAAATTTATAGTAATTTTTAAAGTAGAAATTAGAGCCCAAGCCCTATGACTTCAATTCCAATTCTACTCTACCATGCTGTGCTTGATTGTATGAGAATTGGACATGTTTTCAACCATTCCAAACCACTTGTTGCTGCTCATCTTTGACACTCTTCCCAGTGTTGCTATGCAATGGTAACTTATGAATATCATGATCTCAGAAGAGTTAAAATCGATAAGAAATGATCAGCAGGATGATTTCAGAGAAGCCTGGAGAGACTTATAGGAACTGATGCTAAGTGAAATAAATAGAACCAAGATCATTGTACATGACAACAGCAAGATTATATGATGATCAATTCTGATGGATGTGGCTCTTCTCAACAATAAGATGATTCAGATCAGTTCCAATGATCTTGTGATAATGAGAGCCATCTATTCTAAGAGAGAGACAGTGGGAACTGAATGTGGATTACAACATAGCATTTTCACTTCTTTTGTTGTTGTTTTCTTGAATTTTATTTTTTCTCATTTTTCTTCCTTTGTGATCAGATTTTTCTTATGCAGTATGTAGAGGGCTGAACCGCCAAAAAGGTATTCTTGAATCAGACAAGCAAGCACTTAAGGCTAATTATCTATGGTTCTATGTGAGAGAATGGCTCTATTTGCATATATTTGGATAATGGCTCTTTTCACCATTGGTGCTTGCTGAATGTTTGGTGTTAGGATAATCGTAGGCAAGGATTGGAGGGCAGGGAGAAGGAAGTCAGAGTGACTTGGTGGCAGGAGGAGGAGGGAGAGGCTGGAGACTCTGGACTCCAGAATTCAGGATACATCTTTGGCAAGCTTCGTGGAAGCTTGCCTGCCTCCTTTACTTCTCCCCCTAAAGACCAAGGACTTTGATTTATCCTGACTCTGGCTTACCCTGAGGCCTTCCACGAAGCTAGTCTGTACTCTACAGCAGCAAGATAATTGGATAAATATGTATGCCTATATTTGATTTACATATATTTTTACCATGTTTAACATATATTGGATTACTTGCCATCTAGGGCAGAGGGTGGGGAAAAGGGGAGGAAATTGGAACATAAGATTTTGCAAGGGTCAATGTTGAAAAGTTATCCTGTCATATGTTTTGAAAATAAAAAGCTTCAATTAAAAAAAAAAAAACCTATAAATAATCTAATGGCATAAGCAGGCTTCAGCGTGTTACCAGTGATGACTTGCATTCAGTAAATGGATTAAAGGATAACACTGAGGATATGTATGGTCAGAAATGGAAGTGCCTAGTCATGATAGACATCATGGTGGTACACTGGTGCTCTTCAGATAAAAGGAAAACAAAACAAACAAGACACTAAACAGACTACTAAAGCAGATACACTGATACTCGAGATAAAAGGCGGGGAAACCAACAAAAACCAAGAGGAAAGTCTCTAGTATTCTGGGTAGATGTTCTGTGGAATATTTATGGTAAAATGTGGACAAGAATTGCATAGGAAAAGAAAAGCAATTATGGTCTATATACCAATAGAGTTGTGGTTCATTTTAAGTTTCAAAATAAAAGTGTCCAGTTGGTAAAAGTGCTAGATTACATATTGGTCATGACCTATGATTTCATCCATATAGAAATTTTTAACAGCTCTTTCCACGAATATAGAATAAAAACTCATCTTTTACTTTGAAAATTATTGGGGTGGAAAACTGGAGTAAAAAACTCAGGATCTACTTTTGATTCTAACTTCTGGCATAGGTAGTTTTACCTTGGACACGTGTCTGAACTTTCTCACCTATAATTAAGGCTATTAGATTCGATGACCCCTTTTAGCTCTAAATCTATCATCATATGAGTTGCTTAAGTTTAGAGAAAAGCTTGGTTCCAAGAGCTCTTGCAGTTTTGTCCTTTGCTTCTGCCTCTGCTTTCTTCAGCCTTCAATCCAGCTCCAAGTTGAATTTGCCTTGCCTCCGAGAGAGGGCTTCTGGTTCTCAATCTCCCAAAGTGCTCTGTGTCTGCACCAGAGAAAGGGATGGAAAGTTGTGAAGTGAAAGAAAGGGAAGTGAACCAAGTGTTCCATTCTTGGCAAAATCCAGCAAAAGGAACTATGAAGGAAAGGATGTCACTGTATGTAGGGGAAAGTAGTTCAGGGAACATGAGAGGTCTGTCATCATTAAAAAGTCTCTGTCATCTCAGAAATCATTGCCTTTCATTGGTGAAGATTATACTTCCAAGTACTGCAGAAATAAGAACATTGGATACTTAAAAGAATACAGAAGAGCATGTCTGAAAGATTCAGTCCATTTCAGTGTTGGCAAATGCCATAGGGGGGTAATGATTATTAAAAGAATATTTGACAGAAGAATAATTTAGAGGAAACCAAAAGAGGCAGTTTACAGTTTCAAAAGTTCTTCTTTACTATATTTAAATATAAATATCCACTTTATTTTTCATCTATCCTGACTGTAGCAGTTCTAAATATCAGATTTTTATTTAACTTTACCTTTTCAAAAGAGCACTTATGGTTTATTAGAAACTAATTTTAAATAAATGGCAGTTAACTGGATTGAACACTAACTATAGTTTTGTCCTCCAAACAATTAGAATTAATTTCCTGTGTAAACAACAACACTGGATGCAGCCATGGTTGTGTCATGACATCAGATGGTCCAATGTGTTTCTGTCCTGAAGGGTCAGTGCTTGGGGAAGATGGAAAAACATGCAGTGGTAAGTATGTTTAGCTTGGTTAGATTTAAAACACTGTTTCTTTTATCCCCAAACCATAACTAAATCACATTGGGATGAAGAGTTGTTAAATTGTAGATCCTTTTTTTTGGAGGCAGTTAGGGTTAATTGGCTTGCCCAGGTCACCCAGCTAATAATGAATGGTAGATCTTAGTAATTTAATTTGTCCTATGTGAAATTCCTTCTTGATTTTCACCTTGTCTTCTCTACGTGCTTCCCACATTTTTAGTTTAGTCTCCATAGAGACTAATGTTGGTGAAAAACTGGACATGATTCAAAAACAGAAAGGAAGAGCCTTAATTTTGATTAACCTACATTTAGAGTTTCCATCTTCTTTCATTGACAAAAGGAAACAGAGAAAGATAAGTTGCAAAATCCATGAAAGTAAAAGAAATCATCGGGAAAGGAAAAGTTACAATATCATAGATTTTAAGCTAGAAATAATCACCAAGTGCAAATCCCTCATTTTATAAATGAGCAAAGTGAGGCACAGATGTGTTAAATGATTGCTGAAGTTATCTTAGCTAGAAAGAATTTGAAGTAGAATGACACAGTGGATAGAGTGTTAGATCAGGAGTTAAGAAGACCAGAGTTCAAATCCAGCCTCAGATACTCAGTAGCAAGTCACTTGACCTCTGTTCCCATTTTTTCATCTGTAAAATGGGCATAGTAATAACATATATTTCCCAGCAGAAAATGAGATAATATTTGTAATGAGATTTGCAAACCTTAGAGTGTTCTATAAGTGTAAACTAGTATACTGACCCCAGGTCCAATATTCCTGACCCCAAGTCCAATATTCCACACTGTTTCTCTGAAAACAATAAAAATTAAAGCTAGCTGATGCCAGTGAATCTGTTTTCCAATGGACTTAGAGAAGCAGAAAAGAATGAACCATTTGGAGATTGACACTTCAATTGTATCTGCCAAAAGTATTTCAAGAAAGTCAAATCAGTTAGTTTTGCTTAAGTCCTTTTCAGATGTTAGGAACTGTGTGAAGCAATCCTTGTGCTCAAGGAGGTCATAATCTAATGGAAGAGAAAACATACCAGTACCTATGTATAAGCGAGGCACATAGTACAGGATCAAATTGAGGATAATTGCATAGGGATGGTACCACTATTAATGGGGATTAGTAAAAAAAACCTTGAAAAAAGATGAGATTTTTCATTGAGACTTGAATTGAACTTATGTGGTGCTCTTTCCTATTGCTAATGAATCAGCTTGATTACGAGGTGTATTGATTGAACATGATAAAAATAATTCAACTAATTAAATTTTAAATTCCTACATTAGATTGTAAGCTCCTTCAGGGCCGGGACTATCTTTTGCCTTTTTTTGCATCCCCATCTGTTTGTTAGCCCAGTGCCTGGCTTAAGTAGGTGCTTAATAAATGTTTATTGATTGTTTGAATCTGGCAGGGTCCAGTTTAATGGGCATAGTTCAGGTGATAAACTTTTTTTTTTTTTTAAAGGATAAGGTCATCAAATTATATCTCTAGCATTTTATGAATGAATGACTTAATTTTTTGAATTCCATAGAATTATGAATGAAATTCCTCTTTTTAAAGGTTGTTCATCAGTAGATAATGGTGGATGTAGCCAGATCTGCATCCCTCTAAGCCCAGTGTCTTGGGAATGTGGTTGCTTTCCTGGATATGAGCTGCAATTGAATCAAAAGAGCTGCAAAGCTAAAGGTTAGTATCATTGGTTCTGGAAAGTGAACTTGTATGGAGGAATGAAGGTGTTATTAATTTCAGTTTCCTGACATATTTCCCAACATTTACCTTTTCTGTCCTTAGCACATGCTTGGCACATAGTAGCATTTAATAAATATTAATTAGTTGGCTGATTGATTGTACAGTCCAGACTCTCATCACCTCTTTCACCTATACTTTTGCAGCAATTTTCTAATTGGCTTCCTTGACTCTAGTCTCTCCCTACCCCAATCCATTTTCCATACAATTGCCAAATTATTATTTCTGGAGCTTGTCAGACTCTATTATTTTTTAATCAAAAAAATAATAGTTGTCCATTGCCTTTAGCATAAACTATAAGCTCTTTTATTTGGCATATAAAGTTCTTCGTTTAGTCCCCTCCCCTAGCTTTCTATGCTAATTATAGTTTGCTTTTCCAATGTATCCATGCTCCAGGCAAATTCGTCTACTTCCTATTCCCTGCAAGAGGTCATTCTAACTTTGGCCTCTGCATAGGCTATCCCTTTTGCTTGGGGGTCATGGTTCTTCTTCCTAATTTCTGATTTATTCCTCGCTCCCTGAAATTTCAGCTTTTGAAACTTCAAAAAGGATTATTCCTCTGGTTTTTAGTCCTTGCACAAACACAACTCTTCCCTTCCTCAAACCTCGATTCAGTTTGTAATGTGGTTCTATTTGTCTGAATCCCCTTAACAGGTTCTATTTGAGGGCATCAATTTTTTTCATTTTTGTTTGTGCCTAACATACAAAACATGCTATGCCTAACACAGGATCTCACATGTATTGTGCTTATTTTTCTTTTTTGAGACTGAGTATTTTCTGGATGGAAGTACAGTAGTCATTTACAGACCTGATCCTACCCTTGCTGGGCATGGAAGTTTTTACCTAATCTGTTTTTTTTTCTTCTTGGTCTGAGTTAGTTCATCTCTTTTAAGGCAGGTTGGTGACCATCTGCTCTTAAAATCTCACCATATTCATGCCAGACTTAGAGCAGATACTGGATGGGAGTTGGATTAAATGAATTAAATTCTTGAACGTAGATGGCAGCTTTTTGATGAGCTAAACCTGGAGTTAGGTTAGTCACTGTAAGAAGCGGGGCAAGTCACTTAATCACTTCCTGCCTCAGTTTCTTCTTCAGTAAAATGAGGGTAATAATAGCACATACTTCTCAAGAGTTCTCAAGATTAAATTAAAATATTTTGTGAGATTTACAATGCTCTATAAATGCTAGCTATCATTGTTAAGAAGGTGATATGATACTCATTTGATGATGATGATACAGTCTCCTAGCCTCAACCTCTCCAGAATCAGAGACTTCAGATAGATGCCACTTGTAAGTACGCACTTAAAAAATAAATGCTTTTTTGAGAAAAAAATTCAAACATCATTTAAAAAATGTACACTGTTTTTGTTTTTGCCTTTTATTTGATAGAGCTCTAATACAAGTTGATAATTGGTAATAGATTTTTTCTTAAAGGTCTTTCCAAAATCACGTATAAGAGGCAGTGATTTAATATGATCTGATGTGTTCTATAGAAGCAACTATTCTTGAAATGTCAGGCCTGTCAATATCTATGTTAAAGCAGACTCTATAGAATGGGCATATTGTGAATATTTTCTCCTTGTTGGAGTATAAAGCCCTATAGTACTTAGTACTGTTTTGTGTACTATTTAATAACAATTTATTGATTTATTCATTTTGCTTTAAACACCTTAGGGAAAACTCTAATCTTAAGACTGACAATTCCTCTTCTGTCTGTATTGAAATGCTTCACTTCATTGATATTTATTTGCCTAAAATAAGGAAAGAAACAAGGATTAAGTGCCTCCTTCATGCCAGACACTGTCCCAAATGCCTTACAAATGTTCTCTTATTTGTTGATTGATGATGATGATGATAATGATGATGATGATAGCTAGCATTTGACATAGCACTCCTATGTCAAGCATATTTGCGATTATTATTTTGCATTATCCTCACAACAACCCTGGGAGGTAGTTGCTGTCATTATTTCCACTTTAGAGACAGGGAGGGTAGCTAAGTGGTGCAATGGACTAATCTTTCAGAGTTCACATCTGGCCTCAGGCAGATACTAGCTGTGTTATCCTGGTAAGGTTACTTAACCCTATTTTCTACAGTTTCCTCCTCTATGAAATGAGCTGAGGAAAGAAATGACAAACACTCCAGTATTTCTCCAAATGAACCCAAATGGGACATGAAAGGTCAGGCACAACTGAAATGACTGAACAACAAGGAAATGGGGGATATATTTAATAAGTGTCTGAGGCCAGATTTGGACATACATCTTCCTGGTTCTATGCCCAGTGCTCTGTTTAATGTGTTATCTAGCTTCCTCTATGGCAACTTTGCTTTCAATATTTATTTTATTAATAATATTATTTAGGCCAATGTGATGATTTTTCAGGGTGTTCCTTTTTCATCCCTAATAGGAGTCTAGTTGACCAGCATTCCAGTCAATGCAGCAGAATCTGAGGAATAGGAAAATAATTAAGTAGCTTTTTGTGATTAAATATTCCAGAAATGTCTAGGTCAAAGGAATTTATATTCATGTATTCTAATCTATACAAATGTAGGTAAGAAAGTCATATCATATGATAGAAAAAGCTCTGGATTTAAGCACTAACTTTGCTCCATATTACCTGGATGACCTTAGACAAGTTAACTACTCTGTGTTTCAGTTTCTTTATTTAACAAAAAAGTGGGGAATAGAGATTGGATTAGAAGAGATGACCTACCTATTTTCTATTCCCCATGATCCTAAATGAGACTATGGCATGCTTACTAATAATACTGGGCAACATGGTTGTGTTGATGATGTGTGGAGAAGTGACAGACACAATTTGGAAATGAATTAAGATTGTGTTTCATTAGTCCTACTCCATTTTCTTTTGGGATGAGGGACTGTCTTATTCTTCCCTTTTAGGGCCACTTCCTACTTTCAATTATTTTTTTTTATCAATTTCCAGTCAATTATCTATCACAGGGATACTATAGTTGGAAGCTTGGATATCCTTTATCAAGAAAATTAAGGAGAAGATTCCTATTCAGGCAGGAGTTTGACTGACTGATTAGAAACTCCTTCCAACTCTGAAATTCAGTCATCCCACCACACATTTCCACTCATTCACCTTGAAGAGTGATTAAGTGTATTCTTTCCCTTCAGAAGTAGGTGCATCTTACAGATAGCTAGGGAATCCAGAAGTTGGTGTACTGAATATAGATTGAAGGCTTCAGGTGCTTACTAGCTATTGAATCTGGGAAAGTCCTTTTACCTCTGCCTTAGTTTCCTCATTTGTAAAACGAGGATAGTAGCACCATGATATTAATATTAATGACCATATTATTAACCAATATTAATACTATTATTATATACTATTAAATTAATAATATACAATAATAGTGCTATTTCATAGGATTGCTGTAAAGATCAAATGAGATAATATTTGTAGAGTATTCTGTCAATATTAAAGTAATATATAAGTACTAGACAATTGGTTCAGTGGATATAGTGCTGGATCTGGAATCAAAAAGACTCATTTTGAATTCAAATCAGACCTCAGTATTGTGTGATCTTAGGCAAGTCACTTAATCCTGTTTGCCTTAGTTTTCTCATCTGCAAAATAATCTGGAGGAGAATGTGGCAAACCACTCCAGCATCTTTGGCAAGAAAACTCCAAATTGGGTCAAGAAGAATCAGATGTTATTTAACAATAACAAATAAATCATAGTTATTAAAAGGAAATAGTGTGTGATCCTTGGCAAGCTTCTTACCTTCTGTCTCAGTTTCTTTATCTGCAAAATAGTGATAATAATGGCATCTACCTCCTAGAGTTGTCATGAGGATCAAATGAAATTTTAACATTTGTAAAGTACTTTGCAAATTTTAAAGCTCTTTAAAAATCCCAGCTTTAAAAGAAGATACTGGGAGAAGGTTTGATTGATCCAAAGGATGAATCTCTTAAGTGTGGAATTTTAGTCAGTGGGAGAAATAAAAAGTAACTATGAAACATGATGCTATCTAGCAAATGAAATCATGAATGAAATTTGGTTAACAGGACCTCAGCCCTTTTTACTTTTTGCCAACATGCGTGATATTCGGCGAATCAATTTTGATGGGACAAAGTATGAAAGCCTACTCAGCCGGCAGATGGGAGAGGTCTTAGCATTAGATCATGATCCGGTTGAAAATAAGGTAAGGCTTTAAAAATGGGAGGATTTGGAAGTGAAGTGAGGACAGTTTTTCAAGGCCTTGGCTCTTCTGATCCTAAACCTAATAGGTCACCTTGGTAGTACATTGAAATAACGGGGAAGGAGAAGAGACTGAAAAATTGGGAAATGTCTGATTGGGCCAGAACGGGCAGTTATATCTTAGATATTTTAATATATTCAATTGCAATTTGAGGGCTTGTTCCTTCTAAAAAGAAGCAATATGAAATAGTTGATAAGATTACCCTTAGAGTCAAAACTACAGTACTCAAGTCCTCTCTTAGATATACTGGTGGGTAGCCCTGGCCAAATTACCTTACTTTTTAGTGCCTCCAAGAAACTCTCTAAGATGATGTGTTAGAGCAGGTGCTAATATAATAGGCAAAAACTCACCCAGAGTTTCCCACACTAAATCACAAGTATACCCTCCTCCCCTATCAAATCCTCTTTTTATTATTATTATTTTTATAGCTTTTTATTTAGAAGTTATATGCATGGGTAATTTTACAGCATTGACAATTGCCAAACCTTTTGTTCCAATTTTTCCCCTCCTTCTCCCCACTCCCTCCCCCAGGTATCAGTTTGACCAATACATGTTAAATATATTAAAGTATAAATTAAATACAAAATAAGTATACATGTCCAAACAGTTATTTTGCTGTGCAAAAAGAATCGGACTCTGAAGTAGTGTACAATTAGCCTGTGAAGGAAATCAAAAATAGAGGGATTGGGAATTCTATGTAATGCAAACCCTCTTTTTAAAAATTAAAAATCAGATCTTGTAATGGGCAACATCTCAAGAGATCTTGAAATTAATTTCTCTTTGGGAAATGAGGACTGGAGGTTAATATGAGAATACCTTATACATAATAAATATTCAATTAAAATTAGACCATAGATATAGAGGGCAGGTTTTGTAAGCCCTAAAATAAGACTGAGATATCATCTATCATTATTATGACTGATTTAATGATAATGGGTAAAGTTAGGGAAATAGGGGGGTGATCATGGGAAGAAGGCTTAAGTAAAAGGAACCAATAAATGAATTGGTTATTAACGGTATAGGGAGGGAAAGTATTTACTTGCCACTTTTCTGTAAACCTAACCATTGTGGTTCATTGTATGTGAACTATCTAAGTTTGGCTTACAGTAATTTTGAATTTTGAAGCATGAATACTTAGTGTAACTCATGGGGATCTGTTCTTAATTGCAGGTTTAATTCATTGAATATTTGCCTATATATTTCTTGATATATTGCATATGGAAAATTTGTGGCAGGGCAATGTGGCACAATGAAAAAAAAAGACCTGGGTTCAAGTCCTTCCTCTAACTCTTACTGTTCATATGATCTTGGGCAAGTCTTTTAAACTCCTTTTCCCTAAACCTCAGTTTCTTCATTTGTAAAGTGAGATGATGACTACTGAAATCCTTTCCAACTCTAAGGCTCTGATTCTCTGAAAAACCCCTTATAAATTCTGAGTGTATATATCAAAGTATACTCAGTTATAAGAAAAGAGAGTAATACATTGTATTGTTTGGCACCCAGAATTTTTAAAAGCTACAAAACCCCAGGGATGGGTTATTTGATATTGTGATCTTCGGATGTTGGTAATCTCAGCATTGAAGGTACAGCCTATACAAAACCACTAGTTTCAAAATATCAAAGAATGGAAATATTTTCTGGTATAATAATATTGTCTTGCATTTAAAAAATTCATAAGGGACAATTGAGAGTCTCTATTTCATTAGCTTTTCCTTTTAATATATCTGCATGATAGTTACTAATTTGCAATAAGTTTTTATGCATTTATCATGTATTTTTATTTGTGTACAAATTTACATATGTCCCTTGAGGACAGGATCCAAATTTTATCTCTCACCCTTTATATCACTCAGTGAATACTACAGTGCCTTAGATATAGAGGGAACTTAATAAATATTCTTTGAATGAAATAGAATTTATAAGAAGGAATCAATTTCTATAATGTAATTGGTATTCATTCTGATCTTTCTAATTATCATTAGAAGACAACATTGTTGCTGTATTCTTATGAACAATTCTTATGATTCCAAGCAGTCTGTTAGTGGATGAGAGAGTGAGGCAAATTTGTCCTGGTTCAATTTATTTGGGATTAGGAGCCATATATAACAAATATTATAATTTGGAGTTTTTTAATAAAGCATTACCAGCTATCTTTCTCTTCCTTTTTTTATTTTCATAAATAATTTTATGCTCAGACTTAACCATTTAAATAAGTCCAGGACCAAATTGTTATTATACTCAGAGAATGTGTCTAGAGAGTGTGTTAGCGTATTTTATGGACTGCATTATCCTTGATCATCTCCTTCACTTCAAGGGAAGGAAGCCAATACATTTATCATACTTTCCAGGCATAAGATCCTATTATAATTGACTCTTTGTTATATTTTCTTGCATATAGCTAGTATTTTCACTACTAAGTAATTAAGGAGATGCCAAATGACTTTTAAAGTTCATAATCTTTTCAGAATTTCACTTCAATTTTAAGGTATTAAATATTGGACTTTCAGTATTACCTTTGAGAAAGGCAGTGTCTTATAATTTGCTGGGTGACCAGAAGGACAGTGAAGTAATCAAATATTCTGTATTTTCCACGGGGGAAAAATGGTGAGATCAGCTTTTGTTTAATAACTCAGCAGTTTTTGCAGAGTTATCACTAGGATATGTGTGAGTCTGAGTGTGGTGTGTGTGTGTGTGTGTGTGTGTGTGTGTGTGTGTATGTGTGCACCTAGGACAAGTTCCACAAGACATATTTGGAGCAAAGGAAGGGTAGAAGAAGAAACCTGAGGTGCTAATCATGAGGTTGGGAGGAATTTGATCAATTTATGATCTGTTAGCTTTTTGTTTTAATGAATTATTCCTGTTTGCTAGGTGTTATGCTCTATTGTTTCTGGCTGTTTAAAGATTGAAAATGAAGTGCTGATCAGGCTCTCCAAATCTAATACCTGGATCAAAGACCTAGTGCAGTCTATTTATGGCTCTGATTTATAATTTTCATCAGTTTTCATCAGTTTGTTGCAATTAAGATAGAACATGTTTTATCCTCAGGGAATCTTGTAGAAGACATGATAGATTGACTTGGGAGAAATTGGTAGAATTAGGGCATTAGAGATCTTCTTATCCAGTTCCTATTTTATGGATGAAGAAAATGAGGTACAGAAAATGGGGCTCTGATATAGATTTAAAACAAGATCTCTGGGAGAAAAAAATAATCATGATACACTTTTGAGTTTAATTAATATGTTCTATTATTAATATGTTCTCAGTCACTTAAATCTAGGTAATTAACACAATTAAGTCTTGATTTTCAGCCTTTATACTTTATGCTTCAATCCATATTTATTTCTACAACCTGTACATTCTAAGCAATTAGTGAGATATGAGATGGAAGACTTTGAACATATAGATGCTCTCATTAAAAATATAACAAGCAGCTCTCTTTAACCAGGACTCATGCTGGCTCTAGCACAACTCTGAGTACAGAGGAGTTAAGTGATTTATCCAAGGTCACCCCAATGGACTAGTGGCAGAGCTGGAACTAGTAACTTATTTTTTGGACTCTCACTCCAGTATTTGAGAGTTGGGGCCTGGGCTTCCCTCTCATCTTCCACTAATTGCCTGGAATGTGCAGGTTGTAGAAATAATATGGATGAAAGTATAAAAGCTGGATTCTTAATTACATGAAATTAAAAAAAAATCAGAGAATTTTGTTGTTTTTTTTTTTCTTTTATAGATTTACTTTGCACACACAACACTGAAGTGGATAGAGAGAGCCAATATGGATGGCTCAGAGCGTGAAATACTCATTCAGGAAGCAGTAGACACACCAGAAAGTCTTGCTGTGGATTGGATTGATCGTAAATTCTATTGGACAGACCGAGGGTATGCATTTTTTCTCATTTCATAAGTAGGAAACAAAGACTAGGAAATGAAGTGATAGGCTGAAATTGTCATTTTTCTTCTTTATCTTGCATGGAAGGGCATAATAAGTTATTCTGGCTTCTGATTGTGGAGAAAAGAAGAAACAGATAGAGATAGGAGAGTGATTCTAGGGGAACAGAGAGCAGCAATGTAATCTATTGATAATTCTGTTGTAATGGAGGTAAATCCAAAGTTTTCTTAGAATTTATCAAATCAACAGATTATTGAGACTTATAGTAAATACTGTGTTATACACTATGAGGCACAAAAGAAGTATAACTAAGGCTCATGTCCTCAAAGAGTTTATAATTGGTTGGGGAGACAAAACACAAACAGAAAAATGGTTGAATTTAGCACAATGGGTGACACATAGTGAATTCTTAATATATTTTTGTTAACTAGAATGACAATGCAAGATGCTATAAGTTATCATAAGATCTGATCACAAGATTCATCATCATATGATGAATAGTAGAATCAGTAAGTTCTATAAGAGTTGTGAGGGCAAGAGATCACCTTAAGTAGAGTAGGTAGGGAAGACTTTGTTCATAGAAGAAGTGAGATTTGAAATTAGATTATACTTCTAGACTATGCTATTAAAAAGATGGTTCATGAATTATAGGAAAGGGAACAGTGATCACAAAAAACTAGATTGGCTTTATCAAGAATCATTTATGCCAAATTAAAATCTGAGAAATATTATAGAAAGAATTTACCTATATTTTGCAAAGCATTTATTAAACTCATAATATTCTTGTGAAAAGAAGAAGAGAGATGAGCTAGGTGACAATTCAGTTAGGTGAATTTAAAACTGATTGTGAATATACCCAAAGAAGTACAACCAATTAATGGTTCAATGTCACTTTGGAAGGAGGTCTAAAGGGGAGAGTCCTGGGGATCTGTACCTATCTCTGTACTTAATGTTTTTATCATTGACATGATCATATGACATGAATGACATATTTATCAAATTTAAAGGTAACAAATATCTGAGAAAATAATTTTGTCATCATATAAGATAACAGAGTCAGGATCCAAAAATATTTTGACACACTATAATGTTTGGATAAATTAATAATAAGATGAATTTGAAGAGAAAAAAGTAAAATATTACACATGGGTTCAAAAACCAATTTTCCAAATATAAAATGAATGAGGTTTGGTTGGTGTTTCATATGAAAAAAGATTTCAGCAGCCTACAATCCAGGATGAGCCAATGTTGTAATATAGCAGCCTCAACAAATTGATGTAGTATTAAGCTGCAAGAAGAGAAACAGAAAGTTAATAGTTTTGCTTCTTCATGCACAGATCAGATCACATATGAATCATATTTTATCAGTGTTCACCTGGAGGCACAATATTTAAGAAAGAACATTGATAAAATAGAGACTGTTCAGAGAAGAGCATTCAGTGGGGTAAAAAAATTGAGATCATGCCTTTTAAAAATAATTTAAAGGAAATCAACATGACTTGAAGTTGTAGATTGCGAGGTGAGGATGATGGATGACACCTTGTCTTCAAGCATCTGAAGAACTGTCAAATGGAAAAGGGATTAGACTTATTCTGCTTGGTCTCACAGGACAGAAGTAAGGGCAACAAGTGCAGGTAACTAGGGGCAAATTTAGACTTGATGTCTGAGAAAATTCCTGAATAGTGAGAATTATTCCAGGATGGAATTGAATGTCTCACAGTGGAGAGGAGAAGGGGATAAAGTAGGTTTCCCTTTCTTTGATGTTTTCAGTCAAAGTTTAAATAACTCGTCTAGGAGTGCCTTGTTCAGGTGTGGTGTGGACTAAATATCCAGAAAAGCCCTTTCCAACTCTGAGAATTCAGTGTCTGATTCCCTAGAGAAGCATTTATATAAGAAATATAAGGAACCAATAATTAATGATAATAATAATTTCTAACATTTATATTTCTATGAATAAGAATTAAATAAATGCTTTACAAATATTTTCTTGTTCGATTTTCACAACAGCTCTGGGAGGGAAATGTACTATTATTATCCCATTTTAGAAGAGACAAAGCCTTTAGTGAGATCTTCTGGGCTTCCTCTGGCCACTCCATATTCTGGGCTGCCCAATCAAACTATTTACAGCTGAAACATTTTTTGTATAATAGCTTATATTATGCTTAGCTTGCATGGGAAACAATCATTGAAGACAACATAAGAATGGATCCCTATGCTTTTGTCAGAAGCTTCCTTTTAGCCTTTGTAGAGGCAGCAGGTAAAGCAGAGAGCTGAGTACATGATAGCATCTTATTTGGGATATTGGATGATCTTTTTATATACTGATTATAAACCATAAAACTTAAATAGGGGTCAGTATAAGTAATAATAGCTAACATTAACATAGCACATAACATTATCTCATTTGATCTTCACAACAATGTTATGAGGTAGGTGCTATTATCAAAGATCTGGAGTAGGATTTGAATTCAGTCTTCCTCAGTCCAAGTTCTGTGCTTTATTTTCTATACCACTTTCAAGTTGATTTAAATGATTTTCAGGTAGAAGAGAAATGATTAGATGTATTCTATTTGATTTCCCCTTTAGCTATTATAGGAAAAGAACCCTAAACCATGGGAGTGGGAGGCAAGAGAATGGTGCCTCAGTCCCAGTCCCACCCCCAGTTCTACCATTAGCCTTTAGGGCCTAAATGAAGAGGCTTAGAATGAATGACTTCTAAGACCTTTTCAGCATTTAAGATTCTATGATTCTAGTTAGTAAAATCATATCAGCTTTGTGAAACCAGAATTACTGAGCTTTAGTTATTGTGACTGTAGCAATAAACACCAAGGCTTTGGGTATGGTCCTCTGTAACTACAGAAAGCTTGCCTTGGTCTACAGCATTGAACAAAAGCAAGGCTTTTTAACATTTATCCAGAAATGTTCTCTCCATCCCAGTGGAAAGGGGAGGGAGGATAGGAATTCTGGGAAATTGGGAGGGAATCCTGGGGAGAATTTAATTCTCTCACTACCAATATAGTGTATGCCTGAGAAATTAAATGACATGCCTAGAGTTACATGTTGTGTATGTGTCAGAGATGTCTCTCTGTCTCTATCTGTTGTTTCTCCATTCCCATTTTTGTCTGTCTGTCACCACTGTCTCTCTTCCTCCTGCCCTCTCGATATCTGTCTGTGTCGCACTCATTCTTTCTCTTTTCCTTTTTCCTCTGTCTTTCTCTCCCACATAGGATTATTTCTGTTCTGCAATTTATAGTCCTAAAAATTTGCTACTATGTTATATATTTGTTTATATACATGTATACAATATATAGAAGAACACACATATATATGTATATACATATATACATTTTGTATGAGCATTTGTAAATGTGTATATATACATATGTTATATGCATTTTCATATGTACATTTGGTTGGGCCTATGATTTTGATGAAGGGACCCCAAAACTCTCTGAAAACTCCTTCAAGGAGAAATTCTCCTTGAATCCTCCTCTGTGAGACTCACTTCAAGGAACTAAGATGAAGTTATTTTGGTGGGACTAGTTGAAGTATTCAATTCCAATTTTCTACCCCTATTTTTGACTCAAAACCACTTCCAGTAAGAAGTCTCATCTAGGCCTGGGTGCAGTGACAGCAATGAGGGAATCTCATTCAATTGAAACTTCTATCTCAGATTTCCTTATAAAAATGGCAACTTGGGGCTCAATTCTTGCAGAGGACCTAATATGCCGAGGAAACTCTCTCTCTTCCTAGCATAGCAGCAAACTCTGCCCGCTAGAATATTCTCTTTCAGTGTTACCCTCTCTTTATCCTCAGCTATTTCCCTAATGAGACTTTATATCTCTCTGTCAGGATTTCTCTACTAGAAACTTTACTCCCCTTGGGAGTTGGGACCTTGCCACTAAGGAATTTAGCTTTTCTATTCATGCATAGCAAAGGCTGACTTCCCAATGCATATAATAAACTTTTTTAAAAATCAGTCTAGCTTTTTGGGTTCGTAAATTCCTTTATGAAGGACCTCTGAGCCACCAAAAGGGGGTTCCTACAACTCCCTACCTTGTGCCAATCCTAAAGAGTAGATTTAGAGGAGCTAAATCTCTTCATTTGGTTTTCTGAACCCTGATCCTGCCACTAACCTCATCATTGAACTCCCTGACCACCAGGAAACCTAATCTCATCAATTTCATTGGTATAGAAAATACCTAGTGAGGAATACACACACACACACACACACACACACACACACACACAGAGTATATGTGTATACATGTGTGAGCAAATGTTTATATACACACACACAATTCATATAAGAAGATATACAAAATGCAAAAAAAAATTACATCATATTTTACTTCTGAATACTTCACTTTGGGAGACTTTTATCTGAAGGACAGATTACTGTAACACATTGGACCATGAGAGCCTATAATGATGTATGAAATAAGATCAAAGATCTATTAATGAAAAGCAATGGCAGCAACCTCTTAAAATTATCTATTTTATTTTATCATTTTTAAGTTTTTCATTAATTAATTTTATATTTCCCCCAGGTACATTAAAAACAATTGTTTTACATTTATTTTTAAGATTTTTGAGTTCTAAGTTCTCTCCCTAACCTCACTCACAATTAAGAAACCACATATGAAATTGATGAGGTTAGGATTCCCTCGATTCCCAGTCAGGGAACCAGGGATGAGGTTAGTGGTGATGAATTTAGTGGCAGTCAGAGAGTTGTTAAAATCCCCTTATGGTTGGCACAGGTTCTTCATAAAAGAATTCATGAAATCTGAAATATTAATTGGCAAAAATGAAAATTTATTGTTGGACAGGAAGCCAGTTTTGCTGAGAGTCTGACTTCTTTAGTAGCAAAGTCCTATTAAGGAAACAGAGGTTGACACTGAGAAGAGAAAGCTTTCCAGAAGGCAGGGTCCTAGAAGCAGAGCAAGCTGCTTTGGATCTTCTGCAAAGTCCTGTTAGACAAGTTGTCCTTTAAAAAGAAGTCTTGAGGCTTCAGATTTCAGAAACCAAAGTTCCCAGGCCTAGATGCTTATCAGTATCTACCCCAGATCTCCAATTGAAATTAACAACCCTTCAAAGGGGTGCTTTTTGACCAAGATTTATAATTGAATCAAAGGGTCTGGCATCTCTGAAGATAACTTATTTGGGGGGAGACTCCATAAGGCATCACAGATCAAAAGGGAACATAGTTTCAGAGTGATAATTTTAAAGGGAACAGTAAAAGGGGACACCGTTTCACTTCCCCTTCAAAATTATGCAAAATATTTTCATAAAAGTCAAGTTGTGGAAAGAAAACAGATTTTATATCCTAAAGAAAAATTTTTTAAAAGGCTTCTATTTAAAAAAAAAAATTTGTGATGTCGTTTAAAACACATATTTAACCCCAATATCCTCAGACCAGGAAAACTTGCCTTGGATAGCAGATGTTAACTGTTCTCAACCCAGCTCAAAATTGCTGAGTCTTCTCATGTTACCCCAAGCTTTTAAGGCAACTCTAATTTTAACTGTCTTTGATTAATTGCATTGCAGTGCCAACTCCGGAAGCAGTGCCTTTGGAGGATAGACTTTCAGGGTGGTGCACTAGAGGATTAGAGTCCCAATTCCCTGGTTCATTACATATAGTAATGATAAGCCATTCTTTAAGATCTTCATAAGCTGGCATCCCAGCTGCTGAAACCAAGCCTTTAATTTGCCTGGAAATGAGATGTTTATGGTTTTAAACCTTGATGTTAGTTAAAACAGAATTTAAATATTATTCATGGTATTTAGTCACATGGAAAGTCTTAGCCAATTAATATATTTTGTATTGGTATAGGAAAGAATAAAAATTCAATAAAACATCTAACTAGGTAAAGGAAACCAACTGAAAATCCTATTTCTGGTGCAAATATCATTAAGGTGATTAGGAATCTTGATTTTCAAATGTCAGACACCTGGGAAGAAAGAATGTCACCAATCAAGATGAATTGGGTAATCATGTGTGAAAAATGTTTATTTACCCTCCCAAGACAACAAGGCCCCTTTGGCAAAATTGCTCTTCTGGGATTCTGGATGGAAGTGTTTTTTCCTCTGAAAACAGGGTGAGCAGTTTCCTTCCAGGATTCCCACTAGGTCTGCAGCAATTTCTATAAAAGATAACCAAAGAAAGCTCTCACACCCTGTTAATGGTTATGTTTGAACTTATATGAACTCAAAGGGCCTCATTGCTTTGATTTCTGCCTTGCAACTACCAGAATCTGAGAGTAGTTGTCTTAATTCTGAGAACATGAGGGAGGGAAGGAAATAGAAATATAAATTCTAGCAACCCTACCCTGAAATTACTGAATATACAGGAACTTATTTTTTTTCTCAAAATAATTTGCATAGAATTGCATACTAATAAAAACAAGAATTTAGAGAAGATGCTTACATTGAAATCAGTCAAAACAGATAACTCAATCCTCCCCATTTCAAGGAACCAGGCCAAAATTTGCCTCAGGAGTTTTTCTCTGTTGCCTGAATGCAACTCAGTGGTAGTTACTTGTGTGTGTGTGTGTGTGTGTGTGTGTGTGTGTGTGTGTGTGTGTGTGTGACACATTGAGTTAAAAATTTTTTTTAATTATCCATAATTATTCTTATTAGTAAATCTTTCATAATTTTTTTTAAAGGCATCAAAGTCACAATGCAGTTTTAAAAAGTTTACTTGGTTCCCGAGCTGGCATTGATAAACTTTCTGAAATTAGAAGGGAGAAGATAAATGAATGATGCACTTTAATATCCTTTGGATGCAAGTGCCAGCCAATCATATTTTTAAACATTAATTTTCATAGGCTTGTAGAGAGAGGTATTAATAATTTTTTTTTAAATCTGCCGTCTAAAGTTTGGGCCTTTCAGCTAATATTTTAATTGTCTTGAATGTGTTAGATGTTAAATAAACTGTACCATCTTGTCACCATCTCCATGAAATTGGAATGTCTATATTACTTTAAATGATGATTTTAAAAGAAGACATCTGCCTAGAAAGTGTAGCTTGTACTTAACTTCCTTGGTATTTTCTATATTTTAGGAAATCCCACATTGCCAGAAGTGATTTGAATGGAAAAGACAATGAAGTAATCATTGAGGAAGATGTGTCTCAACCAAGAGGAGTTGCTGTTCATCCAATGGCCAAGTATGAATTAATGGAAGACAGGGGTATTTTTGCTATGGCTCTATATGATTAATGACCAACAAACCAATCTACAATGTTACACTGAAAAGTTAACCATTGTTCACTGCTTAATGGAAACCAAAACATAAAACTATCTTTTAAAATCTAACATATAAACTCCAAGAAAAAAAGCTAAAATAACAAAAATCAAGGATGCTTCCCCAAAGGACTTGTCATTCTAGTATATATTAACTCCTTTGGCTAATATGGGACCATAGCCCATTATTCAACATTAGCTGTGATAACTATGGATTATTCTTTTTTCAACATTCATTTCTTCTTCTCCTCCTGTTCCTTCTCTTCCTGCTCCTCCTCCTCCAGCAATTGGGGTTAAGTGATTTACCCAGGGTCACACAGCTAAGAAGTGTTAAGTGTGTAAAATCAAATTTGAACTCAGGTCCTCCTAACTTCAGGGCTGGTGCTCTATCTACTGCCCCATCTAGCTGCCCCTCAACATTCATTTTTGTAAGATTTTGAGTTCCAGATTTTTTTCTCCCTTCTTCCTTCTCTCTCCAAGACAGCAAATAATCCAATATAGGTTATACATGTACAATCATTTTAAACATATTTCCATATTAGTCATGTTATGAAAGAAAAACTAAGAGAAAGAAAAAAAGAAAAAGCAAACAAACAAAAAAGATGAAAACACTATGCTTTGATCTGCATTCAGTCTCTATAGTTCTCTCTCTCTCCCTGATTGCAAATGACATCTTCTATACGAAGTCTATTAGAATTGACTTGGATTACCACATTACTGAGAAGAGCTAAGTCTATCGTAGTTGATCATCACATAATCTTGCTATTACTGTATACATTGTTCTCCTGGTGCTGCTCACTTCACTCAATATCAATTCATATAAGTTTTTCCAGGCTTTTCTGAAGTCAGCCTGCTCATATTTCCTTTTTTTAAAGCTCTTGATTATTTATTTATTTTTATTATTATTTTTTCACTCTTTTATATATATATATATATATATATATATATTTTTTTTTTTTTTTTACAAAATGTAACATTGTTAAGTGTCCAGCAGAACATCAGGGAATGTTCAAAATATGTGACAAATTACCAGTTAAAGAAAGGGATGGATATATATATATATATATATATATAGAGAGAGAGAGAGAGAGAGAGAGAGAGAGAGAGAGAGAGAGAGAGAGAGAGAGAGAGAGAGAGAGTCTACTCAACTCTGCCCCAATCTTTTTTTTTTGCACTACCCATTTGCTGATGTAAATCTAAAGCAAATGATAGGTTTCCATGTTAACATGGAATAACTGTGGTTTTTTTTTTTAAGTTCCTTAAAATTGATCTTTGATATTTGACTTTTATATGTTAAATTTTCTATTGAGTTTGAATTTGATCGAAAGTCCTGATAATCTGCAAGTTCATTGGATGTCCATTTTTTTCATTCAATATTATAGATGGTTTTATTACATATGATATTTTTGGCTGCAGATCAAATTCATCTGATGTGTGTATATAATTCTAGGACCTGTGGTCTTTTATCATGATTGCTGATAAGTTACAATTATAATTGTAGTGCCAGTGTATTTGAATTTTTTTTCTTATTTCTTTCATGATTTTCTCTTTGATTTGGGGGTTTTGAAATTTGTCAATAATACTCCTATGTGTTTTCCACAAAGGATTTCTTTGAGGTGGTGGTCAGTGGATTTTTTCTTTTTCTACTTTCCCCTCATGTTCTGTCATTTCAAGAAATTCTCTTGGATTATTTCTTGCATTATTGTGTCAAGGTTCTTTTTCTTGGTCACAGCTTTTAGTCTTTTTTATATTTTCTTTTCTTGATCTGTTCTCCAGATCTGATGTTTTTCTTATAAGATGTTTCACATTCTGTTCTATTTTTTTCACTCTTTATATTCTGTTTTGTTACTTCTTGATCTCTTATCACTTCACTGGCTTCCTCAGTTCTTTTAGCATCACTTCATGTTAGTCTCTTCAGGCCTTTCTGAAATCATCCTGCTGATTGTTTCTTATAGAACACTAAAATTCCATAACATATGTATACTATAACTTATTCACCATTCCCCAACCGATAGGCATTTTTTGCACATATAAGTCCTTTTCCCTTTTTAATGATGTCTTTGAAATATAGACCCAGGAGAGATACTGCTAAATCAAATGATATGTGTAATTTGATATCCCTTTGTGCATAGTTCCAAATTGCTCTCCAGAATAGTTGGATCAATTCACAATTTCACCAACAATGTATTAATGTCCCAGTTTTCCCACATCCTCTCCAACATTTGTCATTAACTTTTCCTGTCATAGCCAATCTGAAAGTCATGTAGTGGCACCTCAGAATTGTCTTAATTTGCATTTCTCTAATCAATAGTGATTTAGAGCATTTTTTTCAGATGACTAGAAATGGTTTTAATTTCTTCATCTACAAATTGTCCGTTCATATTCTTTGACCACTTATTAATTGGAGAATGGCTTTGTATTCTTATAAATTTGAATCAATTCTCTATATATTTTAGAAATGAGGCCTTTATCAGAACCCTTGGATGTAAAAATTTTTTTCCTTTTTTTCTGCTTCCCTTCTAGTCTTGTCTACATTGATTTTGTTTGTACAAAAACATTTTAACTTAATATAATCAAAATTACCCATTTTATGTTTCATAATGTACTCTAGTTCTTCTTTGACCATGAATTCCTTCCTTCTCCACAGATCGGAGAGGTAGAATAGTCTTTGTTCTTCTAATTTGCTTATAGTATCACTCTTTACCAATCTTGAACCCATATCAACTTTACATTGGTATAGGTGTTGATCAATGTGCAAACTCTTTTTAATTTAATGTAATCAAAGTTATTCATTTTGCTTTTCATAATGTTCTCTAGTTTTTCTTTAGTCATAAATTTTTCCCTTCTCCAAAGATCTGACAGGTAAATTAGTCCTTGCTCTCCTAATTTGCTTATATTATCAATCTTTATGTCTAAATCATGAATAGTTATAGGTTTTTCTTTTAAAATTCTACCTGATGATTTTTTTGAAGGACAAGGAAATAATTGATTTATTAGTAAGAGAATTTTGCATCACATATTTATGGAATTCTATTTGGGAACATACAATTTAAAAAAATAAAAAGCCATTCCTAGTTTAAGATGGAAAGAATTGGGGAGAAATCAAAGACAAAAATATGCACAAAGTTGATAATCAGAGATCTATAATGAAAAACAAAGGAAAAGATGAAATTAAGGAAGCAGAGGTCAGCAACAATTTCTAGGTTGAAGATTAATTTTTTATTTTTTAAGTTCCTCAAAGAATTGTTATCAAAATAAAGAGGCAGGACAATTGCACTTGGAGTTGAGAAGGCTTCCAGTTACCCAAAGAGATATCAACCTATCTCCTAACTTGAGAGTTCCATGTAGCAAGGCAGCCTCAGTTTAGGGATTTCTCAAGGTGGCCTTTTCCATGTGTGTCAGTGTTTGTTTCCTTGGGCCATGCATGTCCCTGGGAATGTTATGTGTGCCAAACCATGCTGCTAAAAGGCCAAAATCTCAGTCTCAAAAAATTCTGACTTTAGATGGTAATTTGTCACTTGAAGAGGTTTTATAAAACCACACAACCAAACCACACTCTTGACAACCTCATCTTAAATATGCTTTGTTCTCAATGACAACAAAGGGGCCAAAGGATCCTAATTAGTAGATGTGGTATCCTAAAAGGAAAATTTTTAAAAAATCCTTTTAAATATATTAAAAATTTAAGCATTTTTTAAAAATTAGGGGATAATGCATATTAATAAATTATAAATTAATTGGAAAAAGGCAAACAGACAAAATATGTCTAAATAGCATAGTGAAGTGTGAATAACACTTTTAGTACAGGACCTCTTTTTTCTTACTAGACCTGTAATATTTATTTCTATAACTCCCATTGAACAAATTACCTTTATTAATAGAGTTCAGCACATGATTTGCAATTTATAGTCTTAGAAGGTTACCTTTGGTCACTGAAAGATAATAAGATACATCTCAGGAGCTAAATTATAATACATACACTGGTCAATTTACTGATTTTCCTTCAGATCACTTGATACAAAGTCACTTTCATTGGATGGTAAAATTGCAAAAAAAAAAAAAAAAAAGAGGAATTAAGTTGTGAGGTTTCATTGTATTTTGCTATTAAAATTTAAAGATGATTAAACTGAAGATTAAGTATACATATGCAACCATATTTAATTTAGGCCTCTAAGGAAATAATAGAATTTAATTTAAAAACAACAATAAATCTCAAATTGTCACAAAAAAAATCTTCTTTACAGTGTGGGTCCAAGTTTAGTATTTCTTATTAAGGTAATTATCATGTGTCTTTAAATTTATTATTTAAAATTCCATGTAACATTTCCTTTCTAGACTATTCTTCAAATTATCTGTGCTCTGTTTTAAGGGAATTTAGATGGAAATTAACAAAGATAAGATAATGGGGAGAAAAAGCATATTCTTTCAAACTTTCTTTTTCTGTTTTGTGGATTAAAGGAAGTTATTCTGGACTGATTTGGGAATTAATCCTCAAATTGAAAGCTCTTCTCTTCAAGGCAGTGATCGGCAGATTATAGCCAATACTGATCTGGTCTGGCCTAGTGGAATAACGATTGATTATGTAGATAACAAGTTGTATTGGTGTGATGCCAAGAAATCTGTTATTGAAGTGGCCAATCTGGATGGTTCGGGACGCCGAAGACTTATCCAGAATGATGTAGGTGAGGTTTGGGATAGATGATTACTTAATTGTTGTCTGTGTTGATATTATGTATATTATATGTTTGCCTACACACATACACATAAACATACTCAGAAAGAGTGAGATTCCTAATTCTCGGGGAACTGTGAGTTATGTGTGTAGATAATTCATGAACCAATAAGAGTGTTGAGATAATATCTTTTTTTCTCAGAGTTTGTAATACAAGTGTTCATTTTGAAGTTCAATAAAGTTCACATCTTATATTTAAGGAAACATTCAATCACTCCTGCATTTTTCTTTTGTTGAATGAAAAGTACTTGCAATATAGTAATAATTCTGATTATCTACATTCAAGAGATTATAGGTTGTAGCTGAAAGCGACTTTGGAGATTATTTAGTCCAACCTCAGAGAACTTAAGTGACACATCCAAAATCATATTGGTAGTACAGAGCAGAGTCAGTTTTACAATAGGTCCTGAGACTCCAAAGTCAGTATTCTTTCTGTTTTATTATAAATGAATGAAATTTAAAGAGACAAAACCAATAACTCCAAACACTTTTTTGTTTTTTTTTAATTATAGAAAAAAATATCCTTAGATATAGATATGAATTAGTGGTTAGATAAACATTTATTGGGGGGACAAATATTTACTTTGTAACTGCTATCATATATATATATATATATATATATATATATATATCACAGCAACAGATATAGACAACAGACTATCTATCTATCTATATATGTATAGTCTCTGCTCTCTAGGAGTTAAGAAATTATAAGGTCTAATAGACCTAAACAGCACTTCTTTGAGTAACTTCTGTTTCCTAGAGATATTTGGTTATATTGTAATGCTGGAGAAATTTAGGCAAGACAGAAATTAGATTTTTAATGTTTTAATAGTGGAGAATTTGGGCTAGCAATCAAACAGGCTTCATGTCCAAAAGATGTCTGACCTCTACCTGGTTGAATGAGACTCAAAGCATCCAGCAGCAAGCAATTAATTCCAGAGACTTTTATAGGACTCTAACTATCAGGGAAACAAAGGCAAAGGGTGGGGCAGAACACTGGGTGAGTAGAAATTCCAGGAAATATGGAAGAGATCAAAGATTATACTAAAGAGTATATTGGGGAAATTGTAAAAATATATTTTAAAGAAATTTAAAATATTTTTTAAAGAAGGTATAATTTACAGTGAATGCAAGTCACAGAGGATGGACAGCTATGGGTGGGTTGCAATCTGCATTGTTGGAATAAATATCTATATGAATGAATGCAATGAAGTATATTTCATAACATGAGACATTAGTGTGTGTGTATGTGTGTGTGTGTGTATGTATGTATGTATGTATCTGAAAAATAGTATGTTAGGCAATCATTTTGGTGAGTTCAAAAGTGTGGCAGGTGCCATATTTGCTATTTTGCTTGTCCTAAAGACTCAGAGATGGATCTTAGAAATCATGTAATCCAACTCCTTTGTTTTTACAGAAAAGGAAACTGAGATCCAGAGAACTTAGTGACTTATTCAGAGTTGCTTAGAGAGCAATTAATAGAACTAGAAAACAAACAGTCCAAATCCAGAGCTCCATTACAAAACATATGTCCTTTTTTTTAGCATTTGTTGTTTTTCTTTTTATGCCATTCTTAACTCAACTAAAGAGTCTTCCTCATTAGAGTGATGCTATCTGGTGGTATACAAGAGTTGGCTGTTACTGATTGTTTCCTTACATATTCAAATGTTAGGGTTATGTAGTCCAATGGTTTCCCCACTTATGGGCTTCCCCAGAAGGTCATCCAGGTAGTAGAGAAGGGAATTTAGATGCAGCTCCTCTGCTGCCAAATCTAGAGCTCTTATACAATTTTTTGAATCTGTGTATATGTTGTAATTAACAAAATACAAATTTGTTTAAAAGGTACTTAATTCATAGACTCATTTTGTCATGATGCATATTTTTAAACAGCGGGTACTAATGCTATAATTACTGTCATAAGGATTTGTGAAACCTCTTTATATTATAAAAATTTCCTCATACTTAAAAAAATGGTTGAGAATTGTATTCATTCCTTTCACTATTTTAATATTTTTGAAAAGATGATTTGCTGTCATTTAGAGAACTCTTTATCTACCCATTATTCTTCCATTCATTTATCTTATCTTTTTTTTTTTTCCCCTGAGGCAATTGGGGTTAAATGACTTGCCCAGAGTCACACAACTAGGAACTGTTAAGTATCTGAGACCAGATTTGAACTCAGGTCTTCCTGACTTCAGGCCTGGTGTTCTATCCACTGTGCCACCTAGCTGCCCCCTTCCATTCATTTATCTACTCAGTATGCATCATCTTTAATATGTAAACTTATTTCTTATTTTTAAATCTACCAGAGAAATTAAATACATGGGAAAGTGATCAAGTGTATATTTGTTTTTGTACAAAATAGCAAAAGTCAAATCAGTTTTTCTCAGGATGTAAAGACAACATTATGTAGAAACCAATTCTGCTTACATGTACTTCCTTTAGAAAAAGAAAATTTCAAAAGGTTGATTCATCTATCTTCTCCTCCCTACCCCCTCATACCCCTCCCCCTGCCTCGCCCTTGCCCCAAAACTGCAAGGTTAGATTAATTTGTTAGATTAATGCAGAAAAGGACTCCTATGTACATAAAGTATAATTATAAAATAATGAGGATTTTTCACATGTAATCTATAGAAACCATTCTCATTACTTTTAAGTTAGCCATATGAGAGTATATGTGGTGGGGGAATTAATGAAGAGTTCTTATTTCATTAATAAAGGAAACTTCCAGTGAAGAAGTTCTCAAAGCTTGAATCTAGATCTTTCTGAATAAGTCTGATTATGGAGAAATGGACAGAGTGCTAGGCTTGGTATCAGTTGTTATGACCTTGGGAAAGTCACTTAACCTAGGTTTGCTTCAGTTTCCCCATCTGTAAAATGAAGGATCATAACATCACCTACCTCTCAGAGTTGTTGGGTATCAAATGAGATAATAATTATAAAATCCTTACCACAGTACCTAGTACATAATAATTGCTATATAAATGTTTATTACAATGATGTTGTTGATACATGTATAACTTCAGATATATGTAGCCATTTTTAGTTTATGCCATTGTTTTCTACAGGACCTCAGAGCCCCTATTTCTTTTTCTGGATCTCTTCATGAATTTGCTTAAATTCCTTAAGTTTTGATCAAAAATTAATTGCAGTATTTTGTACTAGAAAAGGTGTAAATTCCCCCCTCTTCTCCTGCCACCCTGCAGTTGTTGTGTAATCTGAATTCCTATCCTCTGCACTGAATTACAAGTTGGGGATGGGAAAAAGAGGGGAAGATTCAGAAGATTCAGAAAATAATTGTGAACTTAATACACAAATAGTACTTTCAAATTCATTCTTTGTGATAATTTGGTGAATAAACATAAAAACCATTTATTAAGGGTTAAGGTTAATTAATGGTAAAAACTGGACATAGAAAAGAAATACAATTCCTGCCCTCAAGGAGTTTACATTCTAAAAAGGTAGTAGTGGTGAGCAAGCAGGGGTAAAGTAGCTGGAACAGTTCCTGGAACTAAGGGGGCAGTCTTACCCAGTCTGCTTAATGTCAGAGATGATAGAATACATGCTGACTGATTCTAAGGTATATTGGATTCATTTTTTCCACCATCCTATAAAGAAACCTCCAAACTAGGAATTGACACAATCAAAAATCATCTCTGCAGATTACATATTAACTTAGAAAACTACATTAACTTTATTTATGTATCATTGCATTTTCATTCATTTTGTTCAATATTTCCCAGTTACATTTTAATCTGTTTTGGGGCCAAATTTGGGGATGTGATGCAGCCAATTGACCTCTTAGAAGATTGAACCTTTCATCACAACCTCTTATCTTTGGGCTCCTGATCCAAAATCAGTTCATCCAAGTTTGTGGGTTTATGTTCCTGTTGTTGTTTAGTTAGCATTTTCAGATGTTTGATTCCTCTCTGTTTAATGTAGGAATTATACATATGTGTGTGTGTGAGTAGGTGTTGTGCCTCCCCTTTTTTTATATACACATGATTTCATCCATCTATTCATCATAGAGATTTTGGTGAGTTTTCCAGGGAACTCAAATATTAGATAATATGCCCAAGGTCACAGTTAAAATAAAAAATAACATTTATATAGCACTTTGAGGCTTGCAAAGGGCTTTCCAATGAATATCTCATTTGATTTTCACAGAAATCTTGTAAGATAGTTGCTATTATTACCCACATTTTACAACTGAGAAAATTGAGGCAGAAGAAGCTTAAAACTCATTTAGCCAGCCAGCATCTGAGATGAGTTTGAACTCATCATCCTTAATCTAATCAGCACCCTCATCACTGAATCACCTAGTTGTCTTGGCCTCACAAAGCATGGCTATGTCAGAGATGGCCTCTCTATACACTAGTCTACAGTTGCAAAGTACAATCTCTTCTTTACTCCCTCTAAAACTGTACCTTGGGCAGCAACATTCCCAAATGCCTCTGGAACCAGATTCAAATGTAATTAAGAAATATTAAACAGGAGAAATAAAAATGCAATTAGAATATAAATAATGCTACTATGTGGTTTTCTAAATCGATGTGTGAACTGGCAAGGATCCTTATATACAGCTTAGTGGCCTTTTCTCTTTTTTGTACACATTCCTTTAAATTTCAAGTTCCTGCCTTTCTTTAAATATACTCTGCAAAGGAAAGCTACAGTTAATTGATATGTCTTGCTTCCAGATCACCCATTTGATGTGGCTGTATTTGAGGATCATGTTTGGTTCTCTAATTGGGCTAAGCCTTCAGTAATAAGGGTGGACAAGAGGACTGGCCAAAACAGGGTATGTCTTCGAGGCAGCATGCTGAGACCCTCATCCTTGGTTATAATTCATCCTTTGGCAAAACCAGGTACATTGGGAATATGATGTAAATGTGATTTGAATGGCTTCTGCTGATTTGGGGTGAGGGTATGGGAGCTTTGCTACTTTTGTTTCTCTGAGGAAATTTTTAGTTTTCATGTAATTTAGACTTCATTTCAACTAAAGCAGTTTTGGTAGAAATTACAGAATTTTAGTTGTCATTTTTCAGTTGTATCTATCTGATCTTTCTGGGTTTTTTGTTTTGGGGGTTTTCTTGGCAAAGATATTGGAGTGATTTGCTATTTTCTTCTCTAGCTCATTGTAGAGATGAGGAAACTGAGGCAAGCAGGGTTAAGTGGCTTGCCCAGCATCACACGGCTAGTTTTTGAGGTTGGATTTGAACTCAGGAAGAAGAATCTTCCTGAGTTTAGGCCTGACATTTTATCCACTGTTCCATCCAGCTGCCCCAAAATATGCACCATCTAGCTTCCCCCAAATATACAAAATTGTGTATTCTAATGAATTTTTGCTTCTACCTTCACAGCTGTCTTTCCTCATTCATTATGTTTTTTGGTTTTGATTACATATTCACATGAAAAATAATGGCTGTAGATACAAATACAGAGAAATTCAAATATATGGCATAAAGAAGACCATGAAGTTGGCCTTCAGAGACAAATGAATTACAAATAACTAATTAGCTTTAGCAGGAGCTAAAGATAAATATCGTCAGTGGTTAGAAAGAGTGTCACTATTAATTTTACTAAGTAGAAAAAAAAACTAGAGTAGTCCTATTACAAGTTTTCTGTTTGGTTATTTGGTTGCTACATTGTGACAATAACACTTCTACTTGATTGTCTCAACCTGACACTTTATAGCATCCAAATAATATAGAACCAACAACCCTTCTTGGCAGTTGCACAAGAAGTACATAATATGTTTTCCCAAAGAATGATTTGTGCATTGTGGTTTTAGTCAATAGCTTCCTTTCATACTTCTGGTAGATCTGTGAACATGTCTATTTTTTCATTAGGAGCTGATCCCTGAATACATTAAAATGAAGACTGTAAACATATTTGTAAAGAGAGATTTGGAATCGTTCAATGTTTGTGTCAAGAAGCCTTTCAGAAAACCCAAAATAGTAAAAAATGCCAGAGTCTATTTCAGATGGAAATAAGTAGTCATTTTTGTTGCAAATGTAATAGTTTAACCAATGCAAAAAAGTCAAAATCCAAAGAATAATAAGATGTAAAATGATCAAAGATATACAGATTTAGTGCTAGAAAGTCACATATGGTTCTAGAGTTTTAAGTGTATTCAAGCTATCTATGTTCAAAGAGAGAATTTGTTTACTACCAGTTATTTCCTGTGAATGGGGTAAATTGTTTAAAATATATGTATAACATATTTCCTCCTTTTTCCTTTTTCTCCCCCCTCCTCCACTTTCTTCTCCTTTCTGCTTGTCTTTGCCTCTCTTTTTCTGTCTTTCTGCCTATCTCTCTCTCTGTCTCTGAGTCTCTCTGGTTGTCTTTGTGTTCTCTCCCTCACCCCCTCTCTCTCTTATCTTCACTAATGTTTTTATACCCTCTCTTAATGTGCTCAAAGGGTGAATGCTTTAATTAAAGAAATTGAGTACAACTGAAACTATTTTAATTACATGGAATGTCTTCTCTTTTTAGTTTTTGTTTTAATATGGTATTGATTTTACCTTTGGTCCAATCATAGACTGCTAATTCCAAAATGTGAGGGACTAGTTATTTACTATCTGTCAGTTTCATTTTTTGGAGAAATATTTGGGGACCATCATGTATATAATATCTTTCAATTCTTCTCTTGAAGGAAATATTTAAGATATATAAATATGTAGCTTCTTAGTAAGCTATAAACATTTGGTTTCTTTCATTTTTTAATCCCCACAATTTTAAAACAGATTTTTCTTCACCCTCTCTCATGCCTAACTTTGCATAGAAATCATCAAGAATAAAAATATATATTGGCTTATCTAGAGGGTCTTGTCACTTAAAAAAAATTGTCACTTCCTTCAAAGATGTTCTCTGCTTCTTCATCCTTTATAACAAACATTAGTCCACAAATTGCAATTATCTTCTTCTCATGCCCATGCATGATTTCTGCAGACAAGATGATTGTATATCTGATAATGATAATGCATTTTCATCTGTTCAATCAAACAACGGGCATTTATTATTTACCTATTATGTTTCAAGAACTGTGCTAAGCAGTAAATATGCAAATATGTATATAAAGCAGAACTTACCAGAAAATGATATATTAGTGAAGGATGCAACAAAGACATATGTGAAATGAACAGAAAAGATACAAATATGTACAATATTGTTAAATACAAGTTAGTTTAAGTGGGAGGACACTTGTAGTGGACATAGAAGAAGTGGATCAGGAAAGGTTTCATATAGATCTTTTTATGTCATAGATCCCATTTGGCAATCCGGTGAAAATCTGTGAATCCCTTCTCATAATAATATTTTAAATGCATAAAATAAAAAGATACTTAGGAAACTGATTGTATTGAAGTAGTTAACAATTAAAAAAAAAAGGCACATGTCCACAGATCCCTGGTAAAGAACTTTGTTGCAAAAAGTGATATATGAGCTTAATCTTGAAAGAGAGAGATTCTGTGAGATGGAGGTAAGAAAGAAAGGCATTACAGGTATGGGGAACAATCAATGCAAAAACAGAAATGGGAAATAAAATGATGCACGTGAGGATCAGAGAGAAGGTCAATTTAGCTGAATAGTAGAGAATTAGAGAAAGACTAATATACATTGAGGATGGAAATATAGACTTGGCCAACCTTATGGTGTTGAATCTATCCATATTTTGCTAGGCTGATTTTCAGAAAGCAGATACCAAATTTTAGCGAGATCATTCTTGAAAACCTTCTATTTTATCGTATCTATATTAGCTTGAAAAACCCAGGGTCATCTTTATGTCATTATGAAGCATCAGAATAAAATTTTGTGCATAATAAAAAAGCTAACTATTTTTCATGATGCTTCTCAATTTAGAGAATACCAAATTATTGAACCATTCCCATTAATAAAACAAAAAGTCAGTTTTGGTATGAGTTTGTTCTGATGAAAGAATAATAAATCATCCATCTAGAACTCTGGAAGGAACCCCAGAAGCCATATGGTCTAATACTTTCATTGGAAGATTGAAAAAAGTGAGGACCTGGGAGATTAAGTGATTTGTCTGAGTTCACACGAGTTGTTACATAAAAGGTGGAATTTGAATCTGAGTTCTGAATTTGGAGTCAGAGTTCTTTTTGGCATGCTACTTTGGTACAATTTCTATTCTAAACAAACCTCTGAGGGATGAGTAGAGAAAACAAAGCAATAGGCAAATGAGGGAGGGATGTGTATGGAGAAAGGATTTCATGTAAATGTTTTTCCCCTTTCATTATATGTCTTCCTAAAAAACTTAATTTCATGTATCTTCATTCACTGGTGTATGTTGCTCTAAGGAAAATCAGAGAATTTATTTTGAAATTTGAATCTTTTAATTTTTTTCAATCCATACTTATCAAAGTAGAAATCAGCATATTGATAAACAGATAACTAAGTCAATTGATGAATTCACTCTTTATGCAATGCAATTTTTTTTTTTTTTTAGCTTTTGTCTTAATTGTTGCGTGAGTAAGTTTGTATGGTTTTTCTGGGGATGGTTTGGGGGTAAGCAAGTAATAGGGGAGTGTGAAGACCCAGAATAAATCACCTTGGAGGTGCCTCATTCTCCAACTTTTTAAATGGGAAAAAATAGATTAAAATGAATGGTAAGGGCAGTCTTGAAGAAGAAAGGTCTTAACAGGGGATAATAAAGAATGTAAATGCAAATGGTGAGAAGCAGTTCCATCCCTTTGTTTTGGTGAGGGGGTATATGTGTTTGGGGGAGACGATTTATGGTCTGATGTTTAATATGAAACTGTGGATATTCATTAGTAGTAGCTGGTTGTTGTATAATCTATGTTATTCCAATTTACTTCCCTTGTGTGTTTGAGTTATTGGTCCAGGGCTATTATCATAATTCACTATATCAACCCTGAGTGGGCTTTGTACTTGTGAGCAAAATTCTACTTGAAATACCAGTAAGAGAAACGCTTATCTAAATGAAAATGATAAAAACATTTTATCTACTATTCTCTAACAGCCAGTCAGATGAATCCAAATAATGATACAGCAGTACTGGAGAATGTGTTGGAAAAAGCAGTAGAAAATAAAACCAGGGAGGAACAAGAACCCAAACATGGACTGGTAGCTGAAATCGTAATTTCAGGTAGGAACAATGAGTTCTCTCCTCTGCCTTTGGTTCATATAGATCATTTATTGAAGAAGACAAGTCAACATGATGGTTGGGTGGGAAATGATAAGAGCAGAGGACCTGGGTTCAGTTTTTTGCTTTGTTACTTACCTCCTGTGTAACTAATTTCTCTTCTGGACTACAATATCCTCAATATTAAAAAATGAGGGAATTAGATCAGATGATTCTGAACTTCTAAACTCAGATTCTTTTCTTCTCCTAACTTTTCTTTCTTTAGAAGGCAGAGCATGAACCTGACTCATTTATAGTCCATGTGGGAGGTTATAGTCTTGAAAATTCTCCAGGAAGAAATTATACTGAGAAAAAAAGGATGAAGTCTGTTTGGGGTGTTATGATAATGCCAACCACCCACATATGGATTCTCTAGTTTATTCTCTCTCATAATTGTTTTTGTTATCCTCTAATCCTTTGATGAGGGAAGAGAGAGAGACAGAGACAGAGAGAGAACCAGAGATAGACAGAACTAGAGAAAGGAGAGAGAACGCATAATATTTGTAGCAGCTAAATGATAATTTTCAAATATAAGCTCAAGGAATTTACAAGGTATAAACATTGATAGACTCCTTTTCCAGGTAGCAGAGGAAGTACAGAAATGCTATATTAAGTCAACCATTGCAAAAACTTAGAATTTTGTTCCATATTCTGGGCTTGTCTATTAGACCATTAGAAACATATCAAAACAATAGTTCTCAAAGAATCTCACTTTGTAGATCATTTACCAGACCACCTCGCAAATTGAGGTTTGGATTTCCATCCTTACTTGTTGCTATTTGGCTTTGGTAGGAAAAACATAAAAAGATTATGTTTGTTTAAAATTTAAAAAAATAGGAGAAGAAGAAAAAAAGGTACAAATATTTATTTTATTTTATTAAGCATCTACTATGTATCATGCACTTGATAAATGCTTTACAACTATGAATCATAATTATAAATAAGAATTATAACTTCATAGTAAGAATAGAAGTAGAGACAATATTATATTATACTCATGAATGTTATGAAGGACTAATCCAAAGAAGATCATGACTATGAAAATCAAACTATGTAGTTAAAAAACACTGGTTCTGAAATTGCAACCCTCCTTGAGTCTTAATTTCCTTATCTCTGAAATGAAAGGAATTGGTTTAGAATGTTAAAGTCTCTTGGCAGAATCAGATTAAAATGTAATTGAGAAATAAAAAAAAATAATAAGAATACAGTATAACACATTTAATGGTACTTTGTGGTTTTCAAAGTCAGTATGCTTTCTATTTGAGGCAGCTAGGTGGGGTAATAGACAGAGCATTGGGTTTGGAATCTGGAACACTCATTTTGGTGAGTTCAAATTCAGCCTCAGACATTGTCTAGCTGTGTGACCCCTGCACAAGTCATTTAACACTGTATACCTCAGTTTCCCTATCTATAAAGAATATCTATATAAACCATTCTAGTATTTTGCCAAAAAAAAACAAAAAAAAAACCTCAAATGGAGTCACAAAGAGATGGACCACTACTAAAACAACTCAGCAACAACATACTTTTTATTTGAGTTTGACATCACTTGGCTTAGGTAACCTAAATCTCTAAATCTTTGATCTTTAGTTCAGTTGGGAGGGTCCCAGTATCTTGAGCTCCATTTTGTGTATCTTGAGAATGAGGGGGAAAGACAGCTAGGTGGTCACAAGTGTAACATATGATGTAAAATTGGGAAAAACAGTGAATATTGAGAAAGGTGAGAAACATGACAAAAGACTTGATTTCACATATTATGACATCCCTATTTGCCTATTTGCACCCTTGCTATTGTTTCTGCTCTCTGGAACTGAGCTGAATAAATGTAGTTCTTTTCCCACATGAGAGTCCTTCAAAGACTTAAAAGATAAAATATGCTATTTACTCCTACCCATCCCAAATCTTCTCTTTATCCAGGATAAAGATCTTTCACTATAGAAAGAGTCAGGAGATGGATTTTACCATAGATTTGCTGTATGAGCTTTGTAAATCACTCAACTTCCCTGGGTCTCAGTTTATTTGATAATAATACTTGCCCGGGCTTCAAAACCTTGCCTCTACTGCTGCATCATCCCAAAACTCTCTCAGTGTTCAAGACCTGCACCCACTGGAATTGTCCACCAATAGCATTTGATTCATTCTGTAATATTCTCCTATCAGGATCTACCTCTCTTCCATTAGAGAGTTCCTTCTGAAGTTTCCATTTTGTGGATGAACAAAGGCCAATCGCAGACCCACTGATATTTTCTGAATTTCAAAATCATGCCCCAGCACAGGGTATCATCATCTCCACCCATCCCCCACCCTCTTTTTAGCTTTTCTGCTCACCTGATTCTCATATGTCATAGGATTCAATAATCTTCACTATCCTTGCTATTCTGTGGACATGCTCCCGTTTATTATTGTCCTCCTTAAAACCATGGTGCCCCAAACAGAGGATTATGAAATGGTAAGGTAATTTGAACTCATCCCATCTAATTCCTTTGTTTTATAAATGTGAAAGCTAAGGCCCACAGAGGTTAGATGACTTGCCAGTGTTTTGTAGGCAATACATAGTAGAGTCAGAATTCTAAGTCAGCTCCTATGCTTCCCAATTCATAATTCTTTCTAGCATACTACTTCTTAAAGGGGTCTGCTATTATAACTGCCCCACATAGCTAGACACAATTACATTTCCTCTCTCAGTAATAGAAGAGATGTTTTAATGCATGTGGGTGCTATAATCTACCATGTTGATGGGATGTTCCTGCTCCCAAAGTGAATTCACATTTCACAGAAGAATGTTGCTGCTGTCTGCTGCTCAAAGCCTTATTCTTGTCCCCAAAGGGAGCTGCATTTCCAAGGAGTATGAAACGAGATGTTTTTTAGCTTGCATGGTTTGTGACTCTGTAAAATGCCTTGAGGTTTGCAAGTCAAAGCATAAAACTCAATAATGAATATGTACAGTGACATTCACGTTCTAATTTCTTATGTCATGGCACAAAGGATTTCAGTAAATTGAGGATAACATTTTTTATGGTTGGGTTTTTTCTTTGTCAGTACACAAATCTTCTCATTATATTTTAAGCCTATTTGCCTTTTATTTGGAGTATAAGAATTATATCGATTCTGTCCTATCATGCTGATTGAAGATTGCCAACAGAATGTTGAAACTTTTGAAATCTGAGTTCATTTATTCTTGAAAGAATGCCAAGCTATACTTTAATTAAAAAAAAATGCTTTTAAAAGCACATAAATGTATTCACAAAGCTTCTTAGACACCAGATAGTTCTTTAAGTATGAATTTGATGAGTGGCTTGTAAATCAGAAACATATTTCCTGAAATTCTCTTAACCTAAACAAAGCTTTTAAAAGTCAGCAAAGAGCTTGTGGGGGAAAAAAATCCATGTGGAATTTAGCCCTCTCAGGACTTGGGCAAGAAATAGAATCCTGAAATATTTTGTAGGACCTAGAACGTGAAAATTCATTATCTCTTCAAAGATTCAGAAATACTCTGATGGCAGTTGTCTCTGTTTGCAGATGAGGACAGCTGTGCCTCTGTGAATTGTGGTGTGAATGCTCAGTGCATTTCAAAGGGAAAGGATGCCTGGTGTGAGTGCTTGGAAGGATTCATCAAGAATGCAACCCTATGCTCTGGCAAGTACAAAGGCTAAATATATAGAGCTTGAAACTTTAATGTGATCCAACATATAAAGGACTGCTTGCCATCTAGGGGAGGGGGTGGAGGGAGGGAGGGGAAAAAAAAATCGGAACAGAAACGAGTGTCAATATAAAGTAATTATTAAATAAAAAATTAAAAAAAAATAAAGGTCAGCTAGAAGGTTAAAAAAAAAAAAAGAAACATTAATGTGCATCTCTTTAGCTCTCACTGAATTTAAAATCCCGCCTTCCCAAAATCTATTGGAACCATCAAATCTAAGACATTTTCTTCATTATTAAATAAACAGAATGGAAGACATAAATTATAGAAAAAATGTGAAAAATTGTGCAAGTATTTTGTCCCATTATTATGATTATTTTAGAATATGATTACACACAATACAATGATATATACATACATACATGATTACATAGGTTTAACAGAGAAGAAAAGTCAGCAATTAGCTTTGGCAATAAAAGAATAAGCACAAACATAATTTTAAAATCATCTTTTCAAAGCCACCAAAAGCATTTTTTTTAAGAGGTCAGATGTTCATAAATTGCTGTTAGGCAGTGACTTATGTTGTATTAGTTTCTACCTTGTACTGATAACCACAGAATATATATTGTCATTAACTGGGAAAAAAATCTGTGGAAGGGATCGATATAAACATAGTGAATATAACCTTTAATACTAAAATTTATTTACCTACATTAACTTCCTGAGAGAAGAAATTATGTTATTTTACCTTTATATTATGGACAACTAGATGGCACAGTGGTTAGAATGCCAGGTCTGGAGTCTGGAAGACCTGAGTTCAAATTTGACCTTTGACACATACTAGCTGTGGGACCCTGCCAATTCACTTAACTCTATTTGCCTCAGTTTCTTCATCTTAATGATGTTTTTTGGGTTGAATGGAGATATACTGCATTAAGACTTTTCATCAAGTTTCCTTCTACCAATGAGCTATCAGGTCTAGTCCTGATTCCTCATCCTAAAAGGACTCTTATTCAACCAAATATTTGAGAACTGCATGCATATTTGTCCTGAAATTAACTACATGAAGAAGCTTTGGGATGCAGCTTAGGATTCTAAATTGCCATATTTCCTTCTTTTATACTTTGACCATTTACTCCAGAATAGTCTTTATATCTTGACTGTTGAACCATTTTCCTCATAGATATTGATGAATGCGAAATGGATAATGTACTTTGCCAGCCAGAATCATCTGAATGCATCAACACTGAGGGTGACTATGTCTGCAAGTGTTTGGAAGGCTACAGTGGAGATGGGTTGAACTGTTATGGTAAGAAAGAAGGGGGGTTTGTGAAAGAAATAATAGCATTCAAGGAAATGACCCTGGTAAGAAGATGAGCAAGGAAGACAAAATAATGAATGAGACAGAATGCACCTCAAAATGAAAGAAGGCTCTATGTGATGCATTTATCCTGACATCTCTCAGTTATTGGGGGGAAAAGAACGTGAGAGTCTGCATACTAATACACAGTGAATAGGATTCGAAAGACAGCTGGTGTTCCTCCCTTCTGCCTTTCAAATTCTTTTTTCTGAGATTTGAGTGGCATCAGTAACTTATCAATATATTCTGCCTTAGGCTGTCTGTAGATTTCTCCCTTTTACACTGACACTTCATTTGGCAACTGAACTAGAAGGAAATTTGGAGCTGCTGAAGGTTCATTGGAAATTGTTGTGGTGCATATAAATGAGGAAGGATGGGGCTCTATGGGAAAACTCATCTTTAGTGTTCTGGATGAGTTAAATAATTCTGAGGTTCAATCTGCTGACATTTTTATGGGCAACTAGAGGACATACAAGCTCAATAGAAAGCTACTTTTATAACCACTCTATCCTGCCAGAATTTGGGTGTGGCTTTTAGTTTAGTCAGTTCATTTCATGACTTGTCTTATCATTCCTCTTGTCAGTAGTATTACCCTACAAGTGAAGACTTGCTGGAGCCAACCTTGTCAAAATGAAGTATGTGGAGTTGTCCATAGGATTTCATTTCCTTTAGTCTCTTAGCTTCTATTTCTTTCCATTTTTTAAAAGAGCTATCCACAGTGAGGGACTGAGGCAGTGAAGAACTGTGACATGAATGTCTATAGTAGATTACCTAATTTCCAATTAATTTTTAATCTATCAGGGTAAATGAGATGATTCAGTGGATAGAGTAGGAGTTCAAATCCAGTCTCAGATATTTAACATTTACTAGCTATGTGACCCCCCCCAAAAAAAAAAAACCTCAAAACAACAAAAAAAAATTAATCTATCTTTCCACAACCCTATGTTGAAATGCAATTCTGAGAAGAATACATTCCACATTTTTACATTTGATTTTGTGGTTTTTGTTTCCCATTATATGGTTTATTTTTGTGTAAGTGCTAATGCTGCAGAGAAAAGGATATATTCCTTTCTGTTTCCCATTCAGTTTCTTCATTCAGTCAAAGATTTATTATATCTAACTTTTCTAATAGTCTACCTACCTCCTTAGTTTCTTTCTTATTTAATTTTTGGTTAAACTTACTGAGTTCTGAAGGGAATAGTTGAGGTCCTCACTAGTATACTTCTATTTCTTCCTATAAGTCACCAAACTTTTCCCTTAAGAATTTGGATGCTAAACCACTTGGTGCATATATTTTAGTATTTATATTACTTCATTATCTATGGTACCTTTTTGCAAGTTGTAGTTTCTTATCTTGAAGTAGACCTATTTTTTCTTTTGCTTTGTCTGAGATCAGGATTGTTACCCATGCTTTTTTAACTTTAGCTTAAGCATAATGGACTCTGCTCTAGCCCTTTACCTTTATTCTGTATGAGACTTTGTTTCAAGTATGTTTCTATAAACAACATATTGTAGGTTTCTTTTTTTTGATTCACTCTGCTGTCTGCTTCTGTTTTATGAGAGTTTATTCCATTCACATTCACTGTTATGATTATGATTATGTTATATTATGATTATGTTCCCCTCCATCCTCTTCTTCCTCTTATTTATCGTCTTTCTCTTTTCACTTTTCCTCCTCAGCAGTATTTTCAGTCTACCACTTCCCTTGATCTGTCTTTCTTTCTATCAGTGCCCCACCCTCTGTCTCCATCCCTCCTACTTCCCTGTTGGGCAAAATAGATTTCTATATTCAACTGACTGTGTATATTATATCTTCTTTGAGCCAGTACAGATAAGAGTAAAGTTTGAGTGATGTTCATTACCTACCTTCCCATCTTTCCCTCCACTGTAATGTCTTTTGCATCTCTTCATGTGAAGTACACTGTTACACTACTCTACCTCATTCTGCCTTCTGTACCCAGTGTACTACTCTTTCTCATCATTTATTTTTTATGCCGTTCCTCCAAATTTATCTTATATCCATTTCCTTTTTCTATGTATATTCCTTCTAGCTGTACTATTGGTGATAAAATTTTTAAGAATTACAAGTCATTTTCCTATAAGATATAAACAATTCAGCTCTACTAAATCCTTTATTTTTTCCCCCCCTTTTTACTTGTTTTTGCTTCTCTTGGATCTTGATATTGGAGATCAAATTTTTGGTTTAGTTCTGGCCTTCTTCTTATGAAAGCCTGAAATCCTTCTATTTTATGGAATGACCATTCCCTCCTCCTCCTTCCTTCCTCTTCCCTACTCCCCCACACTCCCCTCCCACATTTCCCTCCCTCCCTCCCCCCTCCCCAGCCTTGAAATATTAGGTTCAAGTTTTCTGGACAAATGATGCTTGGTTATAGTCTTAGCTCCTTTGCCTTCTGAAATATCATATTCCATGACTTCCTGTCCTTTAATATTGCAGCTGTCATGTGCTGTGTAATTCTGATTGTAATTCTCAGATATTTGAATTGTTTCTTTCTGGCCCTTATAGTATTTTTCATTGACCTGAGTGTTCTGAAATTTGACAATAATATTCATTGGAGTTTTTATTTTGGAATCTTATATTTTGGGCAATTTTCCTTGATAATTTCTTGCAAGATGCTTCCAGGTTCTCCCTTTGATTATGGCTTTCCAATAGTCCAGTGATTCTGATATTGTCTCCTCCAGATCTAGTTTCCAGGTCATTTGTTTTTCCCATAAAGTATTTTATATTTTCTTCCATTTAAAAAATTCTTTTGAATTTGTTTGATTCTTTTTGTACATTAAAACTTTGTTATATTTTTATTTATTTTTATTATACACATACATTCATATTTTACATATTTCTATATGAATCATGATGGGAGAGAAAAATCAGAACAAAAGGGAAAAAAAAACACAAGGAAAAAAAGCCAAAAGGAAGAAAAAAGTGAACATTCAGTCTCCATAGTTCTCTCTCTGGATGCAAATGGTTGTTTGATTGATTTTTGTTGTCTCATATAGTCATTAGCATCCACTTGTCCAATTTTAATTTTTCGGGTGTTTATTTTCTTTTATGATGTCTTGTACTTTCTTTTCCATTTGGCCAATTATATATACTCTTTAAAGAGTTGTTTTCTTCAGTGGATTTTTGTATCTCCTTCCATTTAGCCAATCCTACTTTTTAAGCAGGATTCTTTACCTCATAATTCCCTTGCAGTTCTCATTTCTTTTCCCAGTTTTTCTTCTGCCTCTCTTATATGATTTTTAAAACTCCTTTTTGAACTCTTCCATGAATTCTTTTTGGGCTTGAGACCACTTTCCATTTATCTTTGGGATTTTATTCATTAGTGTTTTGACATTGTTGTCCACTTCTGAATTTGTGTCTTGGTTTTCCCAGTCAACATAGTACCATAACTTTTTGTGGTCAGACTCTTTTTTTGTTGTTTTTTGCTCCTCCTCCTCTTCCTCCTTCTCTTTGTCCCTATCCCCTTCTCTCTCTTTCCCTTCCCTTCCCTTCCTCCTCCCTTGCCTCCCTCTTCTCTCCCTTTCTTTTTAACTTTCTTTTAAATTTGAGCTCTGCTCCCTGGGTAGAAGGAATACTGTCTCAGGCTTCTTGCAGCAATGGTTATAGGCCCTGATGTTAACCTGGTGCTGCATTAATATTGTCCTGAGGTCCATGGGGTACCTTCCTGTCTAGTACTGGACAACGTGGCCGAAAGTGTTTCTGTGTTTCCCTGGAGCTATACTGAAGCACACAGTTGTCTGGCCTCTGAAAGATGCCTATTTGCCTGGGGCTATGCCGAGGCACACGAGGTTTGGCTCTTCCTGATTAGGAAGTCAAATCCCTACACTATATCATGTTATGTTCACAGAAGTCAAATTTAAGACTATATCTCATTCAGAAATTGATATGAAAGAAAACATTTTAGAGGGTTAAGTAACAATCTAAATTCCTGGAAATTTACCTACAGTTTACATTTTTATCATTTCCCTCTTTTTCTTACTTCTCTGGTAGAAAATTTTCATCTTCCCCCTTAACTGTTAGGTAGCATAATTTCTAGAATGTTCTTTGAGCATGAAGCCATTTCAGCTCAGATGCCCTTGTTTTGAAGGAAAAAGCAGTAAATTCATATAAATGTAGGACTGATTTGACATGCTCTCTCTCTTTCTCTCACCTTCCCCCCAATCCCAGTATTTTTTTTTGGGGGGGGGAGTGACTATAATGATCAATTCAATTCTAAGGAAGGGAATATTACAGAACTTTTTGTTGAACCCTCCTCCCTAAGAATGTTATATTTTTCTAACTATGTCTCCCTTTTCCTTTTTCCATATCATTTCTTCTTTCCTTTGACACCTGCTTCTCTTGAAGACATTGATGAATGTGAAATGGGACCACATATATGTGGAGAAAATGCCCTCTGTAAAAATACAGAAGGAGGCTACACCTGCATCTGCTCTAATGATGCACCTGGGTTTGGATCTGTTTGTCCTGGTAAGTTAGTGGGTGGTCCAAAGAAGAGATGCTATTTAACTCAAGAAAAACCTCATGAGTGATATTTCTACTGAAGATTCTGGGAATTACTCAGCACTATTAAGCTTCATTCTCTATCCTGCCTAAGTTGATTGGCAACAATTCCAAGTTGCCAGTAATATAATAATGTCTGGAATGAATTATTGCTTTGCAATGCTGCTAATCTCCTGATTTGTAATGTTGATGTCAGAGTCTGCTATAATAACTGCCCTCTACAATTCTGGGTGGGTCAGGGGAATTCATCTGAGTGCTTAAATATCCTTTAGCATGAGAATTACTTTAATGATAAAAAGAAATGGTTATTCCTAAACTTTCTTTTCCCTCTAACTGAAGGAGATCTATTTATTTATTTGCTTTCATGATACCTTCAATTCCATATTATTTTTCTTCTTTCTGGTGGCTGGAAAATATTCAATCTTGGCTTTTTTTTTTTTTTGGTCTTTCCCCCCTAAAATAGCAATATCATTCATTCATTCATTTATTCAGCTGTCCACTTATTTACTCATTCATCTGAAAAGCATTTATTTAAAACTTACTACATTCCAGGCATATTTTACATTCTGGGGATACAAAGACAAAAACAAACCAGCCCTAACCTCAAGGAACTTACATTCTTTTTTGAGGGAAAAAGTATACATTTGCACAGGACATTAAATATGAAATATAGACAAAGTAGAATTACAAAGGGATTGCTAAGTAATTTTTTGAGTAGGGTTTTAGCCACAATGGGGGAAGAATCAAGTAGATTTCCTGTAGGAGACTGCATTTGAGCTGAACTTTGAAGGAAAATATTTTTAGAAAGAGGAAACCCTTTCATGGGTTACATTTTACTTCAAGGAAACTTGGACTCCACCTTGAGTAGCTCTGGAGAAGAGGACCTGGGTTTAAATCCTTACTCTTTTCCTTTTTGATGCTGGTCAAATCAGTCAGTTCAATAAATGTTTATTTAATGCCCCAAGGGCTGATGTCCAAAGCATCCAGCAGCAAATGTGAGTTCTCAATGACATATTTATAGCTCTTAGCTCAGGTAGCTAAACAAAAGAGAGTGGAGTCAAAACTCTGGTGAGTGGGAATCTCCAGGCAGGGACCATCAATCCAGTTCTGACAGGTTGGGGGTTAGGACCATAAATTCTTGATGACTTAGGGGGAGTTAGGAGCCAGGAAGTCTGAATTCCCCCCTCATCTTGGGTTTACATATTTACAATTTATAACTTTAGAATAAGTAACCCTGAGTTTTATATATATATATATATATATATATAACGCTAATAAACGGGGGGAAGGAAGGCACATTGCAACTAAGGGGATTGAGGCAGAACAATGAAGGGAAATGGAGGCAGATCAATTTAGGGAAACTGAGTCACAACAATTTAGGGAAACTGAGTTAGAACAATTAGGGAAGCTGATGTAGGACAATTAGGGAAATTGAAGCAGGACAATAAAAGCGAACTGTGGCACAACAATAGAAGACAGTTCCTTGTTGGAATCCTTACTAACTGCTAACTGATTAGAGTTGATCTAATCTTACAAGAAGATGTTTTGGGCAGAACCTGAAACAAGGTACTAAGTAGAACTAATTAATACAAGGCTTGTGTTCACACCTTTACTCATTGGAGTTCAATGAGTTCACACCTCCCTTGAAGCTTTGGGTCAGAGAGCACTATGGGAGAAAACCCATAATCCCTCTCTCTGGAAGGAGCATAAATAGGCCAATGGGCCAGTCGAAGAGGTCTGGAGAGAGGAAGACGCTACAAGTCGAGATTTCACCGGAATGACATGAAGACTGGAGCTGGCTGGAGGCTGAAGAAAGCAGAGGCAGAGGCTGAAGGACCAGACCTTTGGATTTAAAGACATTTGGAGAGAGCTCTTGGAACCAAGCAGAGAGATAGGCCTCCAAGCTAACCGGGCTATATTGGAAATAATAAAAGATCTGAACTTTTATCACCTGGCTGCGTTTTGAGAAGAAAAAGCTCACCACAGTTCCTGATCTCAAAGAGCTCAGGGTCTAATTGAGGAGACAAGTTAAATACAAAATAAATTGTAGATAATCAACAGAAGAAAATCACTTGATTTAAGAGGGACCAGGAAAGACTTTCTGTAGAAGGTGTGATTTTAGCTGGAATTTGAAGAAAGTCAGAGGAGACGCTAAGAAGAAGAGATGAGGGTGGGAGAGCATTCCAAGCATTCCAAGAGCATTCTAGCCAATGAAAATTCTAGAGGTCTAGAAATATAGTATCTTTGAGGAATAGAAAAGTGTCACTAGAGGTCAGATTACATGGGGGACCAAGGATGTTACATTAGTTTTCTGGGCCTTCTTTTCCTATAAAATGGATAAATTCTAAATCTCCAATTGTGTGAGGTAAGGTGTGAAAGATACAGAGACAGTGAATTGTAAAAGCTCTTATCACAGTGCCTGGCATATAGTATGCACAGAACTTGACCCAAAGTGTTTCAGTGACTTTTTCAAAGAATTTATTTTCTCTGGCTTGTATGAGAATAGTTTGGCTATTTATTATTATAGCCTTTTGAAGTTAGCTCTCATCAATCACTAATTAAGTGTTGTTTATTAAATAGGTCCTTTTTTTTTTTTAATTATAGAAGTCAAAAAACCTGATTTCAAAATCCAAATCTGATCTTCGTTAGCTGTGTTATCTTAGACAAGTCATTTTAGGCCCTTTGGGTCTTTATCTCCTCATCTTTATGAAAGGAATCAATTAGATTATCTCAAAGATTCCTTTCAACTCTTAATCCTGGGATTCTTTGAGTTCATGATGCTTTAGTAGCTGTCATTCCAGTCTTATTTGTCTGTAGAATGCTCTAGGTCAAATAAAAGGGTGAAGAAAGGTTTGACTGAATCAGGATTGACATTAACTTTAGTAAATAAAGAATAAGGTTTGCGTGGACATGTGAAACTGTCATTAATATTTCCACTAATATGAAAATGAAACTACAAGTTGTTTATATAAATTAGACACCCATAATAGTGCCAAGAATAGTTGAATCATTTTTTAAAATATCAAGGTTTAAAGATATTTCTGAAATATTGACTTCCAGAATCTTTCCAGCCTGGAGATGATATTTTCTCCCTCATCAGAAACAGGCAATCAGAGTGTCCACCACCATATGATTCATATTGCCTCCATGGAGGAGTGTGTGTTTATGTTTCAGAACTGGAAAACTATGCATGCAAGTGAGTATGAGCCTTTCTTAATTGTATCTTTTTGAGGGAGTACTGAAACAATGTATTTTCTAGGGAGTTTAAAAAGCATTCTAACTCTAGAAGATCAGCTATCATTTGAACTGTAGAAGTGTCTATTGAGATTAATGTGTCCAGTCTAAGAGTTCTGTGCTTTTCTCCAAATAATAGACTATTAGCAGAATTCAGACTCTTTGCTCAGCTTTGGGACATTGAGAAGAATGTCTCAATACTGTGACATTTCTTCTAGAAACATGAAAAAGAGCAGTCAGTGGATATTTCTAGTTTTGCAAAAAAAAAAAAAAAAAAAGGATACAATTTTGCAACTATATCATTTTGCCTTGAACTCCAATATTTAGTTTCATCCTCTCTCTTCTCAATAGGTACTATTTAGATTCTCAAAGCTGGTTATAGTTATTGGCCTTACCCCTCCTTCTCTGATTCCTTCCCATTCTCCAAGAGGATTTCAGATCAATTGTGCCTACAGAAATGTGTGTAATTCAAAATCAAGAAAATGTGAACATGAACATTGGGTTTCAGGAAATGTGGGCAACTTGGCAAGCAGGTCTATTGCATTCACTGTTGAAAACCTATCCTTTAGTATCTTTATATATTTATTTTCGAAATAAAAATCTAGCTTTGAGCCAAATTTCACTTTCATCTAACTGCCTGCTTTCAAGCAAGGCAACATGGAAGATTGGCAAGAGGGGAGAAAGAAGTCCACTTGGGCTGTGGGTTCCCTTAAGTCTCTTTCCTTATTTATAATTGATGATAGTACCAACCTCAACATACTTATGAATGTGTTACTGTTATGGTTTTTTGGCTACCCTTATTGATAATTTTGATATTGTATGTAAAGTGCTTTGGAAATTTTAAAACCGAAGCAAATGTCTTTGAGTCTTTAATATGTTCCTGGATCTGAGATCATAGTTATGGGTATTTATCTCTTGTGGTACATATTGCTACCCATCCATGCTTTCTCATCCCGGGCAACTCTTATCTATACCATACCATGAATCTTCCACAGGGACATCTGCCCAGCATACTGGAGCTTTTCTCTAGATCTATGCTTCTCAACTTTTTTATTCTCAGGAACCTTTTATAACTTTCCAAAGAGGTGTTATTTCTGTGGAATATAGCTACTTATATTTCAATTATTGTAAATTAAAACATCTTAGTAGTATTATGAATTTTTTAACACAGAGAAATTTTTTTTAATACTTTAGTACCTTCACTAACATTTTTTAACACTTAGTTTTTTTGTAACCTTTAACATTTTAACACTATTTTAGAACTACTGCTCTCAATATTATAATAAATATATTATAAATAATTATATGTAAATTTAGAATAGAGGCAACTAGATGGTATGGTAGATAAAGTGCAGGGAGACTTGAGTTCAAATTCAGTCTCAGATATTTATTAGTTGTGTGACTTTGTTTAAATATGGGGAAAGCATTCATTTGTATGAATACAAGAGAGCATCCATTTGTTATTCTTCATTCTAGCTATATGACTGACATCTCCTTTTTCAATCTCTTCATCAACTCTTTCAATTGATATAAAGATCAATCATATATTGCCTCAGTTTGTCTCATCCTAAAATGGAGATAATAATAGCACCCAGAGTAATTTTGAACATCAAATGAGATAAAAATTGTAAAGCACTATGTGCCTGGCATAGATTAAGCATTATATAAATGTTAGCTATTATTATTATTAATATCACCATCATCATCATCTCTATGTGCTTATCAAAAGACAGGGGAAATCCCTGACTATTTGATCTGTACAAAGATAGGTTTTAAAATATGTAAGATAATGTTATTATTGCTTTATGTTAATTGTCAATGAATAGTCTCATCCAAATCCTATTACTATTAAGACTACTTTTACAAATCTTCTGCAACTATTTGAATGCTCTTGAATTTCACATATTAGGAATCTGACAATAATGATGTTCAATTCTGATGCATATTGCTGGAGATGAATGACTAATGTAGAATGCTATGTTTCACACTGATATTGACATTGATATTTATGTTATTTTCTTTGAAATGAGTGTAAGACATAATTAAAATCATTATCAAGGCTTTGAATGCTATTAGGTAAAGCTTCATTAAGACCTTCCTCAGGATGAGATCTTTGGGATAATTGCAGCCTGAAATGATTCTGAGAGCTCAAACCAGTTCCATTATACATTCCCAGCATAGTCTGAGAACCTCCCAAATTCGTGTGGAGAACCAGAAGTGTGGCTTAATGGCAGACGTTATCTTCTTATTAGTTGTCAAAGTAATGCATGAGAGGGAAGCAACAGTACTCATAGAATAGGACCCAAAGAAAGCATTGAACTCTCCAACCATTATTTCTGTTCTTTTTCCTTCTTGTTCTTACAGGAGGGAAAGATGTGGGAGCTCTTCTTGAAAAAAGATTTCATGGATCTTTTGCATATCCTTCCAATAGCTGCTTCTATCTCATTTGCACGATCAATCAGACAATTTTTAAGCTTGAAGAGTCTTTAGTTATCATCTGTCTTATCTTCTGAGGTTAGACCTAGGTCCTAGAAATATTCAAATGACTTGCTCAAAAATTACACATCCTATTTAACTATACAACTAGTGAGGAGTTAGGACTAAAACATAGATCTCCCAATTCCCAATCCAGTGTTTTTCCATGGCAACATGGCACCTCTGTCCACATGCCTGATATAAGTAAATACTGAGCTTGATATGATCTTGGCCTCATCATTTAGTCTGACCCAGATCAGACAGAAGTATCCAGGAGCCAAGTAGAAGAATTCAGGAGGAATTTTGATTTAGTTGATGTGGAGCATGTTTGGAGTTTTTCTCTCTTTATATTTGGATTCCTTTTTGATTAATATTAGTGGTCCAGGGTCCATCTAAAGTGAACACACTTAAATCCTAAAGTAATTAACTTAGCTCTGTAACTTTTAAGAAAGTCATTTAGGGAGAGGATTCTGGGAAGATGGGAATAAGTTGGTAAACAAGTTCTCCCAATTTCCCTCACAAACAGAACAAATTTGCATCTAAGAGTGAACATAGACTTGTGAAAAACCAAGAAGACTTGGGGCAGAACTGAGGTCCTCCATGTGTACAACCCTTGAAATCTGAAGAAAGACCTCAAGCTAGTGATTAACCCGGATAAAGTGCAAACACCTCAGGGCTAGCTCCATAGAAACATCAAATGGGGATCCGTTGGGTTAGCTAGCTGTGACTGGAGAGACTTTTCACTTTCCTGACTGTTTGTGGAATAGGAGTTTGAGTCGGGGAAAACTGAGTGAACCTTGGCTGATTGGAAACACTGGACCCAGCTTTGCTACTGAGATGGGGCCTTGGGTGACAAGGAACTAGATCACAATGAGTGTAGAGACAGCGGTTCAGGGACACTGCTAGGCTGTGGATACTTTCTGGAGGGTAGAGCTCTTGGTTTGAAATTCCTGATCAGAGGGGAGAGCTGAAGGGAAGTTTGAGGTATCATCTCCGCACCCCATGATTTTAGGTACTTATACTAATACCTTTTATTTAAAAAAATATGAATTGACAAAGAAGAACCCCACTATAGAAATATATTATGAGAACAAGGAAGACCAGAGTTCATCTTCAGAGGAGGATACTTTAGTTAAAAAAAAAAAAAAAAAAGCTTCTATCCCAAAGAATAATGTGAAATGACTCCCTACCCAGGTAGAATTTACAGAACTCAAAAAAGAATTAAAAAATCAAATGAGAGAAATTGAGGAAAAACAAACAAATAAATAAATACTATCCTAGAAAAATAAGAAACTAATGAAAAAAAATAACCAACTAGAAAAAGAGGTACAGAGTCTCAAAGATGAAAATAATGCTTTGAAAATTAGAATAGGGCAGCTAGGTGGTGCAGGGGTAGAGCACCAGCCCTGAAGTCAGGAGGACCTGAGTTCAAATCTAGCCTCAGATACCTAACAGTTCCTAGCTGTGTGACTCTGGGCAAGTCACTTAACTCCAATTGCCTCAGCAAATTAAAAAAAAAAAAAAATTAGAATTGAGTAAGGGAAAGTCAGTGAAGCTAGGAGAGACCAAGAAAAAAACAAAGCAGATTATAAAGAATGAGAAAATAGGACAGGATATGAAGCATCTTATAAGAAAAAACAATCGATCTGGAGAACAGATCAAGAAAAAATATAAGAATAATTGAACTGCTCCAAAGTTGTGACCAAAAAAAAGAACCTTGACATAGTAATGCAGGAAATAATCCAAGAAATTGTCCTGTAGTGATCAAACATGAGAGGAAAGTAGAAATAGAAAAAATCTACCAATCACCTCCTCCACAAGATCCTTTGTGGAAATAGTTTTGTGGAATATTATTGCCAAATTTTGAGACCCCCAGATCAAAATTTTGTAAGAAACAAGAAAAAAACAATTCAAATATACTGGAGCTACAATTAGAATTGTACAAGACTTAGAACAGCTGCTATAATAAAAGACCACAAGTCCTGGAATCATATCTACTGGCAATCAACTAGGCCTGCAGCCAAAAATATCATATCCAACAAAATTATCTAGAATTCTGAATGAGAAAAAATGGGCATTCAATGAACTTGTAGATTTTCAGGATTTTCTATCAACAGAACCTGAACTTCACAGAAAATTTAACATATAACGTATTATTCTCTGGTTTGGGGGCTTCTGGGGCAGCCTTCCTTTCAGTTCAGGAATCACCTTGAGAATAGCCAAGTGTTAAAGTCCAGAGTCTTTATTATCTCCTTCCTGGGGCTGGGCAGCTTTCTGTAGAGCCTTTCAGACTGGCGTTGGTCTCAGTGGAGAAATGTAAGAAGAGAGCCTGCAACCAGGAGCTTGTAGTGTGCTTGTCTTCTCTAGCTCTATGAATCTGAATCCAAGGGCTTATGCTTCAGCCTTCAGGACTCTTGCCTTCTCTGCTTCTGAATCTGGCTGAGTTTGTCCAAACTTATATGCTCTCTTATTATAGGTGTGAATCTTGTAGAAATCTATAGTACTAAGTACATGTATTGAACTAGATAACTATTAAGCACCATGCTAAACTAGATGCTAAACTAGCAATGGTAATAATTGTCTCATTAATTCCACTTAGTATCTTGTAAGAATTGTTGTTTCAAGTTCAGAGTTCTGGCCCATAACAATATAAGACAACATGAAAGATCACTTTTAAGGAACTTAACATGGACAAACTTTCATCATGGACAAATTATTTATGTTTTATATACATACATACATATATATATATGATTCATATCAACAATAGAGTAGCTCAAAAGAAAAATTGGCAGAGTTAAGGTAAAAATGGCAATCATGTTATACAAATGAGGGAGGAGGAGAGCTCATAGTTCTGAAAACCTACACATATCGGGAATAGATTCAATTGGCAATACTACATATTTTCCCTGAAGAATATAGCACCTTCCAAAACCCTTAAATAAATACATGGGGAGGAATGAGTAGATAAGGAAGCAAAGGGTGAGAGAAGAAGGCAAGAGAGGGATCCTTGGGTGAGGGGGAGGGTAAGTAATAGCAAAGCAAGTTATGAGGCAGAATTTAATTAAAGAAGTAGCAAGCATAAGAAAGAAGTAGGTGTAAGTAGGGGTGTGTGTGTGTGTTTGTGTGTATGCATTTGGTACTTTGTTATTATATATTTTGAATCCTCCCTGATATTTTGCTGAGCACAACAATATTCTCTTTTGTTTTGTTTTGTTTTGTATTTCTTTTCTATTTTCTTTTTTTTCTTACTGTGTTTTTCAAATTTAAAAAGGAAGTAATTTAAACCCCTCTGGGCCTCCGGTCTAGTTCAAGGAACTTAAATAGATTATAAATATGTAAATTCTTTAGGGACAGAGACGATTTCACTCTTCTTTAAATATCTTTAGTGTCCAATGCAACATTTGGCCTATTTAAGATTTTTGCTAAATCACCACTGATTGAGAGTGTTCAGCTGAATGATAGAATACCATTAGCTTGATCCTGCATGTAGTTATCCCTTTTACATCTGGGTGAATGTAAATGGGGGAATTTTCCACTGCTATCTGGAAAATCTGTGTAAAATTTTTTGTCTGAATTATTATTTAAATTATTATTAAACTATGGAAGCTAGATGGTGCAGTGACTAGAGTACTACCCCTGGAGTAACACTTCTTAGCTGTATGACCCTGGGCAAATAATTTAACCCCAATTGTTTAGGGGGAAAATATGTTGATATTATATAATACAATACATATATTTTATGTATTTCTGTATTTCTAAACTTTTTTCGTGTTATCTACTGGTCTTTGTTGTCTGCAGGTTCCTCAAAATTCACCCAAAATTTCCATTTAATTTCTAATGCTGATCCACGATATACCAAAATGGTGATAGAGAAAGTTGTGATGTGGAAAAGATGAATTTATGTTCATGCCTAGGAAGGGGTGATAGAGAGCTTTTCCCCAGTAGATGGCACCATTGTGTCATTAACAAAACAATCACAAAGGAAGAAATTGACCATACAATATTTTGGTAACAAAATTTTGGACCATACATATATTTGGTAATTTCAAATGAAAATGGTGTGTGTGTGTGTGTGTGTGTGTGTGTGTGTGTGTGTGTGTGTGTGTAACAGAGAAAAAGAGGGAGGAAGAGAGGAGAAAGAGAGAGATCTTTATTTTTAATGCAAAAAAATTTGGGGGGAACTTTATTTTAGGTTTTATTACTCAGTTAATATGTTTTTATTTTGTACCTACTTGTGAGAGGCCTATTGTTAACCACTAGGGATAAAAAGAATAGAAAAAACACAATCCCTGATTTCAAGAAACTTACTTCTAGCCTGGAAGACAACATGCTAACTATACATTTGTTTGCGATATATCTTTTGTGCAACATACTCACATACTCTATATGTGCACACACACACACACACACACACACACACACACATACACACATATACACATAAACATCCTTGAGGCACACATGATAAGCAGGTGATAATCTCAAAAGAAAAACACTAGCATTAAGGAGGATTAGTAAAGGCTTCTCACAGAAAGTTAATTTGAGCTAAATTTTGAAGGATGCTGGGGGAGGGGGATTGGCTAAGGAAAAGAAGAAAAATTCATTAAGCATCTATTATATAGGTTACAAATATTACCTCATTTGATCTTCACAATAGCCCTGGGAATTAGGTGCTATTTTTATTGTTATTGAGTTATTTCAATCAGTCCACCTCATTGTTTAAAACTCCATTTGTGTATCATTTCCCTCCATAGCTGAGGAAAGCAAGGCAAACAGAATTTACATGACTTGCTTAAGGTTAGATTCGAAATTGGGTCTTCCTAAGTCCAGGCCTAGCACTCTATGTCATGTAGCCGCCATTATAACATAGTATTTATGTTCTCCATACTGCATACCTTTGTCATTGGTTCAGAGGCTCCACATGATCTTTTATTCCTCAATTTCCAGATGGGATTGGAGAGGATTCCTCTGCAATTCTTTCTTTTTCCTTGATCTGATCCATCCTGCTATTTCTTAGGTTGCAGGTATTGTGGGCTGGTTTTTATGTGTGGCTTTTTAGGATTTTAGAATAACAGAACCTGATCTTTAATCAATGCTTTGTAGAGGTGGAATGCACTGTCAATCCCAGGGTAAACAGACAGAATCAAAAAGTCCTCACTGGGTTAGCTTGTAAATCTCAATGACCTTCCTTGATCCATGATAGATTTCTAAGACACCTTCAAAAATGCTGATGTTGGAAATACAGGGTCTGGGGGTGGGGGTGGGGTGGACTTTGACCAGACATTGCTCGTGGATGCCTTGACACTGATGGTCAGGAAATACACTGGAGAATACCAGGAGTGCCCTGAGAAACTGTTATTTTTCTTCACATGTGTGTTATTACAGATGCGTGGTTGGCTACGTGGGAGAGCGCTGTCAGCATAGTGACCTGGAATGGTGGGAGATGCGGCACATGGCAAAGGCAAAACAGCACAACATCACCATGGCAGTCTGCATAATTGTGCTGGTTCTGATGCTTCTTCTAGCCTTGGGGATGACTTACTATTTCAGGTGAAACTTTTATTCTATCAGAAATTCAGAATAAATGCTTCAACTCCTAACCAAGACACACCACCTGTGCTCAACTGAATAGGCATAAGCTGCAGAACTAGCTTTTAAAAAACAAAACTTATTAGTTGTATGGCCCTGGGCAAGTCACTTAGCCTTGTTTGTTTGAGTTTCTTAATCTGTAAAATGAGCTAGAGAAGGAAATAACTAACAATTCCAGTATTTTTGCCAAGATAACACCAAAGTCACAAAGAGTTGGACAGGATTAAAAAAATGTTTAAACAATAATCACAACTGAAGTATATAGTTTTAAAGCATTGCTTAGATGAGTACTGAGAGGCTGAGACTTGCTCAGGTCACATGATCAGTATGTATCAGAGACTCAATCCTGGTCTTGATTCATAGCCCAATTCTCTATTAGTAAGCTATGCTACATACCTATCATCATCATTTAAAATTATTTTTTAAAGAATCCACCCTGAAGTCAGGAGGACCAAATCTAGTCTCAAACACTTAACACTTGCTAGCTGTTTGACCCTGGGCAAGCCACTTGACCCCAATTGCCTCCGCAAAAAAAAACAAAAATCCATCCTGCTGAAGCATAAAGTTTTGCAAAGGTGAATGTTAAAAACTATCTTTGCATGTATTTTGGGGGAAAAAGCTATTAAAATAGAATTTATCCTGCTAACTTAATAGATTTGGTCCCTATTTTCTAGTAACTTAACATTCAAAGACAAAGATAAATGAAAACTCATTTGCTGGGGTTATTAAAAAATCCAAACACTGCTACATAAGTACAGAATAAGAGAAACATGAGATCCTACAGTCTCATCAAATAGATCACTCTAAAAGAGGGCAATTAGGGTAATTAGGAGACTTAATGTCATCTAAGAATTGATGAAAGGAACTGGGAAGAAGAATTAGGAAAGAGGCAAAGCTGTGTTGGTAACTGTGTAACAATTTTCAAAAATAAAGTTTGCTAATGACACATATTTAAGTTTATTCTGTATTATTAACATTTTCTCCACCAATAAAACAATAAATCAGGTCCTGATTTGTAGCATTTTCCAATTTCTTAGGAAATTTAACAGTCAGCTTGAACCTATATTGGAGCTGGCCCCAATATACCAGTGGAGGGAGAAAGTAACAGCAAATATTTGAAAACTTATTATGTGAAAGAAAAGTCTAAACTTGTTTTGCTTGGACTTAGAAATCAAGACGAGGACCAGAGTGGAGAAGCGTCTATAGATCTAGCACACCAACTTGTTTATATTTAGAGAGGATGGCTCTGTTCTATTCCATGAGTATTAGCATAATACATGATCTGGTGGCTACTTCTTCATAGAAAATCACCCCTACTGGAGGTGGTAGACATAGCTAGGAAAAGAATATCCTGAGATATAGAATAAATATCCAGATATTATTATTATTGGGCATCAAAAAAATCTGCTTTTCTTAGTCTGATGTTGGCCTTAGAATACTGAACAGCTGAGACATTCGTAACTCTTGATGGTCAGAAAGAAAATAGACTATTTGCTATTGCTTTTGTAGTAGTTTTCTCCTCCTTCCCATCCCCACCCTTCCTCCCCCAAAAAAAAGCCTGAGGAAAGAAATTCCAGCTCAGGGGTTTCTTAGTGTAATTAACTTAGAGACTTTTCTTATTTAATGGGTGAAAATATATTAAGCTATGGTCACAGTGCCACTATATTTCTCATGTTCTATTGACTATTTCAGAGCTCTTGGATTTAAAGCTAATTGCAAATCAGTCTGTTTTCTTGACTTGGGATTTGAAAGCTAAAGCAGTTGAATGATGTATATAGGATAAATATACAAATAAAGACTTCAGCTGCCCTCACACATCCTGGACTTGTATGACTCTATTCCCAAAGGTACAAGTAGAGATAGGACTATCTAAGTAAAAAGTTATCAGCATCTCCCTCTTCCTCTCCCTCTCCCTCCTTCCCTTCTCTCCCCCCTACCCCCGTCTTTTAATAAGGGTTATTCCGTACTTTATCTAAAGGTTTTGTTTGGTATAACTTTTCACTTCAACTACACAATTTTCATTTATATGTTTTGGTTAATAGGATTTGTACCATAGCCCTGGCTATATCATTCATGTAAAGCTAAAGCTAGTAATTTAATCTACTCCTTCCCTTCCCCAAGTCTTTTGGTATCAACAGCGAAGAATCAAGATAAGTATTGACCTTGAAATTTCATTGTTTTTATTTTGTACATATGAATTACCCTAGGACTCTAGGGTCCTAGATCATGGATCTAAAGCTGAATGGTACCTTAAAAGTCATCTAGTGGGATCCTCTCATTTTCTAGATAAGCAAACTAATTCCTGGAGGCTTAGAATGATATGTCTAAGGTCACAGAGATAGTAATTATCAGAAGGATTTGAACCCAGATTTTCTCACTTTAGAAACATGGATTTTCCTTAATACTACATGAATTAATTTTATTTATTTAAGAATTTATTAATATCTTTTATTTTTACATCATCTACATTTCCCAATATATGTCTCTTTTATCTACCTTTTAAATATTAATCCTTCACAACAAAGGAAAAAAAAAGAAATGGGACAGTAGATAGAATACTGGGCCTGGAGTTAGGAAGATTAATTTTTCTGCATTCAAATCTGGCCTCAGATATGTCTTAACTATATGATTCTGGGTATGTCACTTAACTCTATTTGCCTCATTTTCCTTTTCTGTAAAATAAGTTGGAGAATGGCACACCACTCTAGTATCTTTACCAAGAAAACCTCAAATGAGATCACAGTAAATTGGACACAAGTCAACAACAACAACAATAAAAAGAAATAGTACAACAAAACTAATTAAAACACCAACCATATTCTACAGCTATACCTATAACCCTGTATGTCTGCAAATAGGGAAGAAGCAACATTTTCATATTTTTTCCTTTGGAATCAAGGTAGGTCATTATGATTTTATTTCAATTGTTTTATTGTTGATTTTTCCTTTTAATTGTTGTAGTCATTGGTTTCAATTTATTCCTAATTTTAATTACTTCATTTTGTATCAGTTTATATTAATCTTCCCACATTTCTTTGTAGTCCGTGTTTCTTACAGCACAACAATATTCTATTATATTCATGTACTACAATTGGTTTAGCCATTCCCTAATTGAAGAATATTCTATTTCATTTCCATTAGAATGAGAGTTGCTGAAGAGCAGGGACCCTGCTTTTTTCAGTTCTTTGTTCTATCAGTGCTTAGTACAGTTCTTGGCACACAGTAAGAACTTAATAAATCACTGTTTATAGTTTTCCTCTCTTTGCTACTACGAAAGGATTAGTATAAATATTTTTAGAGCCTTAAGAAAAAAATCATTGACCTACTTGGAGTATGTGCCTGACAGTAGGATCTCTAGTCTATGTAATTCATTTCCAGAGAGTTAACAGTAGCTTTTTTCCCCCGTATCTCATTCCCAATCTTGCCTGTCTATATCCTTCTCCTGTATTCCTCTTTCAAATTAAGGATATGTTAGAATCTAAATTAGATAAAATTTCTTCTGCAGATTAACATTACATGAAACATGATTACTTCATATTTGCATATCATTTTCCCTGCTAGTAAATCAACACTTGGTACCATGATGTTAAACATCAGAAAACTACTGGATGGTGAATTGGAGACCCTCCAATGAGATGCAGCTCTGCTCCATTAAGGTTTGGGAGTAATATTCACTTAGGATTTTTGGTCCTCAGTTTTTTCATATGTTAAAAGAAGGAAGGAAACAAGTAATTATTAAATATGGATTGTATGCTTTACAAACATCTGTCTCATTTGATTTTCACAAGAAACCTGAGATGTACGTGTTATTTTTATCCGAATTTTGTACTTGAGGAAACTGAGACAGAGAGATAAAATAACTTGGCCAGAGTCATACAGCTAATAAGTATCTAAGGCAAGATTTAAACTCAGGTTTTTCTGCCTCCAGGTCTATTCTGCCACTTAGCTGCATTCAAATCTGGCCTCAGATGTATCCTAGCTATATATCCTGTGACCATAATACCTGTCTCCAACAACAATCATGAGAGATAGATGCTATTGTTGAAGTTGGGAAAGGGAACCCCAAAAGTTTGGGGTCACAGACTGGTGTTGTAAGGTCTTAAAAGAATTTGCAGGCTTGAATTCGTTTTCAAGTCAAGGGGCAAAGTTTATTGTAATTATAACACCAATTAAAGCAGGCTAAGCTCCAGAGGAGGTTAGCAAAGAACCTGAAGCAAGGAGATAGATTTATAGGACAGAGTTGGATCAGAGTTTCATGTTCCTTATTTGCTAAATTTATGGCTTTCAGGTAGGTTTGAGGGGTGATCTTATTCACTATTATCTCAGGAACTTGGTTATCACTGACCAACACATTATCTATCACTCAGTAATGTTTGTAGGACTATTCTAAGGCCAAAAGATTTTGCAATTATTGACAGACAGATTACCAGAACAATAGCACTCTAAAGTTAGAGGGCTTCAGGATCACTAATATAAGGGAAGAAATATTATATTCCTAGGCCAGAGGACTTTTACATTATTGAAAGACAACTTACCACAACAATAACACTCTAAGGTCAGGGGTTCTCAGAATCACTAATATATTTTCCCTAAAGTTTTAGGGAAGAAACATTATTACATTCCTAGGCCACAAGACCCTTACAATCCTTGACACAGATTGTTAGAACTATAACACTTCAAGGTTGGGAGACCTCAAAATCATTGCTATCTCCCCTGGAAGCTATATTACACCATTTTTTCCCTCTCAAGCAGTTTGTACCTCAAATTTATTTGGGACAAAGGAATGGAGATCTCATTTTCTGGAGCTGCTTCATGCTGATAAGGGTAGAGCTATCCTTTGCCTACTGGGGTTCAGACTGGGGATGGAGAGGCATGCACCTTTAAGACGGCAGCAGCAACATTCAGAGAGGTGCTGGGTGTCAGAATCAATTAGCCAGTGGTACTCAGGGTGAACAAATACTTGGAAGTTCAGAGCTTGGGGCCTGGAGGAAACAAATCTCACAAATAGATTAAAAATGAAGGGGCCAGAGGCAGCTAGGTGGTGCAGTGGATAGAGAATCAGTCCTGAAGACAGGAGGACCTGAGTTCAAATCTGGCCTCAGACACTTAACACTTCCTGTCTGTGTGACCCTGGACAAGTCACTTAACCCCAATTGCTTCAGCAAAAAAATAAAAAAATGAAGGGGCCAAATATGAGCCAAAAAAAAAAAAAGAATAATTAAAAATGGAGTTAGTATGGGGGTTAGTAGAGACAATGGCCAAGAACCCCACCCAGAGGAAGGCTGGGGTGGGGTGAGATGAGGCTATCACGAATGCCTCTCATCCAAACAGATTTTCCTAGGATAAATACCAAAGAATGCTTTCCCCAAAATCCCTGCTTTTGTTTCCTTGAAGGTGTGGGGGCAGTGTCTGAACCAGTGGCATTATACATGGTGAAAGGAACACTTAGATGACCTGAGGTACAAGCACCATAATGTTTAAAAGGTGTTAGAGAGATTGAGGAGGGTTCCAGTCAGAGGCATTCCTTTTAACAGATCCCTCAGAAACTTCGAAGTAAGATGGCAAACCCATTTTACAAAGAAAATCATATCCTTTAGGTGCACAGATGATACCTGAGGTAAAGTTTTATAGTAGCTTCCTAGTTAGTTATTCCCAAGAATGATTACAATTACATGACATATCAATTGGAATGTTAGTTCTCAGGAGGTTATGAAGAGGCTTCAAGGAAGGTAGTATAAAAGCATTATGAATGAGTTTGCCAGAATAATTTTGGAATGGATGTCCTACAATTATTTTGTGGGTAAGAGATCCTTCTCACAAGAAAATAAGGGATAGTCAGGTTAAAGTTATTCTCCTGGGAATTAGCTAGTAATGGGGTGGCTTCCAGGATGGGGATGGTGACATTTGGGAATGGGACCTTTGCAAATAATGTGTTAGGTTGCACATGTGGGCTACTTGAGGATGCTGAGGGCACATCCAGCAATCTTGAATGCCCCCACTGCCCATGGAGGTCTCTAGCCTGACTAAAGACTAGGAAATTATCTCTCTACTGGTGGGGGCCCACAGAGTGACAGTGAGAGAGGTGGAGAGAAAATACTAGAAGCAAAGCTCTCATCCTTGGAGTGTTATTAAGGTACATTTGGAAAAAGTGGAAAATAATAAGAAAGCAAGCTAATCTTAAGTTTCTCAGCCACCTTTTGAGTTATTTGCGAAGTGAAGGCTGGGCCACTGTCATTCTGCAAAGAGCTGGGCAGGCCAAAAAGAAGTCCCCACTGGCTTGCTTCTGAGATTAGAAGCTGGCCTGAGAGTGTTTGAAAATGCCCAGAAGTAGAAAGGATGTAAGAATCAGAGAGCTGGGGAATTAAAGGTGCCATGGTCAGGAGCAAATAGGCTGTTGCTAAATCTGCAAACTTATTCCCCTTGGCCTCATGTAAATCTCCCTTCTGGTGTCCTTTACATAACAGAAACCTCTCTAGGTTTGTGGACAGTTTGTAATAGCTGTAGAATTCCCCTTGCATATTTAATAGAATTTTTGCTGTCACAAGTCCCCTTTCTTTCCATATAGCTCCATGAGTGCAAAATATAAAAAGCATATTTGAAGTCTGCATAGATGTTCACTCTCATTCCTTTCACCAGTTCTAAAGCCCTAGTAAAGGCAATGGGTTCAACTTTCTGGGCAAAAGTCCTGGGGGGGAGGGGGTGGGGGAGGGGGAGCGGTTTAGCCTCTAAGGTACTATTGAGGGTCATCACAGTATAACTTGCCTTCCTTTCTCCATTTTCAAGAAAACTGGACCCATCTGTAAACCATTCACCATCTGGCTTGTAATGTCACCTGACTGAGTGTTGTCAGGGAGCAGAGTGGTAGTGTTAAGGAGGTGGCACACTAGGAGAGTCAAGTCGAGAGTATCTAGCAGGAGAGCCTGATCCTGGTAAGGTTCCTACTGATGCCTTTTGGCTTCAAAAATGCTCTGAACCTGATGATGAGCTTAGAGGCTTCCTCAGAAGGGCTGTGACAATTAGCTTTTAGGCAAGGATAGGATTCCAGAGACCCTAGTCAAATTGAGATCCCTGGGACCTGGTCCAGCCTTCCATCAATGTACAATATAAAAGGCTTTAGGTAGAGCTAAAGCCAGGGCATGAGATTAGTTTAGCTTTTAAGGTCTTAAGAAACTCATAAGGTTGTGTGGGCCTTTAAATAAAGAAACTTCATAGCTTTGTGTGGGGGAGGAGGGCTGGAAGTTAAGGATTTGTATGGCTGCAGCCAGAGACACCTCTCAGATGGGGCTGCAGATCAAGATATTTCATTTAACCCATACTGGCTATGTTCATTGGTGGGGGGTTCCGTTCCCCTGGATTTGCTCCTTCAAGGGCAAAAAGAAATTATGACTCTGTATGCAAAGGTATGCAAAGGAAAGCGTCTTTAAGGTTTAAGGTAGAAAACCATTGTGTTCCCTGGGATACTTATATTGGGCTCATAGTTTCTACTGACCTGATAATAGCAATTTGCCATAAGAGGAAAAAAGCAGGAACATGATTATAATAGCATCAAAACAGGTCCTTCAGGCCTCATTCTGAGAGAGAGCATATATATGATAGGATAAGCATCCTTAGATCTGTTTGACAGCCAATCATGCAGTAATAATTCTACCTCATAGCCAGACTCAGGAATAATCAGGTAGGAAACAAAGAAACAGAACTGGGCAACTGAGTCAGAAGGATACCACCTTAAGCAGAGGCTAAGATTGTCTTCTTTCTCAGAGAAAGCATCCACATAGACACGGCATTTCTCTTGAAGGGTGGGTTACTGACTTAACGATCAGGCAATCTGATTCAAAACTCAAAAAATATCAATTATAGTCCCAAGAGATTTTATCTAATAGCAAATTCTATGAATCACAGCTTAGGGCTAGGTACATTATTTTAAAAGTTTACTAGGATTTAAACCCATAAGAGATTTTGTTTAACATGTTTTATCTATTTAAACTTATCCTGGTGATCAGTCATTATATTGGCTTATAAATTCTTAGTAAATGTATTCCTGGTTTAGAAACTATAAATCCTAAACTGGCTCAGTTCTTAGAGCTGATGATCTTGCTTACCCTTATGGTTTCAAGAAAACTGGCAAACTTACAAAACAGGGAAGGGGCTAAGCAAAAGAGGGACTCCAGACAAGAAAGGAGTCATGGAAAGGTTAGCAAAAAGTTGCTATTTACCTGATTTGTTTTTCCTTTTTCTTTTCTTCCAGAATGGGATAACTTCCTGGAATTATCCCCAATGTTTCAGGAATTTTTCTTGCAATCTTAAAATGACTACTTGCCAAACTTCCTAAGCATTGTTTTCAAAATTTTGAGAATCTACTAAGATGTTATTTTAATTTTAATTAGCTAACTTTTTTGTGTAGCCCCCAGCTTGACCAGAGCTGAAGTTCACAGAAAAAAAGTTAGGCTTTTAAAAGAAATTTTCCCAGTATTCTAACTACAGCATAGAGGTTTATTTTGTTTTGTTTTGTTTTTCTTCTTGCTGGTTGCATTTTAGATCTTTCCAGGTAACTCACAGAACAAACATAGCACAGATATTCTGCACAGAAAGGCAGACAGACAAAATGACATGAAAGAGGACTGTCCTATCTTTGCCAAAGCCATAAAATTTTGCCAAAAGCTTTCCTGTAGCACTTTGTCTTTTCTGGCATCCCAGAGAAGGTGAATGGATGGCAAAGGTTTCCTAGGAACTTTGCTGAAAATTGCAAGAATTTCCCAGTCTGGGCCTCCTCAGTCAAAGAAAACTTGGTGAGCGTGGGGCTCATCACGACCCAGACAAACCTTCTCCCAGTGGCTTAGGTGTCCCAGCTATAAGAGTGTGGGAGAAAAAAATGGGGGGCTTATCTTGACAAGGAGGGAATGAAGCCAGGGGAAGCCAGACTCTTCCTGTATGGGTCAACAAATGTTGAGGTTGGGAAGGGGGACCCCAAAAGTTTGTGGTCACAGACTGGTGTTGCAAGGTATCTTAAAAGAATTTGCAGGCTTGAACCCATATTCAGGTCAAGGGGCAAAGTTTACTGTAATTATAACGCCAAATGAAGCAGGCTGAGTTCCAGAAGAGGTTAGCAAGGAGCCTGAAGCAAGGAGGTAGATTTATAGGACAGAGTTGGATCAAAGCTTCATGTTATTTATTTGCTAAATGTATAGCTTTCAGATAGGTTTGAGGGGTGGTCTTATTCAGGAGTGGTCTCAGGAACTTGGTTATCACTGATCAACAGATTATCTGTATGTCACTCACTAATGTTTGTAGGACTATTCTAAGGCCAGAAGACTTTACAATTATTGACAGACATTACCAGAGCAATAGCACTGTAAGGTCAGGGATTCTCAGGATCACTAATATATCTTCCCTAAAGTCTAAGGAAAGAAACATTACTATATTCCTAGGCCAGAAGATCCTTACAATCATTGACAGATTATTAGAACAATAGCACTCCAAGGACGGGTTTCCTCAAAATCTTTGCTGTCTTTCCTAGAAGCTATGTTACATCACTATCATCCCCATTGCACAGAAGATTGAAGCTGAGTGAAATTAAATTACTTGCCCATGGGGGTATATATCTAGTAAGTGTATGAGGCAGGATTTGAAGTAAGGTTTTCCTAACTGCAAATTCACTATGCTACTTGACTACTGAGAACAAGGATTTACCAAGTATCTATTCTTTTAAAGAAACTATGAGTAGGAGTAGGAGCAGAATCAGGGAAGGCATCTAAGTCCTAAGTGCTGAGGATACAAAGTCATTTAACCAACAACCATTTATTAAAGGCCACTATGCTAAGCACTGAGGACAGAAAGCCAAAAACCAAAAAAAATAATTCTTGCCCTCTAAAGAACTTACATTCTAACAGAGGAGACATTAGAGCTTCTAAGCAATTCACAAAGTTGTGACTCCATTTGAGTTGGTTGGCTAGAATGGTGTTTCAGTCCCAATATTTGTTTTTGTCACAGGACTCAGAAGCTCCATAAGAAGAATCCAACCTCTGAGATGACAGGGGAATCCATAGTTTCCAGTACCCTTGGAGAAGACATGATGCCTCCTAATCACAAGCCTTGGGTAATTCCATATTCAAAAAGATTAGGCATAGAAGGAAGTAGGGAAAACCAAAGGGCCACTAAGAATCCATTTTTGATTACTTATCCAATAACTTCTGTCTTAAGTAACTGTTGGAATATTGAGTTTTCATTTTGAAATTTAATATATTTTATCTCCCCCCTCCTTCCCATTATAGGTTAAAACAAATTATTAACATTTGGATTTTATTTTTAAGATTTTGAGTTTCAAATTCTATCGCCTCCTCCCCTTTGCCACTCCCTGATATAAATTGTACATATGCAATCATGTAAAACATTTCCACATTAATCATTTTGTACAAGAAGACTTGAATATAAGAAAAGAAACGGCTTCAGTCTATATTTAAACAATCTTAATTCTTTTTCTGGAGACAGATATTATGCTTCATAATCATCCCTTTGGGATTATCTTGGATCATTGTGTTGTTGAGAATAGCTAAAACAACCACAATTCTTCATTGTATAATATTGCTGCTGCTGTGTACAATGTTCTCCTGGTTCTGCTGACTTGACTTAGTCTTCATATAAGTCTTTTCAGTCTTTTTCTGAAATCATCCTGCTTATCATTTCTTATGGCATGATAATATTATATCATGATCATATACCACATCTTGTTTAGCCATTGGGTTTTCATTTTGACCTTCTGTTAATCACCTCTCATTATTAGACATTGGGTTTTTCATCTGTTTACATGCAATGCTGCCACAGACAGAGAATGATTGTTGGCTTAGATCAAGATACTGGAGAGTTGGGTAAATTCTGAATTAAGGAAATGAATGACATGAAGTGAATGTTATGACATATCACTATTAGTTGATTTCCCAGGAAAGCACACAGCACTTCCTCTAGCTTCTTGCAAGCTGAGAACTCTGTGTTATCGGAAAACTCTTTATATAGGTAATACAGTTTATTTAAATGTTGTAGGATCATAGATGCAGAACTGGAAGGAATTGTAGAGGCCATCCAATCTAGCCCTTTCATTTTACTTGAGGAATCTGAGACCCAGATAGATCAGATCATTTGTCCAAGGATACATGGATAGAAAATAACAAAGACAAGATTTGATCCCAGATTTTCAGATTCCAAATCTAGAACTATTACCATTATGCCACACTTCTTGACAATATTTCAATACATTGAGAAGCCAAAGGTCATTTAGTTCAATAACATTTCTGACAAGAAATTAATATTTTATAATTGGTTGATTAGCTTGACCCAGGGGTTTGTTGTTGACATGGAAGGAAATAGCCATTAAAATGCCCAAGGGAATTGGGGTTGAGCTTGCACTGTTGAACATTTTTCTAATAGGGTTAAGGCATAGAAATCAATTTAATGTGTGACACAAAAATTAGAAGACAAGGTCAGAGATCAAAAAGTCCTTGAAAGGTTAGAACAATGGATTGAATTTGATAAGATGGATATTATTAGGTATAAAAGTGAAATACTCAGGGTAAAACATCCCAACATCTTAAGTAGTTATATAACAGCTCTGTTGAAGAAGATATGCAAGTTAGAGTAGATTGTAAGCTCAATGTCAACCAACAGTATGATAAAACAATCACAGAAAAAACCACAATTTCAGATTGTGTTAAACGAAACATGCTAACTAGGGCTGGGGAAGTAACAGTTCTATTGTACTCTGCCCTGGTAAAGACTATCCCTGAAATATTATATTCTTTTCTAAGGATCACATTCTTGGAAGGACATTGAAAAACTAGAAAGTGTCAAGAGGAAAGGTGACCAGGTTTTTGTCATGTAAGAAGTTGAAGGATCTGAAAATGTTTAATTTGTCTTCAAGTATTCAAATGCCAATTTTGTGGAAGAGCAATTAGATCTACTCTACTTTTTCTCTAGAATACAGAATTAGAACAATAGGTAGAAGTTGTAAATAGATACATTTGATGTAAGCAGAAAATTACTGATCAGATTTCTGAAAGTGGTAAAATCTGCCTCAGAAAGTCATGGGATTCTCCACATCAGGGACCTTCAATTAAAATTCAAATGAGCACTTCTCAGGAGTATAGTAAAAAGGACTCATACTACTTTGGAGTAGTAGAGTCAGGAATCTCTCCTTTTGCTGAAATTGTGTTTCTGTGATCATCCTACTATTACTTGAAACTTTCTAATAAGGGGATATTTTTACTATTCCTTCCCAAGGCATTTTGAGTTGCTTCTGGAAAGCTCTCATGTGTCAGAAAATTTATTGTTCCCACTTATGCTCTGGGGGTCAGAAGGACAAGTCTAATCCCTCTTCTACACGACAGTCCTTCACATAGTTGAAAATGGTGATCTGTCTCCCTTCAGTCTCTTCTCTGGGCTAAACACATCCAATTCATTTCTTCAACCAGTTCTCATGTAATGATCTCCATGTCTCTCTTCTTCTCATTCCTAAAATGTGGTACCCAGAAATGAATACAATACTAAGGATTGTCTGGCACATAGCAGGTGCTTAATAAATTTTTGTTGACTTTGATTTTGACTTTGTCTGACTGAGACATTGTCTAATGAGATGATTATTGAACCATCTCTCACTGTATCCTGGGATCAAATTAGCATTTTGGGGAATTATTGATACATTGTTGACTTCAAACTGATAAAACCCCTGGATCTTTTTTAAAAAAAAATACTATCTGCCCATGCTACCACATCTTTCACTTTTTAATTGATTTTTAGAATCAGCTGTTAGACTCTACATTTATTTCTATTTAATTTCATCTCACTTCATTTGACTTCTAAAGGTTCTCTCTGTGAGTGAGATAGTTAATAAACATTTATTAAGTGCTTGCTATGTGCCAGTGATTATACAAAGCACTAGGGGCACAAAAAGAAGCATATAACAATCCCTTTCCTCAAGAAAATCATAGTCTAATGCATTAAAAGAAACACTATTATACAGTACAGAGCTTATTAAAAGTTTTTTTTAATTGTGACAGCTTTTTGTCTAAAAATGTTTATATGCCCTGGATATACACACATATATATATATATATAAAACAGATATACAAGTCAAACATTTACTGATAATAAAGCATAATTTCATGATCCCCACATTTAGTTATGAGACCCTACAGTTTAAGAAACTGGACTTTGCACCAGGAAACATTTTTTCAAATCTTATCTTTGACACTTAATAGTTGCATGAATGTTAAATTACTTAAGTTTTTGGTACTTCCATTTTTTCCATCTGTATTATAAGTATAATAATATCTACAGCACCTATTCTGCAGAATAAGTGTGAGAATCAAATGAGAAAACATTTGTCAAAACTTAAAATGCTCAATAAATATCAACTGATATTTAGCCTGTCAAAATCTTTCTGGGTCCTGAATTTGTCTTCCAGCATGATAGTTAGCCAGCTCAACTTCTTGTCATTTGCAAATTTGATAAGCATGTCATTTGACATGCTCATGATATCCCAACAACATAGGATCCAGGATCAATCTCTAGGACACATTTTCCTAGAAACATCTTTTACCAAGCAGGCATTGACCTATTAATAACTATTCTTTTGACATCCAGCCATTTGCCAATTCTGAATTCTCCTAATTTTATGATCATCTGGTCCACAAAGATGTATATATAAAACTAGGAAGAGGGCCTAGACCAGGGAATTCACTGATATAGAGAACGCCCATATAGGAAACTCCTTCTATCACTGGATATTGGCATCTACTCTGCAACATGGAGATCTATCATAGAGAATTGCCTAGAGCAATGGCAGATTAAATGATTTGTCCAGGATCACATAAGCAGGAAATACCAGAGACAAGTCCTGAACTTTCCTTTTTTCTCTAAGTCTAGCCCTTTATACACTACACCACATAATCTCCTTTCCTTCTCCCCTCATAAATATATTTGAGTATATACATTTGTCTGTGTGTTTTTCTGCATGTATGAATGAAGAAACTTGTTTATGTTATCTGTTGGCTTAGATATTAAGTGCTGGGGATATGAATATAGAAAGAGAAAGTCTTTGGCCTCAAGTAGCTTAAATTCTAATGAGAAGACAGCACACATAAGGAAGGATGTTTTGGTTTAAAGGCGCAGGGATGATAAGAAGATGATGGGGATGAGAAAAAAGTATGGATAAGTATGAGGCCAAATAGATCTAAAGTGAGCATTTATCAATCAAGGCAACGTGGTCCAAAGATGAAAGTTTCAGGGCTGGTTGAAACAGTAGGATTAAGGAGGAATTCCAGGAGGATGAATAGGGTGAAACACTGTCAAAGATATGAACTGGCTAAACATATGGGTATGTGGGTGTGTCTACCTGCTCTTATGAAGTATTTTTTATACTCAGACTTATATGAGAATCGATTGAAGACACTGGGGATGTTAATTTGTAGAAGAGAAGACTTGGAGTGAAGCATAAATTTTTCCTTCAGATCTTTAAAGGGATGTCAAAGGAATGTTTGACTAAATCTGTTTAGCCCAAAAGATAGAACTCAGACCAATGGACAAAATAGATTTGGGCTCAAAATAAGGAAGAATTTCCTAAATATTTATAGCTAATGGTGAACTTCTTTGTGAGGCAGTAAGCATTTCATCATTGGAAAACTTTAAACAGAAATCGCATGCCAAACTTTTTAGAGAAGTTATAAATTCAGATTCATGTTTCAGGTAGTACTTTTAAGTACTGAGATTTTATGATTTTTTTTGATCTCATTTAATCTTCATACTTATCCCACTATGTAGTTAGTACAGATATTATTATCCTCATTTTACAGGAGGGAAACTGGGACCTAAAGAGATTAATTGCACTGCCTGGGGTCACATAATAAATAGCAGATTCAAAATACAAATTTAGGATGTCTTTAGCTCTGATATTCTTTTCACTATATAATCCAGCCTTGTTAAATTGAAATAGCTAAGAGGGTTGGTGCGAAGAATACAATACTGGGCTTATAGTCAGAAAGATCTAGGTTCAAAGCTTACCTTAGATGTGTCTAGCAGCATCACCCTAGATCTTGACCTCATCTGTAAAATAAAGTATCAGACTTGATGGTCTCTAAGGTTCTTTCCAGGTCAGATTGGAACCGAACAAAATCTCTTTAGGATATAAAAATAATCCCTCCTGGCCTTAAGCAACTGTGTGAATCTCCATTTTCAGATAACTGTAAATGATAATCTTGTTGAGTCAATGTGGGCAAAGTTCATTCATAGTCTGCAATAGGAAAGAGATTGTGTGAATTTCTTTCTAGTCATGGGCATACTACCAATCTATATCTTTGAAGCCTTATAATGAAAACAAATTGTTTTACATGTAGTGATCCTGATGAGACTATTAGTGGGTGGTAAATGGGTGCTGAAACTGTAGGCAGAGGGGAAAGCTGTGTCAACTTGGCTTGGATTGTCTGACTCTAGCTTGTGAGACTTTGCCCGTTCATAAACAGCTTAGTTAGCTGTACAGTTCATCCCTTGTTTATCTAGCTGGTAGAAGGGTAAATTGGATGCATGTTAGACATTATAATACTGTTATTTGGAGGAAAGGAAAAACAAAAATTTATTGTCTGTGCTTAGTTTTGAGAATTGAGAATTTCAGAAATATTTGTTTGTCATGAACAGCCTCCAGACTTTGTTAAGAGGCTCGGAGAGCTGATCAACTTTATCCTCACCCACAGTTGTCATTGTTGTTGACACAAAGCCTGCCTCCAGAGTTTCTGTGAAAATAGAAAGTAAGCTAAACACCCAAACTAGGGAAAGAGGCAACAGAAGCAAATCTGACCTGTTATTGCTTTGTGGATCTCAGTGTTGGATGTGGTAAACTGTTTTCTCCTGGCAGTAAGATATAGGGCTGTCTGATTTGCTGGGTGTATGCAAACATCTGTTGTAGAAAACAATTTCTTTTTTTTATTGGAGAATTTAAGCAAGAATAATTTTTCAGCATTGACCCTTGCAAAACCTTGCGTTTTCCCCCTCTTCCCACCACTACCATTTAACATATAATCCAATATATGTTAAACATGATAAAAATATATGTTAAATCCAATATATGCATGAATATTTATATAATTATCTTGTTGCACAAGAACAAAATTCAAGCAAACAACAACAGAAGTGAAAATGCTATCCACACTCAGTCTCCACAGTCATCTTTCTTGGATGTAGATGGCTCTCATCATCACAAGATCATTAGAGCTGATCTGAATCTTCTCATTGAAAAGAGCCACATCCATCAGAACTGATTATCTTATAATCTTGCTGTTGCTGTAGTTCTGCTCATTTCACTTACCATTAGTTCATGTAAGTCTCTCTAGGTCTCTCTGAAATCATCCTGATGATCATTTTTTTATAGAACAATTATATTCCATAACATTTATATACCATAACTTATTCAACCATTCTCCAACTGATGGGTAGCCACTCATTTTCCAGTTTCTTTGCACTACAAAAGGGCTGCCAGAAACATTTTTGCACATGTGGGTTCCTTTCCCTCCTTTAAGATCTCTTTGGAATATAATTAGTCTAGGATCACTGCTGGATCAAAGGGGTATGCACAGTTTGATAGCCCTTTCAGCATAGTTCCAAATTGCTCTCCAGAATGGTTGGATCAAGTTACAATTCCATCAACAATGCATTAATGTCCCAGTTTTCCCCACATTCCCTCCAACATTGATCATTATCTTTTCTTGTCGCTTTAGACAATCTGAGGGGTGTGTCGTGGTAACTTAAGAGTTATCATTAATACTTTTTTAGAGCACCTTTTGTGGTTTCAATTTCTTTATCTGAGAATTGTCTATTCATATCCTTTGATGATTTATCAATTGAAGAATGGCTTGAATTCTTATAAATTCTCTATATATTTTAAAAACAAGGTCTTTATCAGAACCCTTGAATGTAAAAACGTCTAATTTATTGCTTCCCTTCTAATCTTGTCAGTATTAGTTTTATTTGTACAAAAACTTTTTAACTTAATGTAATCAAAATTATCCATCTTACATTCAATAGGGAAATTGGTCTATAATTTTCATTCTCTGTTTTTATTTTACCTGGTTGAGCTATCAGTACCATGTCTATATCATAAAAGGAATTTGGTAGGAATCTTTCTTTCCCTATTTTTAAAAAATAGTTTATATAGTATTAGAGTTAATTATTCTTTAAGTGTTTGGTAGAATTCCCATGTAAATCCTTCTGGCCCTGGAGATTCTTTCTTAGCTTGTACTATTTCTTTTTCGAAAATGGGACTATTTAAATAATTTATTTCCTCTTCTGTTACTCTGGTCCATTCACATTTTTATAGGTATTCCTCTGTTTCACTTAGTTTATCAAATTTGTTGACATATAGTTGAGCAAAATACTCCTAATTATTATTCTAATTGCCTCTTCATTAATGGAAAGTTCTCTCTTTTCATTTTTGAGACTAATAATTTAAGCTTATTCTTTCCTTTTTCTAATCAAATTAACTAAAAGTTTATTTGTTTTGTTGATTTTTTCATAAAACCAACTCTTAGTTTTATTTATTAATTCAATAGTTTTCTTACTTTCAATTTTATTAATCTCCCATTTTATTTTCAGAATTTCAAATCTGCCATTTAATTGAGTGTTTTTAATTTGTTTGTTTTTTTCTAGCTTTTTTAGTTGCAAACTCAATTCATTGATCTTCTCTTTTTCTATTTTATGCCAGTAAGCATCTAGAGATATAAAATTTCCCTTAATAACTGCATCCCACAAATTTTGGTATGTTGTCTCATTATTGTCATTCTCTTGGATGAAATTATTGATTGTGTCTATGATTTGTTTTTTCACCCATTCATTAGATTATTTACTTTCCAATTAATTTTTGGCCTCATTTCCCCTGGGCTTTTATTGCATGTAATTTTTATTTCATCATGATCTGAAAAAAATGCATTTACTATTTGTGCCTTTGGTTTTGAGGTCTTTATGCCCAATATGTGGTCAATTTTAGTATTGTTCCGTGAACTGCTGAGAAAAAAGTATACTCCTTCCTGTCTCCATTTAATTTTCTCCAAAGATCTATCATACCTAACTTTTCTAAAATTCTATTTACCTCTTTAACTTCTTTTTTATTTATTATGTGGTTTGATTTATTTAGTGCTGAGAGAGCAAGGTTGAGATCCCCCAGTAGTATAGTCTTGCTGTATATTTCTTTTTGCATCTCTCTTAATTTCTCTGCTAGAAAACTGGATGTTCTACCGCTTGATGTATATATGTTTAGTATTGATATTACTTCATTATCTATGGTACCCTTTAGCAAGATATAGTTTCCTTTCTTATCTCTTTTAATTAGATCTATTTTTGCTTTTGCTTGATCTGAGATCAGGATTGGTACTTTTGCTTTTTTTTTTTTTTTTTACTTTACCTAAAGCACAATAGAGTCTACTCCAGTCTTTTATCTTTATTCTAAATATATCACTCTGATTTAAATGTATTTCTTGTAAACAATGTAGTGTATGATTCTGGCTTTTAATTCAATCTGCTACTCACTTGTGTTTTATGAGAGAGTTTATCTCATTCATGTTCCCAATTAAAATGACTAATTATGTATTCCCTGTCATTTTATTTACCCCAAGTTATACTTTTCTCTTTTCTTTCCTTCCTCCCCAGTATTTTGCTTCTGACCACCACCTCCCTCAGCCTTTCCCTTTTACAGCTCCTCCCCCTTCTTTATATCGTTCCCCTACTATTTGTTTTCCCTTCTATTAGTCCCTCCTTTTCCTTCCCCCTTTCTTCTTCTTTTCCTATAAGGTGAGAGAAGTTTCTCTGTGAAACCAAGTATATCTAATTTTCTCTCTTTGAACTAAATCTGATGAATATAAGATTCACACAATGTTCATCCCCCTCCCTTATTTCCCTCAATTATAATAGGTCTTCTTTGCCTCTTCATGAGGTGTTATTTCCCTCATTTTACCTCCATTTTCCTCTTTTTTTTTTTTTTCAGTACAATCCCCTTTCTTTCTCTAGTTTCTTTTTTTATAGTATCACATTACCTTTTTGTTCTTTTCTTAAGTTCGGTATTTGGAGATAAGTTTTTTTGTTCAGCTCTGGTCTTTTCATCAGAAATAAATGAAATTCTCCTGTACCATTGAATGTCCATCTTCTTCCATGAAAGTTAATGCTCAATTTAGCTGGATAGGTGATTCTTGGCTGTAATCCAAATTCCTTTGCCTTTTGGAATATCAGATTCTAGGCCCTTAAGGGTGTGGAATAATCCTGATTGTGGCTTCTTGATATTTGAATTGTTTCTTTCTGGCTGCTTGCTATATTTTTTTTCCTTGGTCCAATAATTCTGAAATTTAGCCATGATATTTCTTGGAGTTTTAATTTTGGGGTCACTTTCAGGAGGTAATTGGTGAATTCTTTCAATGGCTTTTACCTTTAGGACCTCAGGACAGTCTTACCTAGGACATCAAGGCAGTTTTCCTTGATGATTTCCTGAAATATAATGTCTAGGCTCTTTTTTTCATCATGATTTTCAGGAAGTCCAATGATCCTTACATTGTCTCTTCTAGATCTATTTTCTAGTTCAGTTGTTTTTCCAATGAGGTATTTTACATTTTCTTATATTTTTACATTTTTAAAAATTTTGTTTGACCAATTCTTATCTCATTGAGTCATTCATTTCCATTTGTTCAGTTCTAATTTTTAGTGAATTATTTTCTTCAATTACTTTTTTTTACTCCTTTTATATTTGGTCAATTGAATTTTGAAATGAGTTGCTTTGTTCTATGGATTTTTTTTCCATTTCACAAATTCTGTTTTTAAATTGTCTTTTTTTTTTTTTCCATTTCACAAATTCTGTTTTTCAAGGAGTTGTTTTCCTTTTCCATTTTGTCAAATCTATTTTGTAAGGAGTTTTGTGCTTTTTCCATTTCACTAAATCTATTTTGTAAGGAGTTTTCTTCAGATAATTTCTGTGTTTCCTTTTCCAAACCTTCTTGCAAAGTTTTCATTTCCTTTCCCCATTTTTCTTCTAACTCTCTTCTAAAATCCTTTTGGAATTCTTCCAAGAGAGCCTTGTGAGAGGGGGACCAATTCATATCACCCTTTGGGGCTTCATCCGGAGACATCTGCTTTTAGTGTCCTCAGAGTTTGAAATCTGTTCTTCTCTTTCTTTATAAAAACTATCTATGGTCAAGAGTTCTTTTAGCTTTTTTTGCTCATTTCTTTTAAAAGGTTGAGGTCTGCTTTTAGAGCAAAGGGAAGATTGTCCATCCTTCCTCTATAAGTGACAGTGGCTGTGCTGGGTCAGTACTAATTGACTTCCAGTTCTGGATAGGCATGGTCAGATCCTGATATTCTAGGGTTTAGGGGCTCACTATTTGCCTTTTGTATTTGTGTTGGATGTCTTATAGCTAATCTGCTGATGTACTCACTTGCAGCCAGGACAGAATAGCCAACACTGCTGTAGATTCCTTCCGGTAGCTTTCCTGCCTCCCTTCCCACTGTGTGTACAGCCCATATTGCCCTGATCTCTGCATTGCCTCTGAATCTGCATTCAGATTTCCACAGAGATGCCTGCACTCACTCACCTCCCTCTGTGCTTGATTGAAACAGACCTATTCTGAAGATCTTCCAAATTATCATTTGCTGGAAATTTGTTATATTCCAAATATTTGTGGGTTCTGTCACTTCAAAAGCAGTCCAGAGGCTTAATTTGCTGTTAATTTGAGGGATATGGGAAGATCTCAGAAAAAAGATGTCTTCTCTTTACCTTGACTCTGTCCCCATGGAAAACTATTTCTTGAACAGGACCAAAAATTCCTGAAATATTCCTTGAAGAAGCAAAACCCTCATGGTCTCCATAGCCCAGTGCTGCAGGTGACTTACCTGTAAGGAACCCAGGCCACAATCAGTCTAAGAATGAAGGTGATCAGTGTAATAGACATATTTTCTTTCTTCCCAAATGCTCCCTCATTCATATCCTTCTAATACTACACTGAATCAGTCAATCAATACACATTTATTAAGGACATGCCAAGTCCTGAGCTAAATACTGGTGACACAAAAAGATGCAAAGGATAATCTTTTCCCTTAAAGAACACAGAATTTAATGAAGGAGATAATATGCAAATAAATATATACAAGTTAGGCTATATACAGGATGGGAAATAAATAGCAGAAGGAAGGCCCTAGAATTAAGAGGTGCCAAAGAAGGACTTTCAATAGGAATCTTTCCCTTCTCTTTTATTTTTTTCAAAGCCCCTGTTATTATTAATTTTATTGTTATGATCTTAGGAAATACTATGGTATAGTTGAAAAGAAACTGTCTTTGGAGCCAGGAAGATAAAGAGTCAAGTTATGACACATACTGTTTGTATGATCTTGGTCAGGTAATTAAACTCTCATTGCTTGAAGTCATTCTCTAGGACTATTAGTTACAGAAGTCTCAATCTGCATTGATAATGGGTGATTTCTCACCAGAAATTCTGTATAACAGTGAAATCACATATCCATTCATTATTCCTTTCTTATGAACTTTAAGCAGCTAGGTGGCATAGTCAATAGAATCTTGGGCCTGGAACTGGGAAGATCTGAGTTCAAATCCAACCTCAGACACTTACAAGTTGTGTGACTCTGGGGGCAAATCATTTAATCTCTGTTTACCTAAGTTCCTCCATCTGTAAAATAGTCGTAATAATACTATTTCCCTACCATGGTTGTTGTAAGGATTAAATGAGAATCATAGTGCCTGGCATGTAGTAGGTGTATATAAAATCTAGTTATTATGATCTGTTTGTCAACACCAATAGACATGAACATTTCCCTGTGTACACTAAAAATAGGAAAAGGATCACAAATGATATTTCACTATATATTTCTTTGAATTTGAAATGGTAGTTTCAACACTGTCTTAATCTCTTCTGAAATTCCTTCTGCTCTCTCCTGTGTATTTTTAATGTCATTGATATTGATTTTTTTAAAGTATCATGATAACTACCCCAAAAATCCCCACTCTGTCATAAATAAGTATAGTTACTCTCTACAAATCTATATATTAGTGCTATCTGAAGATATACATCTCATTCTGAACCTATAGTTTAGCACCTCTCTGCCAACAGATAGGAAGCATGATTCATCATTGGTTTTCTGGAGTTGTGATTGGTTGTTAGTTGATAGATTTTTGAGTTGAAAGATCTTTAAAGGCCATTTAGACCAACCACTTTATTTTATAGATGAGAAAATCGAGGCCTAGAGTGATGAAATTAACCTACCAACACATAGGTAATAACCATCTGAGGTGGGATTTGAACTATTATTCTTTCTTTTATTATTAATCATCATGAATATTTTATAAAATATTCATGTACCATAATTTGTTCATCCAAATCCTAATTAATGGGCACCTACTTTGTTCCCAGTTCTTTGCTACAATAAAACTTTCACCACAGTTTTCCCCTTCTTTGTACTGTTTGTGCTAAAAATACCCATCAGAGGAGGCACCTATGCACATATTCAAAATTACATAGTTAATAAATACATGGTTGATCTGGGATTTGAATACATATACTAATGCAGCCTTTTCCCTACTGTCTTGTTGCTTGAAGGAGTTTGTGTGAAAACTTAGACTTGTTCTTTGAAGACACAGAGTATAGATTATATCCTCTTATTAGCTCCTTTGGAACTTGCATTTTACTAAGACTCTGATCTTTTTCATAAAATATATTGTCTAGCCATACTCCTTGGTCCTATATATGCTACTTTTTAAAAATTCAAGAGTTGAGTTTTGCCTTTGTTCCTTTTAACTTTCATGTTTTAAAAAAAAAATGCAACTCATTTTTCTAGCCTGTTATCATCTTGGGGACTTTTGATTCTATCATTCAACATGTCAGTTAGTGTAGAGGACAGAAACTCTGAATAGGTGTACTTAAATCTAAGAATTCAGAGCACTTAAAGTTAATTACCTATTCAATGTAAGACAATGGCTCTCCTCATGATTGATGCTTGCTGAATGCTTGGTAGTGAGATAATTGTAGGCAAGTATTGGAGGGCAGAAAGGGAGAAGAGAGTTGACTGACAGTAGCAGGAGGAGGAGAGAGGCTGTGACTGGACTCAAGAATCAAGGATACATTTTTGTCGAGCCGCATGGCAATTTGCCTGCTTCTTTCACTTCTCTCCCGAAAGACTAAGGACTTTTACTGACTCCAGGAAGCTAGCCCGGACTTTATAAGTTAGCCCTAATTTTTTGTCATTTGAAAATTTGAAAAGCATGACATTTACATCTTCATGCAAGTCACTGATAAAAATGTTGAACAGTATGGGACCAAGGACAAATGCATGGAGCATTCTATTAGACAGCACCTTAGAAGGTTAACACTGATTCACTAGTGATGACTTTCTGACTCCTGTCATTCTGCAGTTCTAATTTCATCTAACTAAACTATTACTTAGCTGTCATTGCTTCATTTTTTTTTTCTACAAACCTCCTATTAAATCATGTAGGGCCTTTGCTGTGAATCAATGGAAAGTAGACTCATTCTAGTGAAATGAAAAGATTTCAAAGAGTTGAGGAGTAAGTCAGAGAAAAGAAGGGGAAAATATAGTGTAGAACAAGGCAAGTAATAGAGTACACAGTAGAAGTAGGTTGAAATATATCTTAGAAATCTAAAAGTCTTAAAGAATGGCACTTATTTTCCTTATCCTACTGTTATTTTTGGATATCTAATAATAAAATCTGTCCTTTTACTTTTTTCATTTGATATTGCTTTACTTTAAAAATCCCACAGGCTTATTTTTAAAATATTTATTCATTAAAAAAAATCCTTTCTGGCATAAGAGGTCACATAGGCTTTGAAAACTGTTTCTTAAATTGAAATTTTTTTTTTTTCCTGAAGCAATTGGGGTTAAGTGATTTGTCCAGGATCACACAGCTAGGTAGTGTTAAGTGCCTGAGATCAGACTTGAACTTAGGTCCTCCTGACTTCAAGGCTGGTGCTCTGTCCACTGTATCACCTACCTGCCCTAAATTTTTTATTCTTTTTATGTCTATCAACATATTCCTAATAATAATCCCAAGAGAGAATTGTTCCAAAGCAAAAGATTTAATCCGTATATATCTATTATCATAGAAACTGTGCCTGATAGTGTATGTAAATTTCTAAATCTAAAGGCAATTTTTCTCCTGAGAGAAGGGAATTGTTTTCTTTCTCTTCTGGAGCAAAATTGGTCATCACATTTAATCTGACTTCTGGTATCTTTTCATATTACTTTCCTTTACATTCTTGTGGTCATTGTGTGTGTGTGTGTGTGTGTGTGTGTATATAATTTTCTTGGTTCTCCTTATTTCACTTTGCATGAGTTTATGCATGTTCCTCAGAATTCTTTTTTGGTCATTTTTGATAGCACAAAAATATTTCATTTTATTTCATTACCACAATCTGCGCACCCATTCTCCAGGTAATGGCCCTCTACTTTGTTTCGTTCTTCTCTCTCCCTTTTTGGTTAGGACAAATCTAATCCAAAAAGCAATTATTAAGTACTTATTATGTGCTAGGCACTATGCTAAGTACATCACAATTATTATATCTTTAATCCTCACAAGTTTTAGATGCTATTATTATGCACATTTTACAGTTGAGAAAACTAAAATTAAATAATTTACTCAGCTCACACAGTTAATCTGATCAAGGCCAGATTTGCATTCTGGTCTTCCTGACTCCAATTCTATCATTCTATCCATTATGCCCCAGCTAGATTCTGGTGATACAAAGTTAAAAACAATTCCTATACTCAAAGGGTTTATAGTCTATTGGAAGAATATAATATGCAAAAGGTGATTACCCAAGAAATACATTTTAAAAGGAATAAAATAAAGAAGTGCTTTAAAAATCTATTTTGTTATGTGTGGGATCTTTTTGTGTTTGATCTTTTTGATGTATATGGCAAATAAATGGAATTATTGAATCAAAGAATTTGAATAATTTAATGATTTCCTTCATTATTTCAAACTGTTTTCCAGAATGGTCAGACCAATTTATAGCTCCACCAACAATTATCTGACTACCTACAGTCTCACCAATATTGAATTTTTCTGTCTTATGTCATTTTTTGACAATTTGATGGCTATTAGGTAAACAGACTTATTTTAAGTTACATTTCTTGTAATTAGTGACTTGGAACTTTTTTTCATAGATGTGCTGAGTCTCACTTTTAGTGTTAATGTTCTTTAAAGACTTACCTTTTGAGAAGAAAAATGTTTCTTTAGTTTTATATATTTTTGGCAATTCCCTATAAATATCTTGGATATCAGCCATCAAACTTATTTGATACAAAGGGTTCCTCTCCAATTTACTGACTTGATTACTCCTCTTATCCTTTACATGCAATTTTGTTCACACAAAAAACTTTTGATTTTTCATAATTAGAATTCTTTGTTTTATTCTTTGTGATCTATAGCCTTGCTTGTCCATGAATTCTTTTTCTAACTATAGTTCATTTAAAGCAAAATAATCCCTGCTCCAAAGGAGCTTATATTCTAACATGCACACACATGTGTGTATATGAATAACATACACATATATATTATTTTACATTATGTTACTGTGTATATATTATATGCACATGCATATATATACATATATGCATGTGCATATATCTATATTTATCCATATATGTATGTAGTTCTGAAAGGTACCTCTTTAAATTGTCCTTTAATTTTCGTTATGATGAGACATTTTATATTTTGGTTGCTTATATGCTTGTTACTTATTGAGATAGCTAATGTAAGATTTTCATGCAAACCTATTTTCTTTCAAACAATTTTCCAGTTTTCCCAACAGTTTTCATTGTCTAGGAAATTCTTGCTCCAATAGTCTGTATTTGGGAGTTTTGAATATTGATCTACTTTTTGTTTGGTGTGATCTATTTGGTTTGGTTCAAGAATTTGCTTGTCTAGTCTAATTCATTCATATTCTTATTTTTGAACCAGTACCAAGTGGTTTGTTATTTACTTTTTTATAGTTAAATTTTGAAATTTGAAATTTATTTTTTATTTTGTCTTTGCATCTGTGTCCTCTCCGATCCTCTTTTAAAATTTATTTCTTTTGAAATTCTTGATCTTTTGTTTCTTCTAATAACTTTTGTTATTTTTTCTAGTTCTAGATAATAATCTCCTGGTAATTTGATTCGTATAGAACTGTACCTATAATTTCATGTCAGTAATATATTTTTTAATATTCTCTGCTATGAATAAAGAATGGCTTTTCTATTTTTACATCTTTTTCTGTTAAGAGTAAGCTGTATTTCTATAAATCCTGAAGATAACTTTGTAGTTAATGTCCAGATATTTTATAGCTAATTTGTATGGAATTTCTTTTTCTCTCTCTTCCTCCGGGGATTTGTTAATAGTATACAGAAAAGTTGGTGACTTCTGAATATTTGTTTTATAGCTTGCTACTTTACTAAAGTCATTGATTGTCATGATTAATTTTTTCATTAACTCTTAGAGGTTGTCAAAACAATCATATCCTCTGCAAATAAAGGTATTACTCCTTTCTTGGCAAAAACTTATTTCACAAAGAAAAATTCTCACAATAGTTAGATAACTTTTTATTGACCCTAGTATCTAAAAAATATTTTTCTTAATATGTACTTTTAATATACCACTGCAATGATTTATTCATTTCCTTTTAAATAAGAACCACTTTTCCAAAGCAAAATTCTAGTCATCAAAGATTAAATGTATCTTTTTGCATAAGTATCTCTAATTCACCCTTTTATTACCTATATTTCTTGCATTTTTAAATAGACATTCCAGGCCATGGATTTTATTTATGGATCTCTACATGGATATTGTCTCCTTTGAATTACTGGTCTTTTTTGCTCTTCCTCCTCCTTGATACCTAATGGAACTAGATTTGTTTGGTCTATATAGGCAATTATCACCTCTCCTTCTTCATTAAAAAAACAAAAACAAAAAAACCCCCACCATTTTTAATTAGAAATTTAAGACACAAACAAAAACATTTTTTGTTAAATCTCATTTAAAGTGCACTTACCCTGTATAAGAGCCTCTCATGTTTATATTTTAAGTTTTGGTTTAGAAATCTGTATCTTGAATATTATTTATTTAGCCTGCTGTTAATTTCCCAGACTTGTCTTTCTTTCCTTCTCCAGAAGATGGCGAGTTTTTATTCTTTAATTCAGGTTAACAAAGGGGTTACTTTGTTCTGAGAGAATCCCTCACCACTGTCACCTTAGTTCTTCTACTGATCCTTTGACATTTATTGGCTAGACTCTCATCTGTGGCATCTATGACTTATATTACTTCTCCTTGAAGCATCAGAAACTCCCTGTTCCAGGGACAGACCAACTTATTTTCTTTTTAAAGGGAGAAACAAAGACCTATTCTTTAAAATTATTAACTTCTTACCTTCTTCACAATTTCTCCCTCTTTTCTTCTTACACCTTACACATGTACAGTATGTTGTGATGTAGACATACTAGCCAACTCATTCCTTGCACATGAAATTTCTGCCTCTATACCTCCACACTAACTATTCCTTATGCCTAGAATGTTCTCCATCCTTATTTCTTAAGACTTCTTAGAATTCCAGATTCCTTCAAGACTCAGTGCAAATGTTTCCATCTTCAGGAGGCTTTTCCAGAGCCATCAACTACTAGTGTCATCCCCTCTAAGATTACCTTTCCTTTACAAAGCTGGCTAAATAAATAATATTTAAGATATTATGTCATTTTCATTAGAATGTAAATTCTTTCAGGGTAGGAACTGTTTTTGACTTTTTTTTTTAATCCATGTTTAGCATATCACTTGTTTCATGATATGTGTCTAATAAATATTTGTTGATTAATGGAGAATTCCCGATGAAGAAATTCCCTTATCAGTATTACTATCTGAAACTTACCAACTTAACGTTATTGCTTGGAGCATAAAGAGTTAAGAGCTGAACTGAAAGTCAAATAAGTAGTATTTTTTCAGAGGTGTTACTTGAACTAGGTCTTCCAAAGTAAGGTCCCTATCCATTATGCCACAGTCTTATATAAGTCTATATTTCTCTGTGTATTCCTTTCTATTTTTCTAGTTTCTGGTCAAAGTAGAAACTACTTTTTGCTTCTTTACATTTTTGTCTCCTCCTTTAAACTGTTTTGTCTTTTTTTGGTTTTTTGAGGAACATTCTGACAACCTGGAAAGTAGAAATACATACCTCCAACTTTCATTTTTCTCCAGAATGAAGACTTAGTAGTTTCCTATGCCAATGAAATTACAATTCTTGTCCCTATCCCTTAAGAACATAAATTAACTTGATTAAAAACTAGTTATTCCAATTACTGAAGTTTCAACTATATACCAGATCCCTACTTTTGTATGTATATTCGTATTGAATGGAAATGGCTGAAACAAACATATTTTCCTGGTTCCAAAAGAATTCTCCTTGTCCTCTATATTCATTTTAACCAAGGACCATAGTCCTATGTCTTCTTTTGGACAGCTTTCCTGGCTAATTCTGTTAGATTAGTGAAAAACTGCTTATTTGTGAAATATGAGTCAAAATGTGAATGTAATGAACTTTACTCTCAGTGGCTGATGTTGTCACCAGCCTCCAAATAATTTCCTGTATTTTTCTCATATGCTTAATTCTCTACCCCTTTTGGAAGTGAAGCTTAATTTATTTATCAGATAGAAGAAGAAACCAACCCAAACAAAAGGCATAAGGACATGAGAGGAAATCCAATTAATTAATGAACTCAAACCACTTAATTTCCTCTTATTGTTGATCTCAAGAGCCTTTTTTCTACTTTCCTGAGCATTAGACTCCCTGACCCCATTTGGGGATCTAGGCTTAATTTATTCAGCTAACAAAACACACGAAAAAAATCCAATTATCTAATGAGATGCATACCTTATTTTATTTTTCTATAGCTCTCTGAAATCTTTCCTTTATTTCTAATTTGGATATAAAGCCACTAAGCAGAATCTTTATTCTAATTTATTTTATTTTATTATTATTATTATTTTATTATCTCTATCTATACAATAGATAATAAGTCTTCTTTAAACAATGCAAGAATGATGCAAAAAAATAATATTTTTTGTCTAATTAAAGAATTTCATTGCCTTCTGAGGTTTTTTTTTTTTTAAGTCATCAGTTACTAAGAAACAAAACTGTTCTATTTTACTACAAATTTGGCTGTTTTACTAGGCAGAGAAAAACAAGGGTGATGGCTAACTGTCTTTTTAATACTTCTTTATAATACTGGAAGAGTGAATGAGAACGTATTTCTTTTCCTTGGAGAGAAACTGGCTTACTGGGAAAGAATTGGGGGGGAAAAGTAACTTTACTTTATATGCTTTTCATTCTATATAGGTTTTGGTTGTGAAGGAACAACCACAATGCAGTGTTGGAAGTCATCAGGTGAACTTCACAGACTGTCAGACTACAAATGGTGATCAACCTTCCCGCCCTGAATCTAGTGACTAAGGCTTTCTGTTTTATTGGGTGATAGTTTAAGATTTCATGTCTAACTATAGCAGTAGTCACTTTTATTTCACACAACCATACCATTAACACATTGTATTGTATTGTGATAATTAAGGGAGAAAAATATAAGTTTGATTCATCTCTTATCTTCTCCTACCACCCATTCTGTACCCAAAAAGAACACTATTTTTACAGAAAAGACAATTGCTGATTGCAGAACTATTCTGCCAAAACTACTCTTTCCCTCTAGTTTAATTCTGGGTCCATCTGATGGGCTAGAGATAGTATTTGAGTAGTGCTGAGAAAACAGATGAAAAAGAATCTTAAGAGGTTTGTCCTATTATCAGGTTATCCCCATTGTTGAAAATTCTTGAAAGACTAAGTAAATTTAAAGGATCTGGGTCTCCTTAAAGACTAGACATTTCTTCTTTCAACATGTTCTCGTTGGGAGACTCCAGGCAAGTCATTGAATGTCTCAGTGCCATGTGTAACTATTTCGGCACATAAAGAGAAAAGAAGTAATAAAGAGAGTTTTTTCACTTAGTAATTTTCCATGCCAATCCAATTACAATTAACTAGATTAAAAACTCCTATTACTGAAGTGTCAACCATAAACCAGCTCCACCTCCCAGTTCCTTACCAACTTAAACCTTTCCAAGATTGCTTCAGGACTGATTTATTTCAGATGAGGGTTGGGACTGGATATGCTTCGATCTATGGACTTTTCATAGTCCTTTTTATTAGTAATTAAACTAAATATTATATTAATAATGGTTCTCTAACATCAAGTGTTATATACATATGCCATATAACTCTGTGGGTGTTATTTAATATTATCTAATATCACTACCATAGGAGATTTCAGAAAAGAAAACAGACAAAAACTTTAAGCCAAGAAAAGTGTTCCCCTCTCTATGAAACGTGCCTTGGACTCACCTCAGTTTATTAGCATTTTGCTTTAATAACCATGCTGACTCCCTACTATTGCTTCTCATCTCTCTAAGCAAAGAGAACATATACACTCACTGAAACTCCCTGAAAATATATACTTGATGAATATATACTCTATTGAACTAAATGGAAATCTGTTTTCTAAATTCCATAAGCTGTAATCAATTAGTCACAATCCTTTTAACAATTATAAGTGTTCCTCTATATTTTAATAACATGTTACTGCTGTATCTTAAATTTAACTTGCTGATCATAAAATTCAATACTTTAAAAGAAGAGTTGTTGTTAAATAATAATACTGCCCTCTTTCTTCATGAGCATACTTCTCTGAGGAGCAGAAGGCATGGTGAAGATTCAAATAAACCTTACAATGCATTCTCTAGGATCACTGTTTTGGAAAAGAGTCAGACTAACCCTGGTTTTCTCCTGGCCTTGTAGCTACTCTTTGACAGAAGAGAAATGAATTTTCCTGAAAATGACTTGGAGAAACAAGGATTAGATTGGAATCTTTTTATATCTTTTATTATTTTCATAATAATACTAAATAGGCATTTGCCCATAATATCCCCTCTTTTCTAATTATATATCTATGTGAAATAAGATTTATTTTAATCAAAGCAACAACTCACAAAAGATCCAATGCAGAAGCAGATATGTAAATGCAACAAATTTGCAAAAATATATAAAAACCATATATATTGAATTATCTGGTTAATGATACTGCTTATGGTTGTTGTTTTTTTTTTTTTTTCTGAAGGATATATGTGGATGGAATCCTGGAATAGAGAAATACAGACCATAGAAGAGATGGGGAGAGATCAAAACTATCAGCATCAGCCATCTACAAACCAGTTTGGTCCTCAGGGAATAGAGGAAAATCCTCATCATCTTCTTCCTTCAGGTCCTCTGCAGAGAGCCTTGTCTCCTTGTTCCAGCTAACTATTTACAACATGTGGATCAAAAAAATCCAGAACATGCTATGCCAAATGCAAAAGACTCAATAAGGAACTGGACTTGGAACTAAGGAAAAGAAAACGAACATTGTTGATGTAAAAAACGAAGGGCTTGAACTCTAAGGTCCTTTCTAGCTTCCAATCTCATGAATCTCAAATTCTAATAGTGGAATAAACATTTCTTATGGGAAAACAAAGGAAAAAAAAGAGTGGGGTTCCACTTACACCCCTATGTCCAGAAACCTGGATCCCAATGCCACTATGTTGGAGGCAAACATGAAGCCATTTTCTTTTTTTCATCTTAAAGCAATCTCACAAATTATTCCATTTGCAGATCAGAAGACACTGAAGAATTACTAAGAGATTCATTAGGATCAAATCCAAGAGAGGATCTATTCCTGTAGCGTTGGCTTAAGTTGTAGATGTATAAGGTTGTCTTTATCATATCATCAGAAGAAGTGGAAATGTATTGATTCATCCATGGGTGTTCACAAAACTTGTGAATATTTACTTTTTTCCAGCCAGCTTAATGCTGTGAAGTGACTTACTTATTCCAGTGTTGGAAATGCTTATCTTATTTTTGGCATGGACTATTGCTGTACAGTGAGTCTGGGAGCATATCTAAGGTGGGCCATCTTTTCAGATAAGGAGATTTGTGTTATTTGTAATTATAATTTAAAAATTATGTTGATTAAGGTCTTTAATCAAAGGCATCTAGGTGGCACAGTGGATAGAGCACCAGCCCTGAAGTCAGGAAGACCTGAGTTCAAATCTGGTCTCAGACACTTAGCACTTCCTAGCTGTGTGACCCTGAGCAAGTCACTTAACCCTAATTGCCTCAGCAAAAAAAAAAAAAAAAAAAAAAAACTTTTAAGAGTTTTAATTTCTGAATCATATTGTGGGTCTGCCTCATTTGACCAATAATTTTCATTGCCCCCCCTTCCCAACCAGTTGGGTAGGCTCATTTTCAACAAGTTCTAAGAAAAGAAAAAAATAAGTTCTTATTTGGTGGCCTTTCATAAAATCTTTTGCTTATTTTTCAGTGTATATAAAGTAGAATTATAAGTCCAGAGCAAATTTTATTTTTCTCATGGAGAATAATCAGTGATTTTTAATTATTCAAGATGTATAATTCAATTCAATTCAATTCAAGATTGAAAAAAGCTCTATTGTATATAAGGATGATGGGTATCCAATCAGAATCTAGGAGTTATTGAAAATGATCTAAATTCAGTTGCTAAGGCTGATGTTAAAGTGACAAGATCTCAAAAATAATTGAAAACTAGATGAATTTACACTTAGGACAAGATTCAAAAGTACATATTTAATAAAATTCATATTATTCAAGCCAAGGATAGCTATCACAGATAATAGAGATACTCTCAATCCCTTGCTAAATCATTTAGGGCATGGGATAATAATACAGTGTCTATATTAACCAGTTTCATTGCTTTTCCCTTCTACTAAAGAGCTTTGATTACATCACTCATTAACACTTAAGAACCAAGATGATGAAATGAGATAGAATTAACTTCTCTTATTTCCATTATTTTCTACTAGCTCTAGAAGAAGGTTTGGTGAGGGAAGAAGATAAGATGAGAACTGTGGACTATATGATTATGGCAGTTATTTATGCTGTTTATGCCATCCAGTTAGAGGAGAATTTCCTGCAACAATTGATATTTGAGAAAGAAGGCAATGTCAACATTATATTTGTAAGTAGGTGCTGAAATCACCAATGAGTGAAATCATATTAGCAAAATAATTACTCTTACAAAAAAATTAAAGTAGCAAAGTATGTGTTTATATGTATATGTATATATACATATATTAAAAGTTATATATGTGTGTATACACTACATACACACATATTTAAAAAGCTTTGATGAATGTTTTTGTGTTAATAGCTTTCCATTTTAGATTTCAACAATGAGTAGTAAGTATTATTATATCAAAAAAACACCTCTTGTTATGTCCCTGGACAAAATTGGTCGGGGATATTCTAGACAGCTAGAGAATGTATATTTCCTATAAGCATTTAAACATGATTTATAGGTATCAAAAATTTAGAGAATTTTTAATTTTTATTTAAATCAAATATGTGACATAACTAGTCGAATTCAAAGACAATGTAGTCATTCAAGGCCTTATTCTTTATACTTTTTAGTTCCACTCTGCACATTTATATTTAGTTTCCAATCCCAGTTCCAATTCTATTTCATTTTTCTAAGTATTCCCTTTCTTTCAACTTTGTTGTTGCTCTTGAATCAATTTACATTTTTACACTGAAGCAACTTACATTGCTGTGTCTCTTTTATTTTCTGAATCTCAAAGGTCTATGACATTGTGACCCTTATCATTTACAGTTAAAAATAAATGATCTACCTTTCCCTCTGAGGTCATTGATGAAGATGCTAAATAAGACTGGGCACACTGCTATCTCTTGTTATCACATAATTTCAATTGCATTTATTAATTTTTATTTCTGGCTTGTTTCCTTTTCATGTTACATAATTTATTATTTCAAAACTTGAGAAAATATGATAGAAATGCTGAATAAAAAATAATACTTTAAAGAAGACTTGATTTCCAAGTTCATCTGATTGACTATGACAAGAATGAATTCCTTATTTTTATCATTATTTTCATTGTTATGACATTAACAATGCTATAGCATCCCTTAAGTGTGCAACTTATCTTTTGAAGCTCACAAATTCACAATCTATCTTTTATACTTACTCACCTAATGTCTGGAAATAATAAACACAACAGGGAGACTCTTCTGCTAGATTCTTGGGAGACACAAAGTTTAAATCTCATGTGGTCCTGTTTTCCTGCAGGAACTTAGAACAAAAAAAGGCCAAGACAACTATATAGAATGGGTAAGCTTTTATAGGGAAGTTTATTACTAGCTTAGAGGTGGGTCCTAGGGAGCATTGGGGATATTGGGAGAAGGAGGTAGAAACTGAGGTGGGCCTTAAAGTAAAGTAAGGAATTTAATAGAAAGAGGGGCGGGAGAGACATGTCCAGGTATGGAAAGCAACATGAGCAAAAACAGATGGCTTAGAAAGATTGAAGTGCAATTTGATTGGAGGGGAATAAAATGAGCAAAGTCCAGATGGGTTAAAATGGTTCCCAGATCATTGAGGAATTTGAATATGAAGTTTGATCTTTCTTTGGTAGTAGACAAGAGTGTTGAAACTCTAATTTTGACTACACTACCATGTAGTCTACTAACTCTGTGACTTTGGACATGTTACTTCATTCCCTAATTCATAGGGTGGTTGTGAGGACCAAATTTTTAAATCAACATAAAGTCCTTTTTGGACCATTAAGTGCTATTAGAGTATTATTAAGCAGCACCAGCTACTTTTTGGACGTGAAAATAAATTTATCACTTATCAAGATGAGGCTCAATAAGTCAAAAGTGGAACTGAATATCTTTGGCACTTAGGCCTTCTCATAAAAGAAACCAGAACACAAAATTAAGTACAACTAAAGGGAAGTCTGGCTTGTGTTTTTTTCAAGGGGATGAGTGAAGGAGCTGGCTGTAAAATTCATTGTGGGATCATTCAAACGCAATAAGAAACATTAGTTCATGGACCACTGCTTAATTCCAGTGCTATATTGAAATAGCTGATAAAGGTCCAAAAGGAGATTCTTAGGGTACCAAATCAAGGGGGAACTTGAAGAGCTCATTTCTAACTCCAGGTGAGCTTCTCTAATTATGAAAATCTCTTAGGTCAACTAGATGGTACAGTGGATAGAGTACTAGCCCTTGAAGAGAGGAATATCTAAGCTCAAATCTGGCCTCAAACACTTACTAGATATGTGACCCTGGGCAAGTCACTTAATCCCACATCAAGAAAAAGGAAGGAAATCCCTTTAAGATTCCTTTAAATATTTCCATATAGTCACTCTACAATATGCTATATTTTAAGAAAGTTTTGCTGCATATAATGCAAATAGAAACAAGCCTTCATTTGGAAGATTTCATCTCCAGTAATTGAAATATGTGTAAATACCAATTGTTTGTTAGTGTTTCTATTATACTCTTGAAAGAATCTATATTCTTTATATAAAATCTCTATAAAATAAGAAAATTTCTCCATGCTGCTTACCCTTAGGCTTTATCATGCCAAGGGAGTAGTCAATAAGCAGGCATTTGTTAAAGGGATCTGTATTATAAGCACTGATACTAGGTGCTGGAAATACTTTATTTATTTGTTTGTTTTAAATTTTCTTTTTTTGGTTTATTTTATTTAATAATAACTTTATATTGACAGAATCCATGCCAGGGTAATTTTTTTACAACATTATCCCTTGCACTCGTTTCTGTTCCGATTTTTCCCCTCCTTCCCTCCACCCCCTCCCCTAGATGGCAAGCAGTCCTACATATGTTAGATATATTGCAGTATATCCTAGATACAATATATATTTGCAGAACCGAACAATTCTCTTGTTGCACAGGGAGAATTGGATTCAGAAGGTAAAAATAACCCGGGAAGAAAAACAAAAATGCAGATAGTTCACATTCATTTCCCAGTGTTCTTTCTTTGGATGTAGCTGCTTCTGTCCGTCATTTATCAATTGAAACTGAGTTAGGTCTCTTTGTCAAAGAAATCCACTTCCATCAGAATGCATCCTCATACAATATCGTTGTCGAAGTGTATAATGATCTCCTGGTTCTGCTCATTTCACTTAGCATCAGTTCATGTAAGTCTCTCCAAGCCTCTCTATATTCATCCTGCTGGTCATTCCTTACAGAACAATAATATTCCATAACGTTCATATACCACAATTTACTCAACCATTCTCCAATTGATGGGCATCCATTCATTTTCCAGTTTCTAGCCACTACAAACAGGGCTGCCACAAACATTTTGGCACATACAGGTCCCTTTCCCTTCTTTAGTATCTCTCTGGGGTATAAGCCCAGTAGTAGCACTGCTGGATCAAAGGGTATGCACAGTTTGATATCTTTTTGGGCATAATTCCAGATTGGTGCTGGAAATACTGACACAAGAGGGCCACTATCCCTTTTCTCAAGGAACCTACATCCTAATGAGAGAGATAATATTTATCTATATAGATTTAAAGCATAGATACCAAGCAATCTCCATGAAGTAAAACACTATCTGCTAAAGGAATGTGTGAAAAAGCTTCATATCAGCAGATAAGGGAATGGGGAAAGACTTCCTGTAGAAGAGAATGATTGAACACCAATAAGTCCAAGAGACAGAAGTGAGAAATGAATGCATCCATATATAAGAGATAGCTAATGTGAAGGTACAGAGATAGGAAGTAAGAACATAACTTCTCAAAGGACCAAAAAAAAAAAATATATAATGTATATTGAAAATCAGGGATAAAAGATTGTACTCCTGAGAAAAGAGTTCAGATGGTAGAAATGCATAGTTAAAACTGCTCTTTGTGTGATCTTGGGCAAGTCATTTCACTCTGTTTACCTCAGTTTCCTCAAATGAGTTAGAGAAGGAAATAGCAAATTAGTCTCTCTACCAAGAAAATCCCAAAAGGGGTCATGAAGAGTCAGACATGACTGAACAACAAAAGTCAACATTATTTAGGTATAGGTTGTACTGTAATCAGTGGTTCTCAATATTTTTTTCTCTTCCAACACAGTATTTTTTGCTTTGAGTAAATCATGGTACAATGAATATTTATGACAGTAATAGTACATTAGAGTGCACAGATTCATGCATATGCAGATTCCCTTCAATAACAGCATCAACTTTTGGTGAATTTCTTACCCATTCAAGGTCTGGTATATTTTGAAGTTAGTATGTACATTGTATTTATTAATTGTATTTATTTTGCAAATAAATATGCTATAAATTTATATTGAACTAAATTATTCATACACTTTTTTTTATATACAAGAATACATCATTCACAATTTTGTATTACATCAAGCAAACCTGTATCACAATTTTTTAGGATAAGTTCTGAGAGTATTTCCAACCCCAAAATTCTGTGATTCTATGAGATCAAGGATTCTTCAAATCATTGAAACACCAAAATTCAGATACAAATTTTCTTTCTTCCTCTTCGCTGGTCAACCCCAAAGATGCAATTAATTGTGAGGAAGAGCTGAATTTTTTTGGGTCTGTCCTGTATACTGATTGATAAGTCCTTTATGGAATTGTGGAAGCTATATTATTCCCATCCTTTCTTTGCCTGATCTGGATTTTCAGAGTTCTCTCATCCCTAAAATAGGGCAGATTGGTTTGCAGATTTTCTTTCATAAAGGTGAGAGGACACAAGGTGTTCTGGGTCCCCACTTTCAAATAGCTTACTGAAGTGTAGAGGGTCACAGACAGTGGGGAAATTCTGAGATATAAGACCCTTCAGCCCAGAGGGAACCTGCTACCAATGTCTGTTTTGGCTCTCCATCTATCCTAAAGGCCTTCCTGAGAAGTGGAGGGCTGTGACAACTTGTGTTGTAATTGAAGCAGAGTGATACCATGTGGCAAAGAGTGATACCAGGTGGCAAACTATATAAAATAACAAGTTATTTATGTGGTCCCCCCTGCGCAGTATATACTTAGGGCATGCCCAGTGTTGTTTTGGTTACATAAGGATATAAGGGTATATAAGGGTGAAAGAACTTGGAATAAATGGACTCCATTTTTCCACCATTCTCAGGAACCCTGCCTTATCACTTCTTCACTAAGACGGTATGTTTTAATCACCTTGGCATAGGAGTTCTAGAAAGCATGGTATATTTTGTCATTCCAACTTGGGAGCTCTAGAAAGCAGGACACAACACTGAAGTTATATGGAAAGGACTATTGAGAAGTGATTTAAACATGGAAATATGAGGAACAAAGCATGGTGAGGCAGTGAGCAAAGGAAGCTCAAAACCAAGGACAATGGAAAAGCTTCAAAATGACAATCAAGCTTTAGAAGAAATCATTCTGTGGAAAGTAAAAGAATCTGAAAGAATGGAGGGAATCTTTGTTTCTGGTTTCTTAGAGAAGCTATTAGAATCTATTAATTGCATGTACTTTGATTAGGTTTTTTTTTTTCCCCAGGATGTATTTTCTTGCCCTTCTGTTGATTTTGCTTTGATATCTGAAATTCAGTTGTTTTATTGTGTTCTGTCCTCCTTTTAATTCTAGATTTTAAATTACTATTACAATTGATTTTAGAGCCAAGTTCTGAATTTGTTCAATTAGATTGTGAATTGTTTGAACATCCTGCATTTGCTTGTACTTTCAAAACTGAAAGTATGTAAGAATGAAGGAATAACAACTTAAATGTTTGTAAGATTTTGTAGTATATAAAACACTTTGCTGTCAGAAGAAAAATTCTGACAAGCTTTTGAAATACATAATGTGATTTTCATTTTCCTCACATTACAAATGAGGAAACTAAGATGTTCAGGATGTAGGTGACATATTTGTCATCATTTTATCTATAAATACATGGCAGAGCTGGAGCTTGAGCTCAGGTATTCTGATTCCAGAATCTTCATCTCAGATAAAGAACTTCAAGTGACTGCATAATAAAATAAGCTTAACCTGAGAGACTGGAGATTACAAATAGAAAGATGAGAAAGTTTAGAAAATTTTGTGAATTTTAGAAAATCTGTGCCATCACCTCTCTTACTTTTCCATGTCACTGAACTTTTCAGAGATTTTTTTAGAGGGTTTTTGCCTCAAGATCTTTCCCCAATCCTGTTTTCACTCTTCTTTGTTCCCCCTCCCCCAGTTAAAACAAATAAACCTGTAATTTTATTGATATAGAGAATGTCTGGTGAGGAAAATGTCTCTATCCAAGGAATTTGGCACTACCTCTTCAATTTGTAGTCTGAATTGCCCAGGGCACTGATTTGCCCAGAGTTTTCTACTGTAGTGGTGTAAATTAGCATTACCTATGTTGTATTTTTATTTATTTTGATGAATATTTCTCAATTATATTTCAATCTGTTTTTTTCTGCACTGGGAAGTTTTGTCAGTAGGATTGGAAAGGTGGAATTTGAGATTCCATCCTACCTCTAATGTAAGGTTAAAAGTTAATGTAAGATTAAGGACAGAGGAGGATCTATCATAGTCTAGTAGATAGTAAGATGGTCTTGAAGTTAGGAAGACGCAGAAGTTCAAGTCTTCCTCCTGAAGTGTATTGACTTTTTGTTGTTTTTCAATTGTGTCTGACCTTTTGTGACTCCATTTGGGATTTTCTTGGCAGAGATAACTAGAATGGTTTGTCATTTCTTTCTCCAGCTTATTTTTACAGATGAGGAACTGAAGTAAACAGGATTAAGTGACTTGGCCAGGTTCACATAGTTAGCAAGTGTCTGAAGCCAAATTTGAATTCAGGAACATGAGTCTTTCTGACTCCAGGCCCAGCACCCTATCCACTGGATTACCTGGTATTGGGTGTTGTATAGCATTTACTACATGTCAAACACTATAGTAAGTTCTTTACAATTATTATTTGAACCTATAAGTAATTCTATGAGATAGATACTAAAAGTATTATTGTCTTTATTGGCAGCTTGGTTCCATTGCTACTGCTGCTTTCAGTTTATAGATTAACTGGAAAGAGATTGGACTATTTCAGTTTGTTTACATGTTGGGAGCATTTGGAAGTGAGAGAAGGAATATCAAATGTTCCCTGATGTGTGAGGACAAGTACATACAGAAAAATATATTACAATGGAAAAAAAGTTATATCTACAGGCAAATTTATACTCAAATTACACCATTGGCAATGATTACCCATAAGACCTTTGACAAACACTTCATAGCCTCAGGTTCATCATAGGTAAAATGAAGTATTTCAACATAGTGGTCTCTGAAGTTCCTCTGGCTCTTGATCCCTAGATCAATTCTATGACTCCAGTTTTATGGCTAAGAGGGAGAAATTCTATGTTCCCCCAGGGAAAATAAAAGCGAATCTTAATCCCCAAACATCTTTTACAAATCCTTGTAACAATAATGGGATTTGATTGGGATTGACTTTAAGTTTTAGACAAGTTAGAGAATATGAATCTAATCAGAACCCTGGCCTTTTTTTGGTTTTTATTTTGTTGAGTTAGAAGCATATTCACAATGGATGTAGTCATGGTAGATGCAAAGAAAAGCAAAGTGTTCCTTGCAAAAATTTGTTGGGCCAAGAGGAGCCTCATATGGTATACCATTATAGATCAGTTTCACAAAGCCATGAAAAATAGATGGGAAATATATTTGTGTGAGACTATTAAGCATCTAAACCATTACATTATGTGTGATATTGGCCTGCTTTGGTGTAACTACAGAACAATGTGGTTTAATACATTTTTCACTGATATCAAAAAGTAGACAGAAGAAGATCCATTGGGTAATTTTCTCCTTCCTGCTTTTGATCCTTGTCTGAGATCTTCTCTTTACTAAGCATCTACTAGGTTTTCTTTCTTTTTTTAAATAGCTTTTTATTTACAAGATATATGTATGGGTAATTTTTAGTATTGACAATTACAAAATCTTTTGTTGCAATTTTTCCCATCCTTCACCCCCACCCTCTCTCCTACATGACAGGTAGACCAATACATGTTAAATATGTTAAAGTATATGTTAAATACAATATATGTATCCATACAGTTTTTTGCGACAAAAGAAGAATCAGACTTTGAAATAATGTAAAATTAACCTGTGAAGGAAATAAAAAATGCAGGCGAACAAAAATAGAGGGATTGGAAATACTATGTAGTGGTTCACACTCATTTCCCAGAGTTCTTTTGCTGGTTGTAGCTGGCTCTCTTCATTGCTGAACAAATGGAACTGATTTAGTTCATCTCATTGTTGAAGAGAGCCGCATCCATCAGAATTGATGGTATTATATATAGTATTGTTGATGAAGTATATAATGATGTCCTGGTTCTGCTCATTTCACTCAGCATCAGTTCATGTAAATCTCTCTGGGCCTTTCTGAAATCTTCCTGTTGGTCATTTGTTACAGGATAATAATATTCCATAACATTCATATACCACAATTTATTCAGCCATTCTCCAATTGATGGGCATCCACTCAGTTTCCAGTTTCTAGCCACTACAAAGAGGGCTGCCACAAACATTTTTGCACATACAGGTCCCTTTCTCTTCTTTAAGATCTCTTTGAGATATAAACCCAGTAGTAACACTTCTGGATCAAAGGATATGCACAGTTTGATAACTTTTTGAGCATAGTTCCAAATTGCTCTCCAGAATGGCTGGATGTATTCACAATTTCACCAACAATGTATCAATGTCCCAGTTTCCCCACATCCCCTTCAACATTCCACATTATCTTTTCCTATCATCTTAGCCAAGCTGACAGGTATGTAGTGGTATCTCAGAGTTGTCTTAATTTGCATTTCTCTGATTAATAATGACTTGGAACATTTTTTCATATGGCTAGAAATAGTTTCAATTTCTTCATCTGAAGATTGTTCATATCCTTTGACCATTTATCAATTGGAAAATGGCTTGATTTCTTATAAATTAGAGTCAATTCTTTATATATTTTGGAAACCAGGCCTTTATCAGAACCTTTGTAAAAATGGTTTCCCAGTTTTTGTTTCCCTTCTAATCTTGTCTGCATTAGTTTTGTTTGTACAAAAGCTTTTCAATTTGATGTAATCAAAATTTTCTATTTTGTGATCAATAATGATCTCTAGTTCTTCTTTGGTCACAAATTCCTTCCTCCTCCACAGGTCTGAGAGGTAAACTATCCTATGTTCTTCTAATTTATTTATAATCTCATTCTTTATGTCTAGATCATAAACCCATTTTGACCTTATCTTGGTGTATGGTGTTAAGTGTGGCTCAATGCCTAGTTTCTGCCATACTAATTTCCAATTTTCCCAACAGTTTTTGTCAAACAGTGAATTCTTATCCCAAAAGCTGGAGTCTTTGGGTTTGTCAAACACTAGATTATTAAAGTTATTGACTATTTTGTCCTGTGAACTTAACCTATTCCACTGATCAACTAGTCTATTTCTTAGCCAATACCAAATGGTTTTGGTGACCGCTGCTTTATAATATAGTTTTAGATCTGGTACATGTAGGCCACCTTCATTTGATTTTTTTTTTTCATTACTTCCCTTGAAAGTCTTGACCGTTTGTTCTTCCAGATGAATTTTGTTGTTATTTTTTCTAGGTCATTAAGATAATTTTTGGGAATCTGATTGGTATAGCACTAAATAAATAGATTAGTTTAGGTAGTATTGTCATCTTTATTATATTTGCTCGACTTTGGATAGTGCTCTTGGATAGAGCACTTAATATTTTTCCAATTGGTTAGATCTGACTTTTTTTGGATGGAAAGTATTTTGTAGTTTTGCTCATATAATTCCTGACTTTCCCTTGGCAGATAGATTCCCAAATATTTTATACTATTGGCAGTTACTTTAAATGGAATTTCTCTTTGTAACTAACTGTTGGATTTTGTTAATGATATTTGAGAATGCTGATGTGGGTTTATTTTGTATCCTGCAACTTTGTGAAAGTTGTGGATTATTTCTAATAATTTTTTAGTAGAATCTCTGGAGTTCTCTAAGTATTCCATCATATCATCTGCAAAGAGTGATAATTTGGTTTCCTCATTACCTCCTTTAATCTCTTTTTCAACTCTTACTGCTAACGCTAGCATTTCTAATATAATATTGAATAGTAATGGTGATAGTGGGCAACCTTGTTTTACTCCTGATCTTATTGGGAATGGTTCCAGTTTATCCCCATTACATATGATGGTTATTGATGGTTTTAAATAAATGCTACTGATTATTTTAAGGAAAAGTCCATTTATTCCTATACTCTCAAGTGTTTTTTAATAGGAATGGATGTTGGATTTTATCAAATGCTTTTTCTGCATCTATTGAGATGATCATATGGTTTTTGTTAATTTGGTTATTGACATAGTCAATTATGCTAATAGTTTTCCTAATATTGAACCAGCCTTACGAATGTTTGTGGCAGGTCTCTTTGTAGTGGCCAGAAACTGGAAACTGAGTGGATGCCCATCAATTGGAGAATGGCTGAATAAATTATGGTATGTGAATATTCTGGAATATTGTTTTTTTCAGTAAGAAATGACCAGCAGGATGATCTCAGAAAGGCCTGGAGAGACTTACATGAACTGATGCTGAGGGAAATGAGCAGGACCCAGGAGATCATTATATACTTCAACAACAATACTATATGATGATCAATTCTGATGGACATGGCCATCTTCAGCAGTGACATGAACCAAATCAGTTCCAATAGAGCAGTAATGAATTGAACCAGCTACTGCAGCAAAACAACTCTGGGAGATGATTATGAACCATTGCATAGAATTCCCAATCCCTATATTTTTGTCCGCCTGCACTTTTGATTTGCTTCACAGGCTAATTACACTATTTCAAAGTCTGATTCTTTTTGCACAGCAAAATAACTATTAGGACATGTATGCTTATATTGTATTTAATTTATACTTTAACATATTTAACATGCATTGGTCAACCTGCCATCTGGGGGAGCGGAGGGATAAAGGAGGGGAAAAATTAAAACAAAAGGTTTGGCAATTGTCAATGCTGTAAAATTATTCATGCATATAACTTGTTTTTGTTTTTGTTTTTTTTTAACTTTTTATTGATAGAACTCATGCTGCCAGGGTAATTTTTTACAACATTATCCCTTGCATTCACTTCTGTTCTGATTTTTCCCCTCCCTCCCTTCACCCCCTCCCCCAGATGGCAAGCAGTCCTTTTACATGTTGAATAGGTTACAGTATATCCTAGATACAATATATGCAGAACCGAACAGTTCTCTTGTTGCACAGGGAGAATTGGATTCAGAAGGTAAAAATAACCTGGGAAGGAAAACAAAAATGCAAACAGTTTATATTCATTTCCCAGTGTTCTTTCTTTGCGTGTAGCTGCTTCTGTCCATCCTTGATCAATTGAAACTGAATTAACTCTCTTTATCGAAGAGATCCACTTCCATCAGAATACATCCTCAAACAGTATCGTTGTTGAGGTATATAATGATCTCCTGGTCCTGCTCGTTTCACTTAGCATCAGTTCATGTAAGTCTCACCAGTCCTCTCTGTATTCATCCTGCTAGTCATTCCTTACAGAACAATAATATTCCATAACGTTCATATACCACAATTTACTCAACCATTCTCCAATTGATGGGCATCCATTCATTTTCCAGCTTCTAGCCACTACAAACAGGGCTACCACAAACATTTTGGCACATACAGGTCCCTTTCCCTTCTTTAGTATCTCTTTGGGGTATAAGCCCAATAGAAACACTGCTGGATCAAAAGGTATGCACAGTTTGATAACTTTTTGAGCATAGTTCCAAATTGCTCTCCAGAATGTGGATGTGTTCACAATTCCACCAACAATGTATCAGTGTCCCTGTTTTCCCACATCCCCTCCAACATTCCACATTATCTTTCCCTGTCATTCTAGCCAATCTGACAGGTGTGTAGTGGTATCTCAGAGTTGTCTTAATTTGCATTTCTCTGATTAATAATGATTTGGAGCATATTTTCATATGTCTATAAATAGTTTCAATTTCTTTGTCTGAGAATTGTCTGTTCATATCCTTTGACCATTTATCAATTGGAGAATGGTTTGATTTCTTATAAATTAGAGTCAATTTTCTATATATTTTGGAAATGAGGCCTTTATCAGAACCTTTGATTGTAAAAATGTTTTCCCAGTTTATTGTTTCCCTTCTAATCTTGTCTGCATTTGTTTTGTTTGTACAAAAACTTTTCAAATTGATATAATCAAAATTTTCTATTTTGTGGTCAATAGTGATCTCTAGTTCTTCTTTGGTCATAAATTCCTCCCTCTTCCACAGGTCTGAGAGGTAAACTATCCTATGCTCTTCCAATTTATTTATAATCTCATTCTTTATGTCTAGGTCATGATATGGTTTGCTGTTTCACCCAATCATTCTTTAAGATGATTTAGTTTCCAATTACTTTTTGTTCTATTTACCCCTACCTTTTTGTTGAATATAGTTTTTATTGCATCATGATCTGAAAAGAATAAATTTACTATTTCTGCCTTTCTGCATTTGATTTTGATGTCTTTATGTCCTAATATATGGTCAATTTTTTTTTATCGGTTCCATGAACTGCTGAAAAGAAAATGTACTCCTTTCTGTCTCCATTCAGTTTTCTCCAAAGATCTATCATACCTAACTTTTCTAATATTCTAAATATCTCTTTAACTTCTTTCTTATTTGTTTTGTGGTTTGATTTATCTAATTCTGAGAGTGCAAGGTTAAGATCTCCCCCTATTATAGTTTTGCTGTCTATTTCCTCTTGCAACTCTCTTAACTTCTCCTTTAGGAAGGTAGATGCTATACCACTTGGTGCATATATGTTTAGTATCGATATTGCTTCATTGTCCATGCTACCCTTTAGCAAGATATAGTTTCCTTCCTTATCTCTTTTAATTAGATCAGTTTTTGCTTTTGCTTGATCTGAGATAAGAATGGCTACCCCTGCTTTTTTGACTTCACCTGAAGCATAATATATTCTGCTCCAGCCTTTTACCTCTACTCTGTATGTATCACCTTGCTTTAAATGTGTTTCCTGTAAACAACATATTGTAGGGTTCTGGCTTTTGATCCAGTCTGCTATCTGCCTCCACTTTATGGGAGAGTTCATCCCATTCACATTTATGGTTGAAATTACTAATTTGGTATTTCCTGCCATTCTATTATCTCCAGATTATGCCTTCCTTTTTCTTTCCCCCTTTGCCCCCCTCTCCAATATGGGGACCACTTCCCTTATGGGCACCACTTGCCTCACTTAGCTCTCCCTCTTTAGAATCTCTCCCACCCCTTTTGAGTCTCTTCCCCTCTCTTATACCTTTCCCTTATTACTCTTTTCCTTTTTCCTTTTCCTCTCCCACTTTTTAATGAAGTGAGAGAATTTCTCTGTAAACCAAATATGTCTGTTATTTTCTCTTTGAGCCAAATCTGATGAGAATAAGATTCACACAATGTTCCTCCCCCTTCCTAAATTCCTCAGATATGATAGGTTTCCTTTGCCTCTTCTTGGGATATAATTTCCCTTTTTTTATCTCCCCTTCTCCCTTTTTCTGATACTATCCCCCTTTCCACTTCTATTTCCTTTTTTTAAAGTAATATATCAGTAAAATCAAATTATACATGCACTTTTTATGTATGTCCATACCAGAAATGCAGTTCTCAAGTGTTCTTTTTACCTTTTTCTGCTTCTCTTGAGTCCTATAGATGGAGGTCAAATTTTTTTGTTCAGCTCTGGTTTTTTTCATTAGAAACAAATGGAATTCACCTGTTTCATTAAATGTCCATCTTCTTTACTGGAAGAAAATGCTCAGCTTAGCTGGGTAGTTTATTCTTGGCTGCATTCCAAGTTCTTTTGCCTTTCAGAATATCAGATTCCAAGCCCTTTGATCCTTAATGTGGAAGCAGCTAGATTCTGAATGATTCTTATTGTGGCTCCTTGATATTTGAATTTTTTTTTCTGGCTACTTGTAATATTTTTTCCTTAGTCTGATAGTTCTGAAATCTAGCCACAATATTCCTTGGAGTTTTTATTTTGGAGTCTTTTTCAGAAGGTGTTTGATGAATTCTTTCAATTCCTATTTTACCTTCTGATTCTATTACATCTGGGCAGTTGTCTTTGATGATTTCCTGTAAAATAGAGTCTAAGTTCTTTTTTTCATCATAATTTTCAGGAAGTCCAATAATCCTCAAATTATCTCTCCTAGATCTATTTTCCAGGTCTGTTGTTTTTCTGAGTAGGTGTTTAACTTTCTTTCTTTCTTTTTCTTTTTCTTTTTTTTTCTTTTTTTGGTTTTGCTTGACTGATTCTTGATGTCTCAATGAATCATTCATTTCTATTTGTTCAGTTCTGATTTTTAATGGGTTATTTTCTTCATTAGCTTTTTTTTTTTACTTCTTTTTTGAATATGTCCAATTGAGTTTTTAAATGAGTTGTTTTGCTCTATGTAATTTTTTTCCATTTCACTATTTTTTTTTACTGAGTTATTTTCTTTTTTTAATTCACAAATCCTACTTTCCTGGAAGTTCTTTATCTTTTCCAATTCACCAATCCTACTTTCTTGGGAGTTCTTTATTTTTTCCAATTCACATTTTAGGAAGTTGTTTTCTTTTTCCACTTTATCAAATTGTTCTTTTAGTGAGTTATATGCCTTTTCCGTACTTTCTTGCAGAGCTTTTCTTTCCTTTCCCCATTTTTCTTCTAGCTCTCTTTAAAGATCTTTTATAATTTCTTCTAAGAGAGTCTTGTGTGATAGGGACCAATTACATCCCTTTTTGGTATTTTGTCTGGAGACTGCTATTAGTCTCTTCAGGGTTGAAAACCTGCTCTCTTTCTGTATAGAAGCTATCAGAGGTTAGAGTTTTTTTTTTTTTTTTTTTTTTTTTAACTCATTTTTTTAAAAAAGCCCTTAGGGTCTGCCTTCAGGACAAGGAGGTTACCAGATTCCTCTACAGAACAGAGATAGATATATGGACAGTAGCTGTCCTGCAAAAGGGTTGCAAAGAGTAGCCAAGCTGCAGAAGTGCCCTGGGAAGAGCTCCGCAGCAGAAGTGTCTCTACCTGGGAAGCCTGGTGGCTCTACGGAAGTTTTACTGCCCCAGCAGAGCTTCCCCCCCCCACTTGCAACCATTCCCCCTCTTCCCTCCCACCCTTTTGCAGAATTGTGGCTTCCTTGAGCAGAGCCCCTCTGCTCTGCATAAGTGTGGCTGCCCTGGGCCAAAGCCCCACACTGCAGAATGTGGCTGCACAGCTGTGCTGTGCTGTGGTCTCTGCTGAGTCACTTCTGGTGCTGGGTGGGTATAGCCAGGTTCTGTTAAATTCTGGCATTTTTTGGAGTACACTCTACTTTGGGCTTTTGTGTAACTTCTCTGCAGATCTACTGCTTTGCGACCAAAGCAGAGCAGCCAACCTGTGGTAGAGTCCTTCCTGCAATTCTCCACCTGGGGAGACCACACCAGGTCCGCTCTGTGTGCTAGCCTCCTTGCTGTGCTGGCCTGCTCCCACCAATCAGGACAAACCTTTTCTGGCGATCTTCCAGATTATTTTCAGCTGATATTTTGTTGTACTCCCAATATTCATGGATTTTACCGGTCAAGCACTATTTCTGAGGCTGAATTTGGTGATTAGTAGTGAGGGTAGAAGGGGAGCTTAGAATGACAAACGTGTCTTCTCTGCCAAATTGGATCCACAAGCATCTACTAAGTTTTCAAACTGCTTCCTTCAAGGAACTTATAATCTAATTGAGGGACAACATATGCAAAAATATTCATAATAAATATAAAACAAATACAAGAGAGTGCAGGGAGAGAGTACATTAACAGTGGGGGAGATCAAGAAAGATTTCATGAATATTATACATGAACTGACTCTTGAAGGAAATGGAGGTAAGGAGAGAAAGTATTCTAGGAATGAGAGCAGTGAGAGCAAATATATTGAGATGGAAGATAGAATTTCATAAAAGGAATGGAAAGGAAATTTGGTATATTAGATCACAATGAGAAGGAAATTGAATCATATATCATGAAGATAAAAAGATAGATTGGGGCAAGGCTGTATAGAACTTCAAAAAACAAACAGTAGAATAGAATTCCCAATCCCTATACTTTTGTCCGCCTGCATTTTTGAGTTCCTTCACAGACTAATAATATACTATTTCAAAGTCCGATTCTTTTTGTACAGCAAAATAACTGTTTGGACATGTATACTTATATTGTATTTAATTCATACTTTAATGTATTTAGCATGTATTGGTCAACCTGCCATCTGGGGGAGGGGATGGGGAGGAAGAAGGGGAAAAATTGGAACAAAAGGCTTGGCGATTGTCAATGCTGTAATAACTTGTAAATAAAAAGCTATAATTAAAAACAAACAAACAATATAGTTAATATTTGGTCCTAGAAGTAATAGTAATTTATCGAGAAGGGGAGTGTCACAGTTAATCCTGTTCTTAAAGAAAATCACTTTGGCAGTTATTTGGAAAATAGATTGGAGAGGACAGATGAGAGATGATGTGAACCTGAACTAACATGGTGACTGCTCCCTGCTTTGCCCTGACTAGAGGAAGATACTGTGAGATTCAGAGTTTCAAGAATTCTTTAGACTTTGCATATTCCCATTATTATTCTTGTTTTGTCTTCTAAGAAAGCAATAGATGGTGACATTTTCTGTATCATTAATCACAAAATGGAAACAGATTCACATCACAACTCTACAAAGTGTCTGGGGCCAAGGAAACTTCCAGAATATCCTGAAAGGAGAGAGAAGAACTTCCAGCAACTAGGAATTGTGAATTACTCCTTTGTCCCATGTACTCTATTTAAGGTCACTTTGCCAAAATTTTTGTAGGTAATTGTGCAAAAATGTGTCTTATGGGGACATTTACACCAAACATACCACCTTAATTAATCAACTCCTTTCTTAAAGTTAATTGAGTCTGTCTGACTAAACAATACGAACTGATAATCTTGGGTGAAAGTACATTGGTAGGGAATCATGAATACAACCCTGGAAAAATCATTCCTACTGCCTCCGAGCTACCTCTAAGAGGATATAGTAGCCAAACTCTAAAGATTCAACCAGCTAATTAAAGTGGGAGTTGGGATAACTGCTCCTAAGCATGGCATATACCCACACTCATATATAGATGTATTCATAAAGATACATCCCTATCCATATAGAGAGACAGATACATAAATAGGTTCTAGTTGTGTCTAACTGTTCAAGATCCCATTTGGTTTTGGTTTTTGTTGTTGTTGTGGGTTTGTTTGTTTTATTTCAAAGACACTGGAGTGGTTTGCCATTTCCTTTTCTGGATCATTTTTTCAGATGAAGAAACTGAAGCAAAAATGGTTAAGTACCTTGCCCAGGGTCACACAGCTAGTAAATAAAGTATCTGAAGCCAGATTTGATCTCAAGAAGATGAGTTTTTTCTGATTCCAGCCCCAGCAGTCTAACTAGTATGCCATCCAGCTGCCCATGTCTAGTTATCTAAGTATATATCTCTATGGATGTATCTGTTTTTATATGTGTGTGATGTGAATTGTGTAGCCTATGCCATGAGGCAATTTTCCCAACTATGTACATATATAGATGTATTCCCATTATAACAATATATACATATACATAGATGTCTATATTTACATCTATATCTACATATATATATATATATATATATATGCATTTATGTAAGTGTATGAGAAGGATTTCAGTATCTTATCATGTGTCAATAATTTTGGAGTACAAAGGAGAAGGGGAGAGAAGAAGAATCCTCAGCACCTTTATTCCTTTGGTTTAATACTATTTTTAAATGTTCCTGTTGTCTTACTCCATTTTTTTTTTTTAAGCTCAGAAATACTTTTTATTATACTTTTTTTCTTGAAAGTGGATGTTCAGTGTATAACTGGTTAATAAATGTCAGGTACTATAAGGGCTGCAGAACAATCAATGAGTACCTTGTGGTGTGTGCTTTAATCCTGCCTCCTTTAAGTTTATAATTTGAAAGACACCAATAAGACATACAAAGATCAGGGTATAATTATCCTTTCTAATTCCCATTTGCTCATATATTTAGTGTTGAGGTATATATAAGAGAAGACTGGATTCCATGTTTATTCCTGCCAGAGACAACAAAAGATCTTTTTTTTCTTCTTTTGTGCTTACAGAATTTCAAGCTTTTTAGCCAGTCTCAAATTAAAAACTTCTATCCCTGAGTCCCATTTGTTCCCTATTTCAGTTTTTAGTTTCCATCAGTACTATTCTCCAAATTTATTCTACTTGCTGAAAATTTGATTTCTGTAGTTTTATTAATAGCCATTGTTAGAACAAAAGTCTCATTTTGTTCATTCTTGCTTATGTTCTAAGCTTCCTATCTTAGATTTGTTTTGTATTTTCTCCCTGATGTTGCTTATATCTGCAACAAATTTCAATTGAGCATTGCTACTTAATCCCACTTTAGGATGGCTGATGATGCCTGCAGGGTAAATTCACATGACTTGGCATGTAACTGGATTCAGAGAGGTGTAACAGCCTTGTATACATTTTTCATGGCAATTAAACAAGCATTCAAGATTATAGCTGCTTAACTGATGGCATAACAGATACCCAAGGCTATAGCTCACTTCTTTTCATAATTGCTATTTTTTTTTCTTTCTTTCTTTTTTAAAAAATATCCTTAAATTAGAGACATGTGATAGTTGCACAATAACTGAGAGGATCAGAAGCCAAATCCCTTTCTTTTCCTGTATACTGGGGATTATCTTCCTGGAAGAGGAATAGAGTTCAGTCTCAAATGCTTTCTTTGTGGCATCAGAGTTAGGAACTGAGATAAACTGAGGAAAATCTGACCTTTTTTTTTCCTTGCTGAGGCAGTTGGGGTTAAGTGACTTGCCCAGGGTCACACAGCTAAGCATTGTTAAATGTTTGAGGCCAGATTTGAATTCAGGTCCTCTGGACTTCAGGGCTGGTACTCTGCTACACCAACTAGCTGCCCCCAAATTGCCATTTTTGATATGAAACTCCAAATGATAGGTTATAAATTTTTTTATTAAAGTTTTTTATTTTCAAAACATATGAATAGATAATTTTCAAAATTCACCCTCGCAAAACAGTGTGTTTCAAATTTTCTCTCCCCCCTCACTCTCTCCCTGGATAGCAAGTAATCCAATATATGTGCAATTCTTCTATACATATTTCCACAATTATCATGCTGCACAAGAAAAACCAGATCAAAAAAGGGGAAAAAGTGAGAAAGGAAACAAAATGCAAACAAACAACAACAAAAAGAATGAAAAAACTATGTTGTGATCCACACTCAGCATAGTCCTCTCTCTGAATGTAGATAGCTCTAAACGAGATAAGGTGAGATCTTTCAAGACAGTTGTGAAAATCGAGTAAGGCTTCATCTATTTCAAAGTTTGAGTAGGCCTGAAGGACTTTAAGCATTAAGTCAAGGGCATACTTAAAGTGTCCCCTGCTATTCTCCTAAGGACATACTTAAAGTCTCCTCCCTGCTATCCCCTCCCTGTTATCCCCCTAAGGGCATACATAAGTCCCCTTCTTGTTATCCTCCCTATTCCAGCCAAATATGGGCAACTATGTACTTGTTGATCAAGTTCAGCCAAATATGGGGCAACTATGTACTTATTGATCAAGTTCAATTTCTTGGGCAGTTCCCCCGTTTAGAATGTAAGATCCTCAGCCAATAAAGATGAGGGTCAGTAATGGGAGGGGAATTTGCCTTAGGGATTAAAAGCGTCCACCCTGCCCCCTACGATGCTTCCTCCTTTCAATTGTCTGCTAGATGGGTGGGATGGCCAATTCTCGCTAGAACATATAATAAATTTTGCTTTGCTTCTAGAAATCTATCCAGTTGTTTTATTAATGGTTTCTGATCCTCACAGCTCTCTTCATCATGAAACCATTGGAAGTGACCTGAATCATCTCATTGTTGAAAAAAGCCATGTCCATTAGAACTGATCATCGTATAATCTTGCTTTTGCTATGTACAGTGATCTCCTGATTCTACTTGCATTACTTAGCATCAGTTCATGTAATTCTCTCCAATCCTCCCTGAATCATAGTATATGATCACTTAAGTGTAAGCAAAGTGGGAATAATGCTCTTTTACAATTCTTTAGTCATGAAAAGTTAAGTTTTCTCTAGATCTTACAGCCTAGAGATATTTTAACCTTTCCAACTTCTTCTACTCTCAATAGTCCAGGGATATACGAGTTTGAGGAGGTCTTGAGGTTAGCTCAAGTCCTATTACTTCATTAATAAGAAATGTTTGTAGAGAATTTATGAGTAAGTCTTCATGGAGGGGTGGCACAGCTAGGTGGCACAGTGTAGGATCTGGAGTAAGGAAGACTCTTCTTGAATTCAAATTGGGTCTCAGATTCTTATTAGCTATGTGACTCTGGGAAAGTCACATAACCCTGTTTGCTTCAGTTCTTCAATTGTAAAATGAGTTGGAGAAGAAAATGGCAAAGTCCTTCAGTATCTCTGCCAAAAATAACTCCAAATGGGGTCTCAAAACAGTTGAATATGAGTTATAATGATTGAACAACAGCAACATGGCTTCATGGAGCTTTTCAGGCATGGGGGATGATTAGTGCAAATATCGTAAATCAGGAAACAACTTTAGGTGAACCAGAAATCCAGTTAGGCCAGAATGTTTAATGTATAAAATAAATCACATTTATTAAACACTTAAGAATATATTAGAAACTACACTGTTCTTTTTCTCACAGGGCTCACATGCAAATGTAAACCTGTGAAGGTCCAACTCAAAAGTGGGATTTGAGTTGAATAGATCAGAATTAGGTTGCTGAAGGCTTTAAAAACCAAGTTAAGTTCAAATTGATTAAAAAAGCAATTATTACGTTTCTGGTATGTAATAATGATAAAAATATTCACATAAACTCTACTATGTGCCAGGCACTGTCCTAAGTACTTTATAATGATCTCATTTGATCCTCACAACAACCATGTAAGATTGATGCTATTATTTTTTTTCTCAATAGTATTTTATTTTTCCAATTATATTTAAAGATAATTTTCAACATTCATTTTTGTAAGATTCTGAGTTTCATTTTTTTCTCCCTCCTTCTCCTAGACAACTCCCTCCCCAAGACAAGGAAGATGATAGAAATTATAGATGTACAATCATTTTAAACATATTTTTCTATTAGTCATGTTGTAAAAGAAATATTAGAACAAAAGGGAAAAACTATTAGAAAGAAAAAGCAAACAAACAAACAAAAAAAAAGGTGAAAATGGTATGTTTCAATTGCATTCAGTCTCCACAGTTCTCTCTTTGGATAAGGATAAAATTTTCCAACCCAGGTTTATTGGAATTGTCTTGGATTACTGCATTGCTGAGAAGAGCTAAGTCTATTATAGTTGATTCTCATATAATCTTGCTGTTGATTATCATATAATAGCCTCTTTGTTCTATTCACTTTACTCAAAATCAGTTCATGTAAATTTTTCTAGGCTTTTCTGAAATCAGCCTGTTCATCATTTCTTAAAAAAGAATAATATTCCATTATATTTATATCCCATAACTTATTCAGCTATTTCCCAATTGATGGGAATCCATTCAGTTTCTAATTCCTTGCTACTAAAATAACAAAAAGGATTATTAAAACATTTTTGCACATGTGAGTCCTTTACTTTTTTTTTTATGATTTCTTTGGAGTACAGATCCAGTATTGACACTGCTGGGCACAGCACAGTATTATAGTCCTTTGGGCATAGTTCCAAATTGATCTCCAGAATGGCTGGATCAGCTTACAATTCCATCAACAATGGATTAATATCTTGTTTTCTCACATCTCCTCTGATATTTATTATTATTTTTTCCTGTTGGTTGATGCTGTTATTAATCCTATTTTATAGATGAGGAAACAGGCTGAGAGAGACTGTAATTTGTCCAGGGTCAAACTTAAACTCAGGTCTTCTTGCCTCCAAGTCTAGCACTCTATGAACTCAATTCACCTGGCTACCTCTTTTAAAAAGAGAAGGATTGTGAGGAGAGATGAAAAAGAAGCACATTCTTGTTGATGAGGTCTAGATATGGGGTACCTAAATGAAATTAGGGTTTAGTTGAGATCTAGTGGCAGGTCCAGGGTACAGGGAGCCAAATAGAGACCCCCTCTTTTCCCTCTCCCCCCCCCAACCCTCTTGGATTCTATGCAAGGTTACGGCGGTAAATGTGGTCTACTAGTAGTGGGAGTCCCCAATAAAAGCATTTATTGGCCTGAAAACCTAGATTGATAAAAGAGGTTTATTATGGGGTTTGGAAGTAAGGAGATAGGTGAAGGTAGAGATAAGGAGGGCACCGGACAGAGGGTCCAGTGGACAGAGGGTCCTGACATGGCTCGCATGTTTGGGACTTCTGCAAAGAGGGGGTTCCAGTGTGTCCCTTTTATAATAGGAGATTTAGCTAGAGGGGTTTTTGGGTGTAGCCTCGAGTTGGCTCAGATCCGGGTGGGGCTGGGACAGGCCTGGATCTTCTATTGGAATACAAAGGGACCAGGATTTATGAGTTAAAGGGTAATTACATTAACTGGGGAGGTTGGGAATCACAAAGAAAGGAATCTTTACCACATCACTGTCATGGCAAGCTTGGGAAATTTCATGAAGGTGGAGTTGACATGTTTAATTTGGGGGCAGAATCTAGTATGGTTGGATTATAAAAGACATGAAAGGTTTTAAATGGGAAACAAGCCTGAAGAGATATATAGTGAAGGGACTTAAAAATCAGTCTTGTGTATTTGTATTTTATCCTAAAGAAAATCTGGAGCTTATTACAAGGACGTGAAGGATAATTTGGAGATTAAATAGAGAGAGGCAGGGGACAGCTATGATCCTATTACAATATGCCATAGGAGTGAGGATGAGGGCCTGAATTAGGGAGGTGGCAGGATGGATGGAGAGAATGGAATGAGAGGTATAAACATAGAAATAAGATGGATCAACTTGTTGGACATAGGAGTTCAATAAGAGGGATGACTGGAAGATGACTAGAGTTTTCAAACTGGAAGAGACAGTATAATCCAAGGGAAAGCATAAAAGATTTGGAATCAGAAGAATGAAAGTTGGAATTCCACACATGACCTTTAATAGCTATGTGACATTTTAATTTTTCTGTACCTTGGTTTCTGTTAAAACAAAACAAAACAAAAAAAGGAAGCTATGCTAAATGACAAATGCAGTGTTGTAAAATAGTTATAGAACCTGAGTTGTAATCCTTGTCCTATGCTAGTAACAATGGGTAAATCATAAAGATAGGTTAGATTAGATATCCAGTTTTCCTTTTCCACTTTTTAAATACTTTTGCTGTTTCCAGCTCTGGATCTATGATCTAAATTTTCTATAGTGACTGTGACAATTGTTATGAGAATGACTAGTTGAAGAGGGTCAAAAGATACTTTTGACCTTCCAATTGAAATATGGGGCCCGCTATGTTACAGTCCTTCCTCTCTAACTTTTAAATAGTCATTTCTAGTATGACTTTCAAGTGCTGGGGCAATCTCATTCAATATTCAAGTCCCAAAGCTTTATTCATTCATTCATTCATTCATTCATTCATTCATTTATTTATTTATTTGTTTGTTTATTTATTTATTTGTTTATTTGTTTGTTTGTTTGTTTAGGGTACAGAGTCAGGGTGGGAAAGAAAGTGCTTCTTGGGTTATGTTTCTGTGGGTGACCCACAGATCTTGAGTTTCTTTACACAAAGACCCACCCAAAGAAATGACTGGCTCAGACATGCATGAAAAAGACTCTCTTTCCATCATCTGGTTGAATTAATGGAGACCTCCTGGAGTTAAGCCTCAGGTTACCCCCACCCTCTTCTTTGTGATTGCCTAATCACAATGTCAATAAGTGTGGTCCTATCCCTGCCAAGCTCATTAATTACATTTGTACTTGTTGACTTATGCCTGGAAGAGTAATTACTAAAGAGACTATTGAGGTTCAAAAGATTTTACATATTATTGAGTGATGAACCTAGGGCACTTGAAAAGTGACAAAAGGGGTGAATCACTGGAGACACAAACTGGCTAATTATGAATAATTGTGAGCTCAGGGAGAAATAGCATAAATTCGTCTCTGATTTTACAAAACTGTATATGATTTCAGAAAAAAAGAGAGTCGATAAAAGTTAATAAATAGACTTGAATTAGGAAACACAAGTTTGTGCCCCTTTGGAAATGTGAAAGCTTTTTAAAAACTAGGTGGTATTCTCTAGCAAAGTGAAAAAAGCACTAGAAATGAGATATGGGTTTGAGTCTGAGCACTGACACTTCCCTGCCTATATGACTGTGGTCATATTAACTTACCCCTTTGTGCTTTTTATATCTGTTTTATAGGGATAGCAATGCTTGCCCTTTTGGAATGACATCTTGTACATTCCCTCAAAATATGGGCAAATTTATTTAATCTTTGTTATTCTTTGCTCATCTGTATAATGAGAACTGTTACTCTGTATTAACATTCTGTCCCAGATATGGGCAAATTAGTGTAGTTGTCTCTAAATGTTAGGTTCTTCATCTTAATTCATAACCTCTTGAGATATATCTCAATCTATTCACTTTGTATTCAGTGTGTGTGTGTGTGTGTGTGTGTGTGTGTGTGTGTGTGTGTGTGTTTGTGTATACCTATATTTCTATTTGCAGATTTTATGTTGTTTGGCAACTAGATAGCATAATGGATACAATACTAGACTTGGGAATCAATACGATCTGAGTTCAAAATCTGCTTCAGATACTTATTAGCTATATGATTCTAACCAAATTATGTAATTTCTGCCATCCTCATTTTCTTCATCTGTAAAATGAGGATCCTAATAGCACCTACCTCTCAATATTGTATGAGAATCATTGGAGACATAGATTCATGCAGTTCTCTAGTAATATCCTCTTCCATTTTTTCAGATGGTGTGGACAATTAAATTAAATTAGTGTGATTGTGGAACAAAGTTATTTAAATTCTCTGAAACTTAAGTTTCCTGATCTATAAAATAGTCTCATCAACATTTGTAGTTTCTTATATTTCTTTGCCTTAGACTGAATTTACAGCACTTTCATTTGGAAACTTTCTAATGAACTTTTCCTATGATATTGTGAATTAACACAATATGGTAGTATCTCTGTGACTTACTCCTCTCTCTAGAATGTATTATCCAAGAGAACTTTATAAACTTTGAAATGTTATAAACACATTGTGATTATTGTTACAGGGCAGCTAGGTGGCACCTTAATGCTTTAAAGTGCCAGGTGTGAAGCCAGGAAGACCCATCTTCCTGAATTCAAATCTAGCCTCAGATAATTAATTTACTTGCTATGAGACCCTGAGAGTCACTTAACTTTATTTACCTCAGTTTTCTCATCCATCAAATGAGCTGGGAAAGGAAATGGCAAATCACTCCGGTGACTTTTCCAGGAAAACCCCAAAAATAGGTTGGTGAAGAATTGGGCATAATTGAAAGGATTAATAACAACAATATGATTACTGTTATTATGTGGACAGGGGTTGTGACATCAAAAATTTTAATCTCCCCCAGTGTCTAGCATAGTGTTGGATAGATCATTGTGGTATGGAGATGATCCTGAGGTTTTAGAAAGCTATACCAGAAGAAGAGCAGAGAGTGGGTTGGTTTTACCACGATGAAAGAAACTTTAATCTCTTAACTTTTGCCTCAGTTTTAGCATCTGTAAAATTGTTGTGAGGAGCAAATGAGAACATTTGTAAAGTATTTTGCTGATCTTAAAGTTTCCTAATTCAAGTCTATTCATTAACCATTATCAACTCTCTTTTTTCTGGAATCATATACAGTCTTAAATGCAGTCTTCTGCAATCTTAAATGTTAGTTATATCTCTGGATTATCTTTCCTTTGTTCTATATATTTTTCAATTTAATTTAAATGTTATTTTAAAATTGCATGTAAAAAATTTCAACTTTTTTTTTTTTAATTTTGAGCTTCAAATTCTTTCCTTTCCTCATTTTCCTGTCTCTTTGAGAAAGCACATAATTTGATAAATTATATTATACAATTTATATGTATAATTATATTATATGTATAATTATATATGTACAAGACATTTTCATGTTATCCATGTTGAAAAGATGCAGAGCTTAAAAAAGCAGTAATAAAAACTTTTTATTTATTTATTATTATTATTTTAATGTAAGTTATAATGATGATGATTTGTAGAACACTTTACAATACTTGAAGTGCTGCACAACTTTGTTGTCATTATTCTATCTCCAGTAGAGTATAGGCTCCTCCAGGGCAGGGACTGTCCCACTTGTGTATCTATAATCCCAGAATTTAATACAATCCCTGGCATATAGTAAAGGCTTAACAAATGCCTGTTGCTGGATTGACTATTTCTGGATTCTTTAACAGAGGTAATTAAATATCAAAGGAATTTGTTTGACTTAAAAGAAAATTTCTATTTTTTTCTGATAGTAATTTTTTTATAAGTGTATTACATGGAATTGTTTCATTTTTATGGGAGAAATGATGATGGAAAATAGGAAGACATGGTAACCAGACTGCTGCATATTGCCAAAGGTAACTTATGGGAGGATAAGTTAAACATAAATTGCTAGAAAAAAAGGTGAAAATTAAAAATAATAGATGGGTAATGGGAGTGTTTCAGGAGTAATAAATTTGAGATACTAAAAAAGCCTAGAGAAAAGTCTCCAATGTATTGAATGGATCCACTGTGAAAGATTACAACCAGGATTTATGGAGGATTTATAAATATTTGTGCTTAGTTATGAGTAAGAATGCCTAAGGATAAGAAAATCTGATATGGTCATAAACTACATTTGGGGAAGTATATCCCTTCTAGTAACCTCATAGAACTATCAAACTATTACAGTGTGATTATCCTATTGAAAAATAAACAGATGGTCAGCTGGGATAGGCTGAGTAATGGTGCTGATAGTTTTTTGTATTTTGCTTTTTTAAGTGAAATTAATGAAGTACTATTAAGTACCATTTGACAAGCAGAGAGCAGTGAATAGGATTTGTAGGTAGCTGTGTGAACCTGAACAAGTCATTTAACAGACTGCAGACTTCTCCTTTGTAACATAAAGGGTTTGAAATTAAGTCTCTCATTTCTAAGTCTATAATCTTACTGTAAATAAAATAAATTATGATCTCATAATTAAATTAAAATAAATAAATTACTTAATAATATTACAACTAAATATTATTGTAGTTCTGTGCTAGGGGCTATAGAAGATGCTATAATTACAAAATTATCCAAACTCTGCTTCTGGACTTCTTTAAAGCATCTGGTAATTGCAAAGTTTGGTATTTTAACTCTTGGATATATTGTTTAAAATTTCTTTAGCTCCAAAATTTCATTCAAATAGAATCATTTTGTGAATGTTTGTGTTACTAAAGGGATTAATTACAAATTTAGTTGGTAAAATTATATTCTGTAGTTTTTTTAAAATCTCCCAAAATTCAAGGACAACCACTCTTGCTTTGGTTTCACAACATCTTTTTAAAAATGTATTCTTCCCATTATTTGAATAATTTTGAAATCAGTTAAGGCCCACAATTTCCTTTTGTGAGATGGCTGATTTGCCATTAAAACCTTAAAACAAACCATTAAAATCAACAACAACAAAAAAAACAAAGAAAGCCATATCTCCAAAGCATATCCAGTTCATTCTTGAACAAGATGTATGGGCCAATTACCATTATTTTACCAATAGTAAGGGAAAAAAAACCAGTAGGAAATGCTGTAACCATCATATGATTATGATATATCATATAGAAATGTCACTGGCAACTGCAGGACAAAAATAAATTCCTAGGTCCCACCAGATGGTGTTGGTAAGCACGGCCAGCTGAGAAAGCAGGGAAAAACTGAACCAGGAATTGACCTGACATGCTTACATAAGCCAATCTTTTTTTGTGGTAATGGTGGCTGGTGGCGGCTGTTTGGTTATTTCAGACTCTTCATGACCCCATTTGGAATTTTCTTGGCAGAGACAGTGAGGTGGTTTGACATTTCCTTTTTCATCTTATTTTACAGATGAAGAAATTGAGGCAAATAGTTGCCCAGGATCACACAGCTTATAAATATCTGAGACCATGTTTGAACTCAGATCTTTGTTGTGCCTGCTAGCTAGCTGATCACTTTGTTGTAATGACCCCTTCTTTTAGAGAGGAGGCCTCCTCTTTTTAAGTTCAGTGCAAAGGAATGATAATGGAAGCTTCCTTACTGCTTATTCATCCTCCAGAACTATCAGGCTCACATGTGATAGGAATATCTGGTGCTGAAATTTATTCTCTCTCTCTCTCTCTCTCTCTCTCTCTCTCTCTCTCTCTCTCTCTATCTAGGTCTCTCTCTCGGTGTCTGTCTCTGTCTCTCTTTCTCTGTTGGTCTCTCTAGGTCTCTTGGTGTCTCTCTTAGTTTCTTTGTATCTCTCGGCGTCTCTCGATGTCTCTCTCTCAGGTGTGTGTGTGCGTGTGTGTGTGTGTGTGTGTGTGTGTGTGTGTGTGTGTTGGTCTTTCTCTCCGGGTATGTCTGTCTGTGTCAATACTTGGCTCCTTGATCCCTGAGTCTTTAATCTACATCAGATAGTGTTATCTTGGATTATATAGAGATAAACTCCAGTAATTCAAATTCAATCACTCTTAGAAGGTTCCCAGTCTCCCTGCTATCATTCAAAGTAGCAGAAATAGTACTGATGCAAGACTTTAATACATAAGCACATATACATTGCAAGCATATTTAAAATAATATGGTTTACAGAAATAGTAGTTTTAAAAGGAACCACAGTCTGCTACTGTAGCTGGGGATGGGACTGGAGAAACAGCAGAATTGCCTTTCCAATAGGAAAGAGGTGAAGCAAGGGAGTAGGAGAGCTAACAGGTAAGAAGACCATTTATTGCCCAAGAAAGTACAGGGAGAAAAATCAATGCAAAGCACCTTCCCCCAAAGTCCAGATTCTGCATTTGTTCTCTGGTGGTTCGGGTAAGCTGTTGCAAGTTCATCAGAGCTTTCCTCTGTTAAAATTGTGCAGTAATGAATAAGAGCCCATTCAAAACTGATTGTGTTTTGTATAGCCTCAGTTGGGATGCTGCTCCTCCTTTCCAACCTTCACTCTTATTACCTTTCTGCAAGGTTCCTTCATGCTTGCTTGTTCCCCTCTTGGCAATTTTAAAAAACCCAGCAACCTCCTTCAAATTCAGGGTCTAACAAAATGTTCTTTGGTTAATATGCTCGCAAAAAGACCGTGAGATCCCTCACAGCTTAAACAGTTCCAAAAAAGAGGCTTGGCTTTCTTCAGATAGCACTGTCTTCTTAATTCCATCTCTTCATGCCCATGTCCTTTAGAGGAGCTCCAAAAAAGGATAACTGTATGTTCATAAAGATACTCTGTAGAGAATCACAGTCACTGGGGAAACTCTGGGTGAGGTATTATACCCTTCATTATACCCAGAGGGAACCTGCTTACAATGGCTGGTTCAGCTCCGTCGACCTTAAGGGCTCTAGGCCTTCCTGAGAAGTCAGGGGCTGGTGACAAGCTGTGTTGAGACTGAAGCAGAGTGATAACAGGTGGAAGAGTGATACCAGGTGGCAAACTACAAACAATAGAATTTGGGGTCCCACGTGCACAATATTGTTTTTGTTACAGTATAAAAAGGGGAAAGCCCTTAAAATAAATGGACTCCATCACTTCTCCACTAGGAAGGTATATTTTATCACCCTGGTGTGGGGGCTCTAGAAAGCAACAGTACATTTTATTGCCCCAATTTGGGGGCTCTAGAAAGTAGGACTCAATATTTTCATCACCCTGAATGGGACTGATTGGATAAAGTATTTCTCAGTATTGAGTCTCATGATCTCTGTTTCCAGAACTGGGACCTTGGGAGGTCATTTGATCTCTGGAGGAATGAACTTTGAATCTGGAGATACAGGAAGTTACAGGAAGTGGCATGACCTGTGGGAGGCAGCCGGCATTGGTGACCATTGGTTAAGGATGGTTACATCCTCTTAGTCTATCCAATGAGAAGGCTGGAGTCTTTCGCTTTTAAACCTTGGACAAGGCAGAAACTGGCCAGGTTCCTGGAGCACACGACGGGAGTTGGGATGGCTCCCCGGTGTGTCTGGGCCTCTCCCTGCAGGACACAATAACACCCGCAATCTGAATCCATTACAAGCGCCCCTTCCCCACCTTCCTCAAGCTGCAGTAAGAAGGAATGTATATGAAACAAGGCACTGGCCAATAAGAACCAGTCCCAGGAACATATATAATTTGCTCTGCCTGCTCTGCCAAGTGAACGAGATAAGGTGAGATCTTTCAAGACAGTTGTGAAAATCGAGTAAGGCTTCATCTATTTCAAAGTTTGAGTAGGCCTGAAGGACTTTAAGTATTAAATCAAGGACATACTTAAAGTCTCCTCCCTGTTATCCCCCTAAGGGCATACTTAAGTCCCCTTCTTGTTATCCTCCCTATTTCAGCCAAATATGGGCAACCATGTACTTATTGGTCAAGTTCAATTTCTTGGGTAGTTCCCGCGTTTAGAATGTAAGATCCTCAGCCAATAAGGATGAGGGTCAGTGGTGGGAGGGGGAATTTGCGTTAGGGATTAAAAGCCTCGACCCTGCCCCCTACAGTGCTTCCTGCCTTCTATTGACTGCTCCATGCGTGGGACTCCCCATTCTTGGAAGAATGTATAATAAACTTTGCTTTGCTTCTAGAGATCTCTCCAGTCTTTTTTTAGTAATGGTTTCTGACCCACACACAATCATGTGGCTGCCTGGGTAACCTGCTTAGGGGCCTGTTTTGAAGTTGAAAGTAGGGCTTTCCATTACACATATCTGGAAGCAGTTTCCCCAAACATCCTTCTGGTTTCAAATCCTGCCTCTGACACTAACTAGCTGTTAAGTCATTTAATCTCTCTATATCTTCAGTTTTTTTTTTTTTCTTTTCTTTTTCCTGAGGCAATTGGGGTTAAGTGACTTGCCCAGGGTCACACAGCCAGGAAGTATTAAGTATCTGAGGTCAGATTTGAACTCAGGTCCTCCTGACTTCAGGGCTGGTGATCTAAGCACTATACCAATTAGCTGCCCCTCAGTCTTTTCATTTAGAAACAAAGAAGTTAAATTCAAGGTCCCTTCCAGCTCTAAATCTCTAATCCTATGATGTGGGCATGAAAATAAAGTATTTAAAGCCAATGTATATATTAAAAATAGTAGTGGAAGGGTGAGCTTGATATTTAAAAATTAGATTGGAAAGGGTGAAGAAAAATGAATTTAGAGAAGATTCTGGGAAGATAATGGAGTAAATTAAAAAATCTCTAGACTCCTTAAATTTCCTTTACCCCCCCCCCAAAAAAAAAAGATAGAACATCACCATAGAGCAGCAGAAATTACAAAATCGGGATAAAACAGTTGTTCTAAGATGACTGGAGAAGATCCCAGCAAATACTGGATAGGAGGTTTGGCCTGGGTAAAGGTCCAAATACTTCCTGGTAGACTTCATAGAATCAACAAACAATAAATCCTGGCAGTAGCTGAGTCAAGAGGCACCCTCGGTCTCTGAAAGGTTCCCCTCTGGGACAATATAGGAGTTGGGACAACTGAGTGGAAGATTAAAGGACCTCTGCTATAGCAGAGCTTCAGACCCACCTGTGCTAATTGGACACACCGGACAGTTGATCAGACTGTAGGTAAAAGGGAGCTAATACACATCTGGTCAGTTTGGTTGCAGGGGGGCAGGGACTCTGCTGGTTGTGGGCCCTTGAAGGCAAGTGGAATCCCTAGTTTCATTCTCCGGCCGAGAGAAGAGCTGAAGTTTGTAGACTTGGGAAGACTTCTGAAAGGAAGCACACTTGGTTAATGGTGGCTGAGGAATCAACCATGATTTAGGAGTAGAAAGAAATGCTCAAGGTTGAGCCCCCAGATAGACTTAGGAAAATAACAGTAAAAAGGACCTGAGGCCTGGGGCACTATTCCAAATATTTTGGGGCTATAACTTGGTTATAATAATTAATATAACAATAAGCTGCAAAATAAAAATAAAAATGAGTAAACAAAGAAGAAAGAACCCAACCATACATAGCAACTATGGGGAGAGAGAAAATCTGAGTTCACATTCAGAAAAAGATAGTGAAACTTTAAAAAGCCATATTTTTATTTTTTAAATTTTTTAAGCTTTTAATTTTCAAAACATATGCACAGATAATTTGATAACATTAACCCTTGGATAGCCTTGTGTTTCACATGTTTTCCTTCTCCCCACCACTCCCTCCCCTAGATGGCAAGCAATCCAATATATGTTAAACATGTTTAAAATATATGTTATGTTGGAGGCAGGAAACAAAGAGCCAAGAAGAACGTGACTACCTGTGCATAAACTCTGATACGGTTAGCTAAAACCTTATTGTGAACAAACAATACGTCCTAAATTCCTGAGACAAGATAATGTGTGTCCCAGGAAATTGGCCATATCCGCCCAGGAACTAGATAACGAGTATGCCCCAGGATGTCAGCCACACCTGTGGTCTGACATTCTTCTCTTTACATTGCAACCCCCCACCCAGAAAACGCAGGCAGTCAAATCATATATAACTAAGATCCTTTTCTTTCAATAAATGAGACTCTTTTCCACCGCAATGTAGTCTCCCTCCTCCTTCTCGCCCGTTTCTCTTACAGGTCTTTTTGTCCTCCTCGACACCCCACAAATGATGAGGTCCTGCTGGTTAGGACAAGTGGCGCCCAACGTGGGGCTCGAGGAACGGACTCTCGACCAGGTGGACCCCTGAAGTCGTCCGGACCCCTAATTCTGGTGAGTAGTTTCGTCCACCTCATTTCAGTTATGGGCCATAAGCTTTCTAAGGAACAGATCTTTGTTAAAGATCTTAAGGATTCACTCAGGGAAAGGGGAGTAAGGGTTAAGAATTCAGCCTCTGTGTTGCAGGCTTAGAAAATATCAAGAAGTTTGAAAAATCTTTCTCTCTCTCTGTCTCTGGCTGACTGCAGCAGCCTGTGAGAAAAAGGGAGAAAAGGGAGAGAGAGAGAAAAAAAAAAAAAAAAAAAAGAAAAAATATATACCAGTTTCTCCAATGTTCTATCTCTATCTCCCCCCCCTTTTTTTTTCCTCACGGAAAGGAATTATCAAATGACCATTCCCCATATAAATTCCGAGAGTGAATCAAAATCCCTATACATAACAGACTAATACAGTAGCATTTCCTAAAAAGCCCTCAAACATAACAGCAATAATTACACAATTTTAACAAATCCCATATCAAATCTTAAACACACAGTTATAGATGATCCAGGCAAGGTTTAACAGTCAACCATTCCCAAAGTCCCTCATATCAGTCCAAAGTACAGTCGATGCAGGGTCCAGTCCATGGTCTCATTTACAAACTGCTGCTTCAGGCTGTGAAGTGATAGGAGGCTCTCATTCCTTGCAGAGTGGGTGTGTGCCGTGGTGACAATCAAAGCTGATCAAAGCTGATCCCGGTTCCAGAAGCAAGCCAATATCTGTAATTTGACCAAAATCTAGAGCAAAAACACAAATCTAGCAAATAAAGATTAGATCAGTCTCAGATAGACTCAGTTCACCAAACTGTGGCAAAATACGAGGAGGCCAGAATGGATTGGCCAGCAGTTTCCTATGTGAAGAGATGAGTTTGCTTTACAGGCCAAGCAAACGGGTGCAGTCTTACAGACCCCTGTTAATTGTCCACTTATCATGTAGAAACCTTAAGAAACAAAACACCAATAACCAGTAACAGACAGATGACCAGACGAAATACTTAGTTGCCCAAGCATTTTGGATACATAATTACATATGACCAGACTGAAAATAGCAAGGCATGACATAACTGAATTGCATTAACAGCTTCTTTTGACTATTGCTCTGATCAGAGAGATCAGTTACAGAAGGAAAAATTCAAGAACATAACTATAATATAACATAAGCAGTTGAGTTTTAACTGCTTATCAATTGTCCCAGTAATTGTCAGAGGGTGGAGCTTTAAAACTCCCAAATAGCATTAACTAATTAACTCTAAGCCCAAAAACCTTTACCTCCAATAACAGATGTCATTAATCAAATTTCTGATAAATCTTAAACAATTATTTATCATATCCTTATAAGTCATAACAGAAAGAAATTTTGTCTCAGTAAGTTCACAACTTAGAACAATTATCATATCTAGGTAGATGTTACATGAGTGAACATTATACATACAAATCATTTTGCTTTTAAAATACCCAATACATAGAAAAATATCCCAAACTGCATATTGTCCATAACAGAAACATTCTCAAAGGACAAAGAAAAAACTATTATGTTCAGAGACCCTTTCAATAACCTCAGAATGACCCAATTCCACATAAAAGAATTCAAGAAGGTTTTTTTTTTTTAACATAGCAATTAAACTCTTAGAAATATTTCTACCAAAATATGGATCACATTTATGACCATATCTCTTAAAAATATTTGTATCAAGAAACAAATATTCAATCATTTAACCTAAAAGTAAGCATGTCCTTAAAAATCACAGTTTGCTGCACTGCCACAATCAGATAAGAAAAAAAGCGGCAGGAACATACTTAAGAGGGGTGAGGAGAGGAGAGGATTCCACATGGCCACCCTTCCCCCACTCCTGACCCCATAGAAAAAAACTTCCCTCGGGTTCCCCACTCGATTTTCTACATGGGGATCCTTTTCAAGATTTAGCCCATCAGTTTCCCAATATCAGATTACTTCCCAAATCCATCCCTTTCCAACTTTCTCCTTCTCTCTAGCTACATACTTAAACAATCTCCTTAAAGAACTTTCCTTCCCAGATGCTCCTTTGGTAAAGTAGCAGAAGGCAGTGGGGGTGGGTGGCTCCCTTCCCCACCTCTTTACCTACTCCCAAAAGTCTTTCACCTTCCTTAAATCATGCAAACATCTAATTTCCTACAAATCAGTCCTTCCTAAATCACCTGCATTCCTCTTTCCTATTCCCTTCAAAAACCTGTAAGATTCACACTCTAGTGAATAGCTCAAACCTCCACAAAACCCACATATGTCCAGCAGAGCTATTTAAAGTATAACTTATGTTAACGAATAACTCAATATATTTCAGAAGGTAACAAACTGAATCAAACTAATACAGCTGTCTTTAAAAGTTTTTTTTTTGTTTTTGTTTTTGTTTTTTTCTTCACCACATTTCTTCTAACAGCTATTAACATCTTATCTCCAGAGCTTTTTATTGTCCAGGCCAGGCTAAACTTGAATTTTATTGCTCTTTACTCTAGTAGGCTTTTCCTTAAAAAAAAATTTAAAATCACAAGCAAATTTTCCTTAATCATTGTTCTTAAAACTTAGCAAAGCTCTTAAATCAGCAAACAGACTAGGGGCTGTTTCCAAGACCTCCACCCCCAGAGAGAAGTTTGTTTCACCTTGAATTCCCTTTTCCCATTCCAGAATCCAAAGGGGCTTCTGTGAACTTCCAAGCCCATTTAGTGCTTTTCTCTGCCTTCACAGAGAATGCCTAGAAATTCCATTCAAACTTCTTTCCTTTAAATGTTAGCACACTGCTCTTCTATATATATTTTAACTTTCTGAACTTTCAAATCCCGTTCAATCTGTTTTTTTTTTTTTTTATTCATTTCCTTTTTTTTTCTTTTCTTTTTTTTTTCTCCCTTTTTCTCACAGGCTGCTGCAGTCAGCCAGAGACAGAGAGAGAGAAAGATTTTTCAAACTTCTTGATATTTTCTAAGCCTGCAACACAGAGGCTGAATTCTTAACCCTTACTCCCCTTTCCCTGAGTGAATCCTTAAGATCTTTAACAAAGATCTGTTCCTTAGAAAGCTTATGGCCCATAACTGAAATGAGGTGGACGAAACTACTCACCAGAATTAGGGGTCCGGACGACTTCAGGGGTCCACCTGGTCGAGAGTCCGTTCCTCGAGCCCCACGTTGGGCGCCACTTGTCCTAACCAGCAGGACCTCATCATTTGTGGGGTGTCGAGGAGGACAAAAAGACCTATAAGAGAAACGGGCGAGAAGGAGGGGGGAGACTACATTGCGGTGGAAAAGAGTCTCATTTATTGAAAGAAAAGGATCTTAGTTATATATGATTTGACTGCCTGCGTTTTCTGGGTGGGGGGTTGCAATGTAAAGAGAAGAATGTCAGACCACAGGTGTGGCTGACATCCTGGGGCATACTCGTTATCTAGTTCCTGGGCGGATATGGCCAATTTCCTGGGACACACATTATCTTGTCTCAGGAATTTAGGACGTATTGTTTGTTCACAATAAGGTTTTAGCTAACCGTATCAGAGTTTATGCACAGGTAGTCACGTTCTTCTTGGCTCTTTGTTTCCTGCCTCCAACAATAAATCCAATATTATAAACATTTATATAATTCTCTTGCTGCACAAGAAAAATCAGATTAAAAAAAAAAAAGAAAATGAGTAAGAAAACGGAATGCGAGTAAACAAGAAAAAGAAGGAGAATGTTATGTTGTGATCCACACCCAGTTCCCATAGTCCTCTCTCTGGATGTAGATGAATCTCTTTGGAGACCAAAAAGCCATACCTTTTTCAAAGAGAAATGTCAAATGGTCACAAGTCCAAAAGAGTTTTTGGAAATTCTTAAAAAGGATTTCAAAAATCAAATAAGAGAGATTAAGGAAAAAATAAGTACAATCCAATAAAATCAAGAAAATTATAAAGTCAACCAAGTGGAAAAAGAAAAAAAAAAGCAAACTAGAATTGTGCAAGGGGACACCAATGGCATTACAAGACACTAAGAAATGAAAAAACAAACAAACCCAAAAGAATAAAAAAAAAAGAAGAGAATGTGAAACATCTCAATAAAAAAACAATAGATTAAGGAGAGATAATATAAAAATATATAAAAAAAAAGGAACATTGATACATTATTTCAAGTAATTATTAAGGAAAATTGCCCTGAACTTTTACGTCAGGAAGATAAAGCAGAAATAGGAAAAAAAAAATCCATGAATCAATACCTAAAAAAGATCTGAGAAGGAAAACCTACAGTAATATTATAGCCATGTTTCAAAGCTCCCAGGAGAAAATATTGTTTAAGTAACAAGGGAAAAAAGAATTTAAATATTGCAGAGTTATAATCAGAATCACACAAAACCTACCAGCTTCTATATTGAAGGACTGTGGTTATAAAACACTATATTTCAAAAAGCAAAACAGCTGGGATTGTAACCAAGTTGGTAACTTATCCTGCAAAATTAAGTACAGTCTTAAATGGGGAGAAAAAAAAGACTTTTAATAAACTGAAATACTTGGCTACTTGTGACAAAAAAAAAAAAAATAACTTAATGGATAATTTGACATATAGAAGCCTGAAGAAATATAAAGTAAACATTAAAGACCATAAAGATGAAAATGTTACCAATACTCTTTGCTGTCATCATTATCTGGGGAGTTTGAAAGAAAGGGTTGAACTGAATTCGTGGAGTTGTTAACTGATCCAAGCATTCTGGAGAGTAATTTGTAACTATGCCCAAAGGGCAATCAGACAGTGATTTAATCCAAAAATACTACTACTGGGTCTGTATCCCCAAAAGATTTTTTTAAAAAAGGAAAAAGACCTACATATACACAAATATTTATAGCAGCAGCTGTTTTTTGCCGGCAAAGAATTGAAAATTGAGGGGATGCCCATCAAATAAAAATGAATAAACAAGTTGTTTATTGAATTGAATATAATGAAATATCATTGTGCTATAAAAAATAATGAGCAGGCATATTGCAGAAAAATTTGAAAAGATTTACATGAACTGATGCAAAATGAAATCAGCAGAACCAAGAGAACAAAGATATGTAGTAAGAGTAACATTGTACAATGATCAACTATAATTGATAGCTCTTTCTTGGATGGAAAACAATTCCAAAAGACTCATGATGGAAAATGCTATCCACAACAGAGAAAAAACTGTTGTAGTCTGAATGCAGGTAAAAAAATACTTTCTTTGGTTTTTTTGTGGCTTTTTTCCCTGTTTCTTCTTTCACAACTTGATTAATATGGAAATGTTTTATATGACTGTACATTTATAACCTTTATTTACCACCTTGGGGATAGGGAAGGGAGTAGAGGAAGAAGAGAAGAAAAATTTGGAACTCAAAATCTTATAAAACATGAATATTGAAAATTGTCTTTACATGAAATTGAAAAAAAAATTGTATACATAAAAAAGACTTGGACAGACCTGAGTATGATGGGATGAATCTAATAAATAAAACTGGATAGGGCAAGGTAAAAAGAGTGATCGCAAATAAATGAGGCTAAAAAGAACTGCTATAGAAGAAGCAATTGGAGCAAGGAAGGACTGGAAAATTTTACACTCATCTGAAATGGATTAAAGAGAGAACAACATCACTTTCTAGAAATGTAAAAAGTTTGACAAATCTATAAAGAAATAAGAGGGTAAGGAGTAAGGATAAGGGAGGGACTTTTAGAAGAGTTTATAAATTAAGAATTAGAGTAAGAGAGATGATAAGGGAGGGACTCTTAGAGGAGTAGGTAAATTAAGGTGAGGGGGGAGAGAGGAAAAGAAATGAACTTTAGAAGGTGAGTGGATTAAAGAATAGGAGAGCAAGGGGTACAAGGTATCCCTGAAAAGAAATAGGATATATAAGAGAGAAGAATAGTCAGGAAAAATATTATGGAGGGATACAATGAATAATTATGATTTTGAGATTGAATGGGATGTCTTTACCTATAAAATGGAAACAGTAAAATGGATTAAAAATCTAGTTGAAAATGTTGTTGAAAAGAAACAGTAAAAAAGAGAGATGTGTATATAATTAAAAGAGAGTGAAATTTATTAAGCTTCAGTTGATGTAAAAAAAAAAAAAAGCAGGGTTAGCAAACATGATCTCAAAAAGTTAAAGCTACAATAAATATAACTAAAAGAGAAACAGGGAAATAACAGTTACCAATATTATTTAATATTGTTTTAAACTATTTAAAATAACTGTTAATAGTGCAAAATACCTTGGAGTACACCTGTCAAGATAGGCCTAGGAACTACTTAAATATAATCATAAAGCACTATGCAAAGAAAATAATCACAAAGAAAGTCAGATTTAAATAATTGAAGAAACATTAAATGTTCATGTAAAGCCAATGTAATAAAAATGACAATTTTATCTAACTAATCTATTTAGTCAAAGTTATCTCAAATAAATTACTAAAATGTTATTTTGATGAGTTAGAAAAATAATAACAAAATTCGTCTGGAAGAAAAAAAGTTAAGAATTTCAAAGAAACTAATTGAAAAAATGCAAAGAAAGAAAATTCAGTGCTATTTGACCTTAAACTATATTGTAAAGCAATAAACATAAAAACTGATCCTGGTTAAGAAATAGAAAAGTGGATCAGTGGAATAGAGTAGACATACAATTCCAACAATAACTTTGTGTTTGATAAATATAAAAATTTTAGTTTGGGAGATAAGAATTCATTATTTGGTAAAAATTTGTTGGGAAAACTGGAAAGTAGTCTGGGAGAAATGAATCTATGATCAGTATCTTAAACCATGTCCAAAGATAAAGTCAAAATGGATGCATGATATAAGAGAGATGATAAGGGAGGATATATATATAATATGAAGATATAAAAAAATTAAAACATTGAAACATATTACTTGTCAGACTTAAGAATAGGAAAATAATATACAAGAGTTAGAGAGCATTTGAAGTATGTAGAATGTATACTTTTGATTATATAAGCTTTAAAAGTTCTTACACAAACAAAATCTACAGTAAAGATTGGAAGTAAAGCTTAAAATTGGGAGGGAAAAAAATACCTCAAAAAATGTGATCATACAACATCTTTATACTTCAAAAAAAATCTTTCATAGATAATCTCCCAGAAAAAGATCTTATTTCTCAATCATGTAGAAAATTATCAAATTTATAAAAATACAAGTTATTTCCCAATTGATAAATAGTCAAATGATATGAAAGGCAGTTTTTTTGATGAAGAAATAAAAAAACTATACACAGTCATATAAAAATACTTTACATTATTGATTAGACAAGTGAAAATTCAAACTGAAGTATTATCTTATATCTATCAGATTGGCTAAAGATGCCCTTCAACTGGAGAGTGAGTGGTTAAACAAGTTGTGGTATATAATTATGATGGAATGCATCTGTTATATAAGAAATAATGAGCTGGTTGACTTTAGAAAACTATGAAAAGATTTGGACTTATGAAGGAAGATATTATCCATCTCCAGAGAAAGGAATGACAAATAAAAATATGTATAATATAGTTTGACATATATGTTGTAGGTATGTATATATGTATGTTGAGGGATGAGAAATGAGGGGTGAGAGATAGCCTGGTCCCTAGGCTAGTGTCTCATGTTTTTGCAAAAGAATTTGAAGTCCCAAAGTCCAAGCGAGGTTTTTTTTGGCACAAAAAAATGGGTTTATTACACTAAGTGGGCCAGTTCCTGATAGGAATTAGCAAAAGTTGGGATACATAGCCTAGATTATATTTAGGTTTCTATGACCTGGAGCTAGGGAGCTATCTCCAGATGAATTGAGAGACTAATTTCCAGATCAATAATGGGTGGTAATTATGCCCCAGGCCAAGATCTCCAAATGAATTGTAGGTGGGAATTATTGTGGGAATTTCCCCTGGGAATCAAGTAGGAGGGTGGGAATGCTCCCAAAGGTCAAAATTTAGGATTTTCCAACCCAGGTCCATGCCACCCCCCCAAAGATTAGGGGAACACAGTTCCTATTGCATCATGTATGTATATTCATGTTTAATTATGGCCTTCATAATTAAAGAAGAGAAAAAAAAGATAAGCATCCCACATATAAATTCCAAGAGTGAATCAAAATTCTTTTACATAACATACTAGTATAGTAGGGTTTCCTAAAAATCCCTGAAACATAACAGCAATAGTTACACAAGTTTAACAATTTCCATCCCAAATCTGAAACACACAGTAATAGATGACCCAGTCAAGGTTTAACAGTCATTCATCAACTATTCCCAAATTCCCCCATATCAGTCCAAAGTATACTAGGAGCAGGGGTGATAGTTTCTCAAAACTACTTCCCTGCTGAAGATGGGTGATGATGCTCATCCAGGGAGGGTCTGATGAGTGTGGTGTGGCATGCTGACAACCAAAGCTGATATAGGACCCAGAAGAAAATCAATATTTGTTATTTGACCAAACCCAGAACAAACAAAACAAACAAAAAAACCCCACAAACCTAACAAATAAAGGTTTGAACATATTGATACAAAATGTGAACAGGCCAATATGAATTGGCCAGCAGCTTAATAGGTTTTCTTCACAGGACAGGCAAATGGCTGTCAACCATATTCCCAATAAATAAAACAGCAGTTAGGTCTCACAGACCACTATTAATTGTCCTCTCATTAGTTAGAAACCTTAAAAAAAAAACTTGAATATCCAGACACAATATCCAGTAACACATCTAGGCTAAATACTCATTTGCCTAAGTATTTAAGATATAATGATTACATATAATAAGATTAGAAATGGCAAGATGTGGTATAATTGAATTACATTAACAGTTTCTATTGACCATTGCTCTGATTATAGAAATCAGTCACAGCAGGAAAAAAATGCAGGGATATAACTATTACATAACATAAGCAATCAAAACTGATCCTTAAGCTCATACAGGATAAATAGCCACTTTAACACAGTTTTACTCCAGATAATTGTCCCAATGGAGCTTTAAAACTCCCAAATAATATTAACCACAAGCCCAAGAAATTTTACCTCCAATAACAAATCCTATTAACCAAAGTTTCAGATAAATCCTCAACAGATATTTACCATGACCTTATATTGATACAAATCAGTTTCCTTTAAAATACCCAATACATAGACAAATATCCCAAATTACATATTGTCCATAACAGAAATATTTTCAAAAGAACAAAGAAAAAGATTATTATTTTCAGAAGTCCTTTAAATGATGGATATAAACTCAGGATACAATCAATACAATCAAGTAAAACTTATACAGAATATCCTAATATCACATATGAGAATCTGAAAGATTCTTAAAATATCATTTAAACTTTTAGAATAGCCCTACCAAATTATGGATCACATTTATGACCATATTCCTTAACCAAGGAAACCATTATGTATATTCAGTCAATTAACTTAAAATCACAGTTTGCTCCCTCCTTTCAGCAAAGAACCAGGTGGCTACAACTTGATTAAAAAAAAGGGGGAGCTGGAACACACTTTGTGTATCTGTGTGTGTGTGTGGATTCCCCGTGGTCCCCTTCCCCTGACTCCACCTCCAAAGGAGCAGGGGGGAGGGAAGGTGAGGTAAATTGCACCCCTGGACAAAAGATTCCCTCCCGTTTCTGCCTCAGTTTTCCCCATACAGAAATCCTTCCATTAAAAACTAGATGCTCCATTGCTAAAATAGCAGAGAGCAGTGGGGGGTGGGGAGTAGGATGAGTTTAATCTTCACCTTTGAAGACAAAAAAAGATCCTCTTCTGTTTTTCCCTCCCCCACTTCTCTTCTCTTAAATACCTTCCCAATACTTTCTCTTACTCCCTAAAATCATCCAAACCTTTAATTGTGCCTACAAATCAATCCTTCATAAATCACCTTTATTCACATGTCCAGCAGAGCTGGATTTAAAGCATAACTTATAATGTTACAATATAACAAATTACCCAATGTGTTTTTGTTTTTTTTTTTTTTTTTTACTTTACCTAATTAGAGGCATGGTGAGCAGACCTCTTAAAAAACCATTGTTCTTAAGATCTTATACTCAAAGATAACCAAATTTAGCCTCATAGGCAACAGTAAAATTATTTCCCACAATTTAAAAACTGCCCAAAAGAATACTTTTTTTTCTTTCACTTAAGTGAAACTAATTCTCCATAACCTTTCCAAGTTTCAAAGCAATTAGCATAAACTCTTTTATCCTCCAGAGGCCTTATCTGCTCTGCCCAGCCCAGCCTAGGCCAGGCTTGAATTTTATTGCTTTTTGCCTCCTCTGTAACTACCAGGCTGCTTTTTTTTTTTTTTTTTTTCACTTAGGTTTAAACTAGTTCTCCAAAACCTTTAGCAGAGCTCTTTAACCAACAAAGACAGACAAGTTACAGAGAACACAGACATAGATAACATTAAACAAAACATTTAACACATATAACCAGAGAGTGCCCAAAAAGGTGCTCAAAGTCAGATCAGACCAGATGTGTTTTAGAAAACACCCAAACCAGAGGGGATCATACAGCATCCTGAATGATACTATTCTCAGAATTTTATGCCTGTCGGCATTCTATTATTCTGAGAATCCAGATGCTAGCATAGATAGACAGAACAAGTAAACAGATCAGATTATGTCCTAAGACATCCATCCAGACTTATTCTCCAATGGCTAAAATGGAGTGTCCATCGTTGGGCATGGTTGTGGCTGAAAACTGCTCTTTCCTGGAGACTCAGGAGAAATTCAGAGAGCCAGCTTCTCCAGGCCTAGAACCCAGATCCTCAAACACCTCAAGGGCCAAGGTGGAGATCTGAAGGTCTCTAATCTCTACTCGTATTCTCAATTTCTACTATCTCTCTAGGAAGCCTCCAAAATGTAATGCTGGAGAAACTGAGGCAAGATAGAGATTAGAGAGTTATAATATTTTATTTGAAAGGAAGAGATTTACTGGGACCAAATGGAGCCATGGTTTGGTCCCAGGGCTGAACCAGACTATTGTCTCCAAGAATCCAGACTCAAATGTTGGATACAAAGATTCTTTTTATAGGGTAACAAGATCAATGACATCGGGGAGGCACCTGGGATGGGGATGACCTTATTAGGGGAGGTACCTGAGATGGGGAGAAACTCCTGATATTCTAATGATGTCTAAGATATACAATCTTTATCTTATCAAACATTATAATGATTAAGGAAGGGCAGAGTAACTGAGGTAGGACAAGTAGGGAAACTAGGTCAGGACATTAAAAGGGAATTGTGGTACAACACTCAGTGATAACTTCTTGTTGTTTCACTGCCAGATCTTGCAACTGAGAAGTTTGTCTTCCTAGCAAAGCTGCTTTCTCAACCAACAATAAACTTCCCTTTTGCCATTCAAACTTTTTGAGTTCGTGAATTCTTTTCATGTTAGACCTGCATCTCCGACCAAAGAGGGGATTCCCACATCAATTCTCTACCACTAGAACAGCATCAAAGGAAGGGAGTTTTGCTATCAAAGTATTTATATTATACTTGGGGGAAAACAACATAAACTCAAACAAATGAATACAAAATATTTAGAAATCAAATACAAAGCTGTTTGAAGACGGGAGGGAAAATAGTAAATTGGAGTGGGAAAAGAAATGACACTTGAGCAGAGTTTAGACAAGAAGTGGAGATAAGGAGCAATTGCATTTCAAATATGTAGGAAAGCTTCTTTGTTCTTTGATCCCTCTAATTACCAGTATTCTTGAACTTATTTTTTTATATATTTATGTAGTTAGACTCTAGATTTAACTCTCCTAATCCACAGGTACATTAGTAATTTAGGTTCCCAGAGCTAGTGAGTACTTCTCCCTCTTAGAGATCTAGGAGTACATCTGAGATGTTAGAGAGGTCTTTAATGCTTTCAGTTCAAACTAGTTTTCTGTAACCAATTAACATCAATCAGCTTTACCAAAAAATATTTACTGAAAAGATATACCAAGAAGAGAAATTACAAATATTTCTCCTTAACCTTGGAGAGAGGCACACTCTCTCATATGTCACCTTAGTCTCTGAGAATGAGCTGAAACTTAATGGGGGTGGGGTGGGGGTGGTTAATGGCAGTGCTGATACTGGAAACATTTTCCCCACCAACTTCACTTCTGAATGTGATGAATTCATCCAATAGCTGATTTATGAATTAGTTGTCTTTGATCTATGTTGTGCCAAATAGGTCTCTCTGTACTTTTTATAGCTGGCTACAAAATCTGCCAAAATCGCCAGATCCTGGACCTAGAGACTTGTCTTTCTGCCTGTTTGAAAGACATAGCTTTAAAATCATTATTGATTAAAGAAATGCAAATTAGAACAACTTTGAGATACCACTTCATGACTTTCAGATTGGCTAAGATGACAGGAAAAGATGATGATAAATGTTGGAGGGGATGGGGAAAACTAGGACACTAATGCATTGTTGGTGGAGTTAGTGAAATTATCCAACTATTCTGGAAAACAATTTGGAATTATGCCCAAAGGGCTATAAAATTATGTATGTACTTTAATCTAACAATGTCCCTATTGGGGCTGTATCTCAAAGAGATCATAAGGGAAGGAAAAGGACACACATGTATAAAAAATGTTTGTAACAGCCCTTATTGTAATAGTGGCAAGGAATTAGAAACTGAGTGGATGCTCACCAATTGGGGAATGATTGAATAAGTCACGGTATAATATAATGGAATACTATTGTTGTATAAAAAATTACAAACAGGCTGATTTCAGAAAAGCCTGGAAAGACTTACATGAAATGTGCTGAGTGAAGCAATAGGATCCAAGAGAACATTTATAAAATTCAAAAAAAAAAAAAAAGAAAGAAAGAAAGAAAAGAAATGTATAACTATTTAAAATGCTATTATCTAATTAGTTGAAAAGGGAAACAAATAAACAATGTATGCACTGAACTCTAGGGACATAAGAAGCCCTGGAAATGATATTTTATTTCTTTTTCAGGCAAATAACCAAATGCTCCCAAATCCTCAGCTCACCTAGTTTAGTAATATGCAATGACCCTAGGCTCAAATTTCAGTCTCATATTGAACTTACCCATATGACTTTGGGTAAGTCATCTTACTTCTGAAGATCTTTGTGCATCTGTAAACAAGAAGATTCTTCCTTGTGATCTTAAAGGTCCCTTGGAATATTGTATTCCTATGAAAACATATTTATACACTTGAGTAGACACATGCAAGTACACACTTACTCACATGTAGACCCTGTGGTGAAGGACATGATAAGAGTCAAACCCAGACCTGAAAAAGGAGAGATATTATTCCACCAAATGTGCCAATATGGGACATGGAAATAACACAGCAATTGGAGAACCTTGGCTCAAATACTGTCTCTGATTTGTGACTCTGGGCAAGTTGTTTCATTTTTTGTCCCAGTTTCTCCACTTGTAAAATAGGGATAATAATAGCATGTACCTCTCAGAGTTGTTATGAGGATCAAACAAAATGTTAAAGTGCTTAGCATTGTAGCTAGCATATATAAGATCTTTAATGATGCTTATTCTCTTTGTCAGAAATGCTGAAAAGTTGGGTTTCCAGTGTTGCAAGCTTTGAGGTAGTGTGGGATAATGGGTATCACTGACCAATAGATTTTCAGAATGTGAGAGATTAAGGAAAGTTAAGATTCCATAGAACAATTAAATGATGGATAGAAGCCTTGAGCAAACAAGGAATTGGGGAACTAAGAAGGCAAAGGTGGATTCAGCTAACCAGAAAGAGTCTTGTGGTTTTGAGGAAAGTACAAATTTAAGATAATAGGTAATCCAGCCCAAACTAGTTGGGGGTCAATGACCTGACTTGACCAAATTACTATTGCACTTCATTAATAGGCTAACTGAATATCAAACAACACACCCCATAGGAAGAGTTTTCCACCATTTTTTAACATGGGATGTGTGATGAAGGAGGGGGAACATATTTATATATATTTAGGGGAAACATGGAGTGGGCATATCAGAAAGAGTGTATTCCTGGAAGAAATGGACCAATCTATTCTCTGAAGGGAAGGAATGTGCCATACTAGCAAGTTTAAAGGTTCTCCCACTTCTGTGCTCGGGGCTCCCTCTTCCCAAAGAGGAGTGGAGCCTGCTTCTGGCCAGGAACATTAAGATGATTCTTTAAGATTCTTCTTTAATAAATTTTCTAATATATATATAATTCTAACCCCTTCCCCCTTCCCATTTCTAGACACTGGGTTTGCAATTCTAGCTATTTCAAACTGTTATCATGGGAATAGTGCCTAGATCCCAATCAATTAGATAACTAGATAAAAGTTGGAGTAGACAAAAATAATAAAATGCTACTGTGCTGAAATGATGACTATAATGAATACAGTGAATTGTGTGAAGGGTGTGGTAAGTAGAACTGGGGAAACAGTAAGCATGACTACAGCCGTGTAAATGATTTCAACAACAAACCCGAGTACCATATTGTTATAATGACCAAATGTTTTACTTTGTTGTTGTTGACAGACTTCTTGTTGAGTCACATCTTACTCTTTTTGACCCATCTAGGGTTTTCTTGGCAAAGATACTGGAATGTTTTGCCATTTCCTTCTCCTGCTCATTTTGCAGATGAGGAAATGAGGCAAATAATGATTAAGTGAATTGCTCCGGATCTGAAATCAAATTTGATCTCAAGAGACTCCTGACTTCAGACCTGGCATTCTAACCACTGCATTACCTAACTTCCCCTTACTTGCAGCTAACATTTATAGAATGCTTTTAAAGTTTGCAAAGGACTTTACAAATGTCAAATCTGAGGCCAGATTTGAATTTAGGAAGATGAGTCTTCCTGACTATAGGTTTGCATACTATCCATCGCACTACCTAGTTGCTACATTTTATTATAGAATGACTTCTAAAACTGAATGGCAACCCCCTATTGTTTGAGAAGAACTACCTGGAGAAATGTCATTTTTAAAAGATGGATTTAATAGTTTACAGTCAGGAAGGTAATGAGGAGCAGGGAAAATTGCCCTGGCTGGGGAATCAGAGGTCTTGGGTTCAAATCTCAGCTGTGATACTCTATTACCTTTATTACTTTGGACAGGTCACCTGGATCTCTGTTTTCTCCTCTGCAAAATGAGAAGGTTGGGTTAGATGACCAGTGAGAGCTTTTCCTACTCTAAAACTACAGATGATTTTGTGACCTGGCTTGAAATCCAGCTTTGCTACTATCTGATCTTAAACTAAAGTTTCTTAGCTTTTCAAGAAAATGTCCTCACCTGTAAAATGAGAGGGCAAATCTACATAGCCTCTAAGGTGCTTTTGAGTTTTAAGTATATGGTCCTTTGGAGAATCAAGTAAATATGAGAGTAAGAGAAAGAGAAATAAAGAGGAAAAGGGAGGAGAAACACCATTAATGCAGCATCAACAAAGAGAAACTGGAAATTCTCCACAAATATATTTACCAATAAAATAGAATAACAAAACCTCTGAGGAATAGATTTTCATTCTGATATGAATGAACTCTGTGCAGTCAATAGAAAAGTGATGTGTATTGAAAAAAACAAACACCGAGTTGCAAAAAATTTTCAAACTAGAGGTTTAAAAAGTGTCAGAAATTACAGAAATCCTATGGTGATTCTCTAATCTAGTCCAATGGAATCAAGGGATATAATTTTCTAATTTATTTAACTCTTAGACTGCTGATTCATTATGGAGAATATTAATTAGATGCATCTGTACTTGGATGTCTGGATGAGTATACAGATATATTCAAAGAGATATCTCATATATACATTAAAATATAGTTATTTTGAGGAGGGAAAATAATTTAAATGCATGTCATATAATATTCGTAGATATATAGACTCAGTCCCAAATTTAGAGCAAGAAATAACCTCACAGATCCTCTATATCAACCCATTCAACTTATAGAGAGGAAATGAAAGCTTAGAAAAATTGAGCAGCTTGTCCATGGTCACACAAGGCCTTAGTGAAAGAGTCAGGATTTGAACACAGGATCTAGGACTACAAATTACGCATCTATTTATTACAGAAGTACAAAATTTTGTAATAAAAAGGAACCTTAGAGTTTTAGTACATTCCTTTTTATTTCATAGATGAATAAACTAAAACCCATAAAAGCAAAATGATTTGCCCTATTTTTCATAGCTGTTCAGGGACTTGAATCCAAGTCTTCTGGTTCCCATTCTTTTGTCATCCCACACATTCCATTATCTGCAAATGCACCTTCTGCACAAAATAAGCATGACAAAAGTTATCTCCAGAGAAACCTTCAGAGTAGATTCTTCTTGCTATATACTTGGAAGCTCAGATAGAGACTGCCATCTCATTAGTTCTTCCTCTAATGGTGCAAATTTTCACCTATTCAATTCGTCTAGTTCTCCTATGACATCATGCCATTTAATCATTGTTTGGGTCCTGAATGATTCAGATTGAATGTAAATAGCAATCATTTCTGGTTTGCCTAGAAACCTTGATGATCCTACGCTCCCAGCTTTATTTATTTATTTATTTTTGACTAGCTGAAAAAGGAGATTCTTTGCCTCAATTGCTACCTAGCCATAATCACTGAATGAGTGTGACTTCAGTCAAACAAAAAAGGCCAAGATCTGCCATTGCATCCAGGGCCATCTCCAGTCATCCTGATCTATATTTGGCTATCCGACCCAGATGGCTCTGAAGGGGAAAGTGAGGCAGGTGACCTAGCACAGCCCTTCCTCGCATGAATCCAATTCATGTGCATGTCATAGCATCCTTGATGGTATGGTCTTCTTTGAGACAAACAACAAATTAACTAACTCCTTAACCTGCATACTTTTTGACCATGTCTTCCTGCAAATCTGCAGGAAATCCACTCAATATTCTGGGACCTTTTTCTGAATCCCTTGATATTGAATGGATACCAATGGCAGGCATAGAGTAATCAAGAAGTTAGCTTTCAATTTCTTTTTTGCAGTGAATCCATTTCCTCTTCTGATAATACATCTTTTGGATTCAATTTCATGCCACTTTTTTGAGGTATGTTATAGCCTGTTTCATGTCCATCATGAATCTCTTCCTATATGTTTTCTATGTTAGGCTTTTGCTGATTCCCTTTCCTCCGGTAATTATTAGGACATCTTTCTTTCTTTTACAATCTCTCTTCCTCCCATTTCCTTATATGGTACATACTATTTGCCCTGATGGAATGGAAACTCTTTGAGAGCAGACATGTTTTTCTTTTTTTCCTTTTTTGTCTTTGTATCTCTTAGCTCAGTGTCTGGCATATAGTAATCACTTATTGTTTGTTGTCACATAGCTGACTGATGGACTGTTGTTGCTCTGATTACCATAATGAAGATGACTATGACAATGATAACTATTACCACTACAACCACCATCACTACCACTATTCCTACTATGATGGCAACAACTAGGATTTCTCTAGGTCAGGGTCAATATTTTTCTGATGAAGAATAATTTTTATTATTTGATGATTCAGAGGTATTATGATCACTAACAGGGTTAGGATTGGGAAGGCTAAGTGTTTCAGTCCTCAGGGATTCTAGGACTTCCCCCTCACCCCCTCCTTCCATTACATGTAGAAGTGCTATTGGCTACATATCTATTCTTACTGGAGCTTCTGGGAAGCCACCAGCATGGCAATCTAAATAACTTGGAGACTGAACATGTAAGGCTTACAATATATTTTTAAATGGGCATAATCCTCATTTCATCCATCATCATAAAACTGGCATGGTCCTAAAAATGGAAAGGATTTCAAAGCAAATAAAAAGTTCAACTTAACTGAATATTTTACAGTAAAGCGTAGGTGTGCATAAAATTCTTGCTAAATTGGTCATATGCCTTTTGGAAAATTCAGGCACATGGTGGCTAACATGGTTAATTGATTCCTTTCAGAAGTGTGACTTTTGGTGTCTCTATTGGAGTTATAATGTCAGCAGAAGACAGCAGCAGCAGCAGAAGATATGTAGAATATGCCTATACATATATTTTTATGTGTAAACATAGATGCAAACTATACATGTACATATGCACAGTGTTGTTTTTTTAGTTGTGTCCAACTCTTTATGATCCCATTTGGGGTTTTCTTGGCAGAGATACTTAAGTAGTTTGCCATTTCCTTCTCCAACTCATTTTACAGATAAGGAACTAAGATAAATAGGACTGCTCGGTTACACAGTAAGATGTGTGTGAGAGAGTGTATATAAAAGCTTTTAAAAATACCTGGGTTTTGAATCTGAACTTGTATACACATCTCTATATTTTACATACATACAAAATGTTTATTAAGGACAAAAAAGAGTTGGAATAATCCCAACACCAAATGAAAGATGAAATGTTTTTGGCAGTATAAATTATGTGACACCATCTATCTAGGTCTTAGGATCAGCTGTCACTTAGAATTTATTTCTGGGATTCCTATAATGCAATAGAAAAAAGGATTGGTGTCCATTTACACTTGTTTGTGCCAAGTCATGCTGAGTATTCTTGATGTTTTGAATTTGTATGTATAATGGAATAAAAGAAAACCACAAAAATATTTTCATTTTAAATCAAAAGTTATGATTTTATTTTGAATATTAATATACCAGAAAAAATAGTTCTTTATGTCATGAAATATGCACTTGAAAATGGTAACAATCCTAACATCGCTCTGGTTTATTTTATGAGGATTACATGGATGACTGAGCAAAGGTTACAGACTTCTTAAAAGCCTCTCTTCCAGTGGTTTTCAAGAAAACTGCTTAGAGGCATCCTATGACAGCCTGGCCTATATGAAGCAGACAGAGCCCAAGAAGGAGGAGGACCTCTTGCTAAGGCCCTCCTGCCTTCTATTAGGGTTACCCCACTTTTTATCTACTAGGGAAAGACCAAAGTGATACAAAGAAGTGGGAAAACAATTTATTATAGGTATCAAACTACTAATGAGGAATCACTCATTCCCTATCCCTAATCTTAGCCTGCAATCTTATTTAAATAATCAATGTCTTTGAATACCTCAGAAGCCCACTACAACGTGGTCCCTGATACCATGGATTTGGATTTATTTTCTAAATATAGCATAAGGAGGCCCATCATGACAATAAGCCTTGGTCCAGGAGAACGATTTCACAAACTATCAACTTTTTTTTACTTATCTCTTCTCAAAAAGACACTGTTAAGTGCATTTCTTTAATATCTGCGTGGCTTTCGTTAATTGAAGAATACATAATCTAATGATCACCATTAATGAATGTTTCATGGGGAGAAAAGAGAAAAAAGAAACCTGGATTTAAAAAAAATTCTTTTTCATGAACCTTGACCATCAAAAGGTATATGGATAAGAGGAAAGCAGCATGGTGAAATCACACTAGATTTGTGGTCCCTTACTAGCCTTTGTATGGATGTGTATCATCTTATCATACTACCTACAAGTTGAACCTTATGCCCCAAGTGCACTGATCATTTGGAGTCTGTTATAAGTGGTATCTCAAATAATGAATTGAAAAAAAGCCTTTTCTGCTTTGTGCTGCTGTCAGTCCCTGGCCTCCGCTTAGAAAAACTGCTGACTCAGCCACCTGTATGTTTTATCACTCAGTGCTGATTGTCTGCCATGTATATAGAATTTTATTCACATTCTCAGCCCTTTTCTTAACTTAGATTCCTATACACAGGGAAGTTCAGAACCAGCAATTCTTAAATGGTCTTGACATTAAATGGCTATTTCAGCCTGAAGCCCAAGAGTGCTTTGAACAGTAACAAATTCCAAAGAACAAATGGACTGGCCTCGAGGCTAAGGCTGCGGCTAGTAACTGGCTCACACATTAGTGCAGGTAGTACCTTTTGGTCCAGAGTGATCATCAGGTATTTGTCATCACAAACAGAAACCAAGCTGTGAAATCCTATCTCCCCTGACTCACTGAAAAGTTATGAGTTGTTATCAAGACATTCAGATGTAAGAATTCTCATCAAGGTCAAAATCTTTTCAGTAAGATGGTATCTCACCATTTCTCAAGGGACATAAGCTGACCTGAATCATGTCTCTATAGCTCTGGCATGATTTGTTTTTTTCAGTCTGCTGAATTAGTCAGTCAGACTGATCAGGATCACCTCTCAAGAGGGCCAACCAAATCTCTGGAAGTGGACTGGATGGGAAAAAAAAGTTCTTACATTGATTCTGTGTGGTTGACTTAGGATACATCTTTGGACTCTGGCCAGGAGGAGATAAGTAGTTCTCTGTCCATTTAATTTTATCTTGTTAATTTATCAGTCTGGGACAAAGGATCAGACTGTGAGATTGTTTCTACTATACAGCGTGAATGACTCCCTTTAGTACCTTTCTTTTAGTACCATCCTTTGTGTAATAAATAGGGTTTTATCTTGTCACAAAGACCCATCTAATTTCTTGATGAAACTATTGGTTTACTCTCCTAGAAAAAGCCATTTTTACATTCTATCCCAGGAGAATCTTCTCTAATTAAGTAACTTACTCTTGGTCAAAGTTTACCCTAACCGAATTAAGTGGAGAATTACTATATCTAGACAATTATTATCTTTCATTCCTTTCCCCTTCCCATCTCTTGCTAAATATCTAGATAAGGCAAAAAAAAAAATTGTTTGGGATAATGGAATTCTGTGTAATTTTGTTGATATAGATAACATTGGAAGCAAACAGCTGTAGGAGGTACTATTTTTCTCTACTGTATTAGAGAATAAATCATTCAGTGCAAACTTTTTCCATGGCCTTGTTGGCTTCAGATGATGATGGTTAACAATTTGAACATTGGGCTTTCCTGGGATTGTACTCTTATCTCTTTTCCTCTGGGGATGCTTCCTTTATACTAGTTTATTAGACTAGTATGCAATGAAAAACTTCAATAGAGAATCTATTGCAGCATATTGAGGCATCTACAAAAATATGCCTGCCTAAGACTTTCTGGAATGTCAACTGAGAATAGAATTACTAAAATGGCAGTAAACTTTGGGGATTTTCTTATGTATTGTGTAAATCCAGTTAACATTGGAAAATACCGCACTACCATATGAAATGACAGATCTTGCAGTACTGGAATTTGAGCAAAAATAAAAACATCAGTGATCTACTTCAAGTCACGTAGCCCACTTAAAAATTGTTTGTTGGACATGAAATGATAAACAAAAAAATTCATAATAATTTCAAATGAATACTATTCCACATCTCAAAATAAAAGCACTGGGAAAAGCCAACCTGGAAACCTTCCTCTCCCCCCCACTATTTTTTGACTTAGGATCAAATAATTCATGACAAAAGATATGGAATTAAACACATTTGGCAGCAAGGTAAGCTGCTCATAATGCTTCAATCAAAGCAAATTTGGCTTTCATTTTGCACCCTTTCCCCTGTATACTCCTTTCATTAACTTGCCCACACTAATTTATTGTTGCCTTTTTTGGGGGCAGTGATGGAAGGCTTATTGCACAACTTCCAAAGCTGAAGATAACACTGCTCACACAAAAATTTATAAAAATCTATTTTTTTCCCCTATTACAATTCTATCATTTCAGTTCATGGCAAATTCATTATAAACAAACACCATTTTTTTTTTTAACACATGTGCCAATAATGCTGAAATGTCATACTCAGAATAATTTTACACAAAAGGAACACTCCCTAGCCCATTTCTTATACCTCTGTTCACAAGGACTTTTTTAATTGGTGAAAACCATTCATGCTGAATGGAATGTAACTTTATTCTTTTTTTTTTTTTTAAATTACACAGATACAAAAAGCCCTTGTCATCTTTTGAGATAAAACCAGAGCAGCTTCATTTCATGAATGACAGCACAATTAAAGCTAAATAATATAAAAATAATTTGAAAAATCCCTTGTACTGTACACTCTCAAATAAATCAAAAAAGATAAATGACAATCTTTTCAAATAGCCAGAAAAATGTGTGTTTACTCAGTTGGGTTTTGTAGCTCAGTTCTGTATAACCACACAGTGTACATATATGTGTGTGGTCAGATGTGTATACTCTATGTAGAATAGAAGCCTCTGTTTATCTAGTTCTTCTAATTTTTTAGCTACTTGACTGATACAATTTAGAGTACTACAGTATCACATCAGTATTACAGTATCACATGAAACAATGACTTTACATGATTACTTCTTTAAAATACTAAGAACTTGTACACACTTATTTGGCTTGTAAAGGACTGAAATATTACAGAGAATGTAATCTTACTTTGCCTTTAAAGAATATGGCTCTTAAGAACTGATTCTCTGAGTTCCAGAGTAAATGACTTTTTATTTGACTTCTGAAGCATGGGATCAATGGGCAGATTTTTTAAAAAATGGATTTCAGAACTCGAGGAGAAGAGTTAAGTCTTCAGGGGCCTTGGATTTTCAAATGTCCCGGTCAAGTTTGTTCTCTTGTATTTGCTCCACATGACCAGAAGAGGGCACTAAACATCTCTACACTGCTGGAGAAGCAAATGTGAAAGGTGCAGAAACCCAGTGTTAACTCAATACTGCATATAGCTCTGCAGTTATTCATTTTTCTTCAAAGTCACACACACACACACACACACACACACACACACACACACACACACACACTCAGCTTTCAATGTAAAAATCTGATCCGGAACACATTTTATTTGTGTGTGTGTGTGTGTGTGTGAACAGAAAGAAATATACATATTGCCTATATTTATGGAATCTTATTTTAGCTTTTATCTTCCTCTTTCCCAGGATCCCTCTCTCTTGTCCTTCCCTCAGTGGAACTGAATATTTTTTAGCTAGTAGGATCAATTTTCATGTTATTTGGTTGTGGTTTTGCCTCCTTTCTTCTTTTTTTTAGTCCCTTTTTTGTTCCCCTCCCAAGCTTCTTTTTTAAAAGCTTCAGATGAGAGACAAAGATGAACATCCTTTATCCGATGCAATAATGGAAATCACTGGACTTCCACTGGAAACACACTTGGACAAATTCTCTCATATTTGGAACTAGGAAATCATGTTTTGTTCCTCTTTTCAAAAACCTGCTTAAAGGATCATACCCCAGCTGGTTTTTGCATACTCACTAGCTAAAGGGCTGCTCACAAGTTCTAACTGCAATGGGAAACATTAAGTTTTTTTCCCTTACTCATCACGTTGTGACTCATGGGTACTTAAAAGAAACCTTCTAGATACCTTTTCCATTTAGACTAAAACTGCCAGTCTTTCCCAAGGAAGGTTTTAATTTCTGCCAAAGTACTGGTTCTATAGGCACAACACCCCCCACACTTCCCCTCCCGCAGCCCTCTACCATTTTTGTCTTTTTTCTTGTTGGCTCAAGTTTAGTGCGGAAAAAGATTAGAAAGGATATAGAATTTTTTTTTTTTTTTTTTTTTTTTTTTTTTTTTTTAGTAAAAGTCTTCTGTCCTTAGGGAAATATAACACTTATTAAATATTTTTTCATAAAATTTGTTAATAACCTTCATCTGCCTTTTCTTTCTTTCATATTTTTTTCCCCTAGAGTTGATAAGTATGAGAGGGATGGTGTCTCTCAGCAGCAGTCCTTTGAGATGGAGTTGAACTCAGTGAGTCCTCACCATAAAAGGATCATAAACTTACTGGGTTAGATCAACCTAGTTACCCCTAAGCTGCCAAGTTTTGTTTTTAATTATTATTATTATTATTATTTTTAGCTGCACCATATATATGATTCCTTGTGCCATTTTCTTTTGTCTTTTTTTTTTTTCTTGATGACCCTGAGCTATAGCTTCCTTCTCAGTTCCAACACTATTCAGCCTTCCTTGTTTTCCTCATTTTGCCGATGTAGGCCTCAAAGAAAAAATGGCAGAAGAGCACAAAGTAGCTGAGGTACATAAGTGAGGACCAGATGATGTTCTGAACATGGGAGTGGCACTGATCTTGCTGCATCCAGGAGAAGACCAAATAGTTAACTACACAACCCATCAGCATCTGTGTGATCTGAGACAAGGTGATGAACATGGCAAACTTCCGTGAGACCCGAAAACCTGCCGCCCGCAAGGCATAGTAAGAGTACATCACTGCATGTACTCCGTAGTTCATGGTCATAAACCAACCACCTCCAGCAACCATGTCCTTATAAGAGTACCAAGAATACAGCAGCACAGTGATATGGTGATACCAATGCAGGAAGATGAGTTTCTGTTTTCTAAGAATAATGAATATTGTATCTCCTGGAAGAAAAAAGAAAAGGACACATGAGTACATTGGCATGAGAAAAACTTTTATGTTTTAACTGAAGGTTCCTTTGAGCACATGAAAACCTTATTTATTTTGAACCTAGAGAAGATCCTAGAAGTCATCCAGTCCAAGATGGATATTCTATACTGGACTTAAGAGTGAGGAAGACCAGAGTTCAGATACTCTCAGACACTAAGCTCTGTGATCTTGGACCATCACAACCTCTCAGTTAGACAATGACATAATACATGTAAAAATTTTTTATAAAACTCAAAAGCAACACATAAATATTAGATTAAGCTAGATTTATTAATGCTTAATGAATCTTTTGTTTCCTTTCTTCTTCCCTTCCTTCCTTCTTTCCTTCCTTTTTCCTTTTTTCCCTGCCAGTTTCTACACTCCAACACTGACTTTCTGTTAGGAATATAGCTGATGTTTGCCAAGAGGTTGCCAAACATAGAAGAATCTATGCTGAAAAGTGAAGGGACTTGATCTGAAGTGAATCTCTGAAAACTTTATGTCATGGTAAAATGAGAATTATGCTTGAAGTCAGAAGTTCTGGATTTGAGTTCTTGTTCTGCCATTGACTTTCTTTCTCTGGAACTCAAATATTCTTCTTTAGAGAAGGCAGATGTTGAATTAAACTATATTTTATGTTCCTTTTAATTTCTGGATTTAATTTTCTGGAAACTTGATGGGAGATTTTAGCACCATGGTGTATTTATGGAAAAAAATAGATAAAATTCCATGATTATATATATAATTTTTCATTCTAGGGAGTATTCATCTCTATCAAAAGGAACATCAAAAATTAAAAAGCATATATAGATCACATCAGATCAAGAAAGTCTCTTTGAAGAAGACCCTATAAGAATTTGACTTTAAAAGTATTTAGGAGTATAGCTATACTTTGAGTAGTAATAAGAATGGTAGAATCAAAATGTAGTATCACTAGAATCAGAAAGTTCTACGTGAATTCTGGTTGGATTGCAAGAGGAAATTCAATTTAAGTTTGACCCCTTTGCTCAGATGCTTTATTATTATTGTTGTTGTTATTGTTGCTATTATTTCTATAATACTGAAATTTTTGCCATCATTGTGTCTGAGAAACTTAGACACATTCTGCAGCTTCTGTGGTGCAAACTTTGTTTGCTTTTACAAAGGGGAACATATTGGTCCTTATTTTCTGTGTTTATGGACCATCAAGGTTCTATAGGCAAAATTGGCTAGAACAAAGCTGAGTCAAGAGTTTTTAAAAAACAATGGTAAACTCAACTTTGAGCAACAGCCTCACTCACAATAGATATTTCCAAGTTTTCACAAAACTTAGTCTCAGCATGTTTGTAGCATTCAAATAGCAGGCAACCAATAAATTAGGATGCACAAAACAAAGACAATAGCTCTCTTCCTCTCACTTGTTCTGATAAACTATAACCCTACAATTCATTGAAATGAGCTCATTGTTTTATGGCTAAAAGAGAAAACCCTTCTTGATAGGAAGAATATTTAATAAAAACTGCAGGATCATAGAATTCTGAAAGAAATGTGGTCCTAGAAATTAATATAGAATAGTATAGATATTTATAATATTATATATAATAAAACATTTTCCTCTTCTAAATAAATAACCTTCTTTCTGATGAAAGAAACAAGGAAGCTTAAAAAGTAAGAACAGAAACTGGGATTAAGGAAAAGACTACCTTTGAAGATCTAAAAAAGAATAAATGTCCCAAAAAATTCAAATTGAGAAATTCTTTGTTAAAAAGGAGAGTTTGAAAGTTGACAAAAGTTAGCACAAAAAATTAATTTAAATATCTCTCATGAAAGAAATGTTTCTATCTCTCAGAAGATAGGCCTGTGGTCTTGAAAACAGCATGATACAATACAAAAGGGATTTGGAATCAGAGGACCTGGATGGTCCTTGGACTCCTTGGAATTCCTTGGAAACCAAGCTCTTACCATTTATGGCCTATCTTTTCTATAAAACAAGGAGGCTGAACACAATTATCGCTAAAGGTTCCTTGTATCTTTAAAATCTGTGATCCCAAGAATAATACTTTACTCTTTATAACACAACCAATTCCCTTTCTTCCTCCATTTTTGAATCATCATTCTATAACTGGAAGGAAAAAAGCAATTACAGAATTTGAAAACTGAAGGTACTCAGGCACCATCCTGAGTGCTTATACACTTATACACAAAAACAGTAATCTTCAAGTGTGCTCTGCAGGTCCTCAAGATCCTTTCAAGGAGTCTAGAAAATCAAAATCCTTTTCATGAAAATACTATTAAAATATTAATAATATTTACTATTAAAATATTAATTATTAAAATACTCTTCCCTAACTGAGTAGATGCCCATCAACTGGAGAATGGCTGAATAAATTGTGGTATATGAATATTATGGAATATTATTGTTCAGTAAGAAATGACCAGCAGGAGGATTTCAGAAAGGCCTGGAGAGACTTACATGAACTGATGCTAAGTGAAATGAGCAGGACCAAGAGATCATTATATACTTCAACAACAATACTATATGATGATCAATTCTGATGGACCTGGCCATCCTCAGCAATGAGATGAACCAAATCAGTTCCAATGGAACAGTAATGAACTGAACCAGCAGCGAAAGAACTCTGGGAGATGACTAAGAATCATTACATTGAATTCCCAATCCCTCTATTTTTGTTTGCCTGCATTTTTTGATTTCCTTCACAGGCTAATTGTACAACGTACGGTTAGGATATGTGTACTTATTTATTATTTAATTTGTACTTTAATTTATCATGTATTGGTCATCCTGCCATCTAGGGGAGGGGGTGGGGGAAGAGGAAAAATTGGGACAAAAGGTTTAGCAATTGTCAATGCTGTAATATTACCCATGCATATAACTTATAAATAAAAAGCTATTTTAAAAAATTAAAAAAAAATACTCTTCCCTTTCCTAACTACAGATTTCTGAAAAGCTGGATTATCTTCATAGACATAAACTAAAACAATGTATTTTAACAGATTGAACGTAGAAGCAAATAGGAGAATTCAGTAGTCTTCTATTAAGCCATATAACAGTAAAAGATGTTTAAAAATAACTAAAATCATGCTACTTTTATCACTAAATTTTTTGTTTTGCAAAATAAAATTTTCTTTAAAATGTTAATATTTTGTTGTTATTTTTAAATGAATGAATATTTTTAAATGATCTACTTTAATCTTTAATAAATTAAATATTTATGGAGATAGCTCATATCAACACAAAGATCTTGGGGGTTGGATTGGATTTAAATTGGGATTCTCAATAATTTTCAAGAGACTCAGGGATCATAAGACTAAAAAATTTGAAAACTGTTGCATTAATAACATATCCAACAAAATCTTTGTGTATGGATAATAATATTAAGAGCTAAGAGGTCTTAGAAAACATCTAATATATTTCTCTACATTTTTAATGAAGACCTAGAGAGATTAAATGATTTGTTAAGAGGAACTACTGACTGTAAATAGCTAAGACAGGGTCTTAAACAAGGCCCAGACTCTAGATCTAACAGTTTTTTCCTCTACTAACTAATCCTTCTAAGTACCTGGAAAGATGTAGGTAAAGAGGTCTTGTCTTAATAAACTCCCAGAACAATTAACCCCTGCCCCCACAAATTCTTGCATGTGGTCAATGACAACTTGTGACTTTCAGTAGTATCACTAACTGTAGAGGAAGTATATGGACTCCTTCAGCCTTTTTGTGTTCAGATAATGTATACTGAACATATTTCAACAGTCATTTAACTGGCTTCTGTCACCTAACCACAGACTAGAACAAACCTCTTTGGTCCTGGTGACCAAAGACCGCTGGTCACCAGCTCTGCCCTTGAGAAGTAAATCAGAATAAAGTGTTGTGTTAGGGAATCAAAAGTCTACAGGCAAGACTGAACCTTGGATTTAAATGGAGATGCAAGCCTATGGTGACTATGTGCACATGGTGATAAGTATGTTTGTGTGGGAAGCAGAAAAAAAGCATTTTGAAGTGAATAGTTTCTTGCACGTGGAAAAATAAAACTGGTGCCATTAGCTATTTTCAAATTTGGCCAGATGTTCTCTGGAACCTTATTTTCTTTTCTAATGTGACAATACATCACAATAATCTGATGACCAATGTATATTTTTGTATCAACTGACTAAAGAAATGCTGAACTGAGACTGACTTGCATCTTATCATTTGGCTGATGTTCCTACTAGGGATATATCCCCATAGTTATCTTAGTAGACATGTTTATTCATAGATTTAGAGCTGGCACTTTGGAAAACATGTAACCAAATTCTGTCCCTTCCCCCTTATTTCTTTTTCTTTTTAACAAATGAAGAAACCGGGGTAACAAAAGCTTAATAGTTTCCCAAGGTTACATAGGCAAGAAGCAGCATTTGAACTTGATTTCTCTGACTAGAGTATCAATGGGATTCCTTTCTTATATCTATATCTATCTCCACATACATACACATATGTATGTATATAGATATTTATATTCACATTGATGCAAAGATATGTTATGCCCATAGTTTTATGGTTAAGGCAGTTAACCTTTCCAACTAGGCTTCTTTGCCTGTAAAATAGGAATAATAATAATATCTATCACAATTATCTCGGGCTGTCTTAAGGATCAAATAAAATGATATATGTACAGCCCTTTGTAGGCCTTAAAGCACTATGGGCACATCATAGATTGGGAGCTGAATCGTTTTCTTATTTATAGGTATATAATCAATCCAACCAAGCATTTATGTATAGAGCACTGTGTGTGTGTGTGTGTGTGTGTGTGTGTGTGTGTGTGTTTCAAACTTCTCTTGAAAGCTGGAGTCATGATTCCATTATGCAGGCAACTCCTTCTGCCAATTGAGGTTGGGTACTTTTTCTGTAAAAATTCATAGAGCACTGTTCCCCAAGATCTTTGCTAAGAAAATCCCAAATGGAGTCAATAAGATTTGGGCACAACTAAAATGACTGAATACACATGTACATACTTATAGACATGGAGTATACTCCAAAGTTTTAAGGTGTTAGACGGCTCTGAGATTTTTTGGGGACACTCTAAATATTTGTTTTTAAAGACTGGGACATATCTATGAAGGATATCTATTGATACAGATATCACTTGTCATGCCCACAGCATATTTATTACATGTGGACCCACATATGGCTTTTAATGATCAGTCTTCCATGTGAATTACAGCTTCTAGTTTTGAAGGAATCTCCTCTTTACAAGGTCTGCGCAAGTTCATAATGTTGCTCAAATAATCCTTGAAGGACAATTCTATATGAAGCTAGCTAGTGGAGGGGGACAAGAGCCTAATGGGGAAGGAAAGGGATGCCTTTGCCAAACTTTAATTTGATTGTGTTGTTGTTTAGTTTTTTTCAGTTGTGATGACCTATTTGTGGTTTTCTTAGAAAAGATACTGGGATGCTTTGCCACTTCATTCTCTAGCTCATGTTACATATGAGGAACTGAGGCAATCAGAATTAAGTGACTTACCCAGGGTGAGAGAGCTGATAACAGTCTTGAACTCAGAAATCTAAATCTTCCTTACTTTCAGGTCCAGTGTTATTCATATTGCTACCTAGTTACTCTAATAAAAGATCTTATATAAGTAAAAAGTTTTATGTAATGCAGCCCTTCTGTGTGTATATGTAGCTTTATTATTGGCTTTAGATTTTTCATCATAGAGTCATTTTTGGATATACTGCATCTGCCTTTAAATCTCCTCATTTCTTAGAGGAATAAGTAGGAGTAGAAAATCAAGTTATGTATCCAAGATATGGGTAGTAACTAACAGAGATGAAAGTTGAATTCTTCCCATTATATACCTCAATGATTGCTTGTTTTTCAGCTGGCTTCTTGTCTGACATGATCTCAAATCTCCTTACTACTCTAAATGTCTTCCTTTGAAAGATTTGATCACTGTTTCCAAAATATGGATTCCCAAACTAAATAATTTATCAGTTAGATGGCATAATGGAAGAAATGCTGGGTCTAGAGTCAAGAAAACTGTTGAAATCTGGCTTCAGACTAGGTGTGTGACTCTGAGCAAGTCACTTAACCCTGCTTGCCTCAGTTTCTTCATCTGTAAAAAGAGCTGGAAAAGGAAATGGCAAACCATGGTAGTTATCTTTGCCAAGAAAATCTCAAATGGGATTACAAAGAGTTGGATATGACTGAAAAACTGAATAATGAAACTTAAGTATTCCATATACAGTTTCACTAAAAGTATAATGGGATTATCATGTTACTTTTTCTGGATGATGAATTTTTTTTGCGGATGGAACCTGCTTTAGTTTTTTATTGGAAGGAATACATACATATGACTATAGGCAAGCTGTTATGTCAGCATGTGGAATCACAATGAGCTTGTGGTTTTCTAAAATCCCCAGATTCTTTTCATTTAAGTATGCTTTTGCTTTAAGATCTCAGTCAAATAACCTTTCACAATCACCTTAATTTTATTTTTCTCTGCTTAGTTTTAAATGCCAAACATCCATTTCAACCCACTAAAATGGTCAAAAAGAAAACTGGTGAGATGACAAAAACATTCAGTATTTCCCATTAGTTTATAAAAGATAAATTGTTCCCTCTTACTCAAGCCCTGGATTTTTAATATTACAGAGCAAATTTTAGCATTTGTTAATGAACACACAGGAATATCCAAGTGAAAAATTTAATCCTCTAATCTGAATCAAAACTCCTGAAACGAAAATACGTTTAGATGTGGATCTTAGAAACAGGTTTGTTTTTCAATTTTTAACTTGTTCTAATATTAGAACAGCTGCTAAAGAAGTGTAGAGAGTGGAGGCCTATTTTATAAGTCCCTCAAAACATACATTTTTAAAAATTCTATTTGACTTAAGTTAGGATATTTCATTGGTATGGGGCAGACATTGTCAAATCCATGGCTTGCAGTTTGTCTGTGACCCACAATACTCGCAAAAGCCCAAATTAGATGAAAATGTAGTTCCTATCTGATTTTAATGTGTAGGTTTGGAAACTAAAAATAAATAAATAAATAAACATAGTTTTCTAAGCCAAAATGAGATCTGCAGAGATTCTTATGTACTGTTTAGGAGCCTCTGGTTCTATCTGAGTTTGACACCAATAGTATACAGTATTTCCATTAGGGAAACTCATCTTACTAATATGGATCAGTACCTGAAATATATTGTCTTAGAGAGAGAACACTAGTTATTTCTCTAGGGTTATACATCTAGTATGCCTCAGAGGTAAGACTTGAGCCCAATTCTTCTTAATTTGGAGGCTACTGATACATTTACTACATAACACTGTCTCTGAACTCTCCATATACATATATGTGTGAATTCTGTATATGTTCTGTGTAAAGACTTTTGCTTTAAAGGCATGATATGCAATTGTCTGAAAAAAGAGTACGATAGGCAGACAAAAGCACAGAGAGACAGAGAAAGTGAAGTACTTACCAAGTTCAGGTGCTTTGCTTAATACAAATGCATAAGCCCAAAATTTGCTGACAGGTCCATTGTAAAAACTCTGATCACAAACTGATTGCTTCAGGCCTTTGGTCATCAAAATGTACACCATATAAGCACCAGTTCGAAGAGCACCGAATATACTTCATAATAAAAAGAGAAAAGAAACAGTTCTAGAATTATGATTTCTTTCTTGCAACAATCATTTATTCCAAAGCACGTTATTGAAAAACCAGCCAACAGTAGTGGGACCATAGTATATGACATGCCTGAAGACCTTGGAGGAAGATTTCGAAGTGTTTCACAAATGAGTTCCCAATGCCATTCATTTTGGAAGAATATAGCCTTCTGTATACCTTTGGGGAGTCATGTACTGAAATTTTGGTTTCTCAAGAAGTAATAATTAAGACTAGATCTAAATTCAAAAGAACCTTCAACTCACTTATTAACTAGTTACTCAGTACTTGTGATTGGAAGCTGTCAGAGGTTGCCTTTTATCCTGTAATTGAATAACTGCTAATATCAATAGCCTGCAATGTTAATTGTGCTTTTAGATATGCCAAGCACTTTACATAAATGATCACATTTGATAATTTGATTCTCATCCCTGGCCTCCATTTCTTTCTGTGTCTTTGTATTGGCATGGAATTATTCTCATACCTGAAATAATCTCTCTCCTCACCTCTGTCTTTTAGAACCCCTAATTTCCTTTAAGCATCATCTCTTATGTGAGGACTTTTGATTTTGCTCAGTTTTAGTATTACTCCCTCACCCTAGAAAAATTACCTTCTCTCTTTTTTTGTATATATCTAGATATGGACATTTTGTCTTTCCTGGCTAGAATGTAAGCTCTTCGAAGGTAGAGACTGTTTTACTTTTGTCTTTTTTTGTGCCTAACATAGAGTCTGCTTGCTAAATGCCTGAGGAAAAAGAAAATATGTTATATTAACATTAGTTGTCCTACTTGTGTATCTTGAAGCAGGAAAGAACTTGAGGTTAACTTACAGGACTTAATATACTTAATTCCAAGACTTACACAAAGGTGCATAACATCTAGACAGACAGACAGACAGACACACACACACACACACACACACGACTGTATATTCAAACAAACAATTAGCAAGAGAAACTGATCTGGATAAAGAACTACTGCCTCATAAATGGTTGGAGAAGTCTTCTCAATACTTGAAGTTATGCCTGCTTTTGGGTCATGTTCTATCATTGGGAACCAGCTTTTCATCCAACTGAGAACCTATTTGCCAAAAGGAGATGCCAGACCTTGCCTGGCTAATGAGTACTGTTTCCTCTTCTTCATTTTAAGATGTTCAAGTGACCACTGCTACCGCTGACCATAGCAATCTATTCAGGGAGCAACATAAGTTGGGATTTTGGAACATTAAAAACCCCAGGGAACAAATGCTGAACTGCACAGCCAGATGGATCCCCATATGGGTAATGGAGCTTGGTTTTGTTTGTTTGTTTGTTTTTCCAATTTCAGTTCTACCCAATACACGCTCAACTTTCTGTAACCACAAAGGGAGAAAATAAGCATTTATTAAACATGTGCCAGGTACTGTACTAAGAGCTTTACAAATATTATCTCACTTCAACAATCTGGGAGGTAGGTGCTACTATTATCCTCCATTTACAGATGAAGGTTACATAACCCACCCAGAGTCAAACAACTAGTTAAATGACTGAAGCTGAATTTGAATTTAGGGCTTCCTGACTCCAGATTCAGTGCTCTATCCACTGAGTCACCTAGCTGCTTCTCAGCACAATAAATGATGGGTTATGAATGTGTTAATTATTGGAATACAATTAAAATGGGAACTCCATGGCATAACATCTTTTGCTTCAGTGTCTTATAATATCTCATGTCATGTTTGTTGGAGAATATGATCAGCATATAGTTATGAACAATCCCATTCTACAGGACCCTCCTAAACCATTATAACTTCTTAATAAAATAGGACTCTAATCATTTCAAAATACCTTGTCAACTTAAAGATAGGGACTATACTAAATAATTGATATAGAGAACCACTTCAGGGGTCCTCAAACTTTTAAAATAGGGGGCCAGTTCACTGTCCCTCAGACTGTTGGAGTGCCAGACTATAGTAAAAACAAAAACTTTGTTTTGTGGGCCTTTAAATAAAGAAACTTCATAGCCCTGGATGAGGGTGATAATCGTCCTCAGCTGCCACATCTGGCTCACAGCCATAGTTTGAGGATCCCTGCACTAGATGAAGAAAATCCTACAACATAGGGTGGTACCTTTTCTGTAATTAAGAGTCTTAGCAGTTTGCCAAGAGCACTGAACATTAAATGACTTGTCCAAAGTCACAGAGTCAATATGTGTCAGCGGTAGTTTTTCCAGATGTTCCTGGCTTGAAGTTAGTTCTCCATCTATTACACTATGCAATTTTTCATCTGGCACCAGAGCAGAGAAGTAATCATTAACTATTAAACTGTAACTATAAGAAAATGCATATCCATTGATTGGGGACTGGTTGATTCAATTGTGGTATATGAATGTGATAGGATATTGTTATAGCCTAAGTGATGACAAAGATACAATGACTATAATGAAATATAAATGAAAAGATCACTTAATGGCAACTGAATTATGGAGAAATTGAAAAAAAAAAAAAACAATGAAAGATTCAGAGGAAAGAAAGAAACCTTTCTCTTTCCATATAATGGAACAGAGATCCCACCAAGATGAACAATACATGGTCAGATGTGATCACTCTCTTGGATGTTCTTGCTTTTCACTGTCACAAAGAGTCCCATTAAATGCAGGAAGGACTTTTTTTTTTTTTTTGAGGAATATCTTCTTCAGAAATGATTGTTGCAAAAAAAATAAATTATCAAGAAAACTTATTAAGAAGAATGGAAAATTAGAAAGGCTAAAATGAGTTGATATAGGATAAAAAATAGGAGCACAATAAGCATGATACCCTAATGGTTTAAATAAAAAACACCACTAAAAGATGTCAAAACTCAGGATATATCTAATCTTGGATTCAGACAACTCAATTATATTGTGTTGTATTATATTATAAAAATATTCAATCAATTCAATTATATAGTGTTATATATACACTGTATCTTTGTGAAAAGATACTTCCTACTACAGAATGGAGAGATAGTACATTATAGTAATAGATTTTGATACCTGCTTAATCTTTTTTCTTTGTTATTGTTATAAGAAATTTTTATCGTATCTACTGTCATACTTAATTGATATGCTAGTTGGTTTTGCCGAACTTTTTTCTTTCCCTTGTTCTTTTTGTGTACATATAACAAATTATAAAGATGGGAGAGAGAAGTACAGTAGTCTCTGTTACTGGAGAGGCTGAGGTTGGTGGATCACTTGAAGTTAAGATTTCTGAGCTTCCATAGTCTAGTATAATTTGTTGAGTTTTTGGCAACCAGGCTGCGCAAGGAGGGTGAACCAGCCCAGGTCAGAGACAATAATGAATGATTTCATGTTGAGGATCTGACTCACAGGTGACTCTGAAGAGAGATAAGGAGATAAGAGTCTCAAGAAAATAGAGGGAAAGGAGGAGAGAGAGAGAAAAAAAGAAAAGACAGAGAGACAAAGAGAGAGTGAGCAGATATAAAAAACAAAATTTAAAGAGATTTTCAAAATAGATACCTATTGATTTAGAGAATGGCTAAATTGTTTTTAAAAAATGATAAATACAGAAAATGCAGAGAAGCATGCCAAGTGAATTAAGTGGAACCAGGAAAATAACATGTACAATGTAACCGGAAAGAGCAACAACAAAACAAGTGAAATTGAATTCCAGGCAATTGAAAGAACTAAGCATGGCACCTAAGAAGAGATAAGAAGACACTTTCTTTGACACTTCTTGCAAAAGTAAGGGACCTTGAATGTGGAGTAACACATATATCATCAAATTTTTTCAAAATCACAGAATCACAGCATTTGAGAATTAGAAGGTACCTCAGTGATCATTTAATTCAATTCCAGATTCTTAAATAGGAACCTTCACTACCACATATGGGTTAATAAAATTTATTTTAAAAGTTTTTCTTTGTTAAAGGGAATTTACAGATAAATGGCTATGAGAAAAACAAAAACCATCAATAAAACCTTTTTCTAAAAAAAAGTTCTTAGCCAAAAAAATAGGACTTCTAAAATAACCAACCTAGATAATCCAAGGCAAAAAACCCTGCCTAGTAGAGTTTATATTTAAGCCTTTACCTTTTTATTAAAAAAAATTTTTATTAAAACTTTTTATTTTTAAAACATATGCATAGATAATTTTCAACATTCACCCTTGCAAAATTCTTTGTTCCAAATTTTCTCCCTGCCCCCTCACTCCCTCCCTTAGTTGGCAAGTAATCTAATATGTTAAATATGTGCTATTCTTCCCCACATATTTTCATGATTATCATGCTATACAAAGAAAATTGGATCAAAAAGATAAAAAAGGAGAAAGAAAACAAAATGCAAGCAAACAACAACAAAAAAAGTGAAAATACTATGTTGTGGTCCATACTTAGTCCCCACAGTTCTCCCTCTAGGTGCAGATGGCTCTCTTCATCACAAGATTATTGGAACTGGCCCAGATCATCTCATTGTTGAAAAGAGTCATATCCATCAGAATTGATCATTGTATAATCTTGCTGGTGCCATGTACAATATTCTCCTGCTTCTACTCACTTCACTTAGCATCAGTTCATGTAAGTCTCTCCAGGCCTCTCTGAAATCATCCTGCTGATTGTTTCTTATAGAACAATAATATTCTATAGCATCCATATACCATAATTTATTCAGCCATTCTCCAAATGATGGACATCCACTCAGTTTCCAGTTCTTTGCTACCACAAAAGGGGCTGCCACAAACACTTTTGTTCAAGTGAGTCTCTTTCCTCCTTTAAGATCTCTTTGGGATGCAAGCCCAGTAGAAACACTGCGGGATCAAAGGATATGCACATTGATAGCCTTTTGGGCATAGTTCCAGGAGCTTCTTTTAACCAGACAATTATATCCTTCTCTGACCCCAGGGAAGGCAGAACTTTAAGAGTAGAGTCAGATAGTAATATTCTGTCAGTGTTAAATTCACAAAACCACTTTAACTTTTGCTTTCCCACTTACAGATGAATTGCCTTACTATGAGAAAATCTGTCTCACACTCAAAAGAAGCAGCCTTTACAGCCTCTACTGTTGCAGGAAGTATGTTGGCATAGTCACTGGCCCAGCCCACTGAGCAGACAGAGCTCAGATTGTCGGGAGGCTGCTGAACACCACTCAACATTCTGTGGCTAAAAATCCCTCTGGGGGTATGAAAGCACACTGGGCTAACTGTCCAGGTGGATGAACTGCTCAATAAGGCAGTCATCACATTTGCATATACCACAATATAAGGGTCTGTATCACAAACAGGGTCTGTTTGTGATACACACAAACGAATCCTGGGGTGACAGATTTTTAGAAACAGAAGGGCAAAATGCCAATCCCTCTGCCACAATTATACAGATTAAATTCTGGGAAGTTAAGAAAAAACTCTACACTAGTGGTATGATTTACAATAGAGGGTAGAGTATTAAACTTAGAGTGATAAAGTTCTAAGTTCAAATCCTTTTTTTTTTTTTTTTTGGACAGTTAATTAGCAATGTGTTAGAATAACCAACTTAATCTGTCCCAGGTTACAAAGACTCAAAACTATAAAAAGGGTGCTACTAAATAGCAACTACCTCACAGGATTGTTATGATGCTCAAATGGACAAATATATGCAATAAATTATGTTTATAATTACTTATACATAACCCTTACACACAGATTATATATTATATATATACATATATACTTATGTACACACACACAAATACACATGTATCTTTTTGTTCTTATTAAGCTGTTTTCAAGATAACCAAAAATATTGTCAAAAAAGTTCATGGTTAATTTTATTTTATTGCTGAGGCAACATATCTCTGAGGTTCCTTTTAATATAAAGATTCTTTCCAATTTTCCCTGTGCAACAAGAGAACTGTTCGGTTCTGCACACATATATTGTATCTAGGATGTACTGTGACATATTTAACATGTAAAGGACTGTTTGCCATCTGGGGGAGGAGGTGGAGGAAAGGAGGGGAAAAATCGGAACAGAAGTTAGTGCAAGGGATAATGTTGTAAAAAATTACCCAGGCATGGGTTCTGTCAATAAAAAGTTATTAAAAAATAAAAAAAAATCTCTAAGCTACAACAGGAAAAAAAAATAAAGATTATTCTATCCTACAAAACCCAATTAATAAACATAGTCCTTGCCCTGTTCCATATTACCACTTGGGTTGGACTCACTTGGCTAGCTAATAGAGCTGTGGGTTATACAGGGGGGATCCCAATCAGACCAATGGGTGACAAAGGCCAGGGAATGCCCAATAAGAAGTAAGGAGGGCAAGGGAACACTCCAGAAATTAGCAAGATTTTCAGGGCTGGAAAGACAGAAGGAACTTGTTGGGCTGGTGATAACAGACACAAGGAAGTGTCTTCACAAACTGCACCAACAACAGCTTGCTGACAATTAAAACTCCTTGAAGGAAGGGCCATCTAAAACAAATCACTCCACTTTACTGGGTCTGGTTCAGTCTTAGAGGTCCAGTCCTGACTTTCAATGGAAAATGAGGCACTCAGCCTGGGTGTTTTCTATGAGAAAATTCTAGTGAGTTAGTATCATGAAATGATTCTAACTGAATTCTCAGGAAATAATTAAGAATTGGCTAGATCCCAGGCTTCTAGATCTCCAGGATCAGAGATCTGCTCAAATTCCTTACTACCCTCAAACCACAGAATCATCTTCTGTCTTATTTTTTAAATTGGTCTCATAACATAGTTTTTAAAAAAATCACTTAAAGCATTGTTGCCACAATGTAGTTACCATTCATATAGCATTTGTTCTCCATATTAACTCTGCTAGATAGATGCTACTCTAATTCCCCTTTTATTGATGTGGCTATGAAGGAAGAAAAAAAGTCAAATATCTTACTCAGGGTCACACAGTAAATTGCTTGATATAAAATTCAAAGTTGGGTCTTGACTCCATGTTCAGCACTGTGTCCATTGGAACACTTTCACCAGGGTTTTGTTTTGTTTTGTTTTATTAGGTGATAGTTACAATGAATTTGTTTTTAAATGGCATTAAAACATATCCAAGGTAATGTTTTTTTTTTGTTGTTGTTTGTTTGTTTTTGTTTTTTAAGAACATAAGCTCCTCAAGGGCAAAGATTTGAATCCTGGTTGTCTAAAACAGTGTTAATTCATAGGTATCTAATAAATGCTTGCTGATTGATTGTGACTTTCCTCAAGTTGCATTTCCCTAGAGATGGTCACTTTACCATGAAGGATAAACAGAATTGACACTTTTTAAATTGCTTGCAGGAATAGTAATGAAAAATAGTTTGTTTGCAACCACAACAATTTCCCCATCTTTCTTTAAAACTTGCAAAGCATCTTCTTCCCAAAAGCTTTGAGGTGCAGATAAATATTCTTCCCATCTTTCAGATGGGTAAATTGAGGCTGAAGTGATTGATTTTTGCTCAGACACAAAGCTAGTAAATGCTGGAGGTAGGAAGTGTTTTTAAGGATTAACTGACTGTTAATAGGTACATGATTTAATCTGCTAACAATTTCTGATTATGTAACATATTCTTCATAAAAAAATTTCCTTAGGAAATTTATTAAAATTGTTTGTACATCTTCTCTTTGAGAAGAATCATAGGAGATAGAAGGGACTAGACCTAGTTCATTGCTCTCCCTCATTTTATAACTGAGGAAACAGAAGCCCAGGAGGGTTAAAAGACTTAGTCAAAATCATCAAAGAAGAAGAGTTTGAACTCAGATCTTCTAGCTCCAAAAACAGATCTCTTTGCACCATCTTCTGTTGTTTCCATGCTTTTCTTTTTTTGTCATTTTTTTCCCCAGAGATAAGAGCCTTGAATCTTTAGTTTTTTTTTTTTTTAAAGATGTAATAAATGAATAAAAAAAGAATTTAGGATTAATCATAAACTCACTGGAAGGGAGGTTAGAGGCCACCTACTTCAACTCCCTTTATTTAAATAGAAGAGGAAAGGAGGCTCAGAGGGGTTAAGCTATTAAATGAAAAAACCTAGATTTGACCCGAAGTTAGCTGACTCCAAACTCAGAGCTTTTTCAATGGTATCTGTTAGAATGCATAGTGAAATAATATAAAACCTTCCAGCTATACTGGACATTCCATTCCCTCAATATGTGCAATATACAGTATTCAACATTGTTGAATTCTTGGAATTGGTGTTCTGATCTTTCAGTTATTTTCTTGGGATGATGTTGAGAAGAAACTGGCAAAGTACTAGATATAAGGAACAGTGAGAAGTTGAGGATGACAGCTGGGTAGTGAATGATTTGGGTGGTACCATTAGAGTAATAGGGAAGTTCCAAAGACAGAAAGATTTGGAAAGTAATTTAGTGAAAATAAACTGGTATGGTACTGGTTGAAAAACAATAGTTTATTATTAGGAGAGATTAGGAACATAAGAATCAGAAGTAAATGCATATAATAATATTTAGATAACCAGAAGGGTAAGAACTTGATTGATATTCAACAAAAATTATTGGAAAAATTGCAAAACAGGTGAGCAGAAATTAGGTTTAAGTTAATATTTCAAATCCTATATCAAATCTCCATATTAATACATAATCTAGATTTAAAATATTAAAATTTAAACAAATTAAAAGAATAGGAAGGAGGTATCTTTTACAATAATGGGATGGGGGAAGAGTTCTTGTTCAAACAAAAGATAGAGGAACTAATAATTTTGAATGTGTAAATTTGAATCACTTTTGGCCCAAATAAAATCAATGTGGCTAAAATTAGAAGGAAAACTATCATTTGAGGAAATTATTTTTGTAGTAGGTTTGTCTGATAAAGTTCTGATTTTACACACACACACACACACACGGAACTGATTCAAATATATAAGAACAAGAATTATTCCCCTAAAGATAAATAGTCATAAGATGAGGAAGACAGTTCTTAAAAAAAAAAATGGCTACAGACAACCACATAAAAATGATTTTAATCATTAATTACATATAACACAACTCTGTTTTCCCTTCACATCTATGAGAACCACAAAGATGATAAAAATGAAAGTTGTTAGAGGGAACATAGGAGGATGGATACAATAATGCAATATGGTTAGAGCTGTGAACTGGTGCTACCATTCTAGAAAGGAATGCATGTCTATAACCCAAGAGTCATAAAACCATGCACACCTTTTAGCCCAATAATAGCAATAATACCACATACCATCACTTATCCAAGGTATTAAGTAGGCAGTTCACAACAGAATCAGGTATCTTTTATAATTTCAATCCAGTTTTCTGTTTACTACATCATGCAGTTTTCCTCACCATGCTGATGTTATCATAATTTGTTTTAGTTTTTAATTTTATTATTCTAACTTTACAAATGATAAAGAACAGAAAAAGATGAGATAGGGAAAGCTGTACCTGGCACATTATTATATTCAGTTGTACCTGACTTTGCATGACCCCCATTTTGGGGTTTTCTTGGAATGACTTGCCATTTCCTTCTCATTTTACAGATGAAGAAATTGAAGCACATAGGATTAAGTGACTTCTCAGGGTCACACAAAGTGTCTGAGTTCACATCTGAACTCAGATCCTCCTGACTTTAGGGTCAGTGTTCTATCCATTGTGCTACCTAGTTGCCTGGCACATAGCATACAAACTAGCTGATGAAAAACAACAACAAAATCCAACAACTCAAATCAGAACAATTCTGTTCCAAAAGTCCCTTACTTGTCTGTGATGCCCTTTGAACCTTCTTTTTTCCTGTGGACTTCCACCCACTCCCACCCAGTTTGTGTCAGTTATTTTTAATGGCCTTTTCCTCACTCTTAAAATGTATTTTATACTAAGCAGTGCTAATTTTTACCCTATGTAATAGCATTAAATCAACTTCACAAATATAAGATGGGGGAAGCATTATTTTGTGTGAAAATTTTTTTTTAGGAGTTTAATGGTCTTGGATAAACTCAGCAATGTAATATGGTAGACCAAGAAGTCAGTGACATCTTGGACTCATTTTAAATGCACATGGCTTCCAGGAATAAGAAAGTGATAAACCCTTATCAGACCTCAATTGCAATACTGTGTTCAATTCTGAGATAACAGTTTAAAAGAAGATTGTTGCTAAACTAGAAAGTATGCAGTAGAGAGTGAAGAGGATGGTGAAGAGCTTTGAGCCACTTATGAGGACTGGGTAACAGAACTGAGTATGTTTAACATGGAGAAAATGATGGGTCTTTAAATATTTGAAGGGCTATGGAGTAGGGACCAGACTTGATTTATATAGTCCCACATGGCAGAATAGCGAGCAATGGTTGGATATTGCAAAGATACAAATTTAGGCTTGATGTTGAAAAAAAGTCTTAATAATTAGAACTACTCCCAAATGGAAAAGGTTGGCTAGAGAGGTGGTAGGCTTTCCCTCCTTAGAGGTCTTCAGGCTGTAGTTTTCAGAAAACAATTGTATTCTCTGGCTTAAGCTGACAAAGGATGACTAGTTGAGTATATCAGCTATGGATTGGACGGACTAAATAGTAGTTGAGGTTTCTTCCAATGCTCAAATTCTATGATTAAACTGAATAGGTCAGATTAGCAATCTGATACAGAGCAGCTAGTAAATGGTGCATTGGGCTTGGAATCAGGAAGATGCATCTTCAAATCTGGCCTCAGACACCAGTTGTGTAACTCTTCCTTAGCTCTGTTTGCCTCATTTTCCTTATTTGTAAAACAAGCTGGAGAAGAAAATGGCAAACTACTTAAGTATTTTGCCAAGAAAACCCCAGAAACGACTGAACAACAATAATAAACTATTTAATGAGTTTTCAAATTAGGCCAGAGGCTATGTCTCATATGCTGAAAGCAAGATAGATGTGATAAACATCCAAAAATACTTTTTTCCATTTTGCTGTGCTTAAAAAAAGGAAAGAAGGTTATTTTAAGTCAGAGAATGAATCTGATTGGTTTAAGTTGTAGAAGAATATACTTTATATCTATACATATGTAACCAAATAATTTTGAGAATAATGCCTATCTGAACTTTTGGTCAAATCCAAGAATATAAAGTATTTGATTCACTTCTGGGTTTCTGCTGATGAGCTCCTATGTAGATAGGAAAAGAACTGAGCTTAGTTTAAAAAGGACAAGGTCTCCTCCCTGCATCCAAGGCTACCTTCAGTTATCCAGATCTATTTCTTGCCACTGGATCCAGATGGCTCTGGTGGAGAAAGTGAAGCTGGTAAATTTGTACAACCTTATATTATTCAAACCCATTTCACTTGCATATCATGATATCACCTCCCCAACATCATGGTCCTCCTTGAGAACGAAGGACAAAGAACAAATAACTATGCAGATGGATTTTTCTGTTAGATCTGACTGGTCACAACGATTCTGACAATTTTCTGCTCAAGATATTTTCTTTATCATGTTGTCTTAAGTCAAAAATCATTTGAAGATTTGATTAGGAACAGAGAGAACATCCAAAAATTATTATAATGTTAAAACAAAGGGCTTTAATGAAATTTAAAACTATGACTACATAAGAATCAGCAACCAATTCACAACTGATTGTTAAAGGGAATATTTATAACTTAAATCAGTAAGCAATATAAATCAGTATCTGACTTCTTTTTGACTGTCTAAACTTAAAAAAAGTGATGGAGAAAATGTTAATAAAGCAGATTAAGCTTAAAAGGGTATCTCTTTGGGAGAGTCTGCTATTAAACATTTACTGGCATGCCACTGTTAAAACAAATATACATGAACATAAACTAGGTTTAGAAAATTGAGGTGAGGAGTTCCTCTAAGAAACTGGAGTCTTCAAGTGAATATTCAATCAATAAGAAGAATGACAGAGTGTAGTTCTGAGATTTGAAACCAGAAATATTTGGTTTTAAATTCTACCATTTATTATGTGACAGGAAAAATAATGAAACTTTTCATGAGAGGATATGTGATACAATAGAAAGACCATGGGATTACATTCTGTCTTGGATGTTTACTAGCCATTTGATCTTGGATAAATAAATTGATTCTCTTCCCTGGTCTGTTTCCCAATTTGTAAAAATGAGGGAGACTTGGATTAGATGGTGTCTAAAATACTTCCAAAACAGGATATTTATTCAACAATGATATTTTAAAGAGTGTGATGGGAATAGATAATAATGAAACCCAGTCTAGGGATAGAACACAGAGAGATGTCAAATTACTTCAAAAACGTACAATAGGTACTACACTCAGAGAAGACTGAGCATGGTCTTAAGACTGAATTAATTTTTACAACTGAGTTTGAAAGGCAAGATTAACAAATGAAAGAATAATGAATTACAGTAAGCAGGATATGTTTAAGTGCTAAATCCTGAGCTACAGCCATTAAGAGGGAAATCACTGGAAGTTAGTACAGTCAGAAAAGACCTTGTTTTGGCTGTGGGCCTTGAATTGTTTTGAAGAATAAGTAAAATAGACAGAGATCAGGGACAAGGGCATTTCAGGTGAATGTACATGATTCATGCAGACATTTATTTAGACATTCAGACATAGACATTATTCAACAGGGATGCAGAGATACTTTCATTAGCCACTAATCTTCTTGATAAAGGAGAGTACATCTGTTTAAAGCAGATGTTCAAATAAAGTGTTTTCTAGAGTGGATTGCTCTGAGGTACCCATTTGTTCCTTTAATTTGCTTGCTATTAACAGAAGGCTTAACTCCCTTCTGTGTACAGCTCCAAGACTATGTGGGAAGATAGGAATTTTGTATTCTTCCATGGCTGAACCAGGTGTGTAGCTACATGGTATAGAGCACTGAGCCTGGAATCGGTAAGATCTGACTTCAAATTTGGCCTCAAAAACTTGCTAACTTGTGTGATTCTGGACAAATTACTCATCCCCCATTTATTTATCTCAATTCCTTATCTGTAAAATACAGAAGCTTTAGAGAAGGAACTAGCAAATCATTCCAGTATGTTTGCCAATAAGTTTGATCATGAATGAATGAAAATAACAAGGGCTGATCTAAAGGAAAGATGACTTACTCTAGCAGTAAAGAAGACACAGTTATACTCAAAAAGAGACATTCTCCAAAATATTGGGAAATTAAGGAGATCATAAAAGAAGGAAAAGGATACACATGTAGAGCTGGAGAATGGTTGAATAAGTCATGGTATATGAATGTCATGGAATATTATTGTTCTATAAGAAATAATAAGCAGATTGAATTTCAGAAAAGCCTGGAAAGAGTTGCATGAACTGATGCTGAGTGAAGTAAGTAGAACCAGGAGAATATTATATACAATAACAGCAAAATTATGTGATCATCTATGATAGATTTAGCTCTTCTCAGCAATACTGTGATGTAAGACAATTCCAATAGACTCAGAATAGAAAATGTTTTTTCTATATAGATTGTATATGTTTAACTTATATCAGATTGTTTGTTGTATAAGTATGCCTGCCATCTAGGGGAGGGGGTGCAGGGAGGGAAGGGAAAAATTGGAACGGAAGTGAGTACAAGGCATAATGTTGGAAAAAAATTATCCATGCATATGTACTGTCAATAAAAAGTTATAATTTTAAAAAAAAGAAGAAAATGAATGTTGAACACTATCTTTACATGTATTTGGAAAAAAACGAAATACTATTAAGAAAAAAAGTAAAAAAAGTGCTGGGAAATTTTAAAAATCAAATATTATTTCAATTTATCATTTAACCTTTATTTTACACTATCTCTAACTTTTGCAAGTTTCTAATATATCAACTTTTGCACACATTCTATGGTCCAGGCAAAATGGCAATTGGGATTGTGACTTGCCCAAGATCACACAGCTAATAAAAATTAAGTATATGAGGTTGGATCTAAACTCAGGTCCTTCTGACTTCAAGACCAGTACTCTAGGTACTATTCTCTAATTGCTTCATCAGTAGTCTTTTCTTTATATAGCACTATATTATGTCACTTTAGTTTTTCATATACACATAGTACACTATATATCACATTATAGTTATAACAATCCTGCAAGGTAAGTATTAACTTCATTTTAATAGATAAAGAAATTGAGGCAGAGAGAGAGTAAGTGATTTGCTCAGGGTAACACAGTCAGCAAAGGATTTCAACTTTCCTGTCTCCAGGTCTGGTGTTTTAGCTCTAGCAGTATCACCTAGTTATTTACTTTTCCTTTTAGAATCCCTAGTAGAGAGTGCTGCTTATAGAACTTCTTCCATTAATACAGACCAGCACTTTTTCTGTCTTAGAGCAAATACCTATATTTAAAATAAAAATAAAAATAAAAATACTACCACATTTGGTAGTCTGGTGAAGCTGATGGACCCCTTCTCAGAATAATTTTTTAATTGAATAAGATACATTGAATTGTAAAGAAAATCAAAGGTTAGTGAAAATGAGTTTGCCCCACCCCCGGATTAAAAAAAATCTGTCTATCTAAACATTGGGTTAAGAACCTTGTATAGCTGAGTTTACTTATCCAGGCTCACATAGTAACTATGACAAAGGCAAAGGTCTTTCTGACTCTTTAAGCCTGACTCCTATTCAGCATGCCCTTTCTGCAGGACAAGGCAGTGATCAATGGGGGTGTTTATTATTCTTATTCTAAAAAGTTAGTGGGGCAGCTAGGAGGGGAGTTCAAATCACTTACCACTTCCTAACATTATGACCCTAGGCAAATCACTTAACCTCAAATGCCTCAGCAAGAAAAAAAAAAGGTAGTGAGGGGAATTTGTTCTTTGAAGGAAACTGCTGTAAGTAAAAAGTCTAGTGGAGGGGAGGGGAGGAAGTGGGAGGACAACACATGAGAAAACAAGGCTATGGGTGTGACAACATCATTGTCCACCTCTCTCTTCTGTTCAGTTCAGAAGGTGGACCTGGTTGAAGGATATTCAAATTCTGAAGGACTGTCATGTGAAAGACCCAGAGAATAGAACCAGGAACAATAGATAACAAATTCAGACTTGGTTTAAGGAAAAACTTCTTAAAAGATAGGAGAGCTTCTTAGCAACTGGATGATAAGCAAGAGCCTGGATATGAGAGGAAATAAAGGAAACCAGAGATCTTAGGAATCCATAGATTAAATAGTAGTTCCAAACAGTAAAGACAAGAAATTAATAATGGTCGCTCAGGAATTGATCTGGGGCATTGAGATAGGAATTCTTGGGGGGAATCTTATCTCAAGAAACTAGAATATAGAGGTTTTAATAGCACAACAGATAATCTTGACAACCACTTTGGAATCAAGAATGGAGTTGATTAAATAACAAGGTTATGATAATGACTTTTGCTTCCAGAGTAAGATGAAGATGTAAAAAAACTCTCGGGAAGGGCTCACAGAATATAAACTCCCTATAGACATGGAATGTGTAGCTATAGTCTGAATCCTTAGCACTTAGCATAATGCTTGCCACACAATTGTAGATGTGGAATTCGTGAGTAAATTGAATGAGATTACTATGTGTGTGCAAAGTGGTGCAATGAATAGGGTACTAGGGCTTGGAGGGGAATGATATCTATATCACGAGATTTTTTTGAGGATCAAATGAGATAATATTTGTTAAATCTATATAAATGCTAATGGTGACATAATAATGTTTATCTTTTGGCTGGTTGCAGAATGAAAATATTTGGCCACAGTAACATTCAGAGATCATGTACTAAGTTTTGGATGAGTTCCTATCTGGGGTTAGTGACTTAAATTATAGATCTTTGAGATTTTAGGTGAAGCAGAAATACCAAAGAGATGAAATAGAATAATTTAATTATATTATTGAAAGATTTTTTTATTTAAGGAAGTACCTGAAAAATACTACTCAAAACAAAAGAAGGAAAGAAAAGGAAGACATCCTAAAAGAGGCTTTATTCATCTTGCTTATGCTGAGAAATAAGAACATGAGAGAAATTGTAAGAATGCCTTAGAATTAATGAAGACTAACTGATTAGTTTTATTGATTGAAGGGATGGAGGATATCAGAGCTATATTCAATTCTGAAGGGCTGTCACATGAAAGAGGGATTAGATCCAGAGAGAGAACCAGGAGCAATAGATAAAAGTTTTAAAGAAACAAATTCAGACTTGATTTAAGAAAAAATTCTTAAAAATTAAAGCTATCTAAAAATAGAATGGGTTGCTTTAAAGAGGTCTTTCTTGGAGGTCTTCAAGTAGAAAAGTCAGAGGAACACTTGCTGAGTATAATAGAAGATTTCTTTGGTGAGTAGTTTAAACAAGATGGCTGCAGAGATCCCTTCCAATATTTAAATTCTTTGATTCTGTGATTGGTGAAATATATGAATGAGATGAATCCAATCTGCTTTATCTTCTGAGTATTTTAATGAGTCCCAATAAAGCTAACTAACTTTTCTAGCCTTCTTGCCAAAAGAAAACAAAATTATAGAACTGTGGAATACTTCTCTTCATTTTTCTTTCTTTCTTTCTTTCCTTCCTTCCTGAACCATAGGGTACAATATAGTCTGATCACCACTTCATTTCATGATTTTGTGGCATCAACTAAAGGCAGAAACAATTACAAAGCAGTGTCAAACTGTGTTAGCAACTGCCCAGTTCACTTTAATAGGAACAGTAAGTTCCCTGTTTGAAGGAAGTGGTAGGATTGTGTTTGTTATTCCTAGCTAACTTAAATAACTAATCATCCTATATGTCTCACAAAGGGATTTTGCTCAGCTATAGAGGTTAAATACAGCACTCAGATCATTCCACTCTTAAAACATGAAATAAGCAAGCACCAATAGCTGAGGCAACTAGAGAATGAAGTACTTTAGGAGTTAACACAAACATATACTGCACATTTCTTTTTCTCTTTTAAAGTAGTAAGAGAATCCCAACATGTAGATTATACATAATAATATATATTAGACATCTTACATATAGATTTTTCTTGGGGTCATGAATGTAAAATCTTACTAGTGGTTTTTTTTTAAATTTTATAATAACTTTTTATTGACAGAATCCATGCCAGGGTAATATTTTTACAACATTATCCCTTGCACTCGCTTCTGTTCCGATTTTTCCCCTCCCTCCCTCCACCCCCTCCCCTACATGGCAAGCAGTCTTATATATGTTAGATATGTTGCAGTATATCCTAGATACAATATATGTTTGCAGAACCGAACAGTTCTCTTGTTGCACAGGGAGAATTGGATTCAGAAGGTAAAAATAACCCGGGAAGAAAAACAAAAATGCAAATAGTTCACATTCATTTCCCAGTGTTCTTTCTTTGGATGTGGCTGTTTTTGTCCATCATTTATCAATTGAAACTGAGTTAGGTCTCTTTGTCAAAGAAATCCACTTCCATCAGAATACATCCTCATATAGTATCGTTGTTGAAGTGTATAATGATCTCCTGGTTCTGCTCATTTCACTTAGCATCAGTTCGTGTAAGTCTCTCCAAGCCTCTCTGTATTCATCCTGCTGGTCATTTCTTACAGAACAATAATATTCCATAACATTCATATACCACAATTTTCCCAGCCATTCTCCAATTGATGGGCATCCATTCAATCTCCAGTTTCTAGCCACTACAAACAGGGCTGCCACAAACATTTTAACACATACAGGTCCCTTTCCCTTCTTTAGTATTTCTTTGGGATATAAGCCCAGAAGTAACAGTGCTGGATCAAAGAGTATGCACAGTTTGATAACTTTTGGGGCATAATTCCAGATTGCTCTCCAGAATGGTTGGATTCGTTCACAACTCCACCAACATTGCATTAGTGTCCCAGTTTTCCCGCATCCCCTCCAACATTCATCATTATTTTTTTCTGTCATCTTAGCCAATCTGACAGGTGTGTAGTGGTATCTCAGAGTTATCTTAATTTGCATTTCTCTGATCAATAGTGATTTGGAACACTCTTTCATATGAATGGTAATAGTTTCGATTTCATCATCTGAAAATTGTCTGTTCATAGCCTTTGACCATTTATCAATTGGAGAATGGCTTGATTTCTTATAAATCTGAGTCAGTTCTCTATATATTTTGGAAATGAGGCCTTTATCAGAACCTTTAACTGTGAAGATGTTTTCCCAGTTTGTTGCTTCCCTTCTAATCTTGTTTGCATTAGTTTTGTTTGTACAAAGGCTTTTTAATTTGATATAATCAAAATTTTCTATTTTGTGATCAGTAATGGTCTCTAGTTCATCTTTGGTCACAAATTTCTTTCTCCTCCACAAGTCTGAGAGATAAACTATCCTATGTTTTGCTAATTTATTTATAATCTCATTCTTTATACCTAGATCATGGACCCATTTTGATCTTATCTTGGTATATGGTGTTAAGTGTGGGTCCATGCCTAATTTCTGCCATACTAATTTCCAGTTATCCCAGCAGTTTTTATCAAATAATGAATTCTTATCCCAGAAGTTAGGATTTTTGGGTTTTTCAAACACTAGATTGCTATAGTTGACTATTTTGTCTTGTGAACCTAACCTTTTCCACTGATCAACTAATCTGTTTCTTAGCCAATACCAAATGGTTTTGGTGACTGCTGCTTTATAATATAATTTTAGATCAGGTACAGCTAGGCCACCTTCATTTGATTTTTTTTTTCCATTAATTCCCTTGAGATTTTCGACTTTTTATTGTTCCACATGAATTTTGTTGTTATTTTTTCTAGATCATTAAAATATTTTTTTGGAAGTCTGATTGGTATAGCACTAAATAAATAGATTAGTATAGGGAGTATTGTCATCTTTATTATATTCACTCGGCCTATCCAAGAGCACTTAAAATTTTTCCAATTATTTAAGTCTGAGTTTATTTGTGTGGAAACTTTTTTGTAATTTTGCTCATACAATTCCTGACTTTCCTTTGGTAGATAGATTCCCAAATATTTTATGCTATCAACAGTTATTTTGAATGGAATTTCTCTTTGTATCTCTTGCATTGTATCTTTGTTGGTGATGTATAAAAATGCTGAGGATTTATGGGGATGTTTTGTATCCTGCTACTTTGCTAAAATTATGAATTATTTCTAATAGCTTTTTAGTAGAATCTCTGGGGTTCTCTACGTATACCATCATATCATCTGCAAAGAGTGATAGTTTGGTTTCCTCATTGCCTACTCTAATTCCTTTAATCTCTTTCTCAACTCTTATTGCAGAAGGTAGTGTTTCTAATACAATACTGAATAATAATGGTGATAGTGGGCAACCTTGCTTCACTCCAGATCTTACTGGGAAAGGTTCCAGTTTTCCCCCATTGCATATAATGCTTACTGACGGTTTTAAATATATGCTCCTGACTATTTTAAGGAAAAGTCCATTTATTCCTATGCTCTCAAGTGTTTTTATTAGAAATGGATGTTGGACTTTATCAAATGCTTTTTCTGCATCTATTGAGATGATCATATGGTTTTTGTTTGTTTGGTTATTGATGTAGTCAATTATGCTAATACTTTTCCTAATATTGAACCAGCCCTGCATTCCTGGTATAAATCCTACTTGGTCATAGTATATTATCCTGGGGATGATTTTCTGTAATCTTTTTGCTATATTTTATTTAAGATTTTAGCATCAATATTCATTAGGGAGATTGGCCTATAATTTTCTTTCTCTGTTTTCAACCTACCTGGTTTAGGTATCAGTACCATGTCTGTGTGATAAAAGGAGTTTGGTAGGACTCCTTCAATCCCTATTTTTTCAAATAGTTTATTTAACATTGGAGTTAATTGTTCTTTAAATGTTTGGTAGAATTCACATATAAATCCATCTGGTCCTGGGGATTTTTTCTTAGGGAGTTGGTTGATAGTTTGTTCTATTTCTTTTTCTGAGATGGGACTGTTTAGGATTTTACTTCTTCCTCTGTGAATTTGGGCAAGCTATATTTTTGGAGGTATTCTTCTATTTCATTTAAGTTGTCGAATTTATTGGCATAAAGTTGGGCAAAGTAACTCCTAATTATTGCTCTAATTTCCTCTTCGTTAGTGGTGAGTTCTCCCTTTTCATTTTTAAGACTAACAATTTGATTTTCTGCTTTCCTTTTTTTAATCAGATTTACTAAGAGTTTGTCTATTTTGTTGGTTTTTTCATAGAACCAACTCTTAGTTTTATTAATTAATCCAATAGTTTTTTTTTAACTTTCAATTTTATTGATCTCTCCTTTTATTTTTAGAATTTGAAGTTTAGTGTTTGACTGGGGATTTTTAATTTGTTCCTTTTCTAGCATTTTTAGTTGCAAGCCCAATTCATGGACCTTCTCTTTCTCTATTTTATGCAAATAGGCCTCTAGAGATATGAAATTTCCCCTTATCATCGCTTTGGCTGCATTCCATACATTTTGGTATGATGTCTCATTATTATCATTTTCTTGGGTGAAGTTATTAATTATTTGCTGTTTCACCCAATCATTCTTTAGTATGAGCTTATTTAGTTTCCAATTATTTTTTGGTCTACTTTCCCCTGGCTTTTTGTTGAATATAATTTTCATTGCATCGTGGTCTGAAAAGGATGCATTTACTATTTCTGCCTTCCTTATCTCTTTTAATTAGATCAATTTTTGCTTTAGCTTGATCTGAGATCAGGATGGCTACCCCTGCTTTTTTGACTTCACCTGAAGCATAGTAGGTTTTGCTCCAACCTTTTACCTTTAACCTGCATGTATCTCCCCGCTTCAGGTGTGTTTCCTGTAAACAACATATTGTAGGATTCTGGTTTTTAATCCATTCTGCTAACCGCTTCCTCTTTATGGGGGAGTTTACCCCGTTCACATTTATGGTTAAAATAACCAATTCTATATTACTTGCCATCTTGTTAACTGCTGTTTATGTTTTTCTCCCTTCTTTCTCCCTTACCCCCTTCCCAGTATTAAGCTTAGGAGCACCACTTGCTTCTCACAGCCCTCCTTTTTTAGTATCCCTCCCCCGGCCTTAGAGTTCCTCCCCCTATCTTACCCCTTTCCCTCCCAGTTTCCGTATTCCCTTCCGCTTAGCTTATTCCTTCCCTTTTCACTTTTCCCTTCTCACTTTTCAATGAGGTGGGAGAAGTTTCACCATAAATTGAATATGTCTAAAATTTTTCTCTTAAAGCCAATTCTGAAGGCAGTAAGATACCCACTATATTCATCCCCCTCCATTCTTTCTCTCAGATATAATAGGTTTCCTTTGCCTCTTCATGAGATGTAGCACCCCCACTTTCCCCTTTTTCTGGTACAATATCCTTTCCACATCTACTTTCTAGAACAAGGTATACATGTATTCTTTATACATCTTTATAGCAGAAATATAGTTCCCAAGATTAATCTTTACCTTTTTAGATTTCTCTTGAGTTCTATATTTGTAGATCAAACTTTTTGTTAAGTTCTGGCTTTTTCATCAAAAATAGGTGAAATTTGCTTACTTCATTGAATGTCCATCTTCTTCCCTGGAAAAAGATGCTCATTCTAGCTGGGTAAGTTATTTTTGGTTGCATACCAAGTTCCTTAGCCTTTCGGAATATCATATTCCAGGCCCTTTGATCCTTTAATGTGGATGCTGCTAGATCCTGGGTGATCCTTATTGTGGCTCCTCGATACTTGAATTGGGTTTTTCTAGCCGCTTGCAGTATTTTTTCCTTCGTCTGAGGGTTCTGGCATTTGGCCACTATATTTCTTGGTGTTTTGATTTTAGGATCCCTTTCAGTAGGTGATCAATGGATTCTTTCAATGTCTATTTTACCCTCTGTTTCTATGAGTTCTGGGCAGTTCTCTTTGATAATTTCCTGGAAAATAGTGTCCAGGCTCTTTTTTTCATCATACTTTTCTGGGAGTCCAATGATTCTCAGATTGTCTCTCCTGGATCTGTTTTCCAGGTCTGTTGTTTTCCCCAGAAGGTATTTCACATTCTTTTCCATTGTTTGATTTTTTTGGATTTGCTTGACTGATTCTTCTTGTCTCAAGTCATTCAATTCCATTTGTTCAATTCTGATTTTCAATGAAGTATTTTCTTCACTCACTTTTTAAAAATCTTTTTCTAATTATCCAATTTAGTTCTTTTGTTCTATGGATTTTTTTTTCAATTTCGCCAATTTTATTTTTTAGAGAGCTATTTTCTGTTTCCAGTTCACTAATCCTATTTTTCAAAGATTTTATTTCTTTATCCACTCTGTGTTTAAATGAGTGGGATGACTTCTCCAGCCTCTCTTGCCAAGCCTCCCTCTCCTTTTCCCATTTTACTTCTAGCTCCCTTGTGGGAGCCTTTTTAATTTTTTCTATGAGGTTCATCTGTGCTGAGGAACAGATGATCTCCTCCTTTGGGGATTCCTTTGGAGATTCCCCTGGAGACAGTCTGTCTTTAGTCTCCTCGGGATTTAGAGTCTGCTCTCTTTCTGTATAAAAGCTGTCGAGGGTTAAAGTCCTCTTCAATTTTTTGCTCATTTTGTCAAAGAAGAATCAAAGACAAACTAGCAAAGAAAAAAAGAAAAAACCCCTAAATGGAGTCTTGCTTTTTTTTTTTTGGGGGGGGAAAGAAGGGGGGAAGGGCTGGGTGGTGTTACCAAGCTTCCTCTACAGACTGCGGGGGCAGCAATGAGGCCCTAACAGGACAGCGATGGCTGTGCTGTGCCTGTCCTCTGAGACTCAAAGCGTGCTGAGACACTGTGGGGAAGGGGTGGCCAGGTCCTGAGAGACTCCAGCTGTTTGGGGTTGTATTCTTCACCCTCAGTGTTTTTAGCTTCTCTGCTGGGCTACTGACTTGCTGCCAGGGCAAAGTATCCAATCCTGTAGCAAAGCTCCCCCCTTCTGCCCCCCCCCCGTCCCCCCCACAGAGATGGCTGAGATCACACCTCACCCCCCTCTGGTTTGCTCGGCTGTGAGCTGCTCCTATGCTCTTACTGCCGCTGCCTGCTCTCAGCCTGTGCCCGATCTAAAACTGTCCCCGCCCCCGAGCAAAAACAGACCTTTCCTGGAGAATCTCAAGGATGTCTTCTCTTGGTAACTATTTGTGGTTTTTTTTTTTTTTCAGTCAAGTATTAATTCAGAGGCTTGTAATGAAATGGATTCTGAGAGAAAACGCGGAGCTTACACAGCTGTGTGCCTCCTCTCCGCCATCTTGGCCACTTAATAGTGATTTAACATCTGGATCCATCTCTTCATCACAGGAAATCAGACATGGTTTTTTGGGAAACTTCTGAATGTGACTCATGCCTCGGTTGATCCCTAAGGCATTGTTTGCCCTAGGATCTTCTAAAATGTGGTTTTATAAATTCTCTTTAGACCAAGTAAGTTTTCAAAGAAAACTTCCTAAAAGTGGTTTCATTATTAATTTTTATGCTGAAGTATCAGACATAAAAGAAACTGCAGAACACACCATTAAGTAATGATTGGTTTAATTAACTGGTTGAAGGAAATGAGGATAGATAGTTATGAAGAAGGCTCAGGGAGAATGTGATAACTTTATTCAAATTTGAATTTAAAAACCTACCTCTTCCATAAAGCTTTAAATAAGAGGAGTTTTTAAACCCTAATCTAGCCAGTGTATTTTTTCAATGAACTCATTCATCAATAAGTATTCATTAAGTACCACCTACATGTCAAATCTTTGTGTCAGGGTTAGGCATATTAGGCACTGGGCCTATAGAAATAAAGTAATTATCTGTTCTTAAGATCTTATCAGGTATGTAGAAAGAGAGAACACACAGAAAAATTAATTTATATTCAAAGGAATGTCTAAGAGGAGGAGTTGGAAGCTGAAGGGTCTCCAGTATGAGATGATTTTTAAGTTGAATTATGAAGGATGTTAGGGATAAAAGTTGGAGGTGAGAAGGGAGTGCATTCCAGGCACAGTATGTGTTCATCATATTTTATGTATAATTTATGCACATACAGCCTAAAACATATTTACATGTATATGTACATGTTCACAGGATGTCCCCAAAGTTGAAAATTCAAGTTCAAGCATCACATCTGAAACTCTTACTGGTTGTGTGACTATGTGACCTCTTAGTGCTCTAGGCAACTGGACTACAAATTGCTAGAAGGTTGCAAGCAGTCTATTTGCTTTGGAAGAAGGAATTTCTTTGCTGAGAAATTCCCAATGCCTATGAAGACACAGACCCAGTCCCTTCCATTAGACTGAGCTTGGAGTTTAAACTTTACCACTGACACTTGGACAGTCTGTTGTGTAGACATATGGAAATGCCTTCAAAGGAATGTCAAGAGGAACATGAGATAAAGTATGCAAAATGCTTTTAGGTTTCTTAAAGTACCACATTAAGCTTTTATTTACCTCCTGGGATGGGGGTAAGTTAAGCTTTTACCAGATGACTGCTACACCCAAAGAAAGCACCATCAAAAAAGTCTCTTGTAAACTTCTGAAAGTTTGAGTCTAAGTGATTCCGTGAAAGATAACTCTCCTTCTGTTTCTCTTGGGTGGAAATAAAGAACATGGAATTATTTTGCAGGGAAAAATAATAAGGCTTGTTTTTAGATATGGTAAATTTTCAAACAAGATGAATTACACATTTTCAGCCACAGCTGAAAATATAGCTTTTATTTATACTTATTTATTACAAGCAAGGCTTCTATGTATAGATGGAAGAATTTGGTGGATAGTTATGTAAGCAAAAAGCAAATGAAATTAAAGAACATGAATGAAGCATTTGTATGTTGATATGTTCATATTTGTTAATTTCTGTCAATTATATAATGAAAACATTTTTTTAAAAAGTGAAAGTCGAAAAACTAATCTGATGAGATTATGACAGGGAGATTTTTTTTCAGGGGGAGATGGAAACTGAATTTTGTAGGTGATTTCCTTTATTCTTTACTTGATGTTGCTTATGTAACAAAACTTTAAAGCAAAATTGTTGCAAATGTTTCTAAATACTGACTTTGCTTTTGCACTTTCAAACAAAGGCACTCCCAATGAAATCTAAAAGGACCCAGGATGGAGGTACCCCTGTCCTCACAAAGACAAATTAGACTAACCCTATATGCGCACACATTACTACTCCTTCTTTCAATACTACTCAGCTCAGAAGAAAAATATTTAGCATACTGGGAAGCCATTCAATTGAGAAATACTAATAAGTTGTAATGCCCCAAGGGAAAATTTACCACTGTACATACACACAGATAGCATCTCAGGATCCAGGCATTGAGTTTATAATTTCCTATCCTAGGAAATGGGTGTAAAATGTTAAAAGTCCCAATAAAATGCATGACTAGAGACAAAGTTTGCCAAAGGTCTGCCAGAAATTGAATTGCTGTATGATATGCTGTACTGAATAATTCTATTCTTCTATTTTAAAAAAATCATTGCTTCCATCTTGGAACATAGAAGCTTGTTATAAATTTCTTGACTAGCTTTTAAAAATAGCACTTATATCCTATACAAACTGAGTTCTGGCTATGGCACTTATAACTTTTTAAAAAAATTCTTTTTATGTTTTCCCCCCTGTTTTTTTTTCACTTAATAGTATTTTTCTCCCAATTACATGTAAAGATAATTTGCAACATTCATTTTTAAAAATTTTTTTTGTTCCAAAGTTTTTTGCCCTCTCTCCTACATGTACAATTATTTAAAACATATTTCTATATTAGTTGTGTTGTGACAGAAAAATCAGAACAAAAGGGGAAAACCACAAGAAAGAAAAAACAAAACAAAAAAATGAAAACAGTATGCTTTGATCTGCATTCAGTTGCCATAATTCTTTCTTTAAACATTTTTTTTTTTGGAGGCAATAGGGGTTAAATGACCTGGTTAGATTCACACATCTAATAAGTGCCTGGAGGCATATTTGAACTGGAGTTCTACAGACTGCTTTAATCAACTGCCACTTAACTGCCTCCACTTATAATTTAAGTTAAAGATGGATTGATAGTTTTTCCCTTGAATTTTGTTTTCTGAACTCAAAGTTTATCTAAGAAAAATACATTGGAAGCTAAGAATGAGAGGCTTAGTCAGTACTGCTAAATATATGTGACAGTGATATTTCAATTCTGTATCATATCTTAGTCATAAAAATAATTTCCAACTCTATATTTTTTTAACCCAGATTCTTGCTGGTTCTCTGTTTTGGAGAATATTTATAGGACACCTGTTGAAAGTTTCACAACCAGGTAAATCTTATGGTATATGGGAGAATGTTTTAATATATTCTTACTTTGTCCTTTCATTAAATGCTTTTGCTCTGAATGAACTGCGTTTTCTGGAAGACCAGAGAAAAAGTAAAACACATTGGTAAAGTCAGAAAATGTTTTATTACAATTTTCTTATTCTGCCATTTCATTGAATGCTTTTGCTTTGGACTGTTATTTGGCTGGCAAGAGAACTAAAAATATTAATGGGAACTTATGAATTATTGATTTGAGTGGATGTAAGTCAAGAATGTACTCTGAACTTAAGGAATCAAGTTATTTTACAGGAGTAGAGGAATAGGTAGAGAAGAATATTAAATATTGCAATATGGCGAAGAAACAAGGAATTGATTAATCTGGCACTTATTCCTGCCTCTTTTTTGTTGATTTAGTTGTTTTTTTCAGTTGTATCTCACTCTTCATGACCTTTCTGAAGTTTTTTAGGCAAAGATATGGAATGGTTTGCCATTTCCTTCTCCTAAAGAGGAAGAAACTGAGGCAAACAAGATTAAATGACTTGTCCAGGGATATACAGCTAGCAAGTGTTAAGATCAGATTTATATTCAGGTTTTCCTGACTCTAGGCTCAGTCTTCTCTATCTTCGCTGGCACCTAGCTGCCCCCCAGTTCCTGCCACTAAGTTTTCAAATTGTATTAACTATTACTTAGAATATCCCCAATACTTCTTTTCTTCATATAACCATATTCCTTCCACTTTAAAGGAAAAATACATGATTAGGTAGAAAGAAACATTACACAAGACCTATCTCTTTAGAAGCCTTTTCTGAAGTATGCTTCCATTAGCTTTTCTTATTTTTATCAATGCATTTTCATTTACATTACATTACATTCATCTTATCCATTAGAAGTTCTCTGAAGCTATTTTCTACTTTCTAACTCTTTATACTACCTTCTATATTGTTTTATACACAATAGGTAATTTTTTAAAAACTAAAGATGCAAATTTCAATTCTTATTTATTAAGTCCATTGAGATGAATTGTCCAAGACAAAGACAGAACTTAATTCAGACAACATATGTTAAGCACTTATAATGGTACGATATATCCTGCTGAGCACTGAGGGAAATGCAAAGTTTAGATTTCTCCCTTGGTCATGGTAGGATGATTTTATACCTATAGAAACTTACTTGTGCTTGATCTTATGTTGGTATGATAAGCCACAGCTAGACATACAGTACATTGACCCTGACGTTGTGATGTTATTTTGATCCTCTTTGAGCACAAAGGCTGAATAATAACATAAATAATAATAATACCAATTAACTTAGGAACATTCCAAGGGGGATCACTGCCACTTGCATGAAATCAGGGAAAACTTCCTGAAGTGGCATTTAGAACAAGACTTCTAAAAAAGGGTAGCAATTAAGCTGGTAATAAAGGTGAGATGTATTCTAGGGCAGAAAGAACAATGTAAACAAATGCCCAGTTGAGGAAAGCATTAAGAATGTGTGCAGGAGGTGCCTTGTTTTACAGGAAGAGTCAGGACATAGAATAGGATGTGTCTAGGTTATCCTTATCTCCCTACAACTTCCCTTATTGAAATCCTTCCCTTTAAAAAAAAGCTAAATTTAGGATCTCTTCCATGAATGCTCACTTCTTTCTCCCAAATGGAAGTTGCTCCTCCCTTTTAAGTTTCTAACAATACTTTATCTAGGCTTCTCTTTTGTGATGGCCTTATTTCACTTAATATCAAGTTCAATTATCTTTCCCAGCAGAAAAGATAAATTTTATGAAGATAGAGACTGTGATACATTCAGCTTTGCAGTCCTGGAGACAACCTTACATGAACTATCAATACATTTTTTGGTAGAACTTAATTGCTATGACTGCCTTGCTTAACTATTTGGGTCATAGCAAAATGTTAATCTTTTTTTTTTTTTTTTTTTTTTTTGCTATAACTGCTAAGGAAATCATTTCCCCCATAAATGGTTTCAGAGCTCCAGTTCACTTACATTTGTACTACAAGACCAAGAGTCATTTCCAAAGGAACTAAAAACTTGACAGTGTCATCTGTGAAGTAATCTCCCTCTTGGACTGTGCCTTGCCCTAGAAACCACAAAAGACTTCCCATAGGACCTGGAGAATCAACTGAACAAGCTTCTTTATAAGAACCAGTCATTAGTGTTTTCGAAAGATTCTTGTAAGGACAAATTAGCTGAATTGGTGGTTTTTTCAGCCCCCACCCCCACCCCAATTTGTTTGGAAGTGAAGGATTTTTCTCATAGTTTTAAGAGGTGTTTATCTGTAATGTTATACATCTTCTGTACGGACTACAAACTTACTTTAGGATTGACATTATATTACTAAAGAATGAGTTTTTCAGTTTCTTTGATGAATGAAAAAGAGAGTGGTACAGTGGACTTCATGTAGCCAGAGAATTTGGGGTCAAATCCTGGCTCCGTTTCTACCTATGTGGTTTTAGGCAAGTTATTATCCTCTCCAGACTATTTTCTTATCAAATGCAGTAATATTTGTAAAGTACTTAGCATAGTGTAGACACAACAAATTCTCATTCCATTCTATTTCCTTCTCTGCGCCTCAGTTTTCACAAGAGAAGATTGGACAAAGTTGCCACTAAAATCCCTTCTAACTTGAAAAATCTATGCTCCACTAATGGTAGTCATCTCATCTGCCCTCTCTTCTTAATTTCCTGACTGGTGGTGGAATGGGGAATAAAAGAACATAACTTTAGTATTTTTTTTATTACTGTCTACTTAGCATTTATGAAAGAACATGACATTGTATTTTTCCAGTTGGCTTTAAAAGTCATCAAATCCATCCCCCTTGTTTTTAAGATGAAGGGACACAGAGATTAGGTGACTTGACCAGTCACACAATTAGTTACTTTATATTTAAATCAGGATCTAAATTCAGGTTTTGCTAACTTCAAGTCTTGCAGTTTTATCAACTTCTCCACATTGACCCTCTTTGAATTTTTACCTTTCTTTGTATCTCTAGAGCTTAGCATAATGTATGGCACATTGTTAGCTTTTAATAAATGCTTGCTGACTGACTGAAAGATTAATTAAATGGCTGACACGAAGTTATACAATAGGACCTGTCAACCAAAAAGCAGACTATCCTTGACAGTTCACCTTGTTCAAAGGCATCTAAGCCAGAGGATTCTGAGCCTAGTGTCTCATGACTTAAAAGCTAGTGGGATCATGTGGGATGAGAATGACAGCAGGTTTTTGTTTTTTTTTAAATTTCATCTGGAAGTGCAACAAAGGACAACTATTGATTTCTATCAAAGGGCATTGTTTGTATTCCAGGTGAACAAATCAAGGATTTCAGAGCCATAGCAATTATAAAAGGAGGGTTGTATGATTTAAACTTTTGCCTGAAGTTCTAGAATTGTCTTCATACAATCTAAAGATAAGACTAACTCACACTTCTTAATTGGGGTTACTTATGTTTCTTTTTCCCTCTTTCATAACAAACAGAACTTGGATGATAAATTCAGGTTATAACCATATATTTTGATTCTTGGCAAAGTGCTTTAATTAAATCAGGAATCAAATGTTCCTTTTATGTAAATGTAAATGCATAGATATATAAAGTGTTTGTATATGTATGCAAGATGTTCCAAAGTCTTACTATAGTTTAAAGTATTTTCTCTTCCTCCTCTCTTTTATATATGTATGTTTATTATGTATATATAATACATGAAAATGTGAAAATATGCAGCTAACATACTTGGAATCAATTTTTTTAAAAAGACAGTTTCAAAAAATGGACATCCCACTAATTGTGGAACAGTTTTTTTTTTTTTTTTAAAAACAAACTGTTGTACATAAATGTTAATGGAATATTATTGGGTTGGAAGAAATAATGAGTAAGATAAAGAAAAAAATGGAAATGCTTACATGAATAGGTACAGACTGAAGTAAACAAAGCCAAGCAAAGAATACAAAAGCATAATAGTATTGTTTTTCTGGCTCTGCTTATTTCAGGGGAAAATGGTAAGATTAAAACAATTTAGGCTGATTGCTGAAGAATTATAAAGCACAAGCCTAATACCAAGGAAGCAAAAGAAGAAGCCTTTTCCATTATACCTTAGCAGAGATAGGAGGGCCTCAGATGTAGAACCATGAATGTATTTTCACACTTTTTTGATGTTCAGATTGGTTTGCCAGTTTTTCTTTTCTTCCTTTTTTTCTTTTAAAAAATAGTTTCTTGTGTGGGATGGTTCTCTAGGAATGAGAATAAGGTGGGATTTCAAAAGATGTTTAGGTGACGTGAAAACAAAAGCTAGCAATGAAAAAATATATATTAAAAAGAGAACAAGTTTCAGAGGTATTAATGCTAAATCCCAGATTTTATCATTGAAAAAATTCACTCCTAAACACTTTTCTGCTTTGGAAAGGCCTTTCCAGGGGAATATTACAATAGCTGGGACCCAATTCTGTGCAGTGTTGATGCAGTATGGGGTAGATAGAGAATAGGAGGGTTAAAATTTAGTTTTCTTGGAAAAGAAATTCCAAAAGATGTCACAAATAGTTAGACATGACCAAAATGATTCAATATGTCATATATTATGAGAATCACTGGGTAAAGCTAAAAAAGTTTATACATTTTAATAAGGGAAATAACACCTAAATAATTAGGTTCATAAGATATATGCAGAACAGATGAAGAGTAATCACAGAGGCAAAGGCACTAGAATCTGGTTGGAATGTGAACAGGAAAGACCTTTGAAAAAAGGTGAGCTTTCAGTTGTCTTGACGCTTAACTTGGAAGTTAAGAAGAACTGAGGTAGAGTTCCTGATACCCATTAGCTATATAAGCATGGGCAAGTTACTAAACCTTTTTCAGTTTCTTCTTCTGTAAAGTGAAGAATAACAAAATCTTAAATATTTTCCCCACGGCACTATTGTGAGGCTCAAATGAGACCATGTATGTAAAGCCTTTACAAAGTTGTCTATTGAGAGCTATAGATTGGGACAGACAAGATGTTTCCTGTGTCACTAAAGGAGATTCCCATTTGTTACAGGTGGATAAAAACACACATTTCTATCTTTGGCACCAAAAACTCTTTGTAGTCAATGGTTGGCCTATTTTTCCAGGACCATTCCACAGAAATTTCCTTTATCCAGGTGACCCTCTGGCTAAACTTGCCTGATTGATAATGTTGTCAATCTAAGATACTTCCTCAACCTCATTTTTCTAATGACAAGTAACTTCATTAAGTCTATACTAAAAACACTGGTTCTGTGTCTTAAATCTACCTAAATACAGAGATCTAATTGATCACTCTCTTTTGACCACTAGAAATATATTGAATTTGTTATAAGTATTCTTTGGTAAATATTCACCCATGGCACTGCAGGAATATAATAAAAATGTCTAACTTCCCCCACTTTCAGTTTCCTCATCTATAAAAACAGAAATAAAAACAGTATTTAATTCCCATGGTTGCTGTAAGGATGCAATAAAATAATATTTGTAAAGTGCTTGTAAACCTTAAAATGCTATATGAATTATTAAAGTGCTGTTATCATTATTGATATTACTTTAGTAATCCACCCCAACCAACTTCATTGCACCACAAAGATTTGTTATTCAGTCCAATAACTAGGAAACCTCAAAAAATAATGCAAGTGTTGCAACATTGCAAAAAACAATACAAGTATTGGAACATTCAAAATCCCTTCATTACTAGGGCCAAAAACATAGTTTAAAAATTAATTTTAGTATTAGCATCTGTTTTTACATTACTTTCATTTTTAAGTATATTCATCTCTAACTAAAAACAAAACAAAGCAAAACAAAACAACTTTATGTAATTTTATTGATATAGGGAATGGACTGATAAGAAAACTCCCTCTATCAATTCAGGTCAACATTTTTTTGTGAAAGTGTGGAGAATCACTGAAAGCACTGAGACATTCAGTAACATTTGCATAAATTCATACAAGGCTATTGTGTGTCAGAAGCAAGACCTAGGATTTTTCCATTGTGAGGATGAAATTGTATCATGTTTATAAAGTGTTTTGTAAATCTTAAAATGATACATAAATGCATTATTATTATTATTATAATAAATTAAGCCATCTGCCTCAACTTATTATTTCTATTAATAAGGTACGCTATCACCACATCCATCCATAACAAAGAATTTTTAAAAAGGGAAAAAAGTTTTTTGGCAAAGCTAACCAGACATCAGTTGTTTGACAAATATAGACAATGTTCCGCATCCTTACTTTCTCAATTTTCTACAGGAGGAAGATAGATGTATTTTCTCTTAATTTTTATGGATGGGGCCAAGCTTGATCTTTATAATTACACAACATTCAGTTTGAGGTTTTGGGTTTGTTTTGGTTGTTTTTTTCTTGAACACTATCATAATGGTTGTTTTTCCTGTTTCACTTCTCAAGAATTTTGCGAATTCAATGTTTCTTATAGCATATTAACATTCCAAAATCTACCATGGATCACAATTTGTGTAGCTATTTCCCAATCAATAAGCATCTACTCCATTTTCAGTCTCATAGGACAATGTTTCAATAAGTATTTTCATGAATTTATTTCTATTACTGATATCCTTGAAATTATATGTCTAGCAATGGATCCTCTAGGTCAAAGGATGTGATCACTTTAGTAATTTCTTAGCATAATTTCAAACTGCCTTCAAGAAGAGTTGAACCAATTCACAGCTCCACAAAGAGGATGATATACTCAGGACCTTGAGCTGATCTTTCCAGTCTCTACGCCATCTCACCCCGATACCCACTCATATCAACTCTTCCTTTATTTTTTAAAGGGGAAATTAAGTGGCAGAATGCTGGGCCTGGACTCCTCTTCCTGAGTTCAAATCCTGCTTCAGACATTCACTAGTTTTGTGACTTTGGGTAAATCACTTAATCCTGTTTGCTTTCACTTCCTCATCTATAAAATAAGCTGGAAAAGGGTGAATCACTCCATGTTGTACAGAAGTAAAGAGATTTGAACAATAACAAACATCTTTTGTCATTTTTATCAATCTCCTGAGAATAAAGTGGAGTTGTTTAAGTTTACATTCTGACTTGGAGAAATATTTCATATGATTGTTAATATACTGCAGTTCTTTAGAAAATTGTTTATATTTTTTAGTCTTTTATCCACTGAGAAATGGCTCTAGTTTTTATACATTTGATTTAGTTCTTTATATATTTGGGATATCAGGTCCTTGCCAGATAAATATTTCCCCTTTGATGGTTTTCTTTTTCATCTTGGTTGTACCTATTTTGTTTGTGTAAAAACTATTTAATTTCATATAACTTGAATTTTATAGATGAGTAAGTTCAGGCTCAGAAGGGTTAAGTGATTGCACTAATGTCAAATAACAAGTAAAGAATCTTCACGATTCCAAATTCAGTGGTCTCTCCATATATTGTATACATAGGTAAAGAAATACAAGGTGGTTTTAGGAAGAAAAGTGCAACAATAACTATAGGAATGTAGAAGTCTTGAATTAGGAGTTGGCTCCCAAGCTGAGCCTTGATGTAAGAAGCAGAAGTAAAGAAGGAAGACCTCCTGGGAAGGGAAACAGTTTCTGGGGAAACTGGGAATATTGAAAGCTGAGGAAAAGCTAATAAATCAATTTAGCAGTAATGTGAGTACATAAAGGAGAGCATATGAGTAATAGATGACTCCCCAGATATTACTGAACTTCCTGGCCTCTCCATCTCCTGAATAGTTATAGTTAGTACTTTATACAATGCTTATTCACATTTACATTTTTTGCACCATCTTATTACTATAGGGAGTACTATTTAACAAGTGCCAACAATGTTCAAGATATAGTCCAGAATATGTAATTAGGCATAGTGTCAAAAGGAATTAATTCTAATAGGTTTGAACTATAGCTAAGAGGGTCATTATTTTAAGGATTCAGTTTTGAGCTTACGTCTCACTTTTGATAAAAAAAAATCTTCTAAGAATTAAAAACCCACTTAAGGATTTGTAAAGTAGCCCAAGAAGAATTAGTAAGCATGCCATAAAGTCAGAAGTAATCCTTAACAAATGCTGAAGGAATGTTTGCCCTTATTTCCTAAATTACTGCAGAATCTGTCCTGAGGTAATTATGTCATTTCTGCAAAGTAAACTTTAGCATATCTAGATACTCTGGATATCTCAAATAGCAACTCAAGGGGAAAGTAATAGTTCTGTTAAATAAATTAAAACTTTACAGAACTGTTATTGTAACTGCAAAACATGTGTAATACTGAAATATGTATTTCAGCCTTTTTAGTATTGTGGGTTCCTTTCGCAGTCTGGTGATGACCATGGGCCACAAAAAGGAAAAAAAAAAACTTCAGATGCACAAAATATAATGTTTATAATTATAAAGGAAGTAAATTACAAAGGAAGAGATTTTTAAGGGTTTTTTTAATTTTAAATTTTTTAAAAAATTAAAAAAATTTATAAGCCCTTCCTTGATTATGGACCCTTTAAATCAGAATGAATTCTATACAAATTATTAGTTTTTTGTTTCATGAAGTTTAACAGCCTCAAGTTTTAGTAAACTTTTTGGGATGTGACACAGTGTGATGTAAAGATCCATCAGTCTGGAATACAAAGAAAAGCAAAAAGCCAAATAAATTTCTTGGAGATCTAGTTTAATGGGTGATGCAAATAACTATACACAAATAATCCATGGATAGGATAAATTGGAAATAATCAATAGAGGCAAGATGTTAGAATTAAGAATGATCAATGAAAAGCTTTTCATTTATGGGGGGATTCTAGCGGGGAGTTGAAGAAAAAAGATCAGGGAACCTGGGAGGCAGAAATGAAGAGGAAGAGAATTTCAAGTACAAGGAATAGGCAGTGAATATCCAGAATCAGGAGAAGGGAATGTCTTGTGTGAGGAATAGCAAGGAGGGTAGTGTCATTGCATCTCTTAGAGATGGAGAAAAGGGAATACATAGGATGGATCACTCTCTACCTCCTAAAACTAACAAATTTCTTGATATTCACTTGTATGAGGACTGTCTTATTTTTAGTTGGGGCCCCTAAGTGAGGCTAGTAAATGTATAGCAAATCAAATGGTATTTCTGATGAACCAGAATGTGTAAGCATTTTGTTCTAATTAGCTTTGATTGCAGTAATCTTTGGGGGCCTGATCTGGCAGTTAATACATTTATAAATAAAAACTTTAGAATTGCATAGGCAACAGTAGTTCACTTCCTGACACTCAGGCACGTCATTCAAATGGAGGGGCCTACATGCTCAGGCTAGCTAGGTCCCTACAATGATACCTGTTAAGAACCAACAAGGCTTTTCTGATTTCTATAAAACCCTTTCAGAAACACTAAGCTCTTTATTGCTCATTCAACTTTTATGTCTATGACCTCCTTCCTTCTCCACACAAATACACAAAATACCTAATGCTCTTTGGGGCCTATGGGATGAAGCCAGTTTCCTAAATTTAATAGACAAGAAGAAATTTTATCTCCTTTTCCCTTTAGAAATCAAAGATGGTAGTTATTACACCATTCCCCCCCAGAATGACTCATTTAGTCTACACTACCATTGATTGCAAAATGATGCTGAGCTGTTTCCTCATAATATGTCTCCTTCCCAAGTAGAGTTCTCATTGATATCAAATGAAAAAACAACTGGAAAGAGTAGTGGTTATATTTATAGAAATAAATCAAACTTAATCCAGATGTTTCTAACTTTCATAAAGGCTGAAGAAGAGAACTGACTGTAAATGTCGAAGAATGGCCTTCATTCTCTGAAGTTTGAGAATAGCTGGAAGCCATGTTTCATTCATTCATTGAATTTTTATGGAACATCATTGCAACATTATGTTAAACACTGTGGGGAATACAAATATGCTGGCCTTCAGGGATCTTATAGCAGTGGGCTCCAAACTTTTTTTTTTTTTTTTGATGAGGCAACTGGGGTTAAGTGACTTGCCCAGGATCACACAGCTAGGAAGTGTTAAGTGTCTGATATTTGAACTCAGATCTTCCTGACTTCAGGGCTAGTGCTTTATCCACTGCGCCACCTAGATGCTCCCAAGCTTTTTTTTTTTTTTTTAATTTTGTCATATCAATAAAACATTTCTGAACATGCAATAGACATATATTTACTTACAAATTATATACACGTATCACTTGCATATCATGTCCTTTCTAAAATATACACAAAATAGTACTTAAAAAGTAAAGAATGATAAAATAACAGGATTTAAAAATAATTTTCAATTTTAATAATGCAAAAGTTTTGCTTTCCCATAAACTATATGTATTGGTGAGAGCAATGTTCTTGAATATATTTCATTAATTTTTTAAAACCTTGATTTGACTCTTGGGGATAGAGTTATTTGAAGGCTTCATCCTAACTTCTTTGCCAAGAAACTTGAATTGAGGTAAGAAGAATCTATTTAGCAGTGTGCTGACTGAAGGTAGGGAATCAGTGACACTTCTATTCTGTCAAGAGCCAACTACTCCTGCTGTAACGTTATCTGTAAGTAGTTTGTCTGACAGATATGACTGTTTAAATATACGTATAGATAGATATGTGCAGAAATATTTTACCTTTCAAAAATAGTTTTTGCAAAGGGTGAGAAAAAACAAATACATTCTCTTAATTCCAAGAAACCAGAGTAGTAGAGAGGATGGTGTCTTGGTTATCCACACTCTGACTGTGAGGGGGAGATGCTACTTCCACTGTATATCAGTGAATCCATCTGCTACCACTCATAAACATTCAACTATTTCCAGGGATATTTGTCTTAGACTTGTCTTCACTCACACAGAGACACACATTCATATATCATTATTATCACAATGAGTTCACTCATTTTTTACCATCTAGAAATGGTCTTGAGACCAGTTATTACACTATTAAAATTCTTTTCTATTGAATATTTTATCGACCACTTCATAGGTAGCTATAACAATTGCTTTTCGTAGCTGAAGAAGTATCAGAATATAAGCCTGTTGTACAAAGGCTCACTGAAGTACCCTTGGTATGTTTCCTGGTGTCCTTCCTTCAACAGCAAACAGAACAACAATGTTGCCCTGCATGCTATCCTTTTCCCACGTGATTTTCATCTCCTCTGCTATGCTTGATGATGATTAATGATAATGATAATAACAATAATAATAAAGATGATTATTTTCCTCCCTATCCCTGCCTCATTGCTTATAACTATTATGTGTCAATGCAGCTGAGGGAGGTGGGGATGTTGATCAATTTGTTCCAATAAGCATTTTTCATTGAATCAGATGGAAATCCTGTAGTCATACCTTCCCTCCTGGCATTAGGAGGGGTGCTGGGCTGGGCTCCACTCCTTCACAGCCTTCATCTTCCAAGGATCCTGCCCCCCGCCTGCCGCCACTGCCCCGATGAATTATCATATGCTGGCATCAGTGGCCCAGTGGCGAGCTGGCGGGAGAAGGACTCCGACAAGGCTGACTTTCTCCATGGCTGCATCCGTCTGATGATGAAGACCTAGAAATGAAGTCACTTCAACCTATAATTTGCTTGGGGTTAGAAAGGGAGAATGAGGGTATGCGGTGTTACCCAAAGGTTTACATCAGACCTCAGCCTATTGGAGGGACTGTAATCTCAACTTGGGTACCTCCTGCAGCTGTACAGGCACCACAGGGAAAATTCCCCCTTTTACTCCTCAACATAAGCACACACTGTCCCCAAGGTCATCTTATGGAGATTCCTTTCCTCCCAGTGAAGTGAATGGTAGGCAAGTATTGGAATAACAAGGATGAGATACATACCATTTTCAGATTAGTGAGTTCTAAAAGATACACCTCATGGGTTATGTTATGTAGACTCTGAGGTATACACAACTCACTTTAGAGTTATAGACAGTGAAGAAACACTGAAAAATGCTGAGCATAGGAATGATGTGACACGAGCACTATTTTAAGAAGATTAATTTGTAGTGCTATCCAGGAAAGCCTCCCTACAAAGAATTTACAATCAGTAGAGATGATGAGACATGACAAAAACAAAACCTAATCAGCATACAACACAGGTAAATCCAAAGTAGCAAATCAAGGTTGGCAAGGTCCAGGAACTTAAATTAAAAAAAAAAAAAAAACTTAAAATGATGGGCTTCTTTTGTCATCCATATATTTTATGCATCATTCTGAGAAGGGATCCATTGATTTCACCATACTATCAAAGTAGTTGGTTTTTAGACATGTTTACCTCTTCGTGACCCCATTTTTTTTTTGTTGTTGTTGTTTGTTTGGGGGGTTTTTTGGGGGGAACACTGGCTTGTCATTTCCTTCTTTAGTTTATTTTATAGATAAAGATTAAGTGACTAACTGAAGGTTGCAAAAAAAGTAAGGGTCTGAGGCCAGATTTGAAGGAAGAAGAATCATTCTGACTAGGTCCAGATCGCAATTTACTGCCTGATCATACCAGCTAGATCCATGGCACAAAAACTGGTTAAAACTCTTTGCTTCAAAAGAAGAGGATGATCAGTTTTAGTTTTTTTTCCAGTGTAATTTTGGGTAAGACACTTCTATAATCCTCAGTTTCTTCACCTTTAACAAAGCATTCAATGTGTTTAAATTTATTAAATACATTTATTTAATAAATATGAGAAAAGGCCCTTAAGAAATGATTCCTGAAAGAGTGAATAATTAAATTAATGAATGAAAACAGAATACTTGAAGGGGAATAATAAGAGATTCAAACAGATAAGTAGCTTGAGTCACACTGTGTAGGACCTTGATTATCCTAAATGATTAAAAAAAAAAAAAAAAAAAAAAAAAAAAAAAAAAAAAAAAAAGGTGATAAAAAGCACCATAGGTGAAGAGAACTGAATGAACAAAGAAATGATGTTAGGAAGCTATGGAGACTTTGCAAAGTTCCAATTTTGCTGGCCCAGGTTCTTTTTCACTGAAACAGGCTATAAGTTCTTCATACTTTAGTAGATTGACTTTAGAAAGTTAAGATACAACAATGCAGAGCACCAGGCTTGGAGTTAGGTAGGCCTGAATTCAAAACTACCCTTAGACAACATGTAATCTAACCTAAGGCCTCTCTCAAAAACCTTTCCCACACAGGGAAATTCCAGATCTTCTTACCTCTTGTCACAGTGTTTAAGATTCACTTGAGAATATTCATTACATGATGAGAACTGTAATCTTCATTATGAATGATTCAATTAATTTGGCAATCAGATGAGGGTTGGATAAGAAGCAAACGAAAGGAAGTAGCAGTAAGAGGGACTAGTTAGGAGGCTACTGGAAGAGTCCAGAAAAGAGATGATGGCTTAAATGAGATTCACAATGTGAACATATCACAAAGATAACAGATGTGAGGAAGAATTAACTGGTCTGAGAATGAGTACAAGTGAGGGTCAGGGAAAAGAGAAACAAGTTCAAGCATACATGTGTCATTAACTGATAGGCATATAGATTCTGGAGGACACTTTCAGAGTTCAAAGTTCTCTTTGTGGTTTTTCAGTTGTATGGTCCAAAACTTGAAAGAGCAAGCATCTGACCTGTACTTAAAATAACCGAAAAATTACTTTATTTCTCCAATTTATAACTCCTGGTCTTGAAAAAAAAAATCTCGATAGATTATAGGATTTAGCACTGGAAGAGCTTCTGAAAATAATTTAGGCCCGCTCCTTTATTTTACAAGTATAGAAACTGAAGGTCAGAGAGAATAAGTGATATAGGCAGTCTGAGAACAAAGTCAGGGTTCAGTTCTTTAGCTATAAAAATGGCTACAATGGAATAGATTCTGAGGCACCTTCTGGACAGCTAGGTGGTGCAGTGATTAGAGCATTGGCCCTAGAGTCAGGAGGACCTGAGTTCAAACTAGCTGAGTGACTGACCGTGGGCGAGTCATTTAACCCTATTTGCCTCAGTTTCCTTCTCTGTAAAATGAGCTGGAGAAGGAAATGGCAAATCAGTCCAGTATCTATTTACCAAGAAAACTCCAAATGGGGTTGCAAAGAGGTACTTACACCTGAAATGAGGTAACAACATAAAGATACCTTCTGGCTCTACCCTGCTGTTATTTAGTGGCTCTGAATTTTGTAAAGCAAGGTGATCTCTTCATGTAAGGTATCTTTCTTTTCTCTTTTGGTTCCATTTGAGCACAATGAGATTCTCATAGCTTTTGGAGACAGATAGTAATTCCATATCTTTACAGTATAAAGTCAATTTTCTGTTTTTCTTTTTGAATATTGGAAAGATTTTATTTTACATTTTTGTATGAATAGGTGTTTGGTTAGTAGACTCATTTTTGAAACTGAAAAGACAGTCTTTTCTTTCCTTTCCCAAAGAAAGTCCTTCCCCTGATTTCCCATTAAAAGTTACAGAATGTGAATCGCCACCCCTTATTATAACTCCTGCCCACAAGGAACTTACATTCTTAAGAGGTAAGGTGAGAAGGGGGAAGGGAGCAAAATCAGATGATTTTCAAACCTAAAGTCAATTTTTAGGTGGCTTTTCTGACTTTTCTTTCTAAGTTTGGGTTTGATTTGGGTTTTTTGGCCTAAAGTACCAAATGAGAAATAAGGAGATGAAGTTATAATTCTTTGTTGCATCAAATGGAGTCTGTATTATACAGGGTGCACCAAAAGTCTTAATGTGGTTTTAAGCTTTAATAGCCTCCTTCCCTTTTAGAGAAAATGCCATTCTTACAACCCCTTTCTCTTCCTCCAAAAAAGGGATTTGTTGGGGTGGGTATCAGTATGGTGCTATGGATAAAATAGGCACCACCTTGGCATCACTATTCTGATAATTACTGGAGTAACACTATAGTCAGGAAAGATAGGATGAAGGATCAGGCTATCTGATATTCAGGTAGCAAATAGTTTGGATCAGTTCAGGTACTTTCTATTCCACTCTTTTATTCTCTCTCTTAGTAATGTCTTCAGCTCCTATGAACTTAATGATCAACTCTAGGTAGATGTATATGTACTTAGCCCTAGTCTCTTCCTTAAGGATAAGAAGAATATCTCAAATTCAGCATGTTGAAATAGGAATTTGCCTGATTCTCCTTTATCCTGTATTCCCAATCAACAGTCAGATCTTGCTGACTAAAGATCTTGTTGCCTAAATCTCTACAATAATTCTCAAATATGAGCTCTCCAGAACTCCAGGAGTCCTGATCTATATCTTGCCACTGGACTTAGATGACTCTGGGAAACAAAGTGAAGCTGGTGACTCTGAAAACTCCCCCTTACTCAAATTCAATTCACTAGATGTCATGGCATCCTGTCCCTAATGTCACAGTCTTCTGAGAACAAAGGACAAACAACAACAGTAGCAACAAGTTTAGGACCATATCTTTTTTACCCCAGATTAAGTGAAAAGCCTCTTTCTTGCTTTAGGTCTCTCCCCAATTCAGTCCACCCTCCACATTGGGAATTAGAAGATTTATTTTTAAGTGTAGATCTTACCACATCACTCCCTTACTCAATATATTCCAGTAGCTCCCTATTGCTTTCTAGGCTATATTATATACTTCCTATTGTACTAGCTGACTTCTATACCATTCTAGGAATGCTTTTTAGCATTCTCTCTTGACACTCACCTCATAGAAACCCTCTATTCCTTCAAGGCACAGCTCAAAAATAACCTTCTGTAGGAAGCCTTTCCTCGTATTCTTAGTGATCTTCCTCTCTATTTACGTTGTATTGAATTATTGTACTGATTTTCTTTATATTTATCTACATATACATATGTGGGTATACATGTACAAGGTACTACTATATATAGCATGAATATATATCTACATCTACACACACACACACACACACACACACACACACACACGTGTAACTATGTATAAACACTTACTAACCCATTAGAATGTGCTTTGTATCCTCAAGGCCTAATATAGTGTAAGCATATGGTTGATTTTTTTTATTAAGATCAATTTAAATTTGGCTTGGGTGGAAATAACCCCTGATCTAGTAGATGCCTCCATGCTTATTCTCTCTTTCTCTTTCTCTCTCTCTCTCTCTCTCTCTCACACACACACACACACACACACACACACACACACACTATCCAGTCAGCAGCAGACCTTTTTTTTTTTTTTTTTTTTAAAGCACTGTTGTTGCATTGTGGAGGGAATGAAATTTATTAATTAAACATGTTGGAAATGCCATTAAAAATGAATTATGATAACCCTACAGAGAATGAACAGTAAGAGAAATGAATGATTTAGGGTTCTTCTGAGGGAGATATGGTGGCAGCTTAATGAGGTTAGAGAGATAGCGGCATGACATTTTTGATGTTCTCTTAATGAGAAGTAGGTTACTATCAAAGATGACCCCAACTTGGACTTAGTGCTATAGAATAATATTATCTAAAAGACTTAGGGATTCAAATGATGTACATTATCTCAGTCACTTGCTTATTGAGGACCAAAAACTTATGTAGTCACCTAAAAAAAAATCACAAATTTGGATTCTGAAGGTTGAAAAAAATGACTGATTGGAATTGGAAGCTTATGTTTCATATTGTTCAAAGAAGTTTTTAATCTGGGGTCTATGAACTTTTAAAATATATGTATATTGACAAATGTATTTCAATGTAATTGGTTTCTTTTGTAATTATCTGTCTTATTTTATGTATTTAAAATCATTATTCTGATAGTCCATAGGTTTTTATCAGACTACCATAGGGGATCATAACACAAAAAAGATCTTCTTTAAAAAAATGGGGTGGACTTCAATGATAAAGAATAGTATAGAATCAGTCACAGATGAGGGAATTTAATAATTGCTCTCAGTGCTAATTAAACAGTACATTTATGTCCCTATCTTTTCACCTAAGAAGTTCTACTGGAAAGCAAATACCTCAAGGAGTTTAAAGAAAGTTTTCATATATGCCAACATAATTATGACAGCATTTTTTCTATTATCAAAAATCTGGAAACAAACTAGATGCCCATCAATTGGAGAACAGCTAACAAATTGTGATACATTGATGTGACAGAATATTACTGCACTGTAAGAACAAATTAAGATAAATATGGAGAAATACTGAAAGACTTATGTGAACTTATCTAAAGTAAGAATGAGTAACATTACGTGGATAATCAATTATGAAATGTCTCAGCTTTCTCAGCAATACAATGACCTAAGACAAGTATAAAGGAGTCATGAAGGAAAATGTTAACCATAACCAGATAAAGAATTGATGGAATTTGATTTTTTTCTCTTACTTTATTCTTCCTTATGATTTTTTTCCTCTTTTGATCTGTTTCTTCTTTCACAACTGTGACTAATATGGAAATACATTTATAGGACAGCACAGGTATAAAGTATTATCAAACTAGCTATCATTTTTGAAAGAAAAGAGGGGAAGGAGGGAACAAATTTGGGACTCAAAATCTTGTAAAAATGATACTAAAAATTTTCTTAACATGTAACTGGGGAAAATAATCTATTATTAAAAAAAAAATTAGATAAGCAGAACCAGGAACATAAAATTCACAACAATGAACACAACAATGCAAATGAAAAAAATGACAATACCATTAGCAATGATAACTTAGCACCATGTAATTATGGTAAAGTTTGTCCCCAAAGTAGCCATGAAAAAAATGCACTTTCCTCCTTTCTTAAGAGAAAGGGGATCTATGGTATAGAATCCAGGGGTCCTCAAATTTTTTAAATAGGGAGCCAGTTCACTGTCCCTCAGACTACTGGAGGGCCGGACTATAGTAAAAACAAAAACTTTGTTTTGTGGGCCTTTAAATAAAGAAACTTCATAGCCCTGGGTGAGGGCAATAATCGTCCTTAGCTGCCGCATCTGGCCCACGGGCCATAGTTTGAGGACCCCTGGTATAGACCATTACATACTGTCAAACTCAACTGATGTGTTGGTTAATTTGGTATACTATTGTTTTCTCTTCATCTATTTTAATACAAGGAATGGCCCTTTTGGAAGAGAAAAGAAGAAACATATTTGGGAAGAAGATTATTTTTAAATGTGCACACTGTAGACAAAAACTGAATGGGTATAGACTAAAATGAAATGAAAAATAAGGAAATCATATAGACAATCCAGGCAAAAAATACTTCCACTTTTATGTTAAATATCTAGATAATTGACAAAAGCATGTGGTTTAGCTATTGTATTAATTATTTAACTTCTCTCTCATTCTTGTTCATAATTAAGAACCAGTCTTTTGCTACTCAAAGAAACTAACAATTGAACTTCAAAAATTGGTGGAAAGAAATTTTCACTATTTTTTTTTTTAAAGTGGAAAAATATTTTAAACATTTTTTAAAGGTTTGGGGGAGTATTTTAAATTCTTATCTTAAAACGTTATATAAGACAATTTATTTTAAAAATTGTTTTCTCTATGGATGGGTCCATATACATAAAGAAACATTATGTGACATAATGACTAGAAAAACAATCTTGGGAGGTGGGGAGAGTCAGGAAAACTTAGTTATAAGTCCCATCTATCATACATCTTAGCATTTTCACCACGGCCAAGTCACATAACTTCTCTGATTAAAATCAGTGGAGGGAATGTCCCACAAGGAGAGTTTCTCCAAATAAATCAGTCCACATGATGCCTACACCCTTTCAATATAAATATGCAGAAACTTGACTGATGCTGTCTATGACTCTCTCCTTTCTGAGTTTATGCAATATAATTCTCTTCTGGCTCTTCTTTATGATTGCTTCTTTTCAGTCTCCTTTTGCTGGTTTACCAGTCAGCTCATCTCTGCCTGATGAATTCCCCAAGGTTCATAGGCCTCTTCTTTCTCCATGCTTTCATTACCCTCATCAGCTTTCCTGGGTTTAATTATCACTCCATAATGATAACTCATAGATCTATATGTCTGTCCCGCAGACATCAATAAGATCTATATGTCTGTCCCACAGACATTCAATAAGTCAAAAATAGAAGGCATTTCCTCACCAAACTCATCCAACTTCTAGACTTCCCTATTTCTGTCAAGGGCACTACTATTATTCCATTCTGCCAGATTCATAGGTGTTATCCTTGGCTGTTCACTTTCTTTTGTGTTTTATATTCAATAAGCTGCCAAATCTGACTTTTTAATCTTATATTCAGCCCTTTACAGAGCTACTACCACTCTAGTTCAGACCCTCATCTATCACTTAAATACAAAAGCCTCCTAACAGGTCTCCTTCTCAAAACTATTTCTACTTCAGCCCATCTTCCACATAGCTGTGAAAATGATTTTTCTTAAAATGAAGGTCTGCCCATGTCCTCTATTCAGTAAGCACAGCTTTTAAGGTACTTCACTATCTGGCTCCAATCTGAATTTCTGTTCTCATTTTAAATCAATAGAATGTCAGATTTGCAATAAATATTGATTGATTGATTTGATTAGAATGGAAGTAAATTAGTGGGTGGAGAGAGAAAGAAATCTATGAGTCAACTGGCAAGTTAGCTGACAAAACTAGATCTAAAGGGAGTCATTTCTATATCTCTGAACAAACCTGCCACCTGCCCTAGCACCAACTGTCTGCTGATGGTCTAAGAATCTTTCTAACCCCAGAATTTCATAGCTGGAATGCACTTTTTGGCTCCAAAAATATGTCTGTTAAGTTACAGATGGCATGTAGTTTGGAGACTGGCTTTGCTTCTTTGACAGGTACAGGTGAAAGGTCATAATCCATACATCAAAATTACCCAGAGTGTCTATGGCAGGGGCTAAAGTAATTCTTTAGCTTTGAAGATTTTTGTACACCTTTGGTGTATACTGATAGAAGTGAATGCTTAAGATTGTTAAGATTGTCCCTTTGCTGAAATAAGAGTCCTAGTCACAAGGAACACACAAGGAAGTTCAGCCTAGCACTGTGAACGTTAAAATATTAAGAATTTCTATTCTGCTGTTTTTCTGTCTTCAAGCAAAGAAAATAGATTGTCAACTACTTTTTCCCCACTGTCTTAAAAGACGAATTGAATAACTGTGGGGGAATCTTCTCAGTAATAACAATAGATAACATATATACTTTAAGGTCTGCAAAGAACTTTACACATGTTATTTCATTTGATCCTCCCAACAACTCTAGGAGTTGTCTTATTATTATCTTCATTAATGTCTTATTATTATCTTCATTTTACAGATGGAGAAATTGAGGCTAAAAGAAATCAAGCGACTTCCTCAGGTTCATATGGCTGTTGAGTGGCTAAGACAAGATTTGAAGTCAGAGGTTTATTATTCGAATCCCAAGCTTTGTCTACAACCACAACTAGTTGTTTGTACAGACCAATTTTTCCTTCACAATCCATCCAAGCAGATTGATTATATCATGACTAAATCACTATGTGAACTTTCTTAAATAATTGTTAAATGGTAATCACCAAGGCATCAAATTAATAATCAAAATATAAAATAAGGAAAATAACTTTTTAAATACCAATAAAAACAAAGCTTCCACCAGGTGTCAACCTCACTGTGATACCTAGCTATATCTGGACCGTGAAATAAAGGGAGCCTACCTGAAGACTGCAAGGCTCAGGGACCATAGCACAAGTGGCTTCCTCAGCTCAAACTTTGCTCGTTTGTTCATTAGGTGCCGACCACCAAATATAAAGGCAGCATACAGAGCTGAAAATAAGAATGATTTTTTCCTATAAAGAAAACCAGAAAAAAAAAATATCATGAGTCTCCCATTAGTCATTCAAAGCTGATATCTGGACTCATCCCTAGGTGACAATTTTCTTCCCTTGAAATTAAATCACATTTCATACCACTCCCGCTAACTGAAATCACTGGAAGTTGACAATGCAGGACACATTGAACTTTCTTGTGCTTGAGAATATCCTTCACTGAGGACAGAAGAGTTGAGCTAATTGGACTATCTTTAGTTTCTCTCTTAGTTTAACCAACAAATTTAAATTTGGGGCCAAACATTGGATTTTCTTTTAGAGTTCTAAATTTTTCTTTTTGTATGACCCATAATTGTTGTTACTATTTGTGAAGCCATGCACTTGTCTATTGGATTTTCTTGGCAAAGATAACTGGGGTAGTTTGCCACTTCCTTCTACAGTTTGTCCCCATTTTACAGATGAGGACCTGAAGCAAATAGGGTCTAAACTTATCTAGAGTTACACAGCTAGTAAGTGTCTGAGGCTGGATTTCAATTCAGATCTTCCTGACTCCAGGCCCAGTACTCTATTTACTACACCATTGATAGCTGTCCACTATAATTATGATTTCCTAAAATAAATGTGTGTATAATATCTATAAACATATGTATATATCATATATATATATATACTTACATATAGTTAAAAGACTGCTACTGAATACAAAGAAATAAAAAGAATGTTGTTTAATAATATCTAGCATTTATATGGTATTATATAATTATTATATATAATATATTATGTTATGTAACATATATAATATCCCAGTTATGTGGTATATTATAAGGTTTGCCAAGTATCTTTTTGAATATTATTTTCCATTATTATTACAATAATGCTTGGAAATATGTGCTATAATTATCCTTATTTTACAGATGAAGAAACTGAGGCATGTATAAGTTAAGTTACTTACACAGGTTCACACAGTTTGAAACAAGATTTGAATTGAGATCTTCTTAACTCCAAGTCCAACACTCTATCCATTGTGTCATCTAACTGCCTGAATAAAAAATTTCATTTTTCAAAGTTGATTTTTGGTATCCGTCTTAGGGCAATTAAAACTGTAGATACATAAAAAGTAGATACTGTGCTGTGTCTGGAGTCACGAAGACTTGAATCCAAATCTAATCAGAGATACTTGTTATCTCAGTTTCCTCATCTGTAAAATGAACTGAAGAAGATAATGGCAAGCTATTATCTTTGCCAAGAAAACTTCAAAAGGGGTCATGATTTTTGGCCACCCAAAACAATCTACTTTTCCATATTGCTAGCTTGGAATATTAAAGAGAAATCATCATCCAACCTAATAGATCTAGAACTGGAAAAATCCTTAAAGAGCCATTTAGCATAATCCATTTATTTTACAATAAGGAAGCTGATGTTGAAGGAGCTGAGATGTACTTACATAGTGCTAAGCAAAAAGCCTAAAACATACTAAGGTATGTATGCATCTGACTGGAACAATTTGTCAATCAAATTTGGTATAGAAAATTTCCTTCATGAAGAAAAGTTGAGTTTGAAATAAATGTTTTCAAAAGATATCGTTGTATGGGAGAGATGAGGAAATTGTTTTCATATTACTAAAGTAACACTCCTCTAAATATTTTCTACCATGGTGACAAGGCCATGGACAAATGCTGTGGTAACACAATTTTGTTGGATTCTTTCCTTGACAGTAAAATCTGAAAACCTTTCTAAACTTATTGTCTATCATGGTAGAAACTGAAAATAAAAAGCATTACAAAGTAAAATGGTGATAGTAATGATGAAAACCGCCTCAAAGATTAGATCAGAAACAATGTAATACAGTAAACTAATGGGAAAAAGTCAATCTTCTGAATATGGATTTAACAGAGATTTTTGAAATAATCTAACAATACATTCCAAAAAAGAGAAACCCTAAATGCACTTCCAAAAAGGAGAAAAGTGAATTCCTGGGCATAAAACAAAAAATAAAATGGGTTAATATGAAATACATTATCTGCAAGTCTTTCTATATTTTCTAACTGCTGGCATGTTTTGTTGACTTATAAAGGGTTGGCTCATATCTTATTTACATAGAAAGCATTCCTACTGAGTGGATACCCATCAATTGGAGAATGGCTGAATAAATTGTGGTATATGAATATTATGGAATATTATTGCTCTGTAAGAAATGACCAGCAGGATGATTTCAGAAAGACCTGGAGAAACTTACATGAACTGATGCTGAGTGAAATGAGCAGGAGCAGGAGATCATTATATACTTCAACAATAATACTATATATATGATGATCAATTCTGATGACCGTGGCCCTCTTCAACAATGAGATGAACCAAATCAGTTCCAATAGAACAGTAATGAATTGAACCAGCTACCCCCAGTGAAAGAACTCTGGGAGATGACTATGAATCACTATATAGAATTACTAATCCCTCTATTTTTGTCCACCTGCATTTTTGATTTCTTTCACAGGCTAATTGTACACTATTTCAAAGTCCGATACTTTTTGTACAGCAAAATAACTGTATGGACATGTGTGTATATATATATATATATATATATAGTATTTAACTTATACTTTAACATATTTAACATATATTGGTCAATCTGCCATCTGGGGGAAGGGGTGGGGGGAAAGAGGGGAAAAGTTGGAACAAAAGATTTTGCAATTGTCAATGCTGAAAAATTACCCATACATATATCTTGTAAATAAAAAAAAAAAAAGCATTCCTATTTAAATTAATGTAATATAATTATTGACTTATCTGGCTAACATGTAAAGCAATAACTATGAGAGAATTTGCTCAGCAGTGAGAGCTTAATAATCCACCTCACTGAGTTTTCCTAAAAATTCTTCTGGCCAATCTGACATATTGTCATATGAAAAACCAGCATAATTTTGTTGGGAAGAACAATTCAATTTTCCCACTAACTGCAAATTCTAATTAAAATAATTATAGAATTAGACTTTTAATATCATGTAGTAGAGGTGATTTTTTAAAAAATTATTTCAGGGAGACTCAAGCTATCTCTAAATATGGAAAAAGAAATGAAGAATTAGATGTATCCAGGAAAAAGTATTTGAGGATATAAATTAAATAGCTATTGCCTAAAATCCACTTTTGCTAAGACATAACCATAGAGGGATGGAGAGAATGAACCTTTCTAATGATCATGAAAACCAATTCTTTATGTGTCAACAATACATGCTAGTAGTTCAAGTTCTGTCATACACCTAAGACTGTGTGATTTCAAACTCATAGGCATCTCTCTAAGTCTCTAAGTAGTATGCTAGTTCTGTATTGGTAGAGGGAATATACTAATGAAACCAAAAATACACACAGGATTTGAAAATGAGTGTTTTCTTCCCAACAATCCCACAAGATAATGTAGCAAAGTGGAAAGAACTTGAATTTGAATTTGGCTTCAGAAAAACCTAAATTCAAATCCCACCTCAGAAATTATATGAAGTAAAGCTTTGGGCCTCAGTTTTCTTATGTGGAACAGAGATGACAACAACATTGCTTCCCAGGGTTACTATTAAGATCAAATGAGATATATACTTCTTTGGAAACTAATAAAATGCCATATAAATATAAGCTATTATTATCTCCATATGAGAAAACTGAGACACAGAAAGATTTAAGAAAGCATGTAACAAACATAAATTACCTCCTACTGTTCCCCAGCCACATATGATTTGCTTACACTCACACGGGAAATAAGGTTAGAGTTGGAACCTGAAACCAGGTCTTCTGACTCCAGTTTCAGGATTTGTTTCACTACACTAAGGGACAATGATTCTTCCCTTTTAGCTTTAGGACAAGTACTTAGAGAACTAGTGAGTGGTCAGCAATCTTTCTCTGCATTCTCAGAACTTGGTTAAGCTAGAGTTTTTCCTCCAACCCCTTTGAAAGATTCATAGACTCTCTTCCACACAGTTCTAAGGCTATTATACACACAACCTGTTCAATGATCACACCAGTTGTAAACCAAATATCAGTGATTTCCATAAATAATAAACTTTTAAGAAGGGGGTAGTTTCTACTATTTCTCTATTCTAATTGTTCAAGTCAACTTAGTGTACTGAGAAGCTAAAGCTGAAAGTTGGATCTTTGCCAGGGATGTGCTGGAGCCAGCTTTTACATGTTCCTGGGAGTCAAGTATTAAATTTCCAGTGTGAGCATCTTGGAAACTGGCAAGTACTACAAATCAGGATTTGATTTGTTATTTTGTTGATCATCAGGAGGCAGCTAGGTGACTCAGAGATTGGTGCAGTGGACTTAGAAAGAAATTGGTTCAATCCAGCCTCAGACCCTCATTTTAGACAAGTCACTTGACTTGTTTACTTTAATCCACTGGGGAAGGAAATGGCAAATTATTCCAAATATCGTTGTCAAGAAATCATGAAAAATCAGACATGACTGAATAATAACAACAATTGTCTAGACTTAAGTGACATCCCCCACAGAGCTGGCTATTAAACATTTATCAGTACACCACTGATCTTATCATGGGGCTTGTCACAAAGCAGGTGCTTAATAAATGTTTACTGACTGACATCAGAGCTAACAAATGGCCAACCAACCTTTACTGAATGACCTGAAGAAAGAGGGAACCAGCTTTAGAATAGCCCATACTATTGTCAAACTAGTCTAATTATTATTAATTATTTCTTGAAGTCTATATTTTCATCTTTTTAACATCTACCCATTGTTTTCAGTTCTGCCTCTGGGGATCAAGCAGAACAAACCTAAATATTCTTCTGTGATATAACTGTTCATATATTTCAAGATACCTCATCTATCAAAGAATTAAGAGATTTATGGAAAGGAAAAGTTAATTTTATAAGAAGGGGAATTTTTGAAGCTGATGGTTGAAGATTAAAGAAAATAAAACATAGGTACCAAGTAATAGAAGAAAGATTTGAATCTGTCATAGGGCTATTTCTCCAGAGATGACATTTGGTGTAACTCCCCTTTACATGTGAGGAAACTAGGGCCCAGATAAGCTAAATGACTTGTTCAAGATAGCACAAGTAGTAAGCCACAGAGACAAAACCTGAACCTTAGTTCTATGATTTCAGAGGCAGCTCTCTTTTTACTTTTACTATCCTCCCATAAGATAAGAATGCTGGACTACAGGCTGATAGTTATTTCCCACTCTAGATATGTAATCATTCTTGTTCATTTTCAAAAAGGACCAATGACATCATCAGTGACGACTGGACTTATGTATGCATTAGATTTAAATGAGGCAGAGTTGTGCAAAATCATTAGCCTCACTCCTCCACAGCCATTGAAATTCAGTGCAGGATAAAAGTCAAGATGGCAGGTGATGGCCCCTGATGCAGTGGATGATGTTGGCTTCTTTGATATATGACCAAACTCTAAGCTGGCCAAAACACCTGCTTCAGTTGCCTTCATGACTGGCAGCCAATGATGCTGGCCTTCTGTCTATTAGGGAGTTATCCTACTTAGTTACCCCAGCATGGAAAGATTTCCCCAGGAAGAATGGGATAAGGATTAGATCCGTCAAAAAAACACCCTTCTCCTGAAACTTAGTATAATTACTGATATGGCAATATGATTCCATCTCTATAGGAACTGCATCCACCAATGCACAGTATCATTAGGTGGCTCAGTCGACCAAATATTGGACTTGGCATCAAGAAGACCTGAGTTCAAGTCCTTCCTTTGATACTTTCCTTGAGAAGTTGGGCAATTCACTTAACTTTATGAGCCTGTTTCCTTATCTGTAAAATGGGGATAATAATAATAATACCCAATAATACTACCTATCTTACAGGGCTGTTCTGAGGATTGATTAACATCTATAAAATGTTTTGCAAATCTCAAAGGGCTGTGTAAATGATAGTTGTTACTAACCACTCCACCTAGTAAATGATCTCTAGGAGTCCCTGCCATAGATAAGATGATTTATCATCTGGTGTCCAACCTCTTCAATGTAGCTAGTTCTTGAGCAACAGACAGCTGATTTCTGGCTTGCTCTTGAAGTCTGCCAAGTTTTGTAGGACATGCCCAGAACCTGCACTCTGAGGGTACAGCCTTCACAAACCTACGCCATAATGAGGCTTTGGAATAGAATTTCTATGGATGATGGATGTCTATATATCTCTAACTCTTATCTTTCTCTCTTTCTATACAAACTTTGTCCTGTTCAGGGTTTAAAGAAAAATCTATTAATAATTCATGCCATGCACTAATACATTGTTGATGGAACTGTGAATGGATCCCGCCATTCTGGAGAGCAATTTGGAACTATGCTCAAAAAGTTACCAAACTGTGCATACCCTTTGATCCAGCAGTGTTTCTACTGGGCTTATACCCCAAAGAGATACTAAAGAAGGGAAAGGGACCTGTATGTGCCAAAATGTTTGGGGCAGCCCTGTTTGTAGTGGCTAGAAGCTGGAAAATGAATGAATGCCCATCAATTGGAGAATGGCTGAGTAAATTGTGGTATATGAACGTTATGGAATATTATTGTTCTGTAAGAAATGACCAGCAGGATGAATATAGAGAGGACTGGCGAGACTTACATGAACTGATGCTAAGTGAAATGAGCAGAACCAGGAGATCATTATATACCTCAACAACAATAGTGTTTGAGGATGTATTCTGATGGAAGTGGATCTCTTCGATAAAGAGAGCTAATTCAGTTTCAATTGATCAAGGATGGACAGAAGCAGCTACACCCAAAGAAAGAACACTGGGAAATGAATATAAACTGCTTGCATTTTTGTTTTTCTTCCCGGATTATTTATACCTTCTGAATTCAATTCTCCCTGTGCAACAAGAGAACTGTTCGGTTCTGCACACATATATTGTACCTAGGATATACTGTAACCTATTCAACATGTAAAGGACTACTTGCCATCTGGGGGAGGGGAAAAATCGGAACAGAAGTGAATGCAAGGAATAATGCTGTAAAAAATTACCCTGGCATTGGTTCCATCAATAAAAAGTTATTAAAAAAAAAAAAAAAGGAACTACGTTCAAAAAGTTATCAAACTGTGCTTACCCTTTGATCTAGCAATGTCTTTACTAGGCTTATATCCCAAAGAGATCTTAAAGGAGAGAAAGGGACTTGTATATGCAAAAATGTTTGTGGGAGCCTTTTTTTGTTGTTGGCGTCAGGATGATTTCAGAGAGGCCTGGACAGACTTACATGAACTGATGCTGAGTGAAATGAGCAGAACCAAGAGATCATTGGACATATATGCCAACAGCAAGATTATACGTTGATCAATTCTGATGGATGTGGCTCTTCTCATCATTGACAAGATTTAGGCCAGTTCCAATGATCTTATGATGATGAGAGCCATTTACACCCAGAGAGAGGACTGTGAGAACTGAGTGTAGACACAACATAACATTTTTAACTTCTTTTGTTGTTATTTGCTTGAATTTTATTTTCTCTCACTTTTTTCCCTTTTTGATCTTATTTTTCTTGTACAGCAAAATAATGGTATAAATATGTATGCCTATATTGGATTTACATATATTTTTATCAAGTTTAACATATATTGGATTACTTGCCATTAAGGGGAGAGGATGTGAGGAAGGGAGGAAATTGAAACACAAAGTTTTTCAAGGGTCAATGGTGAAAAATTATCCTTGCATATGTTTTGAAAATAAAAAGTTTCAATTAAAAAAAAATTTCATGTTATGGCAAGTAGTTCCTGTGTTAGTCCCATTGGCAGCATTCTATTGTGTGTGTGTGTTTTTTAATTGAATTAATGGAACAAGGTAAATAAATAGTACATTTCTGGAAGATAGGGAATATATTTTCTTACCTAATTGGAAAGCACAGCATCCAACATAATAAAGTGCTATTCTTATAGTTATTATATAAATCATGAAACTAGGGCTGACCACGGTCATATGAGGTATAGCTCATTAATATCTGAGGCAGATTAGAAATCTCCCTACCATTTTAATCTCCCATACCACCTAGCTGTCCCAATTCCAGCAAGCATGTGAATGTACAATAAATACATTCTTAGATGATTAGAGATAGCATCTCTAGTAATAAACAAACAAACAAAAAAAAAATCCACAAAGAAATGATAGTATGTTTTGGATTTTTTTTTCCCTATGCTTGTCTTTGCTCTGCCTTCTCATTCAGTTTTTGGAGTTCTGCCTCTTCTGAATATTTCTACCTGGTTCCAAATCTTTTCTAGGAATCTCTTTTGATTCTACTTTTGATTGAGTTTACTGAATGCCTCTAGGTTATGCTTGCATTGCTGCTGAATTTTGTACAAGCCTGAGGGAGGAGGGATATGTAGTGGCGTGGTGGTAGGAAAACGGGATTGAATATTAAAAAAAAAAAAAAAAAAAAATCACACCATTGCATCATACCACATTTTTTCTCAGTTTTAGGACCACTAAAATTTATAATTGGTGAGATTCTGTGCCATCTTCTAGTTTCTATGCTTACTGCCCCTATGCTCCAACCATCAGGCAAATCTATTTTCTAACTGTCAAAGCTGACCTCCTTATTTTATGGTAAGGAAACTTTGTCAAGAGGATTTCAACATAAAATAATTATTTCTAAACACTTTTGTGTTTAATCTATGTACCAACAACATGAAGTCAACATTAAAATCTCAAGTGGTTGATTTTCTGGCTTTTTTATTTGTGGAAAATTAAAAGAACCGTGAATATGCAATTCAGATCGATAAAAGTTTGTGAAGACAAAAGCAGCAAGGAGCCCTCTAAGCCGACAGGATACAGAATAATTCAGTCTGTTAGGTTTTTATTTGGGTGAATTAAAATTAAGATGTCTCCCTGGGAAATCTAGAGAGGCCAAAATTCTATTAGAGTAAAAGAATAAAAATGTGGCTACTTTATGTGCAAAAGACTTTCCTTATCTTAGTTATTTATGCAGTGTGGGGATCTTTAATTTTTTAAGGCACTAAGTTAGCTGGGAAGCTACTTAATTAAGAAAGTAGAATGCATTCATATTCACCCAAGAAGCAATATGGTACAATAGAAAGAACCTTGGATTTTGAATCAGAAAACCTGGATTGAAATCCCAATTCAGCCATTTAGAACTTCTGTGATCCCATACAAGTTTTTACATTTCTCTGGGCTTTAGTTTCCTTCTTTAGAAAATTAAAGAGTTGAACTACATGGTTTCTAAGGTCTATTCCAGTTCAAAAGCTGTGATTCTATGATTCTAAGAATCTAAAGGCAAGATTTCTTTTTTTTTTTTTTTTTTTTTTAATAAATTTTATTTTATTTAATAATAACTTCGCATTGACAGAATCCATGCCAGGATAATTTCTACACGACATTATCCCTTGCAATCACTTATGTTTCGTTTTTTCCCCTCCCTCCTCCCCCCCCCCCCCCAGGATGGCAAGCAGTCCTATATATGCTAAACATGTTGCAGTATATCCTAGATACAATACATATTTGCAGAACCGAACAGTTCTCTTGTTGCACAGGGAGAATTGGATTCAGAAGGTAAAAATAACTCGGGAAGAAAATCAAAAATGCAAATAGTTCACATTCATTTCCCAGTATTCCTTCTTTGGGTGTAGCTGTTTCTGTCCATCATTTCTCCAATGAAACTCAGTTAAGTCTCCTTGTCAGAGAAATCCACTTCCATCAGAATACATCCTCATACAATATCGTTGTCGAAGTGTATAATGATCTCCTGGTTCTGCTCATCTCACTTAGCATCAGTCCATGTAGGTCTCTCCAAGCCTCTCTGTATTCATCCTGCTGGTCATTCTAAAGGCAAGATTTCTTAAGAGAATACCAAACAGTGCTTTCATAATTCTTAAAGGATCTGAACAGCGTCATGAAGAATAGTTGAGAATTCATAACCAATATTTGTTCTTTCAACATGAAGCTACTTAATTTGTTCATGAACAAAGAATTCTTGAATATGAACATTGTCTAATACTACAAGAGGATAGTTTCTTCACTGGGTTTGTAATTTAATCTATAGGTTTCCAGTGATGTAGATCATTATTCATTGATAGCACTATTTTTGTCATTCATTCTTAGGCTTTTCTCCAGATCTTAAAATTCAGACAGCATTTTGGATATCTATTATTTCTTAAGCTCATCATGTGGCTAGCCTACTTCCTTTTATTGTTATATGGTTCTTTAATGATATTACCTATCTTATCTCTAAAAATATCAGTAATGCCCTAGAACCTATTTATATACAACATGCAATTTGATTTTTGATTGATTCACTATTTTGGTTCTGTGGAGATTGTGGCATGATTTGCAAACATATAACAAATAATATTGTTATCAAAAAAGATGGATTTTTATTTTTGGCAAATTTTGTAGGCAATGATTAAGTGAAATCTTGTCTACTTTAATCCTATGTCTTTCTCCAGTGGGTGGGATATATACAGACTGATAGACCAGCTCTATGAGCTGTTTCATTTGTCATCATTAAGTATTATATGTGTTAACACCTATTCTTCATCCACTTAGTTTTTCTTATGTGAAAGGATTGGCTGAACTCGAATTACATGAGATTCTGCAATATTCCAAGAATTGACATGATCAGTACAATGTCACCCCCCATGTCATTTAAAATATATTTATGAATTCACACCCATCATTAATAATTCATTGTGAAACAGTTCTCAAAAGAATGACTGAAAGGAGAAAGACTGCTTCAAATTAGAACTCACCAGAGAAATACAAATTAAAACAACTCTGAAGTTTCACTCATATATAAAAAAGAGATAAAGATGATAAAAGATGGTAATAATCAATGGTGGAAGGAATGTGGGAAAACCTATACAGTAATCATTTGTGGGTACGGCTGTGAATTGGTCCGACCATTCTGGAAAATAAGTTGGAAATTAGACTAAGAATGGTGTCCAAATATAGAAGTTCCACTACTAAAATGTTACAGACTGAAAGGTACCATATAGGCAAGAAAATATTCATGGAAGCACTGTTGGTAGTAGATTACTGAGGAATGGCTAAACAATGCATTATTATGTTAAGATATGATTAAAAAAAAAACAATGAATATGAAGAATTCAGAGAAAGATGTAGATTGATAGCAAGTGCAAAAGCAACCATGTCTTACCTCCAGTGCTGGGAAAGGAAATGGCAAACTAATACTCTAAAGGGATGAGGAATAATTGGACATGATTGAACAGCATTAACATAACAATAAAAATTCAAAGAATAACGGGAAAGCAGAAACTGAAATTAAATAGCCCCTGAGAAGAAGGTAAGAGACTATAACTGTAGTCTGTACTCACTGTCAGATTTGACTGATTTGTTGGATAATTTTTTTCTAAATTGTTAAAAAAAAAAAAAAATTCACTGTTATAATGGACAGCTCTATGGATAAAGAATTAGAATGGCCTGTCTATTAAAGGATTTTTTAAAAATTCAGTTTTATAAGCCCAACCTAATTCATAACAAGTTCAGGATAAGGTAAGGTTCAAGGTTCAATAAGCACTAATTCTAATTTAATCTATGTTTGGTCCAAGAAACTAAATTATGTGTGATTTTGGAGATTCTTTCATTTACAACAATTTTTTTTCAGTCATATTTTTTCTTCAAATGCTGATTTAAAGTTCTCATTTTCCTATTCTTGAAAACAAAGAAAGTGATGAAATCATCCACTGTCATTTAGTCTAACTATGAAGCAGACCATTGAAGCAGGAGTTTTAGTCTGATAGCTTCAGTGAAATTGATTTATCATTCTCCTTTAGAAAAGTGTCCTTCACTTCACAAAAGAGATGTATTGCTGAAAGTTGTCCAACATGATCTTTAATGTCTACTATGTGTCAAGAGCTAACAGTTATTGTCCTTGCAACAACCCTGGAAAATAGGTATCATTATCATCTCCATTTTATAAATGAAGAAACTGAATCAAGCACAAGTTAAGTGATTTGCCCTAAGTCATACCTCAGGCTATTTTTGAATTCAGGTGTTTCTAAGTACAGGCCCAGAGTTCTATCCACTGTGCCAAATAGTTATCTTGGGGGGTATGTTGAATTTGTACTGGTATTTTTATTTCTATTATATTATTGCCATTCCTAAGAGACAGCATAGTTCAGTAAAGAGAATACTGAATTAGGGATCATGGAGGAGTTGGATTCAATTTTTGGCTCTACCATATACTAACTGTGATTCTGGACAAGCTTCTACATCTGTAAAATGAGTGGATTAGACTAGATAGATAGTTTCTAAGATCTATCTTTAAATCTATGGTCCTCTTCTACAGTCAAAGATCTTCTGAAGACAGAAAAAAAAAGGCCCCAGTCCATTACTAGTTCAGCAGGTCTAATTTTAAATTACACAATTTGTGCAATTTGACTTGTCCTAAATGCAACATAACCATGACATTTGGTCTTGGAGTGACATTAATGAGAGCTGCGCTCTACAAGGAATTCCTGGAGTTTGTAACCAGGAGATTAAACTCTATGACAGTATAAAGTGGATCAGCTTTAAATTTATTCTTTTATTGAATTTAATAACAATCTCATGTTTTTATTCTGTTTCTGGATTTAAAGACATTTTCTTTGTACTAGGCAGTTTGTGAATCACACTGTACATTCTATAGAAGGAATTGAACTCTTGAGGCACTAAATGATTTGCTCAAGGAATATGAACACAGGTGTCTGAGGGCAATAGTCATGACTATGACTCCATGACAGCAGACTAACCATATCACCATACCAAGACTATGCTTCTTTTGAAAATATGGTCACCTATTAAAGAGTTAATATAAGTTCTACTTTTAAGAACGCTTATTTGGATAAAATGTTAGGAATCTAGCTTTGACACCCTGACTTCCCATGAGTATCACAAAAAAAATGCTTAGTTTTAAATCTGTCATGGGATATGCCCTTAAAGAGAAGTTGCCATTTAAAGATTGGGAAAGGGAAGAAGCTTTGCTATTTACATTAATAAGTTGATAGAATTAAATAGAAAAAATTAAGCTAGAGATGATCAATTTCAGAGAGGGAGCTAAAGATTATAATAATGACAAAAAGAAATAAAATGGAAAAAAAATTCTTCAAGACCATTTTAAGAAAGTATCAGTTTCCAAAATTTTTGGAAGGGATGAGGTAAGAATACTATTAACACTGAGGAAAAAGCAAGAAATTAATGAATGACTTTATTTCAGAGACAGATTTATCAAAAATCACATTTACGAGAGTTCATTGCTAGACCTTAGCTCTCATTATGCCTCTTCTCTTTGGATTTGTTGAAAGGAAGAAAATTTCTGTTCTAATCAGAACTTTTAGGTTAAATTTACTTGATGTAAGGAACAACTTCTAATAGTTAGAATTATCTAAAAAGAATAAGCTTCTTGAAAAGAAGGCATTGAAGGTGTTCCAACAAGGTTGGCTAATCACTGTCACTGTCATAGAAAGGACTACTACTCTTCACATATGGGTTGAGAGAGATCATTTCTGAATTTCCATCTTTGCGATTATGTCCTTTTGTCAGCTTTTAAAACATCACTAGATACCAAAAGTCAACTTTTAAAAGGTGATTTCTAAAATAACCAAGATAAAAAGAATAAGAATGAGAAAAAAAGAATTTGCATTCTAATTTATTTAAACTAGTTTTTAAAGAAAAAAATGGGATATAAATGGAAGGACATAGAAACCAAGTGCAATAATTTTTAAAAAAAAGTTTTAAGTGATTATTTATTGAGTACTAAATCAGGCAACTGCGGTTACAAGACAACCAAAAAAGCACAAAAGCACCTTTGTCCAAATTAAAACAAATTTGAGATACCATTTTATACCTCTCAGATTGACTAAAATTATTGAAGAGGGAAGTGATAAATGTTGGAGGAGATGTGGAAAAAACTGGGACATAGTCATTGTTGGTGCAATTGTGAACTGGAGAATTCTCCAGTTCTGAAGAGTTCATTATGGAGAGTTAATTATGCCCAAAGATTTATTAAACTATCTATCCTTTGACCCAATAATATCACCACTAGATAGATCTAAAGATAATTAGGGGGAAAGAACCTACATGTTCTAAAATATTTTTAATAGTTCTCTTTGTGGTGGCAAAATACTGAAAATTGCAAGGGTTGGAGGAATGGCTAAACAAGTTGTGGTATGTGATTATGATGGAATAGTATTGTGCTTTTGTAATGCCAGAAAAACTGAGGCAGGAGAGAGATTAGAGAGTTTTTAATATTTTGTTAATGAGAGAGTAAAATTGACTGGACAGGACTCTCAAATTATCCAGTCAGACAGAGATAAAGATATACTGGGACCAAGGAATCCATGTTGGTCCCAGGGCTGGAGGAGACTGTCAACTCAAAGAATCCAGCATCCAGCCGCCAGCCGCCAGCCTTCAGCAATGAACAGAGGAACCGCAACTTATTAAATATCTCTTCTCTAAAAAAATGAAGGGGTAAGAAGCTCAGGAAAACTTCTGTCAGGATGGGGGAGGCCATAAATCCTAAAAACCCAGAGACAGGATGTCTGAATACACAGAAATAAAGATGTCAATGAGGTATCTTGGAATATTTTAGAGGGATATTGTAAATTCTTGAGGGCAGAAAAGAGTCAAGAGGTCTACTCTCTTGTTTGTCTTGCTAATTTATAACCTTAGAGCAAATGGTCCTCAGTCTTAATGGCCCAGAGCCGGGTTTATAACTAAGGAGATTGAGACAGAGACAAGGGAAACTAGTGCAGGGAAACTGAGTCAAGACAGTTAAAGAGAACTGTGGCATAACACTTTAAGAAATAATAAGCCTGATGGGCTTAGAAAAACATAGATAAACTTGCATGAAATGAACAGGACAAAAAGTAAGAGCAATAGCAATTCTATTTTAGAAGAACTTTGAGAGAATAAATCATTTCAACTATTATAAATACCAAAATTAATTACAAAGGACATATGAAGTTAGATATTATCTGCATTCCGAGAAAGAACTGATAAAAAGAATTATGTATAGAATGATTTCTCTCTCTCCCTCTCTCTTACACATGTCTAATGATGGTCATCTCTAGGGCAGAGAAGGGAGAAAAATAAGGAAAAAGAGGGAAAAAATTTATCTTATAACTTTATTATATATTTAAAAGGAACAGTAAGTTGTAAATAGTAGATTTGCAGTTTCATGTACAATTATCTTTTTTACTATGCTGTTATGGAAATGCTTCTTTTATTCAATAAATTAAAAATTAAAAAATTAAAAAGTAACTTTGACCATACTATTTGAATTAATTTGCCCAGATGAGAGATGATGATGGTTATCATTTATATTATGCTTATTATTTGGCAGATACTGTGCTAAGCATTTTACAATTATTATTGCATTTGATCCTCAAAAGAACCCTTGAGGTAGGAAGTATTATTATCCCCATTTTATGAATAAGGAAACAAGTAAACAGGGATTAAATTACTTCCCCAGGATAATACAGCTAGGAAGTACATGAGACTGAGTTTAAAGTCAAGGTTTTCCTGACTAAAAGCTCTGTAGAGGGTTGAAACTCTAAGGAAGCACTTAAGGCTAATTATTTGATGTGAGACAATGACTCTATTAGCATATGTTTGGATAAATGGCTCTTCTCCCCATTGGTTACCCACTCCAATAACTGTATGTAGCTTATAAGCCCCCATTAATGTGCTTTCCATTAATAATCAGCCAAAAGACACAACGTTCACACCTTTTGTCTTTCAGTTGTTTCAGTCATGGCCAATCTATGATCCCATTTGGGGCTTTCTTGTCAGAGATACTGTCATTTTTGCTGGAGATTTGCCATTTCCTTTTCCAGTTCATTTTACAGATGAGAAAATTGAGGAAAAAAGGATGAAGTAACTTGCCCAAGATTACACAGTCAAAGATTCCCAAGATGTCCAAGGTTCAACATTCAAAAGATGCGGTTTCCTGACTCCTGGACTGGCACTCTTTCTATTGTCCTACATATGCCTGTTTCTTTCTATTTCTAAAAGCATGATTTTATGATCTTTTGTACTTCAAATATTACATTTATCCCAATCATCTCTTTTCCAGTCTACTTAGTCATAAAACTATTTTTCACTAAAGTATTAGTAAAAAATGGGACTCCTTGGGTAGAATGCTGTGGGTACATTTTTAGGACTGTTAAAAACACATAAAATCTTTCAAAAAACTTACTGGAAGATATTTTATGTAACTTTTCACTATCTTTTTGGACAGGGTATATTACTAATTCCAAATTCCTAAACACATGTTGTACTTATTTTGTCCAATAAAATCAATTTTTGCATTGCCTTCATGTTATTATTTAGGTATTAAGTCATCTCATTTAAATATTATTTATTTAAGAAATAAATATTAAGATATTGTAAAAGTCTAAAATCCTATAACACAAGAAAGTTACTATGGAGCATAGCTAAAAAACAACACAATTTCCTTTCTTTCTTTCTTTCTTTCTTTCTTTTTTTTTAAAATAACTTTTTATTGATAGAACCCATGCCAGGGTAATTTTTTACAGCATTATCCCTTGCACTCACTTCTGTTCCGATTTTTCCCCTCCCACCCTCCACCCCCTCCCCCAGATGGCAAGCAGTCCTTTACATGTTGAATAGGTTACAGTATATCCTAGATACAATATATGTATGCAGAACCGAACAGTTCTCTTGTTGCACAGGGAGAATTGGATTCAGAAGGTATAAATAACCCATGAAGAAAAACAAAAATGCAAGCAGTTTACATTCATTTCCCAGTGTTCTTTCTTTGGGTGTAGCTGCTTCTGTCCATCCTTGATCAATTGAAACTGAATTAGTTCTCTTTATTGAAGAGATCCACTTCCATCAGAATACATCCTCAAACAGTATCGTTGTTGAGGTATATAATGCTCTCCTGGTTCTGCTCATTTCACTTAGCATCAGTTCATGTAAGTCTCGCCAGTCCTCTCTGTATTCATCCTGCTGGTCATTCCTTACAGAGCAATAATATTCCATAACGTTCATATACCACAATTTACTCAACCATTCTCCAATTGATGGGCATCCATTCATTTTCCAGCTTCTAGCCACTACAAACAGGGCTGCCCCAAACATTTTGGCACATACAGATCCCTTTCCCTTCTTTAGTATCTCTTTGGGGTATAAGCCCAGTAGAAATACTGCTGGATCAAAGGGTAGGCACAGTTTGATAACTTTTTGAGCATAGTTCCAAATTGCTCTCCAGAATGGTTGGATGTGTTCACAATTCCACCAACAATGTATCAGTGTCCCTGTTTTCCCACATCCCTTCCAACATTCTACATTATCTTTCCCTGTCACTCTAGCCAATCTGACAGGTGTGTAGCGGTATCTCAGAGTTGTCTTAATTTGCATTTCTCTGATTAATAATGATTTGGAGCATATTTTCACGTCTATAAATACTTTCAATTTCTTTGTCTGAGAATTGTCTGTCCATATCCTTTGACCATTTATCAATTGGAGAATGGTTTGATTTCTTATAAATTAGAGTCAATTCTCTATATATTTTGGAAATGAGGCCTTTATCAGAACCTTTGATTGTAAAAATGTTTTCCCAGTTTACACAATTTCCTTTCAAAGGCAAATAGTCATCCTTGTTTCCCTTCTTCCACTTTTTCATTTGAGTATTTCTGACTCAAGTGACATCTAAATGAAAACTGAATTAAAATGTAGTACAACTAACAGAGTTATTGTGGCTACTGATACATTATATAAAATCTGTATTGATATTTAAAATGAATGAGTTCATTTTCACATAAAGAGATTCAGCCCCACACATTTGCTCACTGGACATAAAGACACTAGTCATGCTTCATATGCTTTAAGACTGATAGCTGCTAAACCAATCATGGGGAAAATAAAGTTAAATTTCTTTTCTAAGTCTATACAGTTCAGTGAAACAGATTTCTTATCAGTGGAAACCACAGAAACCTGTTTGGACACAGTGATCTCACTACTCTAGTACTACATTTATGGTCTTTTATTACTATAGCATTATTGTTTAATTAGATAATGTGCCTCACTAAGAATGATCAAATTCACATAAATTTGGCATCTACTGAAATATTTTGTGTTTAGCCTGAATTATGCAGGCTTTTATCTGATAACAGCTCCCCCAAACTTGACCTCAACATAAATCAGGAACAGGGCAATTTAAGAATGTAGGTCATAAGTACCCTCATCAGGCAATGCAGACGGGTCCTGTCAGATATTAAAAGCATTCTCTTCCTATGAGAATCACATTTGTCCTGAAATATCTTTTGGAAGCCAGCTCCTGAAGGACAAGATAATTCTCTTTTCAAAATCTTTTTGAATTGTTTTGTTTTTTACACTACAAATTAGATTATCCCTACACTATGGGAAGTCTCTTGTAATAAAGTGAATCAATTAAGCAAAAATAAAAGCAAGGTGACCTCATCTGAAAGTGACTGCAACATTCCATATCCAAAGAAGGTATCCACTCCCAATGTTTCTATTAAAAAAAGAAATCAATTCACAGAAATTGATTTTTTTTCTCTCACTCTCCTATCACAATGGAAAAAAATAATTATTTTAAAGAAATAGGTAAAATCAAACAACAGGAAAAGAAAATGGCTATTGTGAAGAAAGTCAATGATATGTACTGACGTTCATTAGGCTATCATATGTAATGATTAACTAAAATAAAAAATAAGAAATGGTGGTACTGAATCGATTCTCTGCCTCAGTTTCCTCATTTGAAAAATGAAAAGATGGCCTCTGAATGCCCTTCTAGTTCTAGCGCTATCATCATATGTTCCAGTTCAATAGATTCAAAATGGGTTTGTTCTCCAGTCTATGTCAATATATCAAATCTCTAAACAATGTATTAGCTTGATAGCACATATGCTAACTCTATACTTATCCTAGGCTTTTGAGTTTCAACTGACCTGATCTTTTACTTCCTTCCATTCCCCAGACTCTTATAGACGTCTTAGTATAATTCAAAGGAAATGATTTTGATATGTTAAATAGTAGAAATGCTAAATAATTGAAGCTATCCAAACATTTTCAGTATCATGTTCAGCCTCTCGCAGAGTTCATTAATATAATAATAATTATCCCATGTATTGAGTTTTCCAAATATTATCTCACTTGATCTTTATAACAACTCTAGGAAATAGATACTGTTAATACCCCCATTTTACAGATGAGGAAACTGATGCCAACAGTGGTTAAATGACTTGTCAGAGTCCCACAACTAGTGTCTGAAGCAGAATTTGAACTTAGAGCTTCTGGATCCCAAGACTAGCACTTATTTATCTGCTATATTACATTAGATTGGCCTCCATTTATTTCCATTAAGAGTATAACTACAAATGTTTGTGGTGCTTTCACGTAAGAGAAGTGGGGGAGGTGGGAAAGAAGGGGGGAAGGGGAAGGAAAGAAAATAGGTGGGGAGGGAGAGGGAGGAGAGAAGAAGGAAGAGAAGGAAGGGGAGGAGGAAGACTTTTTGAAGTAGCCTCATAGTCATGGCATCCTATCCTCCTATTAAACATAACCTTAGAGGATTGGTAAAATGTTTAGGGACAAAGTTCAGTGGAAACTGTCTTTCCTTATTGTGTCTTCGTGAACACACAAAAAAGAGAGTAAAGGTTCTTAAGTGTTTTTATGTTGTGGAGCCCTTCTCAAAATAATTTAAATGCATAAAATAAATTTCATAAGATAACAAAAGAAACCAATTTGTAGTTCAGTTTTCTAGCTATCTTTCTATCTTTCTATCTCTGTATAAAAAATTTCTAAATTCCAGGTGATTTATTTTTGGAATGCAGTTCAATGAACAGTTATAAAGAACATATATGGTAGTCTGGCATCTCAATATATTTTATTCTAAGACAGCTTATCACTTAGCTCACCAATAACATACCTATAAAATATGCATAAATACAGCTTAAACATGCATCAATCAACTGCATTTTTTAGTTGGCTTACTTTTCTATTTTTTCCTTCTGATTTGTAAAACATGTTTCTCATTTGTCAGCCTTAACACATACCCCAAGGTGAATACTATGCACAGAAATCTGATAAGAGGCAAAATTCCCTCCTTAAAACAACATGTCTAGGAGTTTCCTAAGTAAGGTTAGATATGAGAAGATCTCTATGGCTATACTGTGCACCAAAATCAATTATTGATCAAGTCTTGAGAAAGACTTAAGTTATAACACTATAGATGAAATGTACTGAACTGTTTTGTTCAATTGTATTTCTTTGTATTGGAGAAGGATTCCGAAAGAGGTTTTAAAAAATACCAAATATAAATCTCAGAAAATTAATTAGGAAAAGATTTAATTTTATTACTTAAATAAAGAGGAAACATGGGGAAGTGAAGATACTGCTGGCCTCAGAATCTAGAATATCTGAGTTCTATTTATGTGACCCTGTGAAAGTTACTGAACCTCATCTTGAACTAGGCAGTTTCTCTATGGCTTTTATTTGCAAAACAAGTGCCAATTTGCACCGATAAAAGGGATTTTATATGCTTATAGTACTCTAAAGAAATGAATCACAGGTCCAGAACTCACTTTCCCGTCTATTTTTTTTTAAACAATGTAAGGATTTCTCATAATAGTAGAAAGGTGACTCTGGGTTCTCAAAAGGTGATGCTCATAGAATTTGTCTGGCTGGTTCTAACAAACTGAGCACAATCCCCAAAATAGTCTGTCTAAGCTGTCTGAGCACATTTACCCAGTTACTGCATGAAAAAGTTGGCTACTGGACTCATCAACGAAATAAAACAATGGAAATGGCACAGTCATGGAAAAAGCAGCAGAGCTTATTTAGAAGTTCTCATTGGTACTGCTCTAAATAGGAGATCTTTGTCCAGTGACCTCATTGAAGGTTCTGACTGCATGTAGAAGGATATTCTTGCCACAAATGAAATCAGAAAAAGATACTGGCCTTACATTGAAGGATGGTTTACAGGTTCTCTTCAGAGAGATTTAAAAAAAAAAGTGCTGAAGCAATTGGTTTTAGTGTTTGAACAAAGGGAACATAAATAAAGCACTTAGTCACTTACCCTTCAAGTATTTTTAATAAGTATTAGCAAAGAGCACATGGTTGTTATATATGTGTTATATAATGCTGCTAATTTATTGTTAAGGTGGTTGTTACATAATGTCTGTATTAGTGTATGAAAAAGTAGAGAAATTCTATGAAAGTCTGCCTCAGAGCCTCTAAAATATACTTTGGTAACTTCAATGTAGTGGTAGGTGGGAATAGGGGAAGATGGTGAAAAACACGGATAAATATAGATCAAACTTTGTTAAGGACCATGCCTAAGTGAAGGGGCAGGTCAATTCTCGGAGAGCCTCCACAGCTGTGGATCATAACATCTGAAGGAGTTGCAAAGCAGCCTTTACTGACACAGGTGTTGCTTGTGGACTGGAAATAAAATAAATCGAAGGCAGAGGGAAGAGGAGAGAGGTCAGAAAACAGTAACTGCCTCTCAGTCTACTTGTATCATCATCATCCTCCTCCTCTCACATGAAGAGATCCACTCTACAGGGCTGTGTTAGACCTCCAGCAGCCACTGATAGGTGGCTCCTGTCTTGCAACAAAACTTAAAATTATGAAAGTAGTCAAAGGATTATGGACTATTTATAAAATTCATACATGTACAATATTAATATTTTAAGGGAAAAAGTCAGAAGGGGCTGGATGTGGTTAAAAAGCATCATAAAAATGGAACTTCACTGTGTCAGAGCGACAGGAAAAGACTTGTTACTAATGAGGTATTATTTCCAAATTGGCGTGCTATTTTTCTACTGTCTCTACAATCAATGGTCAATTGACAAGAGCAAAGTTAAAAATCAATACCAGACTGAGTGAAGTTGAAAAGCTAAAAGGATGAAAAACACTATGTAAAATTATAACAACTTCAAATCAAACTGTCCTAAGAAGCTATCAACTACAGGAAAAAAGATAAATCCAAAGATACCGACTTATGAGTTGTTAGTGAAGTTTAAACATTTCCAGAAAAGAAATGGATCAGAACCACCAAACTGTATGATGTTCAAGCTCTGAGTGTTGTAGTCAAGGGCATCATTATGGGGCATCAAGTCATTTGAAAAACAAAAGTGTAGGAGAAAGTATTACAAGAGTATTGCCTGGGGAGAGAGGGGGAGGGAGGAATTCAAACAGTACAGAAAAGAAGGCTATAAGAAAGCTTCATGTGTTACTAGGGTAATCAGTATAATATGAAAAACATCCCAAGAATATTTAGAGATGAAACAAGAAGGGAGATATGAAATGGCAGCAATATATTGGTATTTTTATGGCAACTTATGTTCAGTGATAAAAATCATAATAAAACTACATCTGGACTCCAACACCTCAGTAATTATGAACCATATGAAGATTTGGTGACAGTTTGTCAAGTAGACAAAGTCAGGATGAACAGCAGGTACTACCAAATGTATTTGAAAGAAATACAGGCTGCGAACAATATGATTGTTAAGATACTCCAGTCATAATTTAAGATCTCTATAGAGACAGAAAAAAACTTCTACAAAATGGACAACAGCACAGTTAGTATTATATCTCCAAAAATGTAAATGAAAAGACACTAACAGTTTATATCTATATATAAAAATGTCTGTATATAGACCTATTTCTCTATCTATCTAGGTAATGTATTGAACAAAGAGTACTGGTTTTGTACTCAGGAAGACCTTGAGTTCAAATATAGCTTCAGATACTACTACCTGTGTGATCCTGAACAAGCCACTTAATAATTCAGTGGAATAGATACAAAAGATATAATAGTTAATGATTACAAATAAACAATTATTGTTTGATAAACCCAAAGACTCTGGCTACTAGATAAAAACTCATCATTTGATAAAAACTACTGAGAAAACTAGGTAAGAGTATGGCAGAAACTAGGCATTGACCAAAATCTCATATCATATACCAAGATAAGTCAAAATGGGTACATAATTTAGACATAAATGGTAATACCATAAGTAAATTAAAAGAAAAAGGAATTCCTTAGCTGTCAGATCTAGGCAGAAGAGAAGAATGTTTGACCAAAGAGGAGATAGAGAATATCATGAAATGCAAAATGGATAATTTTGATTACATTAAAGTTTTTGCACAAATAAAGTCAATATAATCAAGATTAGAAGGTAAGCAGAAAACTGGGAAATATTTTTATAGCCAGTGTTTCTGATAAAAGCCTTATTTCTAAAATATATAGTGAATTAAATCAAATTTATGAGAATGAGTCAATCCCTAACTGATAAATGGTCAAAGGCTATAACAGGCAGTTTTCAGAAGAAGAAATTAAAACTATGTAGTCATTTGAAAAATGTTCTAAATCACACCTATCAGATTGATTAATATGATAGAAAAAGAAAATGTTAAATATTAGAGAAGATGTGGTAGAACTGGGACACTAATGCATTGTTGATGGATTTGTTAACTGATCCAACTGTTCTGGACAGCAATTTGAAACTACACCCAAAGGGCTATAAAACTTTGCATACACTTTGATTCACTACTAGGTCTGCTCTATATCCCAAAATGATCATAAAAAATATAAAAGGACTTTCATGTACAAAAATGTTTATTGCAGCTCTCTTTGTGGTGGCAAAGAACTGAAAATAGAGGGGATGCCTATCAAATGGGGGAATGGCTGAACAAACTGGGGTATATGAATGTAGTAAAATACTATTGCTCTATAAGAAATGGTGAGCAACCAAATTATCACTCTTTGCTGATGATATGATGGTATACTTAGAGAACCCCAGAGACTCTAATAAAAAGTTATTAGAAATAATCCATACCTTTAGCAAAGTTGCAGGATACAAAATAAACCCACATAAGTCATCAGCATTCTTATATATCACTAACAAAACCCAACAGTTAGAGTTACAAAGAGAAATTCCATTTAAAGTAACTACTGCTTGTATAAAATATTTAGGAATCTATCTGCCAAGGGAAAATCAGAAACTTTATGAGCAACACTACAAAACACTTTCCACACAAATTAAATCTGATCTAACCAACTGGAAAAATATTAAATGCTCTTGGATTGGGCGAGCAAATATAATAAAGATGACAATACTACCTAAACTAATCTATTTATTTAACACTATACCAATCAGACTCCCAAAAAACTATTTTGATGACCTGGAAAAAATAACAACAAAGTTCATATGGAAAAACAAAAGGTCAAGAATTTCAAGGGAATTAATAAAAAAAAAAAAAAATCAAATGAAGTTGGCCTAGATGTACCAGATCTAAAATTATATTATAAAGCAGCAGCTACTAAAACTATCTGGTACTGACTAAGAAATAGACTAGTTGATCAATGGAATAGATTAGGACAAAACAGCCAACAACTTTAATAATCTAGTGTTTAACAAACCCAAAGACCCCAGTTTTTGGGATAAGAATGCATTATTTGACAAAAATTGCTGGGAAAATTGGAAATTAGTATGGCAGACCCACACTTAATACCGTACACCAAGATAAGGTCAAAATGGGTTCATGATTTAAGCATAAAAAATGAGATTATAAATAAATTGCAAGAGCATAGGATAGTTTACCTCTCAGACCTGTGGAAAAGGGAGGAATTTATGACAAAGAAGAACCAGAGATCACTATTGACCACAAAATAGAAAATTTTGATTATATCAAATTGAAAAGTTTTTGTACAAACAAAACTAATGCAGACAAGATTAGAAGGGTAACAATAAAGTGGGAAAACATTTTTACAGTCAAAGGTTCTGATAAAGACCTCATTTCCAAAATATATAGAGAATTGACTCTATAAGAAATCAAGCCATTCTCCATTTGATAAATGGTCAAAGGATATGAACAGACAATTTTCAGACGAAGAAATTAAAACTATTTATAGCCATATGAAAATATGCTCCAAATCATTATTAATCAGAGAAATGCAAATTAAGACAACTCTGAGATACTGCTACACACCTGTCAGATTGGCTAGAATGACAGGGAAAGATAATGTGGAATGTTGGAGGGGATGTGGGAAAACAGGGACACTGATACATTGTTGGTGGAATTGTGAACACATCCAGCCATTCTGGAGAGAAATTTGGAACTATGCTCAAAAAGTTATCAAACTGTGCATATCCTTTGATCCAGCAGTGCTACTACTGGGCTTATACCCCAAAGAGATACTAAAGAATGCAAAGGATCCTGGTATGTGCCAAAATGTTTGTATTGGCTAGAAGCTGGAAAATGAAAGGATGCCCATCAATTGGAGAATAGTTGAATAAATTGTGGTATATGAATGTTGTGGAATATTATTGTTCTGTAAGGAATGACCAGCGGGATGAATACAGAGAGGACTGGCGAGACTTACATGAACTGATGCTTAGTGAAATGAGCAGAACTAGGAGATCCATTATATATCTCAACAACGATACTGTTTGAGGATGTATTCTGATGGAAGTGGATCTCTTCGATAAAGAGAACTAATTCAGTTTCAATTGATCAAGGATGGATAGAAGCAGCTACACCCAAAGAAAGAACACTGGGAAATGAATATAAACTGCTTGCATTTTTGTTTTTCTTCCTGGGTTATTTATACCTTCTGAATCCAATTCTCCCTGTGCAACAAGAGAACTGTTAGGTTTTGCACACATATATTGTGTATCTAGGATATACTGTAACCTATTTAACATGTAAAGGACTGCTTGTCATCTGGGGGGGGGGGGTGGGGTGTGGAGGGAGGGAAGGGAAAAATCGGAACAGAAATGAGTGCAAGGGATAATGCTGTAAAAAATTACCCTGGCATGGATTCTGTCAATAAAAAGTTATTAAAAAAAAAAAAAAAAAGAAATGGCAGATTTCAGAAAAACCTTACATGAACTGATGCTATATGAAATGAGCAGAACCAGAATACTGAAATAGTAACATTATGTGGATAATCAACCTGATACTTTGTTCTTTTCAGCAAAGAACGATCTAAGACATTTCAAAAGATTCATAGAAAATGCTCATAGCCAGATAAAAATCTATGCAATTTTTTTTTTTTTTTGGCTGAGGAAATTGAAGTTAAATGACTTGCCCAAGGTCACACAGCAATCTATGGAATTTTAATGCAGTTTAAAGCATACTATTTTCACTATGTTGTGTTTTTTTTTAATTGTGGTTTTCCCCTTTTGTTCTGAATCTTCTTTTGCAACATAACTAATGTGGAAATATGTTTAATATGATTGTACATGTATAACCTATATCAGATTGACTGTCATCTTGGGGAGGGAGGGAGAAAAAGAATAGAAATCAAAATATTATAAAACCAAATGTTGAAAATTAATTTTAAAAAAATATTTTTTAAGTTGCTAGTTGCCTCCTCTGTACCAGAGACATACTTCCTCTGTTGTACACTCTGACATCCACATTCCTTAAGGTCTATAGTAGACTGTAATACTGGGAGATGTTTATCATAATGGTGCAGTTAATTTCTTATGTCACTGAGCTCTTACTGATTCATGATGCAATTATAAATAGACACAATGTTCTTACCTCTACAACAAGGCTTCTTAACCTTTTTTGTATTCTGGACCCTTTTGACAGTCTACTGAAGCCTAGAGAACCTTCTTAGAATCATGTCTTTGAATCATGAAAACAAATAAAGAAACTAAAAACCATGTATGGAAAACAATTATATTGAAATTTCAATTTCAAAATATCTTTGAGAGTTCATTAACTGAAGTTTAAAAGGTTTCCCTAGAGTTAAAAATATAATAAATTATAGGAACTGACAGGGATAGGAAAGACAGAATGAAAATATGAAAGCAAGAATCAAGAAGCAGGAATGTATTTAAGATCATATTGAGGTCAAGAGCAAATATATATTAGTATATTGTGGCGGTATGGGGCAAGGTTTCGTTCTGAATGTAATCCAGCAATTTAAGGGCTGCTAATTCATGTTTTTATTTCAACTAAAAAGAAAAGCTTGACTTTTGTCCATCTTAACTGTGGACCTAGGAATGGATAATCCTTGCCCATCTTTACTTTGATGTATTTTCTATATTTTCTTATATTTTTTAATTCTGAGAAAACCTCCTTCCTATGGTCAGAATCACCCAGTGCCAGGACACTACAATAGCAATGGATTGCTCATGAAACAGAATGAAATAAGAAAACCCACTATCCAAAGAGCAGGATAGGATAAGATTCTCTATAGTTTAAACAGATAAATATCAGGGAAGAATGGAATCTGGGATGAAGTCAATGTCTTTTCACCTTACTTGGCCTAGGCTAACCCCAAGGCTTCCAAAAGGCCACACTGAAGAAAACAAGATTACAAGAACAGATTAGATTAGATTAGAACTAAAGCTGGTGTTTAACCAGATCCATATTTAAAAGTGAAATAAAAAAGAGAAAACATTTCTAATGGGGAATAATACTATAGTTTCCAGAGGCATGCAAATTTTTCACTTGGAAGCTAGATACTAAGGTGGTTAGAGGACTAAGAATTTTTCTCTGTTGACATCTCTGTATACGAACAAGCATTTATAATATTAAAAAAAATCAGAACTTTGTTCTTGGTACTTTGGAAAAGGATAAGATTTTGTTCTGAAATTTTAAAAAATTAATTAAAGCTTTTTATTATTTATTTTTCAACCTTCACCCCTGCAAAACCTTGTGTTCCAAATTTTTCTCTCCCTTCCCCTCACTTCTTTCCCTAGATAGCAAGTAATCCAATATATGGTAAACATGTGCAATACTTCCATATATATCTCCACAAATATATTGTACAAGAAAAATCTGATCAAAAAGGAAAAAAATGAGCAAGAAAAAATGCAAGCAAACAACAACAAAAAGTACTTTGTTGTGAGCCACACTCAGTTCCCATAATTCTCTCTCTCTGGGTGCAGATGGCTCACTTCATCACAAGACTATCGGAACTTGCCTGAATTATCTCTTTGTTGAAGAGAGCCATGTCTATCAGAATTGATCATTGTGTAATCTTGCTGTTGCCATGTATAATGATTTCCGCTCATCTTCTAAGTGTCTCCAGGCCTCTCTGAAATCATCCTGCTGGTCATTTCTTTTAAAACATTACTATTCTATAATATTCATATACCATAATTTATTCTCTAATCAATGAACATCCACTCAGTTTATAGTTTCTTGCCATTACAGAAAGGGCTGCCACAAACATTTTTGCAAGCTGGTTAGATGACTAAGGACTTTTCTCTGTTGACATTTCTATATATGAACAAGCATTTATAATATTAAAAAAAAATCAGAACTTTGTTCTTGGTACTTTGAAAAAGGATAAGATTTTGTTCTGAAATTTAAAAAAATTAATTAAAGCTTTTTATTTATTTTTCAACCTTCACCCCTGCAAAACCCTTTTCCTTTATCATGATCTCTTTGAGATACAAGCCCAGTAGAAATATTGCTGGATCAAAAGGTATGCACAGTTTGGTAGCCCTTTGGGCATAGCTTCAAATTGCTCTCTAGAATAGTTGAATCAATTCACAACTCCACCAACAATGTCTTAAGTGTCCTAGTTTTCCTACATCCCCGCCAACATTCATCATTTTCTTTGCCTGTCAGAGTTATCTTAATTTGCATTTCTCTGATCAATAATGACTTCTTCACGTGAAAATTATCTGTTCATATGCTCTGACCATTTATCAATTAGAGAATGATCACTTTGAGTTACAAGTTTGATTAAAATTATAATTATTAAATTATGTAATATATAAATATATAATAAAATTATAATTATTAAAATTAAAATTATAAGTTTGAGTCCATTCTCTATATAATTTTAAAATGAAGCCTTTATCAGAACCCTTGACGTAAATTTTTTCCCCTTAGTTTTTGGCTTCCCTTCTAGTCTTGTCTGCATTGATTTTGTTTGTACAAAACCTTTTTAACTTAATATAATCAAAATTATCCATTTTGAATTCAATAATGAACTCCAATTCTTCTTTGGCTACAATTTTCTTCCTTCTCCACAGATCTGACAGGTAAACTATCCTTTTTCCTTCTAATTTGTTTATAATATCATTCTTCATGTCTAAATTATGAATCCATTTAGACCTTATTTTGGTATAAGGTGTTAGGGGCGGGTCAAATGTATAGTTTCTGTCATACTAATTTCCAATTTTTCCAGCAGTTTTTGTCAAATAGTGAGTTCTTGTTGGAATCTTTACAAACTGTTAAGTCATTAGAGTTGAGATGTTTTGGGCCAGAACCTGAAACAAGGTACTAAGTAGAACTAATTGATACAATGCTTGTGTTTACACCTTTACTCATTGGAATTCACAAGTATGGGAGATTCACAAAGTTAACTGTGTAACTTTGTGAATTCACACCTCCCTTGAAACTCTTAGGGCCAGAGAGCACTATGGGAGAAAACCCATAATCCCTCTCTCTCGTATCCCATAATTCTTCTCTCTCATATATAAGAAACAGACAGAGGGTCTCGAACAGAATTTAGCTGAATTACATTGGAGAAGAGTATGCTGGGTCAGACACAGAGCACTCTGGGAGAGCCAGAAGCCCTCTCTCGGAGACAAGAAAGATTCATTACAACTTTTACCTTGGTGCTGGCTGGAGGTAGAGGCAAAAGCAAAGGACAAAACTGCAAGAGCTCTTAGAACCAAGGAGAGAGAGAGAGAGAAAGAGAGAGAGGGAGGCCTCTAAGAAAAGCTAACCGGGCTATATTGGAGACAATAAAAGATCTGAACTTTCATCACCTGGCTGTGTTTTGGGTGATTATTACTCTTAACTGATACTAAGACTGACTCCAGAAAACCTCCCTGAGAAACCTGCTCTCATCCAGAGAGAACTATTATATTTTAAAGAAGAATAAGAACACCACAAGTTCTTATTCCAATATTTTAAAGAAGAATAAGAACACCACAAGTTCTTATTCCAAAAGCTGGGATCTTTGGATTTTTCAAACACTAAATTACTATAGTCACTGACTATTTTGTCCTGTAAACCTAACCTATTCACTGATCGACTACTCTATTTCTTAGCCAGTACCAAATGGTTTTTGATGACCGCTGCTTTATAATACAGTTTTAGGTCTGGAACAGCTATGCTACTTTTATTTGCATCTTTTCCCATTAATTCCTTTGAAATTCTTATTAGTCTGAGTTCTTTAAGAAGAGAGAGGAAGTAATGCTGTTATATCCTCATCCATGCCTCTTGGCATCCTTAATTAAAGTTTCACCTTCTGTAAGAAGCCATTCTGGGTCACTTCTAATCTTAACATCTGCCTTTGGGGAATATTTCCGATTTATCCTGGATACATTTTGTTTATATATAGTTGTTTCTTTACCATCTCCCTCATCAGCCTGTGAGCTCTTTAAGGGCAGGGACAACTTTGTTGAATCTTCTAAGAGTTAAAACAATGCCTTGCATATAGGAAAACCACTACAAAAAAATTTTTTTTGTAAGTAATATAACAGGTAATATTATTTATGACCTACCTGATTCTGCCAGTGGATTTAAACAATTAAAAAACAATTACGCCATGATCTTTTTCTTTTCTTTTTTTTTTTTAAGCTTTTTATTTTCAAAATATATGCAGTTTTCAACGTTCATCCTTGTAAAATCTTGGATTCCAAATTTTTCTCCCCCCCTTCCTCAGACAGCAAATAATTCACTAGATATAATTCTTCTATACATATTTCCACAATTATCATGCTGCACAAGAAAAATCAGATCAAAAAAAGTGGAAAAAAGAGAAAGAAAACAAAAAACAAACAACAACAACAAAAGGTTAAAATACTATGTTGTGACCCATATTCGGTCCCCAAAGTCCTCTGTCTGGATGTATATGGCTCTCTCCACCAGAACTGGCCTGAATCACATCATTGATGAAAAGAGTTTACATCATTATGTTTTTCTAATGAGCATTTCTGATTGTTCAAGTGAATACAAGGATCACATAAAATAATTTGACTTTTACACCCTCACTTCCATCGAGGAATATCGAGGAATCCATCGAGGAAATCACATTCTGTGGCACCAAGGATTCAGCACTGATATTTGATGTCTGTTGTCTTGAAGTGAACAGTTTAGAAGACTGCTATCCATTGTCTGATGGGCAGCTAGGTGGGCAGAGTACCAGATGGAGAGTCAGGCTCTCAGTAAGTAACTTAACATTGGTTGACTCAGTTTCCTCATCTGTAAAATGAGCTGGGAAAGGAAACTGAGAACCACTTCAGTATCTTTACCAAGAAAATCCTTGTTGAGATTATAAAGAGTGAAATGTGATAGAAATGATTGGGGAAAAAAAAATCCAGTATCTTTAGGGGTTATTTTGCTTTCACTCAGCAGAATCATCTTTTTGAAGCAACTGAGAATAAATTATATATCAATAGAGAATGGTTTATTGGCCACTCAGATCGACAACTCTACCTATTAGATCCAGTGTCACATGGTCAATAGCAATATTTACATCACCCTCTATGTCTTCAGCCAAGTATTCTATTATTTGAAAATAACACTTGAAACAGGTTCATTTCAGTACCATAGGAGAAAAAAGATGTATGGAGCTATCGTACTTGAATTCCAGCTTTTTTCATTATTGTGTGACTGTAAAACTGAATACTGACTTTTAATTCTATCTTGTTATGATTTAATCATGCTAGATTTAATATCCCACCTCATTCTTCCTTATTCTTGGTAGTTTACTCAGGTAATCTAAGGTAAATTGATTTATTCTAGAGATTTTCACCTCTGCCCTAGCCTTTGGATGTTACCTCCACCCTTATAACTTCACCCCTCACCAACATTCCTGAGGTACTAGCTTAACCTAAAGATCTAAACTGATTTAATCAAAGTCGCTGCAGCCACTCCCAAATTCTTGGAATTTGGCCTAATTTATGGTTAGTCGTAATGATTCAGTCACATCCCACTCTTACTATCCTATTTGGGATTTTCTTAAGTAAGGATACTTTAAGTTTATCACTTCCTTCTCTAACTCATTTTACAGATAAGGAAATGAAGGCAAATAGAGTTAAATGTGTGGCCAAGATCACACAGTTAATTAGTGTTTAAGGACAGTGTTTGTGTTTTCTTGACTAGGCCAGGCACTCTATCCACTATACCACCTAGACATCTGGCTTATGCTTAAAGGGGTTTTAAAAGGAAAGGTCCAAATGTAATATCAAACTGATGTCACAGAATTTTACTTTTTAGCCAGTTAAAAGAAGGCGCACCTATATGACTTAAAAGTTTGTTCTGTCATCCTATTAATAATAATGAAAAATCTTGGAGTCACTGATTCCATTTAGTGGCAACTGCTAACCTAGCTAGTAAGCTGATCATACTGGGATTTTTGATGCCTTGGTCTACCTTTATTTCCATTGTGACAATGACCTTTGATAATTTATTAAACTTTCATTAAGTTTAATAAATTAAATTTATTAAACTTAAACTATAATAATACCTAGTATATAGGGTACATATACCCTATATATTTATAGGGTAAGTTTGATTTAACTTGAGTCATTATGTATATAAATTTATTTTTGAAAAAATATTTGGCTTGTAGAAAGCTAGTATGAGAAATAGCATGGGAAATTTACTTCTTTTTGACATACATTTTTGTATATGCATCAGTCTAGAATCTTATACTCTAAAGAATTGAAATTGTGAGTCACTCAAGGAAGAAATGGAGTTTCATGGTGTCCCTAAATAGATAGCAGATTACTACCAATGGGAAATTATACATAAGAACTGGTGCCAAAGAGATGACTGGAAAAGATAGTGGGCACATTATATAATGGTAACAAGTTAGTAGACAGAGAAAGCCCATGTGGATAAATTAGCTTGACTGTAAGATTAAGAATCCTAGAGGAAAGTGGCTATCATGTTACGCAGACTACTTGGATAGAATTGTGCGGGTTGGAATAGATCACAATCCTAAAAGAAGGCATCGGTAAGTTGCAATATGTACCACTGGAAGAAAGGCCTATACAACAGTGAGATTACAGAAGACACTGACATATCAGAATACAAATCACAAAAGTTGTTGAATGGAAACAATCCCTGTTTTTTGTCAAAACAAATTTTCTTGGAAAAGGAATTGGTTTCCAAAGAATTCAACTTAATATTAAAATTCCTGAATGAAGAGAATAATATTGAAATATGAAGAATGGTTAGCTTGTGTGGAAGTCCAGAGTAGACTAGACAGCTATCTGGGCTCTCACTGTATAAATCTCTAATTTCTCAGACAAATCATTCTTGAAAGGTGATTAAAAGGACTAGCTATTTAGACAAGAAACAGCTTTTGATCTCTAGAAACCTGAGGAGACAACACACACACACACACACACACACACACACACACACACACACACACACACACAGTTTTTCAGGAAAACAAGTCATGTGGGTGATGGAGCAGTTGAGGAAACAAATAGGAAAGGGCTGGAGTAGGTGCTTTTGAGCTCAAGTTCTAAAGGCATAGGTGAGGAAGACAGCAGGCGGACAGCCAGTACAAAAAAGCAGACAGGTGATAGATGAAGTGTAGACAGGAGGAATAGTTAAGAAAGCCATTTGGCTGCACCATGACTCTGAGAAAGTCATAGTAAAAACAACTCTAAAAAAGATTTGCAAAACAATGAGCTGTAAATAAAATGCTACAAAAATCCCATAGAAAGGCAGCTGGAGTTTTTTGTAGACCTCTTTGTAGTGGGAGAATTTAAGGCCTCTTTTTACAGCCATCTAATTACAATGATGTTGGTATGCCAAGGAACCAAACTCAACAATATGCTTGCTTTATTCCATCATTACAACATTTAGGGAATGTTAATAATACTAAATACAACTTACAATGACGATAATAATACTGGACGAGGCTTTCCCCCTCTTCAGAGTTCACAATGCTCATTAATATTGAGACTTTTTAATTATAGAGAAGCTTCAGCGTCTATGGTAATATCATCAGCTTGGCAATGCTAGACTGTTTGGATATAAATAATAATACAAATAATATTGCTTTATAGGGAAGTTGCTGTTTTTTTCCATGACTATAAAGGGTCCTATGCAAACCTAGTCACAAGATTAGAGCTTAATCTAACACAACAAATTTAATTCAGTTCAACAAACATTAAGTACCTGCAGTATTGAGGCCACAAAGACAAAATCTTAACAGTTCCTGCTGAACCTCAAGGAATTTACATTCTATTTATAGGAGTTAAAATGTATAAATAGAAAAGGAAGCTAGGGAGGCTGTGTTTAGGAGGGAGCACCAGAGCTAAGCCTTTAAGAAAAAAAAAATTACCACAAGGTGAATAATTAAATGTAAAGGAATAAGAGCCAAGAAACCTGGTGAATGTGAAGAATGCAGTGATCTGGATAGAAATAAACAAGTTTGGAGGGAAACACATTTAAGGACATTTTTTTCATAGAAATGGCAATAGAATCCATGGGCACTGATAAGATTTCAAAGAGAGAATGACTTGAGAAATGGGCAATGTTACAGAAAAGGAGCTATCAAAAATAGCAAAATAGTCTAAAAATGAACAGTAAATAAGAGAATATGTGTCTGAAAAGTAATGCTCATTGATGACCGGAATGTCCTAGGGGAATAGACAGGTTTTCCAACAATATCAGAAGCTATATAGAGAAGCCAAGAAGAATGCAACTTGAGAAAAGACCACTGGATTTAACATTTAAGAAGTGGTTACATTTGGAAGACTGAGTGTAAGAAGCTAAGAAACGAATAGAGGTTGTCCTCAAGGACTTTGCCTTGGGCTCTTTTTTCCCCCTCTCTACCATTTCATAAGCTCCTATGGTTCCAATAATCATCTATCTGCTGATAATTCTCAGATATATATCTAGTCTAATGTCTCTCTCCTCTCCAAACTAGAATCTCTATCTTCATATTGGACAAATCATATTGGATGTCTTGTAGACATATGAAACTCATTTTCCACTCACTTCCCAAGTTCAGGTTCAGCAACCTAAATTTTATTCTTAATTCCTCACTCTTACTCAAAGTGTATCCATTTTGCTAAGGTCTGTAGATTTAATCTTTTTAACTCCTCTTGTGTATTATTCCCCCTTCTCCTCTCTGCCACTGCCACTACCTTATGCATCGCACACTTGAATTATTACTATAGTGTGATGGTTGGTCTCCCTGCTTAGGACATCCTCTACTCAGTTGTCAAAGTGATCTTCCAAATGTGTATGGCTGACTATATCACTCTCCTATCCAATAAGCTCCAATGGTTCCTGTGAAAATTGGATGAGGGTTCAGAATTACAAAATTTAAACTAGAGAAATGCAGGGAAATGAAACATAATGGGAAAAAAATGAAATTGAAACCTAAGAATCTAAAGATTAGGTTTATGTGGAACAAGGGAAAACAAAATTTAAAGAGGTAAACCATAAAATAAGAAACACATTATAAAATGTAATCAGAGGTGGGAAATACTCATGTGGAAGAATTAGGTGCTTCAGATAGATTTTAACCTCTGTAGCACTCAGCCAATAGGAAAACAGGTGAGGGATTGATCTCTGCCTAAATAAGGTGACCTTTAAAGGGAGATGGAATTAGGAGTGGAAATTCACATGGGAGAATTATCACTCATGATAAACTGTAATCTCTGTAGTACTCAGCCAATAGGGAATCAGGAGAGAGACTTGCATTTTGGGTATAGTGTATAAAATATAAAAAGGCATGTCCTACCCACTCTTGCAAGAACATAAAATAAAATCTTTTCCTGAATTAATCAGCAAGTCAATGAATTTTCAGTAAGGCATTTTGTACCTTTTAGATTCTATCACTTTTAGAATCAAATATAAAATCATCTGGTATTCAAAGCCCTTCACCTGAAATTCTTCAACCTAGAAAGTCTTCTTACTCTTTATTTTTCACCACATACTCTGAGATCCAGCAACACTGTTCTCTTTATAGGTTGTTTGATTATTCAGTTGTGTCCCACCCTTCTTGACTCCCTTTGTGGTTTTCTTGTCAAAATTACTGAAGTGATTGCCATTTCCTTCTCTGATAAATTAAGGCTAACAGTGGTTAGTTAAGTAACTTTTTCAGGGTTGTATTAGCTAGCATATGTCTGAGGTTAGATTTAAATTCAGGTCTTCTTGGCTCTATGCACTGAACCATCTAGTTGTCTTCTTGCCACTGGATTCTAAACTATCCTTTCTTATTCTTTCCTTTCCATTTTCTTGCTCTTCTCTTCTCTTCTGTTCACATAGGATATCATATCCTTACCTGAAGGGGCCCTGCACAAAGGAATGTAAATTTTGATCGGTGAAATCTTGAAAAATATCTTGGCGTTCATGAGCTAGATTTCTTTCTTTAGGACGAACTCTTAAACCCAAATCACTTAGGTTCACATAGATTGGCCAATAAAAAGTCCCAGCCCAAGTCCTATTTGGTCTTTTCCTTGAATGAGGAAACAGCCAATTCAGTAATCAAGGCTAAGTAAGAAACAGCCTTCATTACCTAGACAAATAAATATATCAATCAGATATATTCCCCTAGAAGGGGGAAGATCCTCAAGGTTTCTGGTCAAAATAGAAATAAGTGCTATTCACATTCACTCTAAAGCAATTTGGGATCAAATAAAGATCTGTTAAGGATTTTAATTTAAAAAGGCAAGGTCTCCCAGTGCATCCAGGACAATCTCCAGGTATCCTAATCTATATCTGGTCACTGAAACCAGATAACTCTGGAGGAGAGGGTAAGGCTGGTGACTTTGCACAGCCCTCTCTCACTTAAATCCAATTCACTTGTTATGTCACAGGGATCTTTTAGAACAAAGGACAAACAACAACAGGAAAAAAACAACACATTATTTCTAGAAAATGACTTTCTCTCTCATCCCTGGAGTACTCTCCCTCCTCATCTCCTTGTTTCTTCACTTTCTTTAAGTCTCAACTAAAATTCCACCTTCTGTAATGGGCTGAGGCTTGAGTTGATGCACTGAGGTCCCAAGCATGTGAGGCTAAATAGTAATTGGACTATGCTCTATTAATATATATTTTTGGAGAAAGAATGCCTCCACCTCCCCCCCCCCCCCCTCTTTGTGCAAGTCCTGATGTGTTGTATAGGAAATGACGTTTTTGGTGGGTGGAGGCAGGGGAGTGAAGAGGGAAGCGGAAAGAGACACTGCTGGCTGGCGTCTTGACACAGCTGCTCACATTGCTATCGGGACCTCCCTTCACCTCCGATCCCCTTTTCACCTGCAATCCCCCTTCACCTCTGCTGGCTAGCTTTCTGTTGCAACTGCCCATATTGCTATAGCAATCCCCCTTCACCTCAAAAAGAATAAAGATTGAAGATTTTTCCCTTAAACTGAATTCCTGACTCCGTTAAATAAGGGATCATCACATAGAGGAAGCCTTTTCTAATCCCCCTTAATCCTTAATTCCTTCCCTTGTGTAACTTCAATTTGTTTGATCTATTTGTTTGTACATAATTGTTTTTATGTTGTCTCTCCTATTAGACTGAGACCTCCTTCTTTTGCCTTTCTTTGTATTCCCACCACTTAGAAAAGTCGCTGGCACATATTAGGTGCTTAACAGACACTTACTGACTTACTAACAGATTGAAGTCAGTAAGGGAAGAAAATTCTAGGAGTTTGGCAGTGAACCGGAGAAGCTATGTATAAAATGAAATTTTTGGAAAGAGAAATAGTTTTAAAAAAAAGAGAGAGAGAAAGAAGTGAGCAAGGGAAGAGATAGTTCTTAGTGTAAGACAGGATGTCCTGGGGAGTCAAAGATAAAAGTCGAGAGGTTGGCTTGTCCTAAGGATCTTCGAATCGTAGCTCTAACATCCTCAGAGACCCATCTAGTCTAATCTCATCTTTCTAGATGAGGAAATTGAGGCCTAAATCATATAAGGTATAAGCATCACAGTTAGGATTTAAGCCAGGCCTTCTTGTAATGTCAGAGAAACTGAGGCAAGATAGAGTTTTAATATTTTATTTGAAAGGGAGAGATTGTGCTAGGGGCATGCCAGGGCTGATGTCCAAAGCATCCAGCTGCTAATGTGTGCTTCCCATTAAGTATATATACACATGTTTCCAAGCTACCAGAGGGTAGACCGAGGCATGAGCGTAGTCAGAGCACTGAGAGCGGAATGGACTATCAATTTGTTTCTGACAGGGTGGTGGTGGCGGCACAGGATAGGGGGAGGCACTGGACATTCTGATAAGTAGAGAAGGGTTGGGGTCATGATGTCTAAGATCCTTATCTGGATCATGATGATAGGAGGGAGTGGTAGTGTTGCAGGATTGAGCAGAACAATTAGGAACTGAGGCCAAACAATTTGGGGAAACCAAGGCAGGACAATTTAGGAAAACTGAGGAAGGATTACTGTGGCACAACATTTTGAATTTAGAGCCACCATTTTATCTGTTGTACCATGGGAAGAGGGCAACAACTGAGTATTTGATATAAAAAATAGGTAAAAGTTTTCAGATGTGAAGTGGTCCTTGATAGTAGATAGTCCAAGGCAAATTAAGGTGGCAAGTGGACAATGCTGGACTTGGAGTCATGAAGAGCCAAGTTCTGATTTTATCTCAGACATGCACTAGCTGTGTGACCGTGGGGGCAAGCCATTTACACTTTTTGGGCCTCAGTTTCCTCATTTATATTATTAGACAATAGGCTCATAAAGCCCCTTCCAATTTTAAATATATGATTTTATGCCTGATCATGATTTCTTCAGGGAGAAAAAAATTCAATATATTTGATCTAGTTTGTACCCATTTGTTATTTTGGGAACATTGTTATTTGTGAGATCTTTTGGGGGGAAGGGTTGGAAAGGTCCTGATTTGACTTAACCCAGAATTTCTCCCCTTGTAATAATATCTTTGTTTCTGGACATACTATCTTTCTTGAGCTTGTAGCCTTTATAAACTCTAGGGAATGAAAAGTAGCATCAGAAGGTGGGCAACTCTTGGGATAATCTCAATGTACACAGGCAGCTACTTGGACATACTATCCTCTTAACTCATACTTAAAGTTAAGAGGCATAGTAAATGAAGTCTTAGATTTAGAGTCAGGTAGGAATTCATCCTTGGGTACATACTAGTTATGTGATCCTGGAAAAGTCATCGGCATCTCTGTAAAATAAAGGCATCAGCTAAGTGGTACAATGAATATAGAGGTCTGGGCCTGGAATCAGGAAGATTTCCTGAGTTCAAATCTGTGTCAGACATTTACTGGCAATTTTACTCTGGTCAAATTCTGTCAGTTTCAATTTCCTCATCTTTAAAATGAGCTGGAGAATGAATGGCAAACTACTTTTGTATCTTTGCCAAAAAAATCCCAAATGTGGTTATGAAGAGGAAATGACTGAACAACAGAAAATAGGGATAATAAAAGCACCTTACTCAAAGACTAGATGTAATTATTATTATTAATTATTACAGCCAAGTTCTTATTATTTTGAATTCATGCTACATATTTCCATTGGGCTAGAACCAATTGCTTTATAACTTTGTAACTTTGAATGCTAGAATCTGAAAGCATATAATCACTTTGGATGTTTCATTATTTGCACTAATCAAGATCTAGCTTTATTTCCCTCTTTTATGATTATTATCAATTGGTTTTGTTGTTATTTCCTACATAGTATGATTTGCCAGAGATTATACTCGACTACCTTTGAGAATCTAAGTTTGCCTACAAAACAAGGCAAGATATTGTAGGGAGATTTCAGTAGAGAACCAGATCTATAGTTGAAAGATCACTTACATACTTTTATTGATTCAGATCATCTATACAATATATGATATATAACTAGTTAACTGCATTGTCTCCTATCATTAAAATATTGTTATCGGGGCAGGGGCTATATTTCTGTCTTTCTTTGTATTCCCAGGAATTAGTAGAATGCCTGGCACATAAAACACACTTAATAGATACATGATTTAGATATGACTGACTTGTCACAATTTCAGAAAAGATATAAAGTGATCTTTTTTGGGATAATCACAGATAAAATTTAGAATGAAAGTGAGATATGAAACTATGCAGAGGATTCAGAGAGAGGGCTGTGGGGACTGAGTGTGGATCACAATGTAGAATTTTCACCTTTTTTGTTGTTTGCTTGCTTTTTGTTTTCTTTCTCATTTTTTCCATTTTTATCTGCTTTTTCTTGTGCAGCATGATAATTGTAGAAATATATAGAGAAGGATTACACATGTTTAATATATATACTGGATTACTTGTTGCCTAAGGGAGGGGATGGGAGGAAGGGAGGGAGAAAAAATTTGGAATACAAGCTTTGGCAAAGGTGAATGTTGAAAGATACCTATGCATATATTTTGAAAATAAAAAGCTTTTAAAAAAGAAACTATGCAGAGAATATAGAAAATGTAGAAAGCATTTTTTATTTGTCTTTGTGTACAAAATCTTTCAGGGAATATTTATAGACCTAGAATTGAAGATATCCTTAAAAAAAAAGTTATTCAACCTATTAATTCAACCTTACAGTCCCACCCTTTGTGGAGTCATGGATAGCTACACCTTGTTGTGTCCAATCAGAAATCCAAGTTACATCAACCTCCCTAGATTACATTTCTCCTGTAAATCTGTCCATGATCCACACCATCTTTGCTGAACCCCCTTTGGTGTTAAGTCCACCATAGCACTCTGCCTCAAAGTCTTTCTCCTCCCCCCTTCCCCATGCCTCATGGTGTCTTTCCTTTTATCCCCCTTATCATGCTTCAAGGTGTTTTTTTCCTCATCCCATTCTTTCCATAGCTAATGGTTTCTAACTATATGCTCTCCCAACATTATTTCATATTCACCATTCCTGGTGTATATATATATACTGTATCTCATCATTTTATCTGTAATCTCTTTTCCTAAATAAATTTAACAAAAGCTAAAGAGAACAGCCATTATGAATTCTTTCCATGACCAAACTCCACCATTTGGAGTTTATATCAGTCTCATCATTTGGTGCTAAACACCAAACATATCAGTAAGAACTAGTCTTTATGAGGCAATGCTGATATTCTACTAACTGAGATACTGACAAGAGAATTAAATTGATTGCAAGCACAGTTTGGGGGTTCAAGTTACAAAAACTAGATAATGCTGTGTGACTAAGTCAAAACAATGACATTCCATTTCTAATTCTCCATTTTTTTCAGTTGTCAACAAAAAAACAAACATAAGAAAGAAGTATAAGGTCTAAAAAATGATTTTCATGTTATCTCCTAAAAGCATGTATACAAATATTGAATTTATTTTATCATCCCAATAACCCTGAAAGGTAGGTGTGATTATTATTTCCATTTTACAGATGAAGAAATTGAGGCAGAAAAAGATTAACTATTCAACAGTAAAATGTTGAGTTTTTGTGGCTGTCACAACTCCAGAAAAAGAACATAAAGAAAAGTATTTAAAAGTTCATGATGAAGCTGTCTACTTACATAAAAAGCAATTGCTATTATATAGGCTCTTTGTCAAATGCCCATAAATGATATACAAAGACTTATGTATGGAACTGAGGCAAGATTACTGTCTACCTAATAATTCTACTATGAATATTTTCCTTATATAATATAATCACACAATGCCAAGAGAGTAAGAGGAAAGTTGTGGGGTTGGAATGGATAGGTTGTAATCTACATGGCTGAGAGAGTACTCATATCAAGGAGATCTCCACATCTCCAAGGGGGCATTAGAATATTTAGTATCAATTAATTAAGAATCATTTATTAATCTCCCATTATGCTAGGTCCTAGGGTATACAAATAAAAAGAATGGAACAATATTTACTCTATATGAGCTTATATTTTAATGGAGAAAACAATAAGGAAATTTGTATAGAATAAATATAAATATGTACAAGTACATACAAGAAGTTAAGTAGAAGGTAATATTACCTAGCTAAAGCTAGTTCTAAATTCAATCAATAAATATTATTAAGCAATTAATATTATGTATTAATGTTATATACCAGGTATAATATATGTTAAGCTTCCCCAATGATTCCCTGTCCTCAAAGAGATTGATTCCCAAGATGGAGATAGAACAAATATATAATGAAGGGGCTAAGGAAAGGAGATTTGGCATAGGCAATACCCCTTCCAATTTCTTTTCTTTTCTGTACTTCATATTGTAATTATCTTAAAATAAGTTCTAGAGGTGAAAGGTGTATTCCAAACAAGAGAATGGGAAAGAAGGAATGATTTTTTAAAAATCATTTCAGAAGATAAGGACTGTTACAACTCTTTTATTACTAATTTTATAACTAAGAGAATCTAATTACTATAGATTACATGCATAAGTAGGAATGGGAAGCAGCTGAAAAGGGAGAAAAAATTTTGAACTCCTGAAAATAATTAACTATTACTCCACTTTTGCCCCTTAGAAAGCTTCAGGAGGACTTGAGATAAAATTCTGATTAAGATAAAATCTTAATGACTGTGCACTGGTTCCAAAATGTTTTTGGTCCTTGGAAAGCTCAAGTCCTTCCCCACATACAGAATTTACATTTTCCATGTCATCCTCTTTCTTTTAAGCTGATAATGGTTATCAATTAAGTATTCCTAGATTTCACTATTCCATTCTTGCTTCCATTTTTTAATAAAAAAAAATAATAACCCAAGCATCAACATAACCACAGAAAAAAAGAAAGTAAAAATAAAGGAACTGTTTATATTTGCAATAGAAAAATCAAATAATTTTACACACTACATTAAAAGTGTGGGCATCTAGGTGGTGCAATGGATAGAGCACTAGCCCTGAAGTCAGAAGGACCTAAGTTCAAATTTGGTCTCAGACACCGGTAACATTTCTTAGCTATGTGACCCTGGGCAAGTCACTAAACCCCAATGCCTCAGCAATATCCTGAAAAGTGATATCTCAGTTCAGCAGAGAAATGATGAACTAACAATTATCTTAACAAAGAAGATGTTGTGTATCTGTAAAAGACCTGGTGCAATATGCATGCACTATGGAACAGTGGAAAGGGATACTGTCAACTAATACATCATTACTCTGTCTTTTAACATTTCTTGATTTGAGGGGATGTCAATAAGGTCATCTCAATGCTTCTGTTAGTCACTGATTATTCAAGACACCAGATCAACTTTTACGGAAAAGAAACCAAGAAATAGCATCTATATATTTATTTTACAAATATTAGCTAAAATAATGTTTCTATCAAGAAGATTAACTTCTTTTGCAGATAGTGCTGCATTGTAGAATGCTAATTTCATCATAAAAAAAAAAAGAACACTTGAGTAGTTTGCCTATTAATCAGCTTTTGAAAAGCCATTTATACTTCTGTAATTAGAGTCATCTGATACTTTTGCTTTTGCAATGCTAGTACTTGGTGGTCTGCTTAAGATTTAATAGAATTTTTTTTTAAAGACTCATTCAATGTAAAGGCATAAAGCTTTTTACACAATGATAAAAACTTAATAAATGCTCACTGACTTCACAACTTATGTTTGTGTATGTGTGTCTATGAGCTTGCCTACATATACATATCTGTTGTCTATTCTTTTCGTGTATTTATTTGCAAGTAAGAATTGTTTCATTCATTGTTTTTATATCTCTGACACCAGGCAGGAGCTTAATAAATATTTGTTGAGTGATTGTTATTGTTTTTCCCTCTCATCAAGGCAGTCATCTGCTAAACTCCACAATATTTCCTTCCTAAATGGCTCACAGTCTGCAATTTCAATACTGACAATGACAGTATTTCTAAAACTCTGGAATTGATTTCTCTATTAGTAGAGAATATAGTAGAGAAATCAATGTAGTAGATGTAGTAGATTCTCAACTACAATCATGTCTACTTTCATGCTAGCTCCTTGTAGATAACCTGGTCTTTGTGATTACTCTGAAATTGCTCCACCTCCAAGCTTCTGAACTTTTCTTTTTCAGAACAATTTTCCATCTTCCCCATTCCACTCCAATTAATAATTTTCTCAAAAGTCTTCTTTGTCAATTTTGATCCTTGAGCTTTCATTCTTTGAACCTGGAATCGACATTTTAACTTCATTTCCCCCTTTACTGCTCCTTTGGGCTAACACCTGTGTCTTCCTTCATTTTTTCAGAAAAATAAAAACAAAACAAAAAATGACTAGAAAGTGTAATTTCCAATTACTGACTTCATTGCATCACACTTTGTCATTATCCACTTAAAATCTCAGCCCTTTGAAATCTAGCTTTTGTTAGGACCTTAGAGAGAGAAATGGTAACTCCAAAGTCCTAATTAAAAAAAAAAAAAAAACAAAAAAAAGATAGTTCCCCCCACTACCCTTCCTTAGGACTCATTTCTCTTTACCCCCTTTACTGCATTTGACACCACTGCTGACTCTCTTTCTTGAATAATCACTTTTCTTTTTGTTCCCCTGATATGACACTACTCCTGGTTGTCCTCTTACCCAGGAAAATAATAACATGTCTTTGAGAATCGAAAGAAAGGAAGGAAGATCCATACTTTCTAATTATTAAATTCCAAGATTCTGTTCTTGACATTTTAGAGCACCAGGTACATTTTGTCACAGCTGGAATGTGAACAGAGTTGTGAAAGGAAGGCTGATAAAGAAATAAAAATGTCTGAAAATAAAGTGAAGTTGTAGATTCTAATAAGATCAGCTCTATGATAAAGGTCAGTAGCAGCTAAATCTATAGCTACTGAAGGAGGAGACATGTCCCTAATAGTGACATTTTGTGTCTGGTAAAGGTACTCCAAGTCATTTACTGGGATCCAAAGTGAGAAATTCAAAAGAGTTAGAGATTGAAATGGGAGATCAGCAGTGAGAATAAGGCTGAATAAGTAGATATGAGAAACAATAGTAGAAAGATAATTGAACCATGAAAGCTGATGAGATCACTAACTGAAATGGTATATAGGGATAAAGATGAAGACCCAGGTCAGGGCTTTGAGATAAAAAGAGATCCTAAAAGATGAAAAGGACCCACATGTGCAAAAATGTTTGAAGCAACCCTTTTTGTAGTAGCAAAGAACTGGAAATTGAGTGTCCATCAGTTGGGAAATGGCTAAATAAGTTATGATATATGAATGTAATGAAAATTATTTTATATAAAACAATAGCAGGCTGATTTCAGAAAAGCCTGGAAAGACTTACTTGAACTGATGCTGAGGGAAGTGAGCAGAACTGAGAGAATTTCATATATATAACCTATATCAAATTACTTATGGGGACGGGAAGGGGGGGTAAGAGATGGAGGAAGAAAATATCTGGAACACAAAATCTTACAAAAATGAATATTGAACAACAAGATTATGTGATGATCAACTGTGATGGACTTAGCTCTTTTCAATAATGAGATGATTCAAGGAAATTTCAATAGATTATAATGGCAAGTATCATCAACATCCAGAGAGAAAACAATGGAGTCTGAATATTTTCAGCTTTGTTGTTTGCTTGTTTTTTTTTTTTTTCTTTCTCATATTCTCATGTTTCTTTTTCCCTTTTGATCTGATTTTTCTTGCCCAGAGTATGAATATAGAAGTATGTTTAGAAGAATTCTACATGTTTAGCCTATGTTAGATTGGCTGCTGTCTAGAGGAGGTGGAGAGAGAGGGAAAAAAAATTGGAATCCAAGGTTTTTGTAAAGGTGAATGTTGAAAATTATCTTTGCAGATATTTGGAAAAATAAAAAGCTTTTATTAAAAAATGAATGTTGAAAATTATTTTTCTATGTATTTAGAAAAGTAAAATACTGAAATCTTAAAAAAAGAAATGTTAAGAGGCATGACCTAGAGTAAGATCTAACAAGGGAAAATGAAAAAGAATGGTATAAGAGGTAAAAAGAGAACCAGGAAGCAATGATGTCATGAAAATTTCTATTTTTCTTAGCACTTAGTACTGTCTCTGATATATCAATTTCCTACAATAACTTTAAGGTTAATTATAATTATTTGACCATTATTTACATACTAGCACTATGATGTAAGCCCATCATAAATTAAGAGGTATTAAATGTACTATCTGGCAAATTTAAACACCATTAGTACAGGGTAAATATCCTCCGAGTAACCAAATTTTTGTTCTTTATGGAGATTCCAGCTGTCTTCATTTAGTTCATAGCTAGCTGCCACCATTTGATACCAATCATTGACAATTTGTGTGATTATTTTTCAAATCTATCTAATTCTCTGAACATCAAAGAAATAAAATCAAATGCTTTTTAGGAAACTATTTCCATATGTCCTTCATATAATGGCTTCTATATTCCCCATCTCTTAATTCACTGATGTCCTATTCCTTTTGTTTTATGGAGTTGTCCACTCTATTAAAAATAGCCCGTCTTTCGGGCTAGACATTGATAAGTTCTAGTTATCTGTTAAATATAATACCGTAATGGTGACTACGCTCTTTCTATTTACTATATTATATAATCTTCTAGCAATCCTAAGTATATTTCTATATACATGATTTCCACATACACCTTTTCAGTTATTTAAATAAAGAATGTTTCCATAAAACAGCATTTGTGCAAAATTTTGTTCTTAAAGAGTCAAAATGCATGGATTTTCATCTGGCACTTACTTGTTATGTGACCTCAGGCAAGTCAGATCTGGTATTACTAGGTTTATGACCCTAAGTAAGTCACTTAACTTCAGCTTCCTCAACTGATGTGAGATAATGAGATAATACTTAAAAATACTTTAGTGTAGTGCCTGGTACACAGTAAGTTCTATATAAATGCCTATTTTCTTCCTTCCCTTCTCCCTTAATCTGACAGAAACTGCTTTAGTATCTATAAGAGGAATGAGAAAAGGACTTATTAAAATGTAAAGTGCTGTATAAATGTAAGATATTATTTAAGTGTATGTATATGTGTATATAGGTATGCACACGTATATATACACAATTGTTTTTTAAGTATATATTATATATATAGACACATATATATTTAAACCAATTATGTATATCTATATACACATATCGATGTGTGAATCAAACAAATGTACCAAATATATTTGTATACATGTACATATAAATGTATGTGTATATATACACTATATATAAAAATATGTATACATATATGAAAATGTGTCACTGAGACTCATGCTTAATGAGATTATATTAATGTCAACAAACAAAAACCATATGATCATCTCAATAGATGCAGAAAAAGCATTTGATAAAATCCAACATCCATTCCTAATAAAAACACTTGAGAGCATAGGAATAAATGGACTTTTCCTTAAAATAGTCAGGAGCATATATTTAAAACCATCAGTAAGCATCATATGCAATGGGGAAAAACTGGAACCTTTCCCAGTAAGATCTGGAGTGAACAAGGTTGCCCACTATCACCATTATTATTTAATATCGTATTAGAAACACTAGCCTTGGCAATAAGAGTCGAGAAAGATATTAAAGGAATTAGAGTAGGCAATGAGGAAACCAAACTATCACTCTTTGCAGATGATATGATGGTATACCTAGAGAACCCCAAAGAAATAATTCATAATTTTAGCAAAGTAGCTGGCTACAAAATAAATCCCCATAAATCCTCAGCATTTTTATACATCACCAACAAAACCCAACAGCAAGAGATACAAAGAGAAATTCCATTCAGAATAACTGTTGATACCATAAAATATTTGGGAATCTATCTACCAAAGGAAAGTCAGGAATTATATGAGCAAAATTATAAAAAAGTTTCCACACAAATAAAGTCAGACTTAAATAATTGGAAAAATGTTAAGAGCTCTTGGATCGGCCGAGCGAACATAATAAAGATGACAATACTCCCTAAACTAATCTATTTATTTAGTGCTATACCAATCAGACTTCCAAGAAAATATTTTAATGATCTAGAAAAAATAATAACAAAATTCATATGGAACAATAAAAAGTCGAGAATCTCAAGGGAATTAATGAAAAAAAAATCAAATGAAGGTACCCTAGCTGTACCTGATCTAAAATTATATTATAAAGCAACAGTCACCAAAACCATTTGGTATTGGCTAAGAAATAGATTAGTGGATCAGTGGAAAAGGTTAGGTTCACAAGACAGAATAGTCAACTATAGCAATCTAGTGTTTGACAAACCCAAAGACCCTAAATTCTGGGATAAGAATTCATTATTTGATAAAAACTGCTAGGATAATTGGAAATTAATATGGCAGAAATTAGGCATGGACCCACACTTAACACCATATACCAAGATAAGATCAAAATGGGTCCATGACCTAGGCATAAAGAACGAGATTATAAATAAATTAGAGGAACATAGGATAGTTTATCTCTCAGACTTGTGGAGGAGAAAGAAATTTGTGACCAAAGATGAACTAGAGACCATTACTGATCACAAAATAGAAAATTTTGATTACATCAAATTAAAAAGCCTTTGTACAAATAAAACTAATGCAAACAAGATTAGAAGGGAAGCAACAAACTGGGAAAACATCTTCACAGTTAAAGGTTCTGATAAAGGCCTCATTTCCAAAATATAGAGAGAACTGACTCAAATTTATAAGAAATCAAGCCATTCTCCAATTGATAAATGGTCAAAGGATATGAATAGACAATTTTCAGAGGATGAAATTGAAACTATTACCACTCATATGAAAGAGTGTTCCAAACCATTATTGATCAGAGAAATGCAAATTAAGGTAACTCTGAGATACCACTACACACCTGTCAGATTGGCTAAGATGACAGGAAAAAATAATGAAGAATGTTGGAGGGAATGCGGGAAAACTGGGACACTAATGCATTGTTGGTGGAGTTGTGAACGAATCCAACCATTCTGGAGAGCAATCTGGAATTATGCCCAAAAAATTATCAAATTGTGCATACCCTTTGATCCAGCAGTGTTTCTATCGGGCTTATATCCCAAAGAAATACTAAAGAAGGGAAAGGGACCTGTATGTGCCAAAATGTTTGTAGCAGCCCTGTTTGTAGTGGCTAGAAACTGGAAAATGAATGGATGCCCATCAATTGGAGAATGGCTGGGTAAATTGTGATATATGAATGTTATGGAATATTATTGTTCTGTAAGAAATGACCAGCAGGATGAATACAGAGAGGACTGGCGAGACTTACATGAACTGATGCTAAGTGAAATGAGCAGAACCAGGAGATCATTATACACTTGGACAACGATATTGTATGAGGACATATTTTGATGGAAGTGGATTTCTTTGACAAAGGGACCTGAGTTTCATTGATAAATGACGGACAAAAGCAGCTACACCCAAAGAAAGAACACTGGGAAACGAATGTGAACTATCTGCATTTTTGTTTTTCTTCCCGGGTTATTTATACCTTCTGAATCCAATTCTCCCTATGCAACAAGAGAATTGTTCGGTTCTGCAAACATATATTGTATCTAGGATATACTGCAACATATCCAACATATAAAGGACTGCTTGCCATCTAGGGGAGGGGGTGGAGGGAGGGAGGGAAAAAAAAAATCGGAACAGAAACGAGTGTCAATATAAAGTAATTATTAAATAAAAATTAAAAAAAAAAAAAAAAAGAAATACTAAAGAAGGGAAAGGGACTTGTATGTGCCAAAATGTTTGTGGCAGCCCTGTTTGTAGTGGCTAGAAACTGGAAAATGAATGGATGCCCATCAATTGGAGAATGGCTGGGTAAACTGTGGTATATGAATGCTATGGAATGTTATTGTTCTGTAAGAAATGACCAGCAGGATGAATACAGAGAGGACTGGTGAGACTTACACGAACTGATGCTAAGTGAAATGAGCAGAACCAGGAGATCATTATACACTTCGACAACGATATTGTATGAGGACATATTTTGATGGAAGTGGATTTCTTTGACAAAGAGACCTGAGTTTCAATTGATAAATGACGGACAAAAGCAGCTACACCCAAAGAACGAACACTGGGAAACGAATGTGAACTATCTGCATTTTTGTTTTTCTTCCCGGGTTACTTATACCTTCTGAATCCAATTCTCCCTATGCAACAAGAGAACTGTTCGGTTCTGCAAACATATATTGTAACTAGGATATACTGCAACATATCCAACATATAAAGGACTGCTTGCCATCTAGGGGAGGGGGTGGAGGGAGGGAGGGAAAAAAAAATCGAAACAGAAACGAGTGTCAATATAAAGTAATTATTAAATAAAAATTAAAAAAAAAAAAAAAGAAATACTAAAGAAGGGAAAGGGACTTGTATGTGCCAAAATGTTTGTGGCAGCCCTGTTTGTAGTGGCTAGAAACTGGAAAATGAATGGATGCCCATCAATTGGAGAATGGCTGGGTAAACTGTGGTATATGAATGTTATGGAATGTTATTGTTCTGTAAGAAATGACCAGCAGGATGAATACAGAGAGGACTGGCGAGACTTACATGAACTGATGCTAAGTGAAATGAGCAGAACCAGGAGATCGTTATACACTTCGACAACGATATTGTATGAGGACATATTTTGATGGAAGTGGATTTCTTTGACAAAGAGACCTAAGTTTCAATTGATAAATGACGGACAGAAGCAGCTACACCCAAAAAAAGAACACTGGGAAACGAATGTGAACTATCTGCATTTTTGTTTTTCTTCCCGGGTTATTTATACCTTCTGAATCCAATTCTCCCTATGCAACAAGAGAACTGTTCGGTTCTGCAAACATATATTGTATCTAGGATATACTGCAACACATCTAACATATATAGGACTGCTTGCCATCTAGGGGAGGGAGTGGAGGGAGGGAGGGGAAAAATCGGAACAGAAACGATTGCAAGGGATAATGTTGTAAAAAAAATTACCCTGGCATGGATTCTGTCAATATAAAGTAATCATTAAATAAAAATTTTTTAAAAAAGTGTTTAAAAGCAAAAAAAGAGATTACATTAATGTCTTTTTCAATACTGCCATAATCTACACAATGATTCCCCATATTTTTGTGGCAACCTAATGGCTTAAGAATGAGAAATCTTAATCCAAATTATCCTCAAATGATTTTTTTCATTTCAACTAATTTTTTTTTTTTGGCTTTTTTATTCATGTTTAAAGAAATTTCTGCAAAATGGAGCTCAGATTATGTGACTGCTTAATGAATTCAACAAAAGGAGATTAGTAGATATGCAAATCAAATTATTACTAACATTAAATCCAGTTTTCTAGTTTGGGATGAGAACAAAAGTTACCTAAAAATTATAAAGTGGAGAACTCCTATTATGACAGGAATAACAAATAAAGTTTTCTTCCCAAACATTTTCAAGCATTCCATTGTTGTACTTTTAAAATTTCAAAAGCAAAAATTGAGGGATTTGTTTGTTAGTAATAGTGCTGTTTTTGATTAAGTAATGCAATAGTTTGTTTATAGATTCAAAGGAGACACAGCTCATATACAGAGTGTAAAACGAACTCCAATTTATTGATATGAATAAGGGATATATTACTGACATTTGCCTGTCTATGGCCTAGTCATTTTGGTTTCTATTTCTTCTGATTTCAGAACATATTTCTATACATGCAAGATTCAAAAACAAGCTAGCTCTTCTACTAGTGCAGAGGATGAAGGTACTTCCCACTTCCCTCATCCTGTCCCTACATACTAAGCCACTAATCATAATTAACAAAAGATAGGAAGGTTCATATGATCACCAATTCCAAATGGAAAAAAGTCCTTAGAAAACATGAAATCTAGTCTCAGGTTGTATGAATCAGAGAACTGAAGCTGAGAGGTTTTACATAATTTGTAAAACAGCTAGTGTTTGAAGTGTGGTTTGAACTCTTTTTCTTGACTGATAGCCAGTTTCCCTGTCTTTCCTCTATTCACCACCAACCTTAAAGAACAGCATGAAGTATATTGTTATTAATGATGATGACAAAAACACTAATAATTATTAGCTTTCAAATAGTACCTGATATGTGCTAAATGATTGTGTTAAACACAAATATTATCTTATCTAAGTTTCATAATCTGGCGGGTGGGTGCTATTATCATCCCCATTTTATAGCTGAGGAAACTGAGGTTAAGTGGCTTGATCAGGATGGTATAGTGAGAAAGTATCTGAGGCCAGATTTGAACTTGGGTCTTCCTGATTTCAGACCTAGTACTCTTTATACTGTGCCACCTACTTGCTTAAGGTGATCACCATCAGCTAATTTTTCTTTGATAAAGTAAAGCCACATTGGTGATACTAATGTGAAATTATGGCTGATAACACTACTATACAGGGAATGAAGGAGATTCTATATGCATTATTTTATGAATTTTCAACTATACCTAAATAACCTTGGGTGGGTAACTTTCCTGGATCTCAGTTACAGACTCTCACCCGTAATATAAAAAAGTTGGTCAGAGAGCCTGTGATGCTCATTCAAGTGTTCATCCTATGATCCTGAAATTTATCTGATGGCCTAGGCTCCCAAATGAAAGTATAAATATGTCAAGAATGATATCTGAATCCTCTTTCCCATGAAAATAGACTAAAGTTATTTGAGTGTTTCTCAACACTCTATAATTCAATATATCTTATGAAGTTATACTTCCTTAAAGATATCTTGACATCACCACACCCTTTCACTACATATAATGAATCACTGAATACCAACAAATACATGTCACTAAAGCTTCTTTTTCTTCTCTATTTTTTTTTTTTTTAGCAGCATGGCATACTAGCATTTCTTATCACAATGTGTTTCTTATCACAATCCAATGACTCAGTCTTCTTTTCTGTTTATGCCCAGTCCAAAGTTCTACACCTATTGAGAAGGAGCTGATTGATACAAGTGCTTTCTCTACTAAGACAAATATTACCTGTTCTATTATTTCTAATGGAGAAATGTCCATTAAAAATGGACACCTTTACCCAATGGGTAGCTAAGTGGCACATTGATAGAGTGCCAGACCTGAGTCAGGAAAACTCATCTTCTTGAATTCAAATTCTAGCCTTAGGTACATAGTAGCCAAGTGACTCTGAGCAATTCACTTGACTCTTTTTACCTTAGTTTCCTCATCTGTAAATTGAGCTGAAGAAGGAAATTACAAACTACTCCAGCATCGCTGCCAAAAACAAAAACAAAACAAACAAACAAAAAAACCTCCAAATGGAAGCCAAGAGAAGTCAGGAGGTTTTCTGAGTTATCCACCATTTCCCTCAGAAACCAATATGAAATCAAACTTCTAAACAGATTCTGGAGTGACAGAATCCAGAAGAATATGAATGAAATTATTTTCTAGCTTAAGATAACTTTCAAGAAAGCTCTATCTCATTTGGGGAAAAGGTAAGTGTGATCTAGAGCAAACAGAATCCCTGCAAACCAGTAGGAGGCTTTAATACACAGTACAGATCAGAACCAAAATTTCTCAATCCTAACTCAGCAGTTAGGCTGAGTCAGTGGCATGAAAGCCCAGCTGTTAAGCCTCCAGGCCCAACTCAAGACAAATTGTGAGTCTCGGAAGACTGAAAACAGGTGTGCCTAAGTCTAGCCTCCCTAGTACAGTCTCAAGTCTCAAACACCTCAGATCCTGGAGCAGAAAGCCAGTAAAAGAAGCTTAGGACAAATACCCTCTGTGCCCTAGGAGAAAAGCTCAAGTCATGAAACAGGCTAAAAATAAGTAAGAAACAGAAAAAAATGCTTGACCATAGAAAGTTACTATGGTGACAGGGAAGATCAAAGCACAAACTCAAAAGAGGACAACACTGCAAAATGTCTACATGTGAAGCCTTGAAGGGGAATATGAATTGGTCTCAAGCCCCAAAAGATTTTTAAAATCAAGTAAAAAAGGTAGAAGAAAAATTGGGAAAATAAAGGAGAGTTATACAGGAGAATTGTGGGGGAAAAAAGTCATTAGTTCAGAAAAGGAAGCACAAAAATTTAATCAAAGAAAACAATTCCTTAAAAAACAGAACTGGTCAAGTGGGGAAAATAATTCATTAAAGAAGACAACTCTTTTTAAAAGTAGAATTGGCCAAGTAAAAAAGCTTCAAAAGCTAATTGAAGAAAATAATTCCTTAAAAAAATAGAAAAAAGTCAAGGGGAAGCTAACAACTCTATGAAACATCAAGAATTAGTCAAACAACATCAAAAGAAAATGACATTGGAAAAACAACTAACCTGGAAGAAAACAGATCCAGGAGAGATACTATAAGAATTACTGGACTATTGAAAAACCATGATTAAAAAGAGCCTAGGCAGCATCTTTCTAGGAATTATCAAGGAACACTGCTCTGATAGCCTAGAACCAAGGGTAAAACAGTTATCAAAAGAATCCACTGCTCATCTCCTAAAAGAGATCTCAAAATGAAAATTCCAAGGAATATGTAGCCAAATTCCCAAATTATCAGGTATAGGAGAAAATATTCTAAGCAGTCAGAAAACAAAACAAAGCAAAAAAATTCAAATACTAAGGATCCATAGGACTTAGAAGTTTCTACATTAAAAAGATCAAAAGATTCCAGAAAGCAAAGGAACTTGGATTACAGCCAAGAACCAACTATCCAGCAAAACTGAGCATAATCTTTCAGAAGAAAAGAAAGACTCATTGATATGAGACTTTCAAACTTTCCTGATGAAAAGACCAAAGCTGAAAAGAAAATTCAATCTTCAAATACAAAACTCAAGAGAAGCATAAAAAGATAAACAGGAATGAAAGAAAAAAAGCCATATATTATAAAACTAAACTGTTTATTCCCTCACAGTAAGAAGATACTTGTAACTCTTGAGAACTATATCTTTAGAAGTAGTATGACAGAGGGTGTGGGTATAAGATGACATAATGTGTTGATATAAAAAAAGTTAAAGGTGAAAAAAAGCATTATACTAGGAGAAGAGAAAAGGGGGAGGCAGAATAGGGTAAATCACATCACATAAAGAGGTACAAAAGTCCTATTAAAGTAGAAGGAAAGAAGGGAGCATTATTTAAATTTTATTTTCATCACATTTGGCTCAAAGAAGAAATAGCAACATATACATTCAATTGGATATAGAAACTTATCTTATTCTACAAGGAAATAAGAGGGAAAAGGGGGTGAATAGGAAATCTCCATATTATTAGTAAGTTCATTTCAAATCATTGTAAGAACGTGACTTTCTCCATGTGAACCCAATCTCCATGTGAACCTGAGGTAGGACATGACTCCCCTGTGAGAACTTGACCATTCCCTAACCCATAAGAGCATATGTTTTTTGCTGATTCTCCTGTGGGAACTTGACCTTCCCTAACCCATAACAACAGGTGTTTTAGCTTACTCCCATGAGAACTTGACCATTTTTTAACCTATAAGCTAGGCACGTACCACCTGTGTTTTAGCTCCAAATACGTGATTTAAGGAACTCGCCACTCCTTGGAACCGTTGCTGTTGATAAGGACTGGCCCCCTTGTCAACACAACATTTGACTATAACCATCTGGAGCCCTTGTTGGTACGTCCCTGTCTTACATGAGGTCTTCATTTGGCTCAAAGCCTTCTTTGTCCTGATTCCTATAAAAAGCAGGCAAAGCATTCTCCATTTTGAAACCTCACCTATGGAGATGACGATCTGCCTAGGACTTTCCCGATCGAGACTCACAGGCTGAAATACCGGGGTTTCCCAGCTGTCCGTAAATTAGAGTTGAAGCTCCCTTGACCGGTGATGTAATATATTCTCTCTCTTTTTCTGCTATTCTAATCATAATTCTTATTATTATTTGTCTTTTGTCTGTTATGTGTTGTTTGCTGTATTAGTTGTTATTGCAAGCAATCTATTCCGTACATTGTATAATTAAATTTTACTTTCACTTTAATTGAGTCCGAGAGCATCATTTTGTAGGAGCGAATCTGAACCTTTCCCTAAAATCACAAAACAGGGGGGAAGGGAAAGAAAATGGAATGACAGAAAGGCGGGCAGACTGAGGGAGGTAGTGGCCAGAAATAAAACTGGTGAGGAAGGACAGGGTGAAAGGAGAGAAAAAAGTATAAATGGGGGGAAATAGGATGGAGGGAAATGAACAATTATTAATCATAACTTTGAATGTGAATGGGATGAATTATCCTGTAAAACAAGCAGAGAGCAGAGTAGACTAAAAATCTGAATCTTATATAAGTAGTTAACAAGAAAAACAAGTGAAACAGAAAAACACACATAGAATAAAGGTAAAAAGGCTGGAGCAGAATTTATTCTGCTTTAACTGAAGTAAAAAAAAAAAAAAAGCAGGGGTAGATCTCAGACAAAGCAAAAGCAAAAACAGAGCTAATTAAAAAGAGATGAGGAAGGAAACTACATTTTGCCAAAAGATACCACAGACAATGAAATAATATTGGATCAGCACCACATTCTTTTTTTTCCTGGTAAATTTAAGCATCCAAATTCTTAGAAAAGTTAAGTGAGTTACAGGAAGAAATAGACAAGAAAAAAATATACTAATGGAGGACTTAAACCTTCAACTCTCAGAATTAGATAAATCTAACTATAAAACAAACAAAAAAAGAAGTTAAGTAGGTTATTAGAAGTTTGGAAAAATTAGATATGAGAGACCTCTCACATCTAATGAGAAAAAAATGAATGGGGATAAAAAGAAATATTTTCTCAGAGATTCATGGCACCTACACAAAAACTGATCATATATTAGGGGAAAAAAAACCTCACAATCAAATGCAGAAAGTCAGAAATAGTAAAAAAAAAAAAAAAAAAAAAAAAAAAAAAAGAATCCTTTTAAGATGATGATATACTAAAAATTGTGTGTAATAAAGGGCCATGAAAAATAGACTAAAAACTAATTGGAAACAAAATAAACTAATCCTAAAGAATGACATGGTCAAACAACAAATCACAGAAATAATCCAAAATTTCAAAGAGAATTTTAGTAATGAGACAACATTCCATGGAATGCAGCCAAAGCAGTTCTTAAAGGGAAATTTTCTATCTCTAAATACTTGCAAGAATAAAATAGAAAAAAAAAATCAATGAAGTAGGTGTGCAACTAAAAAAGCTAGAAGAATTAAAAACCCCAATTAAATAACACATTAAAAATTCTGAAAATCAAAAGAGAGAATAAAACCAAAAGTATTTATTGTACCAATAAATAAAGCTAAGAGTTGGTTTTATGAAAAAAATATATCACAACTGTAATGGGCTGAAGCTCTTGAGTCGTTGCATTGAGGTCCCTAGCACGTGAGGCTAAATAGCAATTGGACAATACTCTATTAATATATGCTTGGAGAAAGAATGGTCCCACCCACTCTCTGTGCAAGTTTTGATGTGTTGTATAGGAGCTGATGTAGAGATGATTTGGTGGGTTGTGTTGTGACTGCTCTCACTTCTTATCGCCATTCCCCTTCCCCTCGGCAAAGAATAAAGATCAAGGATTTTCCCTTATTCTGACTCCAGCTGATTTTAATATACTCTAGATGCTAAATGTGGTCATCACACACAATAATAGATGAACCTTTAATTAATTTGATTAGAAAAAAGAAAGCCAAATTACTGATGTCAAAAATGAAAAGAGTGAATTCATCACAATGAAGGAGAAACAAAATAAATAAGTAAATTCTGAATTAATTTCTTAGAAATTTCATGACACTAATATGGTTCTGATAACCTAAACCAGGAAGAACCAAAATAGACAAAAGACCAGGATAATACATCAGGTGGAATTTATATCAGGTATGCACGGTTGAAGAATTGGAAAACGAGTAGATACCCATAAATTGGGAAATGGCTGAACAAGTTGTGGTATATGAAGGTAATAGAATATTATTGTTTTATAAAAAAAAAATGATGAACAAGCTGATTTTAGAAAGGTCTGGAAAGATGTACATGAACTGATGCTAAGTGAAAAAAGTAGAATCTGCAATACATTATACGTAATAACAGCAAGAATGTTATGATCAACTATGAAAGACTTAGTTATTCTCAGTATTTCGGTGATCCAAAGCACTCCCATTAGATTTTGGACAAAAAATGCCATCTGCATCCAGAAAAAGAACTAGGGAAATTGAATGTAAAGCAACACATGTTATGTTCACTTCTTTTTTCTGTTTTTTTAAGTCTCTCCTATGGTTTCTCTCTCTTGCTGATTTTTCTTTCAAATGTATTCTTAATATGTATTAAAATAAATAAATTTACCAGGAAAAAAAAGAATGTGGTGCTGATCCAATATTAGGAAAATACCATTATCAGTTACAAAAATAACAAAAAAACCATATCATTATCTCAACAGAGATAAATTAAAGACTTGAAAAAACTGTTCCTGTTAAAAACACTAGAGAACACAGGAATATATGGAGTTTTCTTTAAAATGAAAAGCATTATCTATTTAAGACCATCAGCAATGGAATGGAATGCTATTGTGCAATAACAAATGATGAACAAGAAGGCTTCAAAAAAACTTGAAAAGAACTGTAAAAATTGCTGCAAAGTAAAATGAGCAGAATCAGGAAAACACTGTACATAGTATCAACATCATTGTGTGATTATTAACTATGATTAACTCAATTCTTCTCAGTAACACAGTGACTCAAGAACAAGTACAAAGGAAAATGCTATCCTTAATGTACTTAAAATGCAGATAGAAGCATTTTTCCCCCACTTTATTTTTTCTCATGTTTTTTTCTCCTTTTCATTCAATTTCTTTTTTCACAACTATGACTAATATGGCAATTAATAACTTTAGCAAAGTTACAGGCTATAAAATAAACCCACATAAATCATCAACATTTCTATGTATTACCAACAAAACAACAGCAAGAGTCAGAAAAAAAAAATCCATTTAAAGTAAGTGTAGACAATACAAAGTATTTAGGAATCCAACTGCCAAGACAAACCCAGGAACTATTATGAACACAATTACAAAACACTTCATACAAATAGATCTAAACAACTGGAAAAATATCAATCGTTCAAAAGCAGAGCTAATAAAAATGACAATTCTATCTAAATCAATGTATTTATTCAATGCCATACCAATCAACCTGCCAAAAATTATTTTATAGTGCTAGGGAAAAAAATTACAAAATTCAACTGTAAAAACAAAATATCAAGAATATCGAGGGAATTAATGTGGGGAGGGGGGGAAGGGAGGGAAGCAAAGGAAGGTGGCCTGGCCAAACCAGAACAAAAACGATATTATAAAGTGGCAATCATCAATCAATCACAAGCTCCATTCCTATGCTATCAATTCTTTTAAATATGAGTTCTAATTTATAAAAAATTTTTTTTCCTTTTTTCAATTACTACTTATATGCTTTGTTCCTTAATTCTATTATCTCCCACTTCTGAATGACCAGAATGTGAAAAAAGGAATATGAACAAGGTCTTGCAAACGTTTTCCAAATAATGTAATTGGCATGGTAATAATAATTCTCACCCAATGGCTGTATTGATAGGGGATCATCCAACACAAAACCTGCTTGCTCGCTCTTATCTGGCACAATTAGTCTATGATTCAGAGCCTTTGAGGAGTTTCTCTACAAATTGCTACATTTAATTACTATATCACGAAAAAAGGACAACTAATATTATGAGATGTGTCATAATACCAAAGGCATTGTAGTTTAAACTTATGTATTCACTAAGATATATTTACCTAATAATTAGGATAATGATCCTGAGATTTAAGTCTGTTACCTCTCACTCTGAGCAAATGATGTAGCTCTAAGATGACACATAAATGTTCAAAAATGGCATGATTTTTTTTTAAAACAAAGACATTACTATTTTTAAAGTTGTAGAACCAACAATACAGAATATCTAATGTCACTGAACTATCTTTTTTTTTTTTAATTGGGATGGAAAAACCTCACAAAATCAAAGAATGGCATGTAGAGTTTATGTAACTGTGAGGTCCTTGGGCAATGGTTTGGGAAAGGATGATTGCTGGGTATAGAAGTTCACAGTTAGTGGGGAAATTCTGGGTAATGTATAAGACCTTTCAGCCCAGAGGGAACTTGCTAACAATGTCTGGTTCGGCTCCCCATCTCCCTTAAGGGCTCTAGACTTTCCTGAAAAGTCAGGGGGTGGTGACAACTTGTGTTGAGATTGAAGCAGAGTGATAACAGGTGGAAGAGTGATACCAAGTGGCAAACTACAAACAATAGCAAGTTGTTTATGTGGTCCCACGTGCACAGTGTTTTTGTTACATTATAAAAAGGGGAAAGTTCTTGAAATAAATGGATTCCATTTTCCCACCATCCTCGGGAGTCTAGCCTCATTATTTCTCCACTAGGAAGGTATGTTTTAATCACCCTGGCGTGGGGGCTCTAGAAAGCAATGGTACGTTTTGTCACTCCAACTTGGAGGCTCTAGAAAGCAGGACAAACAGCTGCGCTTAGTCACAATGGCTTGTATATATGTGACTATTTTATTTCCAAATTACAAGCATTTAAATGGCTGTCATTTGTTTGACTTACATTACTGTATTTAAAAAAAAAAGGGGGGGGAATGGCTTTCCTTCACAAATGGAAAATCCTCCATTGGTATCATCAATTTTATTACATTATCATTATCATTAAAATCACTACACTGATGGAGAACTAGGAAGATATGAGTTACGCAGAACCAGGAAGATATGAGTCATGTTTTGGCTCTAGAATCTTATACATGTGATTTGATCTTTCTGTGTTCTAGAGTTGACAATCTAACAACTCTCTAAGAACATAAGTTACAGAGAAAGTATTAACCAGCATTAGTGGAAATCTAATGTCACTGGAATTTCTTATTAATTATTTATTTATTAATTAATACTTCCTAATAATAGGCCAAATATTATCCAGCATTAGTGGAAGTAATTTCTTCATCTGGAAGTTTCTAGGTCAATGAAATCATATTTCCTAGCCCTATAGGCTTGATTGGTTCACATTATCATAACAATTATTTTTTTAAATTGGGGCTATTGAAAAGGCATAGTCTATATTATTTCAAGACTAATTATAAACCTTTCAATTTACAGACCATTAAATTGATGTATTATTCACAAATGATTTCCCAGATATGATATTTATAAGTACCATTACCAGTATTTAAGAAATGTCATATTTACCTGCCCATGCTCTATCTCCTAACCACCTCTATCTAAGACTACATCTAAATTCTTTAGGTAAGAGTCCTGGGGTCTTCCTCAGAAACAGTACATTCTAGGTCTCTTCTGGAATTTAGATAAGTAGGCCACTATGGATATGATATAGTGCACATATAAGTTAGAATTCTAAAAATACTTGAGGAAATTTAAATGAAGGAATAAGAAATCATTACTGCACTGTTCTAGAAACCCAGTTTAAAAAAAAAAAAACCTGAACATTTGGTCCTTTTACAGTTTAGTTTTCAAAATTAGTAGAAACATTTATTTTAAGGGAGATAGTATGATATGGTAGAAAGAGCACAGGATTTAGAGACAGGAAACCTAGGTTCAAAATATGACTCTGCTATTTACTTACTAGAGATGTATAAAAATAAGATTCCTAAAATTCTAATATAATCTCAGACTGTAAGAAAGTATCAGAATCCACTAGAGTTAAATTTGAGTATTTAAAATTGTTAATATTATTATTATTATTATTATTATTACATGACATATATCATGCTAACAGATATTTGTTTAGAGCAGCACCTTTTGAACTTTTCACTAAGATTTCTGAAAAAACTTTGGAGATGAAACAATGATCCTCTTTTTGTTTTATAGTTTTTTGTTAATGCAAACAGATAAACACTGACCTAACTACAGACTATGTAATTTTCCAAGTTTAACAAATGTCTTGAAAAAGAATAAGTGAGAGAGAGAGGGAAAGAGCAGAGTTAGAGAAAGAGAAGAGGGATACAGAGAGATAAAAAGAAGTGGTGGAGTCACAGAGACACAAAGAAAAGAAATACAAAAAGAACTTCATTAGAGATCCATGGTTGCCCATGCTCTAGAGATTCCCCTTTGTTCCTCCCTATATAAAGCAATCTATTCATTTTTTAGCAAATTTAACAAATGAAGACAAAACTCATAAAATATAGACATCAAATAAATAAGAATTAAAAATAGCAAAAAACTCCTGAAGTTAGTGGTGCCAATTTGCTGGCCATTTGTGAGGTAAAAGATGAGAGGATAAGTTCATTAGGTTTTTGTGACAGCAAATTTTGTACAGGAATATCACTTCTTTTTTTTTTTTTTAATTTTTATTTAATAATTACTTTATATTGACACTCGTTTCTGTTCCGATTTTTTTTTTTCCCTCCCTCCCTCCACCCCCTCCCCTAGATGGCAAGCAGTCCTTTATATGTTGGATATGTTGCAGTATATCCTAGATACAATCTATATTTGCAGAACCGAACAGTTCTCTTGTTGCATAGGGAGAATTGGATTCAGAAGGTATAAATAACCCGGGAAGAAAAACAAAAATGCAGATAGTTCACATTCGTTTCCCAGTGTTCTTTCTTTGGGTGTAGCTGCTTTGTCCGTCATTTATCAATTGAAACTCAGGTCTCTTTGTCAAAGAAATCCACTTCCATCAAAATATGTCCTCATACAATATCGTTGTCAAAGTGTATAATGATCTCCTGGTTCTGCTCATTTCACTTAGCATCAGTTCATGTAAGTCTCGCCAGTCCTCTCTGTATTCATCCTGCTGGTCATTTCTTACAGAACAATAATAGGGAATATCACTTCTTAAAAGGGTCAATAAGCTAGAAAAAGCACCTGTACTCTTATTAATTGTTAGTGAAAAAATAGCAACACCTTTCCCCTGCTAAGTCTATATTGTGGTGTTTCAAAGCTGCCAGATTCCCCTATCTGAGAGGCTTCCACATTCCCTGACTTTATAATCCCTCCTTTCAGCTATGAAAAACTATACTTACCTCAGCTCACTTTCCAACTACTATCCTCACAAGATTTTGTGAAATTAAGGTTTAAAGATACTGACTGTAATAGACAATTTTCTCATTAGCTTCCTTGACAACCAGATCACAAATCATGACCTGGAGGATTTTATGCTACCACGAATTTCTGGCTTGAGGCCTTACTGGTGGCAAACCCACAATATCCTAGTTCTGGTTCTGGTCATGCTTCATTTGTCAGGCTTTGTCCCATCCACTTTCTACATGAGCCATAAACCATTCCCTGGAGGACTCTATTTTATTAATTATGTCGGAAATTCCTGCCCTGGGATACCACTTAGTAAATGTATTTAGTAATTGCTTCAGTAGCCCACCACATCTAGGCTCAGATCCAGCAGTACTTTACTTGATTCCCGGCCTTTTTTTCACCAGCTCCCTTGCTATCATAGGCTTACGTTCCTCCCTGATCCCCACTGACAGCTTTCCAGTTCCTGAACGATCAGTCTAGAACTGACATCTAGAGTGTCAATTTGCTCGTCGTTATTCACCCATTATCCCTGTAACTTTCAAAAAAAAAAAAATCCTTTCTAGATACCACTGCTGTGGATTCCTATTTTAGAATGAAGATCCTTTGGGGCAGGAACTGTGTTTGCTTTTTAATTTACATCTCTAGTGCTAGGCACATAGTAAACTCACAAGTTTTAAAAATAATTCATATAGTCAACAAGCATTTATTATGTACCTACTACTATATGCAGAAGATACTCAAAGCAAATAAATGCAAGGTTAATTTGGAGAGAGGGAGTCACTAGCAGTTGGGGTATCATGTAGAAAGTAATGTTTGAGCTGAAATATTAAAGAATCTAAGAGGTAAAGAAGTGAGAGTGCATTCCAGACATGGGAGACATAAACAAAGGCATGTAGTAGTAGAAAATGGCATGAGATGTGATAACGTTAGCTGGGCTACATCATAAAAGGTATGAAGAATCCTAATTTATAATAAACCTGGAAAGATAGCCTGGAACCATATGGCTAAGTGTCCTAAATGTAAAACCCAATCTAATTCCTTTTAAAAATCCACTTCTTCACTCATGCAATCATGAATTATAGAATGTTATAATAATGATGATGAAGACAGCGTTTAATTTGTACCATATACTTCCTGGAATCTCCTCACCATGTCCCCAATGTCTGTTCACTTTTATTATACTGGACAATTAGAATTTACACTTGTATCCCACCTTCTCTAGATAAGCCTTTAGTCTTCTTTTACCAGAAACTGGGTTTCTAGATCACTTTTTGGTGTCTTTTCACCATGCCACAACCCTCCCTTCCTCCTCCCTCTATCTCTCTTCTTCCTTCCTTTGCTCCCCTCCTCCTAGCCTTTTTTCCTCTCTCTCCTCCCCTGTATCTTTGTCTCCATCTCTTTCTCTCCCTCCTTCCTCTTTGTCTCTATCTCTTTCTTTCCTTTTTGCTTCCTTTTTTGCCTCTCTTCCTTCTTCCCTCTTAGAAAAGTAAACCATAACTGCATATCATTGCTGTAGTGTAACTCTGGCCTAATCTATTCATAAATGAAGAACTGCAAGCAATCTCAGAGGAGATTTTGGAGATGAGGAAACTGAAGCCCTTGAAGACTAACTGGCATATCCAAGATTTCATAGATAACATAGGAGTTATAGTAGGGAGGGGAATTTGAATACCAATTGTCTGACTCTAGAAATATAACCTCTAGCCTCTTAAACAAGTATATAAAGAAGAATGTTGGAGGTGGGGAGAGGAAGTCTATAAAAATAATTAACGTGCTCATTTCAAATATGTTTCTTCTTGATAACAAACAAGCAGAGAAATTTGTCACAGGGAAGGGGGATATTTTTATAATGACATTCTCTTTGTGGTAGATGCATAGCAATAGAAATCATTTGGATTTTATTTCTTTTCATGACCAAGTATATTGTTAGCCAGACATCAAGAAAGAACATTCACCAAAATGGCCAGAAGAAATCAGTTGTGAAAATCATTGTCTTGTTAGATTTGTTTAAAAACAAAACTCCACTTTAAAAAATTAGGTAACATATTCAGGAATAGGACGTTTCAGGTTAAGGGAAATAATAAAAATTAAATTAATTTTCACAGTGACTATACTTTCTCAATTACATTTGACATTTAATGTGTTTTGCATGGCCTATAGAGATCACACATGATTCTTCTAACTACAGTATGTATGTTAAGAATAGGAACACAAATTTTGCCAATTAAAGCTTTGCTCATTAACTTTTATATGGAAACAAGGGACGAGAGGGGTAGATGTGAGTTAATCAGAGAAGAGATAATCAGGAAAAAAAAAACATCATCACCTAAATGCTAATATTGTGGGTCCAATTAGACACCTAGAACTGAACAAAGAATCTAGATCGATGATTTCTGGGCTTTAGATCTTTTAATGAGTTCACTTTGTGGCTCTGAGCATGAAATTTCATTTTCCAGTCATCCAATTTGCCCATTCTGTACAATGGAGACAATCATGAATTCCCTTCACAGCATATGAGTCCCTGAGTAACAACCACATTGCAAAAAGGCTGTTCTAAATCAGAACTGATAAGATCAATGAAAAAGCATGATTGTCTGCAAAGATTCCCATTGACTATAAAAAGGCTTATAAAAGAAAATTCTTAAGTAAAACTTCAATTTTTTTCCAGTGATTAAACAGTAATGTTCTATTGTTACCTACAGTAAGTATTGTTGTAAACCAAGTGATAATTTAGTTTTCATTTCCCACTCAGTTTTTCATAACAGATAGCATATAAATATAAGTGTGTGTGCACATGTATATATATGATATGTTTATCTGGCTAGCTATCTCTATTTTAAGTCAAGGTCTTACAAAACACTATTTCCTATCTGTGAAGTAAATGAAATGGAATTTGATGATTTGGTCTATCAGTTTTAAAAAGTACAACCTAAAAATGATACCCCTAAATCTCTACAATTCTACAATTTTATAACTCAGACCACCCCAGTATGATAGTATAGAGTCTTTAAGAAACATTTTAAATATCATCCCTTTTGACTCAACCCAATGCCACTAATAATGCACAAGTAGCCAAGTTTGTTGTTCAAATGTACATGGAAAAGGATTATTTAGTATTTTTATTTTTGGTAGAACAAGATAATGTAAAGGGAATTAGCAAACAGCTCATGTAAAATAGGAAGTGCATTCAGCAATAACCTCTGGAAGAATATTAAAAATGATGTATTACACATGATTAAAAAGGTTGGTAAAGAGCTCACATAGGGATGCTCACTTTAACTCACATATTGGTTTTCCATAGAGCGTCAATTCCTTTTCCATATAGTGGATAATCTCATGATCACGACTACTTGAAAATTAATGAAATATCCTTAATAAGTTCAATGATGTCAGCAAAATGGACAAGTAGAATATAGCAACTTTAGCAAGAAGTGCTTCTTATTTTAAATATTGCTGTAATGGTATGCTTGGTGGCAACTAAAATTATATATCTCAAATTATGGTGAGGCCATCATCCGTCTCCTATACAGAGGATCAGAGACCTTCAAATCTAACCTCTCCTTTTACAGATGAAGAAACTAAAGCTCAGAGAAATTAATTTTAATCAATAAGTTAAATGAGCAAAACCAAAAAGAAATATAAGCTTCACTATTCTCAGTGTATTTTCAAATTTACTAGGACAGAGATTCAACAGGCATCACTAGACTGTTGAAGAGGTCCATGATACAAGTCAAGCATCATGGACACCCCTTTGACAGTAGTGACATCTACAGAATTATGTTTTTAACTGTACAAAAGAAAAAATGTGGGATTACTAAAAACAAAAACAAAAACAAAAACAAAAACCCCAAACAACAACAACAACAACAACAACAACAAAAAAAAAAACTAAGTTCATGGACTCTAGCTAAAGAATCCTTAAGATCAAGGGAAAGAAAAAAATTTCACTCAATTTGGGGAGGTCATAAAAAATTGATTACTTCAATCTTCTTCAGCAGATAAGTATATTAATGAATCTAATGATACCTCTGAAGTGACATGGGTAATTATTAATCACTTTGTAAGTTTGAGGTGATTAATTTTTTTCTTAAAACAAACTTTTATTTTCTTAATGAAATATCTTCATTTTGACTATTTCTATGAAGGACTTCCAAGGAAAGGCTCTGATGAGTCTCAATTTTGTTGCCAGAAATATGCAAAAATATTATATTATTATTAAAATGATTATATAATTTTTTTCTTGGAAAACAGTGGACTTTATGTATCACTAAGTCCAACCCCCTCAGATAACTGATGAGGAAAAAAAGGCTAAAAGGGATTATGTAAATCATGTAAGTAAAGTGTGATATATAAGCTAGGGATATGTGGCACAGCAGATAGAAGATTGCTGTGCCTGCAATCAAGAAGACATGGATTTAAATCCAGGCTGGAGTAATTACTAGGTTAATGACCCTGGGCAAGTCACTTAATTTCTGTTATCCTCAACTGTAAAATGGAAATAATAATAATAATAATAGTAGTACATGCCTCCCAGAGTTGTATGAGGGTTTTTATTTTGCACATGGCCTGCCACAAAGTAAGTGCTATATATATGTTAGTTACCATTAGTAATAATAATTACCCAACATCAGTTAGATAACAAGTAGCAGAGATAGGATTGGAACCTAGGTTCTTTGACTCTAAAGCCTTTAATCCATCCATTGTACCATGATGTCACTTGTTATTAAACTAAGAATTATTCAGCCAAATGGCCATATGATTTCTGTAAAATGAAATGTCTCCTATATTATTACTTAAGGTAGTATATAAGTAGATTGGTAAATTAAGCCACAGGCAATTTCAACGAACTAAGCTTATATTCTATACAGACCAAGGAATATTAAAATGGCTTTAGTATACCTGTTCTATAATAGAGAGTTGGTTTAGGGACAGCAAGAAAAGGACAGGAATAAATAAACATTTCTCTAGATAAGAGAAAAAGAAAAAAGAGAAAAAAAGTTCAGTAGCTTTCTTCCTTTTTCTTTATAAATGGTGATGGGAATTATTTTACGCTTATACAAATCACCTGGAAGAGAGCATACATAGTTGAACCTGGAACAAAATTGCTTCCAAGTTTATACAATTATAAAAGTCAGCTAGTCAATAAGCATTTATCAAGTGTCTACCATGTGGCAGGTATTGTGCTAAGCCGGGGGTCCTCAAACTAAGGCCCAGGGGCCAGATGTGGCAGCTGAGGACGATTATCCCCCTCACCCAGGGCTATGAAGTTTCTTTATTTAAAGGCCCACAAAACAAAGTTTTTGTTTTTACTATAGTCAGGCCCTCCAACAGTCTGAAGGACAGTGAACTGGCCCCCTATTTAAAAAGTTTGAGGACCCCTGTGCTAAGCAGTGGAATACAAGAAAGGTAAAAAACAATTCCTGCCCTTGAGGAACAAAGACACTAGGGTAGATAAATAAGTACATACAAGATGTGGATAGAGTAAAAGCCAGGGAAAGTCTCCATGGAGAAGACAGCATTGGAGCTAAACTTTAACAGAAACTAGGAATTCTATGAGGTGCACAGGTGAGGAGGGAGGAGCGATGTTGTCTGGGGAGGGAGTGTCCTGGTCCCTGCACAGCAAGAAAGTCAACCTTCTTAGTTGGATCATAAATTGTGTGGAGCTATCAAGTTACAAAAAATGGAAAAATAGGAAGAGGTCATGTTGTGAAGAGCTTTAAATGCAAAAGAAAGGCCTTTATATTTGACCTTATTAGTAATGGAGAGCCACTGGAGATTACTGGATGGGGGCAGGGGTGGCATAGTGTTCTATCTTGATTCAGTTCCTGGGGCTGATTTAGAGAAGAAATTTATTTAAAATGGCTTGATGTTTGCCAGCAACACCAAGGATACAAAGATTATTCTAGATCTTATCTATTTGCCTGTGGGAAGAATAGACTTTCTACTATTTTGTACTATTTATTTTATTGAAAAGATAGCTAACTATGAATTTTAAACCATTTTTTTCCCCAACAGAATAAAGTTGAAGTCAATTAGATTTAATTTGAGTTATGTGCTCATTTAGACAACAGGGAAACTGTAAAGGAAGGCAACCCTTTCATTATGTCATTCCCAAACCTAAGAATGAATCATGACTTCCTACTTTCTAAAAGATGCAGGGCAAAGATCCCACATAAAGAGAGTCACCTTCCCTATCTTATTTCTACTCCCCAATATCCATCTATTGTCAGGCTCTTTAATATCTGGTTTATCTAATTACAGTCCTACCTCTAAGTTTTTTGCTAATATTGTGCTTCCTTTTTATTAATCTAGCATATCTATTAAGACCTATTTGCTTAAAGACATTCTACCTCCATGATTTTTTGCTTTTCCACACCAACTTGGGAGTACAATCTAATGTCCTGTCTGCCTATCTCTGGGCAGCTAAATGGCACTGTGGTTAGAACACTGGGAATCAGGAAGACTCATCTTCTTAAATTCAAATCTGGCCTCAGACACTTACCAGATGTGTGTCCCTGTTTGCTTCAATTCCTCATCTGTAAAATAAGCTAGAGAAGGAAATAGCAAACCACTCTAGTATTTTTGCCAAAAAATTCCAAAATGGAGTCATAGAAAGTCAGATATGAACCAAATGACTAAACAAAAATACATACCTAACCTTAAAAAAGTACATTAGACTCTTAAGAGCATCAAACAGTACAATAGTGTTTTCTGTATACATCTCTGTCCCTTTCAAATTGGTTCTAATTTAAATAAAAATGTATTATGTCTACTCAGTGCAATGGCACCACTTATTTATTTGTAACAACACCACCATTGTATGGGAGTCAAGATCCTCCATTGAAAGAATCCCCCTCATGTATCTCATCTTCTTCTTACTTCTTAATGTGAATGATCTATTCTATTTAGTGCTAAGTACTACCTGCATATTTTATAATGGAAATCTAATGCATTTGTCAATATCTCTACGATTAGCAATAATCATAGTACTAAAACAATATAGTACTAAAAAAAACTATCAGCAGTTGTTTTCTTCCCACCTTGGGGTTCTTGGGAGGTGGGAAGAAAACAACTGCTGATAGTATAACTTTTGGGATTCACTGTGGAGTGTGTGGTGAAGCGCTTCAAGATCTGTTAAAAAAAAAAAAAAAAAAAAAGGTACTGAGCATCTATACAGAATTCAGAACCTGGGTCAAACCCAAAATATTTTGCCAATGAATACTTGTATCGTGAAGAGAAGTCAAGTCCTATGAACCATGTAGAAGTTAACTAAGAGTGTGGGGGAGTACTGACATTAACCAACCTTTTAAGTAAACAAAGTTTTGCCAGATCTTCAACAGCATTTGTTATTGTTGAATCATTTCAACTGTGCTTGCCTCTTCATGATCCCATTTATGGTTTTCTTAGCAAGGATACTGGAGTGGTCTGTCATTTCCTTTTTCAGGTCATTTTACAGATGAGAAAATTGAGGTAAACAGGCTTAAGTGATTTGAATTTATGAAGAATCTTCCAGATTGCAAGTTCAGTGCTTTATCCACTGTACCACCTAGCTGCCTAGAGCAACCCCTTAAATGTAGCTGATTAATAGCATATGAACACAAATTTTACCATTTCCAATCCCAGTCAGAAGATACAGTGCTATTATTCTTTAAGAAGCTGCTTAAGGAAAGAGAGAATTCTGTCAATATGATCAACATTATGAAAAGTTTTAACTGTGTTCCCCCATCATCACAATATCCATAGTGAATCTTTGCACCATGTCCATCTGAGGTTAAAAACAAATAAACAAACAAAAAAACTCCAGAGACCAAAGTATTCATGAAAAAAAATAAACATAAAAAAGGAATTAGTATTTTCACCGTGAGTCAGCTTTTTTCTGGCAATATTTTGGCTTGATAATATGTGAGTTTGAAGTTGATGCAGAGATTACGAGTATCCCAGTCAATGTCTATATACAATTAGGTAAGCAATCTGAAACTGCAAAGCCCCAGATAAGGTCCTTTAGTTTGGGCTTTCTTCTTTTTACAAAGCAAGCTATTTATTTTCATTTCCTTCTGAAACAGCATTTGCATGAAGAGTCTTTCATATCTTGCAGAAAATATGGGGATCTAATAACACATCAATACATATTAAAAACTCCCATAGCCTATAAAATAATTCCAGTTATCCAGTTTGCCTCCTAAGATGCCTAAATTATAGCAAAAGCTATCTGGAACATAAAGAAAACATGCTTCTGTTGTTACTCAGTTCTGTGTGACTCTCATGACCCCATTTGAGTTTGTTTTTTTTTGGACAGAGAAACTAGTTTGCAATTTCCTTCTCCAGCTCATTTGACAGATGAGGAAACTGAGGTAAACTAATAAGTGTCTGAGGTCATATTTGAACTCAGAAAGATGAATTTATCCACTAGTTTCAATTCTCCTAAACACATATATGATATTGTTTTTCTCGTGATGTGCAGTCACCCTAAGAGAATAAAGTCAAACAGCAATTAGCCAAGTTGTGAATAATTTTATTCCTTCAGATAAGACAGTTTGAATAATTAAGTCCCCTCATCAGCCCTTCCCCCAAATACAAAACATTTTCTACTCCCTTTTAAAAAAATATGAATAATAGGGTTTTCTTGACTTTCAAAATTGATTACATTAACACAACAATACTTAACTTTTGCAGTTTTAACATGTTTTTGATATAAGATTTTAAGAGACAAGAGTTTCTAAACTGAGAACAGAATCTTGAATTTTCCACAAGACTGAGTATCCTCAATATCTATGGTACTGTTCAGGCAAAGGATAGTGCCAAAATCTAAGTTATCAATCAATCACAAAATGTAACATATGACATTCTGCATACTTCTTTACCTTATGCAAATTCTATAAGAACTCTATTGACATTCTCTGACAACAACTTATTTTAGTACAAATGAAATTCAGTCAGAAGAACATGCCATTATTTGTAGCTGATAGCTAGCTTTCTGAAAAGTTTTCCTTCAGGAAAAAAATAACTTATTTCTGTTTAATCTGAATTAACCTGAAATACTAAAATACTTGGGATTCTTGCTAACAATATGGACTTAACCAAAGTGCCAGAGCAGTTTCTTATTAAGATGTGTGTCTACTAAAACATATGGCTTCTAATTTTTATACCTGTTTATTAGGCTTGTTTGTCAAGCCTGCTTTGCTCTGGATGACCTAGATAAGTGAAAAAAACATGATATTCACCCAACAACTAGTTCTCTAACGCTTTCAAATTTCATTAATGACTTTCTCCTTTTCTTCCGCTTGTGTAGATGGACCTGGAAGAGGGAAAACACTCTTCCACTGGGTAATCAGAGGACATAGGTTCCAAATCCCAACTTGAAAACCTCTGTTTCATGTTAGTCACTTGGCCTTTCTAGTCCTCATTTTGATCATCTATAAAATGAGAGGTTCACACATTTAAGAAACCTAAAAAAAACATAAGCACAGGCCAAGTGATATATGTAAAACAATCTATTTAATCTGTATATATGCAAAGAACTTCTCTTTCTCCAAAGAAAAGGTAACTAGGACTCAGCTGGTCACAAACATAAAAGTAGTTTGGTATAGACAAAAATTGGGAACAGGAAGTAACTGGTCACAACTGACCAGTAAGTGTGCCATGTTACTCTAAGTATCTTTGCCGAGATAATACAACAGCAAGTTCCTGATCTAAAGAATTCTATAGATAAAAGGAGCCCCGCCTGGTGATTCACTTCCTCAGATTGTTGACCCATTGCCTACATTGAATAGAGCTGATTAAAATTGTTTTCTTTACTCAAATCAATTATCTGTTTTCTCTCTCCTTACTGTTCCGGTGCCTGAGAGTCAATAAAGCATAGTGGAGAAAGCATTAGGCTTGGGGGAAGGAACATACGGGTTCAAGTCTTGTGACTGGTACTGGGTGATGGAAATATTGTTTAGTCTGTCAGTGCCTAAAATAACTCAGTGAAATTATAAGTTAAAGAAAAGTTTCTGAACCTATCTCAACAAAGGGGAACTCTGATCATAGTAGAGGAAAGAAATAAGCATTTGTGTAGTACCTACTATATGCCATGAACTGTGCTCAGGGCTTTATAAATATTATCTTCTTTAACACCCACAACAATCTTATGAAGTAAGTGCTATTATTATTCCCATTTTATAGTTGATTAAACAGAGGCAAATGACTTGCTCAGGGTCACACATATAGTGAGGTCTCCACATTGAGCATTCTTCACATTGATGAATCTCAGATCTGTACCAGCAAAACTAAAAATACTACCACATACACAAAAATCAACCCATTCTTAAAAAAAAAAAAAAACAAACAAAAAAAAAAAACAAACTCCACTTTACACCATGCCTTAACAATGTCAACACAACAGTGGACAATTCTGTTAATCAATTAGTTGTTTCATTTGCCCAAATATAATGATGTCATTTAAAGTTCAGTGTGAAAAATCTCTACATTATGAACTTTTTTGTTGTGCATAAAGTAATATTTAGACCCACTATATCCATATTTCATTAGAATTGATATGAACATGGTTGACATTTACTTTAAAATTCATGAATAATGAAAGATGTTGCTTTTAAAAATGAAACCAGTGGCTGAATGTGGCGATCCACATCTATAATTGCTATTTCTGGAGATTGGGAGTCTTAAGATGAAACAGTGATAACACCAATTGGATATTCTCATTGAGTCTAGCATTAGCAGAGGGATACTTGATTGTTAAAATCAATGCAAGTCAAAAACAACAACAACATAGATTTTAAAATTTCTGGACTGATCAGTATTGAATCCTTAAGCAGCCACTGAATAAACAGCAAGATCCAATCTCCACCCCAACCCCCCAACCAAACAAACAAAAACCAAATCAAAAAACCCGGAAAATATTAAAAAAAAAACCCCCAAAGGTTCTCACATTTATTAATTTTCCTCTCCTTTAGAGGATTTCATAACATAGATTTGTGTTGATCCAATTTACTAGCTATGTGACCTTGGGCAACTCACTTAACCCTGTTTGCCTTAGTTCCTCATCTGTAAAATGAGCTGGAGAAGGAAATGGCAAACCAGTCTAATGTCTTTGCCAAGACAACTCTAAATGGGGTCATGAAGAGTTGGATATGACTGAACAAGATATTAAGAGATTAAGTGATAATGTCCAGCGGTACACAACCAATATGTGTCAAGGGCTGTATTTGAATCCAGGTTCTCCTGGCTTTGAGGCCATGCTATATCTTACTATCTTTTTTTTGTATTACCATTAAATACCATTAAGTCCATAAAATTATTTTACAGTATATTCTTGATAACTGTTTATCTCCATGACTAAAGTACTATGACTATCAATCTAAAAAGCAATGGCTATAAAGACATAAAATGACATTTTACTTTGTTTTTTCATGCATGGAAAGACATCACAGAAATTTTACTGAACAATAAAACTGTTATTTTCTCTTTAATTATAATAGACTTTGTATATGTACCACCTATACCTTTCTTTTCTTCATGGCTGCTAAATGTTCATGTCATTTAAGATTGTGGTTGCTTCAATTACATTCTAATATGTCACTTTAGATCATTAATGAAATAAATTCACAATAAAGATGCCATCAAAAATAAACCTGAATATTTTGTTAATTAGCTAGAAATATAAAAGTAGCCTTTGGTATTTAGTATGTAAGTCAGTTACTCAAGATTTACTCTACTGTCTCTGAATTTTCCATATTTTGACAATGGACCTCAATATGTGGCACACTTTCAAATCAAGAAAGGTTTTAGGGCAGCTCTAGTGACTTGGATGTTTCTTGCCCAAGGGGTCACTTTCATTTTTGTTTTTCTATTGATGATATCAAATTATTTCTTTACCATAATAGATTTGTTTTTAAGTTCTCAAACTCTCAAATTGGTATCCAATATTTAATAAGTGTAACATGGACTTTGAAAGTAGGAAATGCATTTGTAAAAAAAAAGGGAATCTATGCAACTCTGTTCTAAGCAGAGTTTCTTAATTTGATAACTGACTTATTACTGATACTGATCATCAGATAACAGATAACCAGAACTATTTTATATAATAAAAATAGGACAAAGTAGGGTTGAGAAATCAAAATTTAGCTCCAAAGGAAGCAGTTTCTATGATCAGACTTTGATGCTAACATTCAGAGAAGGGTTGATTGAGGAAGCAGTGAGGAAGAAGCAGAAAGGATGGTACTGTTTAAGTAGAGAAATTAGAATATCATTTCCAGTTCTTTATTACCTATAAGATGACCCAGTTGGAAGTAGTGAGAGTGTCAGCCAAGTATTTAAGAAAGACTTATCTAATCCTGGATCAATCTTGTTAACTAGCCTGAAATGCATTTAGTAGCATTCAAGTTGAAGCATTCAAGACTCTGGGCCAATTTTTTTTTTCTAAAAATTTAATTTACTGAATCTGAAATTATTCATATAGTAAAAAGGTACTTCAAAATAGAAGGCAAATCTGATTTTCTCCTTAAGCTTTAAAATGTACTATCTGTTGACTAAGGTATACTAATATTGATTTTAAGAACTTATTCACTTCCCCAAAGAGTTAAAAATAAGAGGAGTAGTGGAAGCTATGTTAGGAAGTACTGTCCAAATATATTTTTCTATCCACCTTTCTGGAGTTCTATTCAAGTAAACCTCCCTACCTTTGGTTGCATTTTACATTTAGACTAATGTAAAATGAGGTGAAGTTAACTATTACTCAGCAAACTTTCACTCATGTAATCTGGAGGGCAAGGATTGAAACCTGTTCATCTTTTTTTGCTCATATTTGTATGCTTAGGGCTTACTAGTGTTTGGTATGTTTTTAGTTCAGTTACATCTAACTCTTCTTGATCCTATTTGGGGTTTTCTTGGCAAAGACACTGGAATAATTTGTCATTTCCTTCTGCAGCTAATTTTACAGATGAAGAGACTGAGGCAAAAAGGTTTAAGGGACTTGTGCAGGATAATACAGCTAGTGTCTGTGACCACACTTGAATTTAGGTCTTTTTGATGCCATGCCCAGCATTCTATCCATTGTACTACTTAGTAGCTACATAGTAAGTAATTAATATTAGGTCTGGAACATAGTACTTAATAAATGCATTGTTGATTTGAATTTTCTCTTTAATAGTGTGCTACTGAATCTAATGGAACACTCCTATTATTTTCCCTGTTTGACAGTAAACACTAAAAAAAAAAAAAAAAAAAAAAAAAAAACCCTGAGGAAATGCTATGATAGTCCCATTTCCTTTCCTGGAAAAGTAACACTGAGGATGGCTCTAGTAGGGTAATGTTGTGGATTAAGGACTAATCTTAGATCTAAGAAAGTTTGGATTCAAGTCCTGCCTCTTCCAAATACTACTCCAGTGATTTAGGCATCCCTTATCTCTCTGTGCCCTAAGCAAGTCTCTAAGGTAGAGTTGCCTTGAAGCCATCCTCACCATAAGCTTCTAAGAAGCTATTTGGTGTGGTCCTCAAATGGACAGACTTGAAATGTCTGTAATACTGTTAATGAGGTAGGTATGTGCTGTACAATTTCCAGATGCCACATGGCTACCTCATTTAATTAATTCTTCAGATATTCATTTTCTCTCCAGAGACTTATTTGTGTTTTCTTCTGTATCCCTATTAGATTAGATTGCTATTGTACCTAGGGAACTTCTGCCCCAGTGGACATTCCTTAAGGCTGCACATATATGAGCTCCAAGCCCAAGGCTATTGTAATATAAAGTATATACTCTGAAGATAAATAAAATCATATCCAAAATAATACAACCTGTTTTCAGGATAAGGAAACTGGGCAGAAGGATTTCTTTGGTCATTGAAGATATTATCAGTCACTTAACCCAAAAGTGTCAAACACATGAAGGCCAGATAACACCCAAAACACTTCTGAATATAATACCTGGGCCAGATTAAAATGTAACTAGGAAATACTTAACAAAAAAAGAAAAACAGAGAGAGAGAGAGAGAGAGAAGGAAGAAGGAGGAGGAGGAGGAAGGAAGAGATAGGAAGGGAGGGAGGAAGGAAAGAAGGAAGAGAGAAGAAAGAAAAAGAAAAAAGAGAAAGAAATAAAGAAAGAAAGAAAAAGAATTAAATTTGAAACTAAGTCAATATGTGGCCCTCAAGATCCTTCTATATGGATTGGGGCTCCTGTTTCTATTTGAGTTTGTCATCACTGCCTCACTCAATCCATTTTTCAAAAAGCAAGTGCTACCTCCAGCCCAGAATTTATAATAAAAAGAAGTTTGGATAATAAAATGGGGAAGTAAGCTGATCCATCAAACTTCCTGGTAACTCACAAAGAGAGGCACATATTTTTTCTCTGGGATACTTGAAATCATAGTTCCAAAATACCCCACCCTGCCAAACTACTCTTTGTTCTTTGTATTGTAGCAATTTGTCTAGATTTTGTTGTTAATTTAGTCATTTTTTACTCTTATTTTAACATCTTCATGATCCTTTTTGAGTTATTCTTGGGAAAGATACTGAATTATCTTGCCATTTCAGTAGAATATATTGTGGGAAAGCACAAAGACTAAAATTCACTTTATGGTACCACTTTATGGTATGGTAATTTTAGTTAATTCCCCAAGAAGAAAAAAATTTGTCTTAATTTAAGAAACTTGCCATCAGATTAACGGCTGTATTATTTAAGTGTGGTAGCCAGATTATATTGCTTATTGTGAAAAATTAACATTTTCAAAAGAGATTTAAACTATTTCTGAGATCTGTAATTCTGGGTATAAGCCTTGATAGCTGGGATATATATAATCCAGACAAAATCACAGATAGTTTTATCGAAAAATTTCTTTAGTAGTATTGTGGCAACAATGCCCATACATAGGATTTTCGAACTGGAAGAAACCTCAAAGGTCCTCTAGTCCAATTTGGACTAGATATAAATATCTAGATATATATAAATATAGATAGATATAAAATCTATCATTTTATAGATGAGAAAACTTAGGTGTAGACTAGGTATTTGGCATGTCCAAGATCATACAAAGTTTGTAGTATATATGAGTATCTCTCAACAAAACACATGTAATTATACTGAGAGAACTTTTATGATTGTAGCATACAACCTGTTCTTTTAACTCTTAATGGATATTTTTTTAAAATGGTATTTTAAAAACCCTTAAATGGACTCTTGGATCATAATCTAAATGGCATCTAGTTTTTTGGATGAATGTACTGAAACCAAAAAATAGCTGAGTCAGGGTACAAAGCCCAGTCTATTTGATGATAAATCTAGGACTTCTTCAACTAACTACACACTATACTGCACTAAACAAATTAGAATGGTTCAGTGGAGCACATGCCAGCTTTGGAGTTAAAGGATTTACTATTTTTGAGAATTTGAATAAATTATTTAAGTTTTCTGGACTTCAGTTTCCTTATCCTGTAAAATTAGAGTTGGCCTTAAGGTCTCTTTCAGCTCTTAAAACTATGATCCTACCAATCTATTTTAAAGTTGGAATCTGAAAAAAAATATGGAATCCCAAACTTCATACATCTCTGAAATTCAGGGATCCTTTTTTGTTTGTTTGTTTTTGTTGGAAATACTTCCTCACAATTATCAAAACTATTAAAACATAACATTTCCTCCTTATATCACCATGATGTCTTTCCCCATTACCTTGTTAACTCTTGCTAACTTTAATAGAAAGTACCCACAGAAAGAAGGATTTCACAATGCAAGCTTTTTATTAAGCTTTAACTCATGTTTTTTTTTTTTTTTTTTTTTTTCATTTAAACTCCTTCTGGGAAGATTCTGATGCTCTCAACTTCAAAACAAACAAAAACACAGAACTAATTTCTTCTAAAAATATTAATCCCTTTCAGGTAGGTCATGCTGTTTAAATACATTTACATTCTAATTAAATCTGCACACATGAATGGAAGAGCTGTCACTGGATATAAATTCCAAAAACTTAGAAAACTAGAGTGTTATCAGCTATAATAACATTTTTTAGTAGGTTGTTAGTAAAACATTTATTAAAATAATACCATGGATTAATAAAAACAGCAGTGAACCAAAGAACTAAAATGCAAACTACGTAAAATTTCAACTAAACCACGAATGTTATTCTAATTATTCATCAGTAGCCACCTAAAAGCCCAAGAAAGACAACACTCTTAATATAATAAAGTACTGCAAAACAACTGGAAGTTTTCAATTATCAAAAAACTTTCTGAATATTATATAACATACACATAAAACAAGATAGAAAAATACATTTAATAATATTTTAAAATAAATTATTCAGCACATTGATCAAGTTCTTTTTCTTGGTGGTATTATTAAATGCTAACATTTTAATATTCTACACTATGACTCCAACAAATCTGTTATCTTATCCCTAGGAACTGTTGTGTTAAGACACAATATTATTATAAACAGAGAGGGTACAAGGGTTCTACCCCTACGGAAGCCTTGTTCACATTCTCTTCACATTATATTGATATAACTGGAAGACTAGGGCAGTCCATTGGTTGTCCCTTTCTCTTGCTATATGATTGGTTCACTGTTTTTTCTGATGACATTTTTATAGCACTTCTGTATAATTCCTTATTGTAATAAAGACAGCCTGCTCTTGCCTGTGGTCTGAAATTAATGTTATATGTAAATTGAAAATCACATTTAATATACAGATAACTGAGCCAAATTTAAGGGAATACAAGTTATTCCCCAATTGACAAAAAGTCAAAAGATATGAACAGATAATTTTCAGCTACAGAAATTAAAGCCATTTATGAAAAAAACACTCTAAATCACTATTGACTAGAGAAAGGCAAATTAAGACAGCTCTGAGGTACCACTTCACACCTCTCAAATTGGCTAAAATGACAGGAAAAGATGATGATAAATGTTGGAGTGAATGTGAGAAAACTGGGATACTAATACATTGTTAGTGAAGCTGTGAAATGATGAGGTTCGGCGTAGGGCAGAGAGTTGTGGGAACCCCTTCTGGTTGGCACAGGTCCTTTGTAAAGGAATTTACACACCCGAAAAGTTAGATTGGCAAAAAGGAATTTATTGACACTGAGAAGTCAGTTTTTGCTAGGAAGAGTGACTTCTTTCATGGCAAGGTTCTGACAGAGAGATAAAGTTCCTAGCAGAGAAATCCTAGCAGAAGGTAAAGAGGGGTTAACACTGAGAAGAGGGAGTCTCTTCACAGTGGGTAGAGGGTCCTCAAAGGCAGCTATGCCAAGAGAGAGAGAGAGAAAGGTTCCTTAGCATGGCATGTTCCTGCTTTGGCCCTCTGCAAGGTCCTGTTAGGGAAATAGTGAGAAAGATAAAGAGGGGTTAATGCTGAAAAGAGAATGTCTCTCAGAGGTCCTGGCAGGAGGCTATGCTAAGGAGAGAGGAGTTCTTTGCAAGGCATTGTCCTGGTTGGCCCTCTGCAAGGAAGTGCCCCAAGTTGCCCCTTTTTATAATTTGAAACTTTGGCTAGGGGCTGGAGGCAGTTTGAGTTGAAATAAGACCAAAATCTTCCAACTGAATATTAGATTTTCAATTGAATGAGTGTCCCTGAACTAATCTTCAACTCAATAAAGGGTGTAATCAGTAGTGAGTGTTATCAGTGGGGGGCTGTGCTGGTCTCCTCCAGGATAACAGAATGAAACTACTTATCTTGATTCCCTAGGGCAGGTCTTTCTCAGGGGAGAGCTTCTTTGAGGGGTTCAAGGAGTTTCTTAAGCGTTTCCCCTAAAGTCAGGGAGAGACAGTTTCAGGATATCCCCATCAAAATGATTCAACCATTCTGAAAACTAATTTGGAACTATGCCCAAAGAGCTATAAAAGTGTGCAAATGTTTTGATCCAGCAGTGTCACTAGACTATATTCCAAAGAGATCATAGGGAAAAGGGCCCATATGTGCAAAAATGTTTGTAGTAGCTTTTTTTGTAGTAGCAAGAAATTAGAAATTGAAAGGATGTCTAACAATTGGGGGGATTATGCTTTATGAATGATATGGATTATTATTGTTCCATAAGAAATAATGAACAGGCTAGTTTCAGAAAAGCCTGGAAAGACATATAAACTGATGCTGACTGAATGATCTGACTTGGCTCCAAATTGACAGTCATTTCATACACACACATACACACGCATGAAGAAACTTACATTCAATATGGTCAAGTAGAGGATGCTCTGAAATTCATGTTAAAATTTAGAAATGGTTGTAGTCTGGGTCAGCATTAGGGCTGTCCTTATCTAAAAATCACTTAATTTTACATATGATTTCCATTTATAAAATATTTTCTATTAGTACATTTCTTGGTATATTTTTTCCCCCATCAGAGCTGTAGCAATTCAAAATGAATCAATTTATATATGACTATCAATTTGGAGCTAAGTCAAATAATTCAGAACCTCAAGTGAGAGATTCATATAATTCCTAAAGAAACATAATTTCTTTAAAGGAATTGTTTACTATTCTTGTCCTTATGTCTTAGCATAGTGAGCAACATACAGTTGGAGCTTTAAAAATGCTTGTTAAATTGAATTCCATGGTAAATCTTAGCAAAATTTAATTTAACTATAACATTAAGAGAAAAATAGGACTATCAAAAGTATTTTGCTTAAGAAAATATTTCCTTATAAATCTGACTGAATGATTGGACAAACATAGATAACACATTTTATCACATTCCAATCTCTCTGAACACTGTTCAGCTATAATTAGGCAACTGTAAACAAAATCTTTCAAAAAAAAAAATTATCATCTTGAAAAAATGAGGAAAGAGTCTAAGTAAATTATGTAACCTATTGCTTCCCTGAAAGATGATTGTAGGTGCTTTTAATCAATATATGTCTGCCCTTGCCAGAGTTAATATTATGTAGAACCCTTTTATGTAAATGTGTTTTATAAACACAGAGTGGGTACCAAGTTAAGCAGAGTGATAGCAGTTAAAAGCAAAAGGTGATTCCTGAAAATAACCCCCTGAAAATTGGCCACCTCTCAACCTCCAACCTTTCCTGTCTTCTCTCACCTCAGATAGACTAGCACTTATTCTGTGATACTGGGACACTGTTACTGGACAATGAGAGTGATTCTGTTCTTTGAAGACGACACATCTCCTGACTCTAGGCATTTTTACTAGCTGTATCAGTTCCCTGGAATGCTCTCCTTCTTCATCTCCACCACTATTTCAACACTCAACTAAAATCCCAATTTCTAAAAGAAGCTTTACTGATTCCCCTTAAGTCTATTACCTTCCCTGAGTTGATTATTTCCTATTTAGCCAGTCTATATTTGTTTGTACTGTTTTGTACTATTTGCATATTGACACCCTCCTTAGACAATAAGCTTTTAGAGGGGAGAGTTTTTGCTTTGTATCTTTAACACTTAGCATAAGCAAAATGCAAGCGCCCTTAGCAAGTGTTTACTGACAGACCGAAAGGCAAACCTGTAATAAAGTATATCATTATAAATTAAAATTTGTGAAACATATTTAGATATTTCTAGGGATCTGTGAAATTGGAAACGTAGGTGCTTCATCCACACTGTAAACTGCAGAGATATTCACTTACTAAAACAACAGTCTTGTGATAATTCATGAAATTTATTTTTATTAGTATTGACCTTATATCTAGGGTATCTGGAAAGTATAAAGGGAACCACCAACTGAAATTACATATATAAATTTATTTTAGTGTAGCTCAACACAGTTCCCTTGCCCTCCTTTATCGATGCTTCTAAATTAAAGCTATTGGCAACTATTTGTAATGTTGCACTAAACATTTTGTGTAAGATCTAAACTATGGTGGCAATATAAATTTGCACATACTCACGTACAAAAGGTTTAAAAGTAATCAAATTATACCTAAAAGGATTTGAGCATTACTCCATAAATTGTCAGAAAACCTATTTTTTCTTCTGGCTAGGTTTCAGAGTCTGTGCTGATCTAGTTGATCTTAAGGACAGACATGATAAAGGCACAGATCCAAAGATATCAAAGAAAAGAAAAAGGATCCCATGTGGACAAATTTTTTAATAATGGCAAAGAATTGGAAATGAAGAGAATGTTTATCAGTTGTGGAACGTATGAACAAATTATAGAACAAATATCACAAAACAGTACCTTGTAATAAGAAAAAACAAAAAGGTTATATAGAAACCTGGGAAGACTTATATGGCCTGATATATAGTAAAGGGAGAAGAATCAAGAGAACAAATTATACAACCACATTGTTAAGACAAACAACTTTGAGAAATTTGGGAACTCCAATCAATACAGTGACTGACTACAATGAAATATCTCCTTACAGAGAAGGTGAAAGACTCAATATAAAGAATGCAACATTTTGGGATATGGCCAATTCAGAAATTTGTTATGCGTTTTTGTATGTATGTATACAATTGTTACATGCATTTGGTTTTTCATTTTTCTCTTTTCCAATAAAACTGGATTTAGAAGAGGAAAAAATGCTTTTTTCCATTAAAAAAATCAAATTATAAAAAAAAGGCAACACATTTGGGGTCAAGAAATATATAATCAAGTCCCACTTCTGCTCTGTGATCTTTGAGATATCACTTTCTTCATATGAAAAGAGAAGTTTGCATTACTTGATCTCTCATCATCTAATCATTTACATGATCTTATAACTCCCAATTCTATGTACTTTTTAAACACACTTCACTTAGTAGCTAAAAGCATCTTGCTAAAAGCATCTTACCATAAGCGAATAAATGGTTCTATTATGATACACAATATATGGTACACAATATGGTACAGAATATACTGTGTCATAATAAAATTGTGGTATAGGAAAAGTGTATAATTCTTAAGAGGACCATGTTCAAATCCCATCTATAAGTTTTCCTTGATGTGATGTGATGTGATGTGATCTGAGATAAGTCACTGAATCTTTCTATGTCTTGATTTCTTCATCTATTAAAAAATAAAATCTATTACAGTTTGTACTCTTGTGCTATAATAAATGTCAGTTGCTGTACATTTCTTTGAATTTTCAATTTTTATTTTTAACCCAGCAGTTCTCCTCTCAAACAATTTTCATCCTCAAGACTCCTTTACATTTCTAAAAATTACTGGATTCCAAAGAGCTTTTTTTAAAAATATGATTTATACCTATGATGCATTCATCTTAGTATAATTATTAAAATAGTTTTGCCTCACAGATCCCCTAAAAGGATTTGGGACCTGAACAACATTTCGAGAATCACTATTCTAATCTATCAAAAAAATGTTTTAAAAACCCACAATTATTTGAAGAAAAAAAAAAGAGAGAAAATAAACTTTTCTTTTTTTGGTGGGAATAAATAATTAATTACATCTGCCAAGATAACTCACTTCTAGTGGTTCTAAGGGAAGCAGATAAGAGGGGCTGAATAGAAATGGACATTAGGCAAATGTTTATGGATTGATGAAAATTTTTTATTTCCTTTTCTTAAGAATTCACCTATGTCTAAACATGTAAATGTTAAGTCAAGCAATTTTCTATATACTTCAGGCCAAAGGAATATCCAGATCACAGTTTTAACTACTACAATTCTTCACTTTTCTCTGTGGGTTTACCTATAAATTGTCTCATTTGTTCTGTGTATTTGCATCCTTGGGAAGAAGCCCAAAGTCCCACAGCTAGTGTGTGTCAGATAGGGATCTGAACTGGAGTTCTGGGGCAGAAGGCTTAAATCTATTCTATGTATAATGTTTAGCTTTTCTTCTGCTATTTAAACTGTACTATCACCAGGTTGAACTTTCCGGTAAGTGTAAAGGAGAACAGTCAACTCGCACCATTTGAAACACAATGGGCTGGAGAAGAGAATGAATATAAATGACTTTAAACATTGTTTCTTTTTATTTTAAAAAGGTTTTAAGTGATATTTGTGATTAAAAATAAGATTTAAAATTCCTTGTAAGCTCTAAAAAATTCTACATTCCTTTAGAAAATAAACATGAGAAACAAAAAAGACAATAAACAGACCTCTTCACCACTATTTATTTAAAAAAAAAAAAAAGAAAAGAAAAAAAAAGAAAGAAAGGAAAAAAAAGTATCAGAGAGAGTTGGGTAAATTGCTGCAAGTAGCTCCAGGAGATGTTACAGTGACAAAAAGGGGAGGAGGCTGCTGTAGGGATTAGAGGCAAGTCCTACAGCATGAAAGAGGCAAGCCCTTTCATGACATCATTTTACATACATAATGTTAGGGAAGTCAGCACAGGCCTCCTGTTTTCCTATTGGTGAACACCATGTCAGCAGACATCAGAAGATAATTATCATTGGCCAGACAATTACAACTGTATCGACTGTCATCCTCTGCAGTTAGACAGAGCCAGGAGTCTAAGAGTTAAAGGAGGCGTAGAGGCACTGTTTGGTATTGGAGTGGATGGCTGAGGACAATATCTCTGCTCCCACGATGTATTTTCTATCTATTTTGCACTTCCTAGTCAATTTTGCCCTCTTGCTGGCAGCAGTAATAAATTGAGCTAGAGTCTGGCTTAAAAGTGGAAAAGATAAAGATACAGGAAAGAAGGAAAATTACGTAATTGCCCCTATTTCTCTTTCGGTAAAAGCAGCAAGGGCTACCCACTTACAACTCAGACTATGTAACACATAGTAGGTGCTTAATAAATTCCTGTTCAAATTAAGTGAGTCAACATATTCACTTAAAAACTAATACTTGCAACATCTTTAGTATCATGCAAAGCTTTTCCTATAATTTGGGAACTAAATTGCTCCTTAACAGATAAAAATTGTCTTATTAAACCAGGAATGTTTTTACCTGAAATTATTACGGTGCGTTCCTCTCCAGATGATATTTTTTTGCTTTTCATGCTGTTCTAATATATTGTGGACAAAATATCTTACGAAGTTAAAATGAACACAGCATTCCATCTCATGTCTTCATTAATCCCTAATCTTCTAGATCAATATTGAAGCATTCACGGAGATAATTTAAAAATTGATAAACATATCTTTAGTAAAAATCTTTCCTGTTTTGAAAGTTTTACTTATTCCATTTTTTTTAGACAACTGGAATTAAGTGACTTGCCTAGATTAATGGACTTGAAATCAGGTTCTTTTAACTCCATGGCTAATATTCTATCCATTGTTCTCTCTTAGCTTCCCCAAGAATCATGGAATCTTAACAATTTGGGACCTTAAATATGGTCCCTATAAATTCATGGGAAAAGAAGTCATTCTGTCTCTGCTTCATCTATTTTAAACAACTTTACCATAAAAACAGCAAAATTTATCCTTCAAAGGGATCCTATTTATATAATCTATAACAAAATACCTGTTCTAGGACAAATGTAAATGATGTCAGCCTAGACAATCATGTTAGAAATCTAGATGCAGAAAAAGATCTTTTACCTTTCTTTATTTCCTGGAAGATTCTGGATGTCACCCTGATGTGTTTAGATTATAGAAAAATAAGCTGTATTGGTACAATTTTAAATTTTAATAGTTTTTCAAACACTGATTAGGAGGCTATTTAGTGACAGATGAAAAGACATTTTCAAAAGACTTCAGAGCAGCTAAGTGGTACAGTGGATAGAGCCCCAGCCCTAAAGTCAGGAGGACCTGAGTTCAAATCTAATCTCAAACACTTAACTATTTAGCTGTGTGACCCTGGGCAAGTCACTTAATGCCAATTGCCTCAGCAATAGATAAATGAAAATGAAAATAAGAGATTTCAGATGATTGATGGCTCTATTTAATTTTAATATTGTATTTTTTTTAAATAAATTGATTCAAAACATTTCCCTAGAAAGCATTTTCCACCTTACACAATTTAAGACTAAATCATTAAGAAAAACCCACCAACTTCATATAACCAACATTATATACTAGAGTTCAGTTTAAACTGAACAAAAGACTGAGAACAAGATGTGATTTCTCAAAAGTAAGAGAATGGGGCTGAAAAGTCCCTTTTGTATTTTTGTCTCCCATTATTAATTTCAATGATTCTTGATCCTGTTATCCTAGCTCTTTGAATTAGTGCAGTGACCTTGGTCAAAAGTTACTTAAGTAACCATACTTTGATCCTCAGTTCTCCTACTTAGAAGGAGGGGGACAGATCTAAGTGATCACAAAAGGTTCCTCCCAATTCTAATAGAAAGTGGTTCCGGAGTTAAGAATAAGCTGAATTTGGGAAAGTGAAAAGTCTTATATAGAGAAAAGCAGCTCTTTAGATCAGCAAAATGAGGATGTCAACATATAAATCAATTAGTTCATCAGACAATATTTCAAGTAGGTAGTTTACCTAATTAACTCCCCCCCCCAAATCTAAATATAAGCATCCCCTCTCCACCTTCATTTAGGAAGAACAAAATCCAGAGCTAAAATAATAACAAATCTAAGAAATTAAGTCAAATACTGAAGTCTTATAGACTGAGAACAATGTGTGTGTGGGGGAAGGGTTATGAAAGAAAAATCTATTACTTTTCATTCCTCAGAAGCTAATGCCACCCCACCCCACCTGCAAGGAAACAAATAACTAATAGTGGTTATAATAAAACATTATAGGAAATTTTCTAGAAATACATCAGTCTTTAAAGTAACCCATTACTTCCACTAGGCCTCAACAAGTGTCTTGCCACAAGAAGCTAGTTCCTTCTCCACATTACTGAGGGAGAGGAGATAATGGCAAGTAAATTTCTGACAAACACTCTTATTAAGTCCTTTGTGGTGTTTTTTATTTCTTTTTTAACAGTTGGAGGTGAAATTGGGAAACTAAGGGAAATGCTTTTAAGAATGTGTTTGATATAGGTAAAACTGGCAAACAGGTTTCATAGTTTGCTTTGTACAGGCCTAGAAGGAATGAAAATGAGAGTTTAATCCAGCAAAGAAGAATAAGAACACTAGAATGGAATGTGTGGTTAAAATACACATACACATACATATAAAGATTATGCATATCTATATATATAGGAGGAGAGAAAGTAAATCCTGTGAACTGGGGGGAAAAAACCCTTAATTTTAAATAGACAAAGGATCCAGCCAAACACTGATGAGCAGTGATGGAGAAACTGGTGTCGAATATGAAGTTTAAAATAGCAGGTAATGTTAGATTTGGTACTGAAGCTGTGTCAAGTATAATCTACCAGGTTAACCAAACCTGATAAAGAAAGACGTTAGCAAGGGGGAAAAAAAATACAGGCTAAAAGGAGTAGAGTAAGGACGATTGGGGGATGAGATAGAAAAGACACAGTAAGAATTCACCTAAAAAGGGTCAGAGAAGGGAGTGGGCATTTTGTTTTAAAGAAAAGATGGAATAACTTATATAGCTACTGAGGGCAAATGTGCTTGATCAACAGCAACTCACTAAACAATGAACAGAACACTAGAGTTGATAGGATGTACAGGAAATTGGATGTGAGGCAGCTAGTACAGAAATTCAAACAAGAACTACATGGACAAAAGAAATAGCTGATGATGCCCATTGATGGGGGGGACTCAATTGGGAATATATGTAATACAGGAATAATACAGCAAAATGACACGAACAAAACTTGTCTAGGATAATTTAGTAATTCTTAGTTTTCATCTCTCCATCACTACCACTAAGGAGTGAGAGATTTCCAGAAATTGATCAAAAAGGATGCCGAGGGGTAGGGGTGAAGAGAGAAGTCTACGGTTTAGGGGGGACCAACCAGGGCTTTTAAATGTTTAATTTTCTACGAACTGAAGGCGCTCCACAGGAGTTCCAGGCCTCCCCCAGTGGTCAACCTGGACGTTACTCCAACCACTACTGGGTGTGTTCCAGTCTGCCGCCGTCGCCACACTCTTCTATGCTTGCTGAGCACGCCCAGCAACCTCTGCGTGTAACATATTTCCAGTTCCTCCAAAAAACGTCTCCTACACTCTTCTTCCCTTCTCTGCGCACAAATGCGCGCACATTATACAAGCACGCGCTCACCCCACATCACACCACTGCTTCCTCTGCATTCCCCCTCGCTCTCCCTCGCTTCCTCCCCTCCCCACCTCCTCCCCGCCGTCCCCCAGCACTACTGCAGCCAGTGCAAACGCGACGAGCTCCTCCTCCCACCTCTAAGCAGGCTCCATCTCCCGTCTTTTCCAGTAAACCGCCGGCCTCCCTTTAGAACAAACTCTACCCCGGGGGTGGGGAAACCCAGGGAAAAGGACGAGAAAGAGTTAAATGCAGAGGCAATAGGGAAATGCTTGCCAAGTCCGGCCCCGAGAGGAAGTGGTCGCGAGGGGAGAAGGGAAGGAGCCGGTAGAGCGTCCGAGTACACGTGTGCGTGAGAGTGTGCGCCCCTCGGCCTGAGGGGGATGGCGTCCCTGCTCCTAGAGCCCTTAGGCGGACGCTCTACCTCGTTCCGTAGGAGGGGGTGGTGAAGGGAGGCAACCGGTCGCTGAGAGGGACCGATTTGAACCTCTTTTCCTCGGTACCCCACTCTTCCTCTACCTATTATTCCCCCACAGCCCGCCTGCCTGGCTTCGCCTTTTGCCTGTTCCAACTGGTTTCTCATTGATGGATTGAGGGTGTGTTTGTATCTGTGTCTATATGCGCGCACGCGTGGGTCTGCGGCTCGGTTGGCGTGCTTGTAAAAGATCGAATCTCTGGAAGGGTTAGGCAGCCCCCGAGAGCAGTCTGGGGACTGCTGCCTAATGGAGCCTTCGTATTTTGGGCGCCTTTGCAAGATTCTCAATCGGAAAGAAAAATATAACCCTGCCCCTGTATCTGACTACAAGGATTAGTCCATTACATGCTCCTCTTGATAAATATTGCAAGGTGACACTGGATCACCTAGCACTGGGATTTTCTGCGGCGCTTTAGAAAGGAACATACATAGTAAACAAGACTGATGCTTCCCTCAGAACTTTTTCTGAGTAGGAGCCCCAGATTCCCTCCTTCTCCCCCTCCCCCTCCCCTTCCCCCCAGACCACGGAGGCCCGAACTGTTTTTGGCTCTAGTGCCAAACTTGAATTAAACTTGAATTAAAATTGTTCAACACCTAGCAAATTGTTAAGAGAAAGCCAGGGGCGCGTTTTCATTTAAAAGCAAAAAGTTAATAATGGTGCCTCTCTCTCCGCGTGCTGGGGTTCATTCATTTTTTATTATTGCTGTCTCTTTCCTCCCACCCTTTCCTGTAACCGGAAAGGGGATCGGATCAAAATGGGGAAAAGATATCCCTAGAAATGAATGATTCGGACTGGAAGACTAAGGGGGATGGGGGTGAAGGTAAGGAATGTTGGGGGAGGGGAGCGGCTGCTAAACAAGGGGCAGTAGTATGGGAAAGGGCTGCAAGGAGAAAGGAAGGGCATAAAAGAGATGGTGAAAGGGTGTGAGGAGTGTACCCGAATAAGGAGGGAGGGAATGGAAAAAAAGAGTTGAGCGATCAGGGGATGGAGGCAGCTTAATTTTCACACAGGCTGCTTCTCCATTCCAAATATATCAAGCCATGCATTACGGAAAAAATAGAAATTCTTACAAAAACTAGATTATACATCTTACAATTCTGAAGCTGAAAATCACCCTCCCCCTTTCTCTGTCATACACACATCTTTCTTTACAATAAACACATGTGTTCCATTATGTTATATAATATATAGTGCATATTCACATGAATTACATATCTTCCTAGGGGCACTTACACAGCATAAGAGGTATATACACAAGATAGACAAGAACTTACACAAATTCTTAGTATTTGTGCAATTCGTATCTCAAATTTTAGTTCTGAAATATTAACATTAAAGCACATCAAAAAGGCAGTCATAGTATTACATCAAAACATCACCTACCAGTTCTCTTGCATCCATTGGATGGCTTCATTCTCGTTGAATTGCTTTTCAAATTCATATTCTTGCAAAGTCAACACTGACATGTTCATTGGAACTGTTTCTCTGAATTTCTGCGTATTCTATATAAAAATATGTAAATTATCTGCAAAAGCGTCTTCCCCCCTTATAGTACTCTCTGCGATCCTTCCCCCACCCACCCCCCTATTTCTCCCCCTCCCTGTGCAGCTTCTGTGTCTCTCTCAGCTGTATCCTGGATTTAGCATTGCTTTTTCCTGCTCTTCCTATTCTCCTTCTCCTATGTCTGGGGTTCTCCTCTCTCTGCTTCTGCATTAACCGTAGGAGGAAACGAATGCCTTGCGGTCTTAGTGCCCGCACGTTTATCCATCACCCTTTACTTGTCTACGAGAAAATCTCCTCCCCCTCGTGTGATTGGAAAATTAACCCCGTGTGAGGATCGAGAGAGACCTCCTCCCTTTGACAATTTTGTTTACAATTAAGCGTAAGGCCTGGAGGGATTTTTTTTTTTTAAGTCAAAGTGAATTCGAGTTCACTGAGTGTTTAATCACCCTTGATATTGGCCCTCTCCAATCTGGCATTGAGTCACAGTGACCTTTCCCTAGTTATCTTTTGAATGAAGTTCTGCTAGCCCACCACATTCTCATGAAGTAGTCAAACCTGCTAGCCTTCTTGCCAAAGAAAAATTAAAGGTACATGTTCTCATAGATCAGACGTAAAGACACAAACTTATGACCGCCACTTTACCACTCCCCGACCCCACCCCCACTCCAGCCTCTTGAGTGATGGGGCTCCAAGCTAGTCTTACGAGACTAAGAGAACCTGGCTGCCTGCAGCAATCATGAGCTAGAGGGCTGACTGGGGGTTGCTGAACTGAGACTTTTGATCAAAAGCTCACATTAAGGTTTGCAGGTGTAGGGTGAATGGGAAGGGAAAAGAGCACAGGGAAGTTAGTATGATGGAGGTTGGGCGGCTGGGGGGCGGGGAGGGAGCGAAGGTTAAAGACTTAAGGCAAAAAAAAGGGAATAGGGGAACTGGAACAACTGGTCTAGTGTGTGTGTGTGTATATGGGGAGGGGGGGAGGGAGGAAGGAGAAGCCGACTGTGTTCGTGTGTAATTTTGAGTTATTTAGGTGAGAGGAACAGAATAATATTGCAAGTACCCCCTCCTCACATACACAACATAACACAACACACATCCCTACACCAAGATTTAAACTCAATCTACGCAGCACATTTTCAAAGTTATCTATAAAATACAGAGGGCTTGAAGAACACCTAAACAATGTATTTAGTAGATGCTCTTTGTGAACTTTAAATAAATAAACATAGATATAAAGGACCAGGTGGAACTGGCCTCTCTCCTTACATTCCCATGCCTCTCCTCCAGCACTCCCACCCCAGCGCAAGAAAACAGATTTGTTAGTCAAAGTAGAATCTACCACTAACTTGTGAACTAAATAAAATTGCAGGGCGGGGGCGGGAGGGGGGGAGGAGAGGGGATAAAAGTGATTCTAAATTTTAAAACAAATCTGAGAACTGGAAAGGAAATAACAGTTGAGAAACATAAGTATGGCCAAAAAGACAACTAAGGGTGCTTTTATAGATCAAAGGGTCAGTAGAAATTATGTTTAGCAAAACCATTTCTGTCTTATCAATTCTAGAGATTTAAGTTGAGTTTTTCTTCTGATCTCCTAGTTTAGGGGAGTCTGCTTAACTATAAGACATGATATGATTATCAGGCTCAGACATAGATGTGTATATGGATTGAGGGGGAAAGGTGAGTATGAACTGAACAAGTATAAGGAGCCCTGGTATATGAGTAATAATAAGAACTAGCATTTATATAATGCTTTAAAGTTTGCAATGCACTTGACAAATATTTTCTCATTTTATCCTCATAAGCAACCCTAGGAACAACCCAGTGTCACTGATGAAAAAACTGAAATATTTGTAAAGCATTTTGCAACTGTTAAAGTGCTTTATAAGTGCAAGCTATTATTGTTACAATCTACCCACATCTCTGTATTTTTATATGTACTGTATATATGTTTATATATTAATACATATTGCATATGTTTATATACTGTATATATTTATATGTGTTATATGTTTATAAACAGTATATGTTTTATATACTGTTTATATACTACATATATTTGTATATACTATATGTGTTTATACACTGTTTATATATATTTATACAGTGTATTATATACTGTATTACTGATATATGTATATTTACATATAGTATATATATTCATAAACACTGTACATGTGTATTTTGTAATATATGTACGGGGGTTGGTGGCTTAGTAAAAGTAGAGATAAAGGAAGAGCTTTGAATAGTCCAAATTCTTATAAGGAAAAAATATTGTATACATTTTTAAGTCATGACAAAATTAGTAATAAATATTGAGGATAAATTATTGGTATATAAAAATAGTTAAATAGTAGTTTTTAATCATAAACATTATCCTTAGGTAGCTCATAAAGGAATAGTTGTTTGAGAGATATAAGGACTAGACCTGTGTTTTCTTCCTATAAGAACTTCCAGATGAAGAAACTACTTCTACTAATGCAGATCAGCACCTTCTCTGCAAATTAGTTTTGGAGAGATGACTTCAAGATTAAGTGACTTGCCCAGATTCACACAGTATATTCAGAAGTGGGACTTGAACTCCAGCAACTTCTCAATATAGCTCTGGAGAAGTATAAAAAGCTGTAGATTGGAAATCAGAATTCCTGGGTTCTATTTTATATTTTACTTGTGTGACTTTAGGCAAATCTTCTGGAATTCATATTTCTTATGTTTAAAATGAAGGGGCTTAGGTGGTGCAATGGATAGAACACCAGCCCTAAAGTCAGGAGGACCTGAGTTCAAATACTTAATTTTGCTTAGCTGTGTGACCCTGGGCAAGTCACTTAATCCCAATTGCCTAGCCACTAAAATAAAATAAAATGAAGGGGCTAGACAAGTTGTTTGCTAAGGTTTCTTGAAGCTCTCACTTTCTGTGATTTTAGGGCCACATATGTCTCTGAAGGTGAGTTAGACAGATGTTTTTCACCTTGAACTTAAGAAAATGAGAACCTAATAGCATTGTATTTTTATTTTGTATAACTTTCTCACAAATCAGAGCAATACAAGAAGTCAATAAATTGATTAGATTTTTTCCAAGTATATAATTCTTCTCTCCCCTCTTCCCCTCCCCTCACACTCACCTCCAGAGACATATATGGTCCTAAAATCACAACTTGTACAGCCCCTCCATTTAATGTCTATATGGTAACATAGTTATGTTTCTATTTTTTGAAAAGTTTCCTAATTTCATTTTAATCTAGTTCTAGTTCTTAGGCCACCTGCTGGACACTGATGGTATGTTTGACACCTCTCCTCCATATGACCATTTAACCTCCTTAGGCCTTACTTTAAACTGTTGAAAAATGTATAGTTTGGATTATACACCCTTACACTTCTACAATTCTTTGAAATTGTCTTAAAATATCTTTAAAAACTTCTCTTTTCCTGTGCCAGATTTAAAACTACATTATAAAGCAGCGGTTACCAAAACCATTTGCTATTGGCTAAGAAATAGACTAGTTGATCTGTGGAATAGGTTAGGTTCAAAGAACAAAATAGTCAATAACTTTAATAATTTAGTGTTTGACAAACCCAGAGACCTCAGTTTTGGGGATAAGAATTCACTGTTTGACAAAAACTACTGGAAAAATTGGAAATTAGTATGACAGAAACTAGGCATTGACTCACACTTAACACTGTACACCAAGATAAGGTCCAAATGGGTTCATGACCGATGCATAAAGAATGAGATTATAAATAAATTAGAAGAACATAGGACAGTTTACTTCTCAGACCTATGGAGGAGGAAGGAATTTATGACCAAAGAAGAACTAGAGATCATTATTGATCACAACATAGAAAATTTTGATTATATCAAATTGAAAAGTTTTTGTACAAACAAAACTAATAAAGATAAAATTAAAAGGGAAGCAATAAACTGGGAAAACATTTTTACAGTCAAATGTTCTGATAAAGGCCTCATTTTTCCAAATATATAAATAATTGACTCTATAAGAAATCAAGCCATTCTCCAATTGATAAATGGTCAAAGGATATGAAGACAATTTTCAGATGAAGAAATTCAAACTATTTGTAGTCATATAAAAAGGTACTCCAAATCATTACTGATCAGAGAAATGCAAATTAAGACAACCCTGAAATACCCCTATACACCTGTCCGATTGGCTAGGATGACAGGAAAAAAATAATGCTGAATGTTGGAGGGGATATGGGAAAACTGGGACACTGATACATTGTTGGTGAAATGGTGAATACATCCAGCCATTCTGGAGAGCAATTTGAAACTATGCCCAAAATGTTATCAAACTGCACATACCCTTTGACCCTGCAGTATAATACTGGGCTTATATCCCAAAGAGATCTTAAAGAAGGGAAAGGGACCTGTACGTGCAAAAATGTTTGTGGCAGTCTTCTTTGTAGTGGTTAGAAACGAAATTGAAGGGATGCCCACCAATTGGAGAATGGCTGAATAAATTGTGGTATATGAATGCAATGGAATATTGTTGCTCTGTAAGAAATGACTAACGGGATGATTTCAGAAAGGCCTGGAGAGACTTACATGAAGTGATGCTGAGTGAAATGAGCAGGACCAGGAGATCATTATATACTTCAACAATACCACATGATGATCAATTCTGATGGGCATGGCTCTCTTCAACAATGAGATGAACCAAATCAGTTCCATTTGTTCAATAATGAATTGAACCAGCTACACCCAGCGAAAGAACTACATAGAATTCCCAATCTCTCTATTTTTCTCCGCCTGCATTTTTGATTTCCTTCACAGGAATCTGTATGCTATTTCAAAGTCCGATTCTTTTTGTGCAGCAAAATAACTGTATAGACATGTATACACATATTGTATTTAACATATGCTTTAACATATTTAACATGTATTGGTCAACCTGCCATCTGGGGGAGGGAGTGGGGGGAAGGAGGGGAAAAATTGGAACAAAAGGTTTTGCAATTGTCAATGCTGAAAAATTACCCATGCATATGTCTTGTAAATAAAAAACTATTTTTAAAAATGGAAAAAAAAAAAAAACTTCTCTTTTCTAAGACTTACCATTAGCTGATCCCAGTGTACCATTTCAGACCTAATTGTTCTAAGTGATGCAATGTAGAGTAGTAACTAACACGAGACATGTACTTATCAGAAAAATCTGGGTTTTGATCCAGTCTCCTGATGATGTGGGAGTATGGACAATCACTTAACTTCCGTTTACCTCAATTTCCTCATCTATAAAATTAGAACACCTACTCTTATGGTTGTTGTGAGAATCAGTTGCATAAATTGCATCATATAAATGTAAGCTATGAAATACCTAACTTTCTGGTCTCTGTTGTAATTCTACTATTCCTTCCAAGATAGGTTGGATGCTTTCTGGCCAGGAAATATTCTGTGGTTCATTGAACTCCATTTGATCTTTCTTTCTTTTAAAGAACTCTAGCACTGTTAGTTACTCTCATGAGGCACTTACTGAATTCTGCCATATATTGGAGCTCATTACAGAGATGTCATCTTTTTTTTTTTTTTTTTTTTTACCATTTTTCGTGTTGAATATATTGAATTTTCCCAAAAATCATAGGAGGAAAGTGCTTCTAGCTATTTATTATCACCTTTAAAAAATAGATCAGGGGTTAAGAGACTCACCCATAGTCATATAACCATGTATTAGAGCTAGGATTTGAACCTCAGATGTTTCTTACAATTCTCCAATTCCAGCAGGTTTTCTATTGCTATCTTACTAATGAGATGAAACGTTCTCGTCTTTGTATCCCGAATCAGCAAGGAAGAATAACACTTTGTAGGGGGCAACTAGGTTGCTCAATGGCTAGAGAATCAGGTCTGAAGTCAGAAAATTCATCTTCATGGTTCAAATCCAACTTTAGATGCTTATTAGCTATGTGACCATGGACAAGTTGCTTAATCTAGTTTGCCTCAGTTCCTCATCTATAAAAAATGAGGTGGAAATGAAAACGAAAGCTACTGCAGTCAGTATCTTTGTCAAGAAAACCCAAAATGGGGTCAAAAGAGTCAGATACAACCAGAAATAACTGAATGAGAAAGCTTTGTAACAAACCTTGGATAATTGGTGTATCTTTTCTAATTTTTTGGAAAGCCTTTTTTTTCTTTCCCTTCTTTCCTCCCTCCTTCCCTTCCATCTTTCTTCCCTTCCTTCCTTCCTCCCTCCCTTCTTCCCTCCCTCCCTTTCTTTCTTTCTTTCTTTCTTTCTTTTTTATTCTTTCTTTCTCCTCCTCCTCTTCTTCTTCTTCATCATCATCTTCTTCTTCCTCTTCTTCTCTCTGTCTCTCTTTGTGGGTTTCTGTCTCTGTCTCTCTCTCTCCCCCCCCCCTCCTAGTCCCAGTTTTCTCTCTTCTTTCTGCCCTTTCCACTCATTTTCTTTATTCACATTTGACACTTTCCCTCTTCTCTCTCTCTTGAACCTATATCTCATATTTTCTCTATTTCTGCTTCCTTTCTCATATAATCCAAGTGTTTAGGTTTTGTTTTAAGATAAAATCTCTGAAAAGGACTCCCAGTTAGGAACTGGTAGGTTTAAAGATATATGTAATCTATATTTCTCTAGAGAACTTAAAAACAAGATAGACTCCTATTCTAAATTTGTGATCCTTTATTCATAGGATATTTTGCCATAGTCTTCTTGAATTATTCTACCTCAGTTTCCCTGAATTATAATATCTCAATTTCCCTGAGTTAGTATGTTATGCCCCCCTCCCTCCCTTTCTGTTCATTAGGGCTGTACAGATCTGGGCACTCTGGCATTCCAAAAGATAAGACTCCACATGTCCTATCTCAGATACCTAATTGACATCCTCTGCCTCTATTTCTTCAGACTTCCTGTCTCTAGCTGGACACCTCCTTAACTCTCAATTAGTAAGAATTTGTAGTTCTCACCTTCAATCTGTCAGAACCAAATTTATGGTCTGTCCCTGAAAATTCCAGCTCCCTGCCTTCTACCTTTGTTTCTCTTTTCACTGAAGCCCTATAAAAATCCTTGGAATCTAACATTCAATACTGGATACTTTGAAATGAGAGTTTGATCCAGTCAATCAATTACCAATAAATAAAATATTTAAAAAACTCTCTAATCTCTATCTTGCCTCAGTTTCTCTGACATTACAGAATAGTTAGGGATATTTAAATTTGGGGGATGGGGCTGGAATAGAGGAGGTAAGTAAGGAAATGGTTTTTCAAATTAGGTCTTCTAGATTCTGCAGCAGATGCAGGAGCTGGAAATAAATGGTGTGTGCTTAATTTGTGTTCTATCAAACTAAAATATGTGAAGGATAAGTATTGTTGGAAAACAGTGTGCTCTAATTGAGATAGGCTTAGTCTAGGAGTTCAGATTTGAATACTAATCCAAGTTATGTAACTTAATAGACCTTGAACATCCTGCTATTTTTCTATAGGTCTCAGTGTTCTCATCTGTAAAGTCAAGGGAACTGGATGATTCTAGGATTCAAAGTTCTATCTGGTCTTTAGGTTCCAGAATGTGTACATATGCGACTATAATATCCTGGGATCATAGATTTAGAGAGGGAAGATAACTTAGAGGTCATCTCATCCTTTATTTGACATATGAGGATATGGGATCCAAGAATGGACTGGTATGGGATTTGATTCAGAAGAAGTTCTGTGACCTTAAAAAGAATTAAAAATGGCTGAAGTAGACTCTTCAAGGTTTGTTCCAGCTTGTAACCTTGAGATTTACAAAAAATACTTAAGTATTTCCATACGAATTTCTTTGTTCACAGGACAGTATTTAGGGATTACTTTAGTTTAAATACAATTCATTTTTTCTCATTTCACAGTTGAAATGTTAAAAGCTGCTATCAGAGTAAAAGGGAGAATTGTTCCAAAGAAATTGATGTCTTTTTGAAGTAATTAGAATCATTTGTTTTCACATCTTTATATATTCTCACATATATCCTTTCCCACTCCAGAAGCCATCCCTTGTAACAAAGAATAAAAAAGAGCCAATCAGGGCAGTAAAACCAACAAGTACATCAGTGGAATCTAACTGTGGGGTGCCACACTAAGAGTTCCTTACCTCTGCAAAGAAAAGGGGAAAGTCTATTTTCTAATATTTTCTTCCAGGCCATTATTGGTCTTAAAATCATATGATGTTATTAAGGCTCATTTAATCAATTACTCTTAAAGCAGTAATTTGCTTTATGAAAGTTGAGGAAGTCAAAATCAATAGCAACAGCAGCAGTACGAGCAGGTGCAGGAACAATTAGTTTTTAATGGGTTCCTGCCATATGGAAGGCATTGTGATAGACTCTGAGAATATAAAGAAGCATGAATTCTTTCCGTCCTCAGGTCTTCACATGTTTGGGGTAGACATGCCCCTAACTCAGCAACAGGTTTGATTATCCTTAGAATGATTTAGCTTATCTGTCCAGATGGTTTTACCAAGGTGTACATACTTCTTGTAGCCATAGATGAGAGCTGGACACCAAAGACGGAAGAGCAACCCTGAAAAACACTTGGCAAGCCCACACCCTGTGCTAGTCCTCTTTGAATTGAGGTGCCACAGTTCCCTTTTATTGTCCTGACTCAGTTTGCCTAATTGTCTTGCCTCAGTTTCCCTAAATTGTTCCTTGAATTGTTCTGCCTCAATCCCCACTTTTCTGCTCATTAGAACTGAGATAATTAGGGCTGTGGAGATCTGGCATTCTAAAAGATAAAACTCCAGATGTCCTATCTCAGATACCTAATTGGTATCTCTAAGTCCCAGACTTCCTGGCTCTAGTTGGACATCTCTGAAGTCCTCCCAATTAATAAGAATTTATGGTCCTACCCTCCAATCTGTCAGAACTGGATTGATGGCCCCTTCTTGGAGATTCCCTGCTCACCAGAGTTTGGACTCCACTCTTTCCCCCCCGCCCCCCATCTCCACCCTCCCAACTTTGTCTATCTACCGAAGCTTAGAGCCATATATATTTCATGGGAAACTCCCATTTGCTGTTGGATGCTCTGAGACATCAGCCCTGGTGGCAACATGCCTCCAGCACAATCTCTCCCTCTCAGAAATCCAAATAAAATATTAAAAACTCTCTAATTTCTTATCTTGCCTCAGTTTCTCCAGCATTACAGAATACCCCATATACTTTGGTCTAAAATAATGTTATAGTACATCACTGCCAACTTTGAATAAAATCTCTGAATCACTCCTGAAATAACCAAATCTATTTACATGTAACTGGAGATTTCTGAACTGAAAATGTGTTATGTAAGTGAACCATGATATCTAGTATCAAAGTTCTTTCTACCTTTCTCTACTAAATTACCTTATCAATCATCTAAACAATAGTTTCTTCATTTACTCTATTCAGTGTCATCATATTTGCCTTAGGTCTGAGTAAAGAGCACTCATGGGCAGTATATGACACTCTTTGTGGTTCAGTACAGCAGAGATAATTGGATTTTCTTATTGATCTCATCTGCAAAATCTGGCAATATAGAGAACATGTTAAATCTTTTGCCCTGAACTCTGAAGTCAATCTATCAAATAGGTGCTTTGGTTTACAGAACTTAGAAAAAAAAACAAAATAAAAAGAAAACCTACTAGATTAAAGTTAAGAGTTGAAATTTTATTGAAGACTGGGATAAGAATAATTTTTTTCTTGTTTTACTCAATTCCATTTTTGGTACAAGATATTGCTAACCAAAACCTCAGTGTTTTATGCATTACTGTCTCAGAAGCAGAAAAAAACCAACATATTGGTGCAGACTATTTACTTCAGAGACTGGATGCATGTTACATATATATGTTTGTATATATATATAAAACTATATGTATCTATGTATGGGTATATAATTATATATGTGTGTACATATATATTCATCAAAAAAATTATATAATCATGTGAGATATCTATATCTATAGAAGTGATAGGAGATTCAAGTAAAAGTTTCATACATGGAACAGAGTCTGTACAAAGTCATAGAGATGGAGGATGGAATACCATATGTAAGAAAAAACCAGAAAACCAGTTTGGCTGGATGAGTATATGAAATAGTTTAATATAGAATAAGCCTGAGGACAGCTAGGTGTTATAATGGATAGAGCACTGTCCCTGAAGTCAGGAGGAGCTGAGTTGAAATCCAGCCTTAAGTATCTGACATTTACTAGTTATGTGACCTTAGGCAATAAACCTGATTGCCTTGTCAAAAAAAAATTGAGAGAGAGAATAAGCCTAGAAATGTAGATTGGACCGAGGTTGTAAAAGGCCTAAATGCTAAACTAAGGAATTTGTGTTTGATCCTGGAAATAATAAGGACCCTTTGGAGTTTAATGATTACTACAGTAATAGAGAAAACCTATTTTCAAAAAGAGTCAGAGTCAAAAAGAATAAAAGAATCAGACCTATTAACAAAAAGTACTGGAATTAAGAAAGAGTAGGAAAGACTTTTGGTAGAAGGTGGGATTTTAATTGAGACTTAAAGGAAGGCAATAATCCAAGAGGCAGAAAGAGGAGGGAGAACATTTCAGGCATGGGGAAACCCCCCCCCCCCAAAAAAAAATGTCTGGAACTGAGAGATGGATTGTCTTGTTCAGGGAACAGTAAGGAGACTACCATCATGAATATGTGATAGAGAATAAAGGAGATATAAGAATACTGGAAAGGGGTTGGGGGTAGGGAGTTGTTCAGGCTTGGTTATGAAGAGCTTTAAACAGAATATATAAAACCAAAGCTATTCCCTCTAAATCTTATTTCCTATCCCTATCATTAGGGAGGCACTGTGATTCAATAGAAATAGTACTATTACAGTGAATAAAGTCTGTGGTCAAGAAGATAAGTTCAAGTGTAGTCTCAGACAGTTAATAACTATTAATTTTTTTTAAAAAGTATATCATTTTCTTTGAGTCAAGTCTCTCTTTTTGCTCTGATGGCAGCTTTTAACAGCTAGTTACTAACTATATAGCCTTGAACTGTTCACAACCTCTATTTGTCTCAGTTTCCTCAACTGTAAAATGGGGAAAATAAGAGGGGGAATAAGAGCTAGGTAACATAGTGGATAAAGTATACTTTGGCCAAAACAGAAATAATTGCTTTTCAATCCAAGTCAATTGAGAGCCAAACAATGACCAAATGGTGTTTGGCCTGGGACCTATTGGTGGCCAATCAATAAGAATCAGAGTGGTTTTGGTTTAAAAAAATCTAGTCAGTAAACCCCACTGAGCCTTATTGAGCACCTTAGTTTAAAAAGGCCATACTCTCCCATTGCACCTAGCATTATCTCCAGGTGTCCTGATCTATATCTTCCCACTGTATCTAAATGCCTCTGGAGGGAAAAGTGAGACCTTGCACAGTCCTCCCTCAATAAATCCAATTCACTTGCATGTCATAGCAGCATCTCGCTGATGTCATGGGCCTCTTCAAGAATGAAGGACAACCAACAAAGACTTGGGGTAAATACCTTAGCCGAGATGGGTTTCAGTTTCTTTATCTGTACAATGAAGGGTTTGGACTAGATGGCATCTAAAATTTCTTTTGATTATATCTATATGATCCCAATTTTCTTATTTCTTTCTAGAACACCATCCATTAGAATCTAAGTCATTTTATCACTCCCCTAAGCCTATTAGGCATTTTTCCTTTCAATTTAACACTCCCTCCTCAGTTTGTTGGTGGTAAAATACTACTCCCTTCTTTGCATTGTGAATGCTATAAAATGAGTTTACTGTGTGAACACAAATCTGTTTAAAAACAAAACAAAACAATAACAACAAAAAACCTAATCATTTGGAAGTTCAGAGCCTATTAGTCCTAGGAGAATGCTAAAACGAGAGATTCTAATATTCTCAAGGAAATCCCTGACTGGAGACATAAATCAAAGAGATATGAGTATAATTAAATTCATTATTTAAAAATCTTCAATACTTAAATTTGAGAAATTTTGTGAATTGACACAGAGCAAAGTACAAACAGGAGAAGTATTTATACAGTAACCCAATAATTTGATGGAAACTAATAACTCTTAGTAATGCAGTGATTGTGACTTCAGAGAAGTGATAGTCAAGTATGCTTTCCTCCTTTTGGCTGAGAGGTGGCTCAGGAGAAGATAAAGTAATAATAGCAATGTGAAAAAAAAAGCACCAACTAAAATTTATATAATTTAAAAAGAGAATATTTGGAGCATTTCTCTCTATGACTTCTATAATGGTTGAACTTCTGTGGACTGAGAAGTAAAAGATGATTCATATTTAGTTTGTTATAGTATATAGTTTCCTGAAGAATTATGAATATTACAATCCTGCTATATGATGGTTCCATTGAGATAATATTTGTAAAGTTCTTAGCATAGTTCCTAGTACACAGTAGGTACTATATAAATGAGTATTCTTTTCCTCCTCCCATCCCCCATGTATAGATTCAGAAAAATTTCTCTGTGTTTCATCATGGATTATGACCTGCTCAAGGTTTCAAAATATGGGCCCTTTTAGTTCAGGACGTGAACACCCTGATGATTCATGACTTGGGAAGAAGTTTTCAGAAATGCCAAAAACCTTGCTGTCAGAGGGACTTTGAATTGCTGAACTTTGCACCTCAGAGATGGATCCAAATTAGTTTGTCTTTGGAAACTCTCCATTGCCTGAGGATGAAAATCAGCATGTGGGCATAATGTTCTTTTTGAATGAATGTTATTAGGCAGATACCCCAAAGGTCAATCCAGGATCTAATTCCACTGCTCTGCTTTATGTCATAAGTAGTCACAAAAGTTTGAAGATTGAAGAAGAGACTGAAGGACTCCAGGGAGAAAATTTAGCCCATTGAAAGACTTTTGAATTCTGGAAATTGCTGTGACCAATCATAACTTTAGATGACCAATGGCTAATTATGCTTCCATTCCTTGAAGAATGACTTGGTAGAGTGCTGTTGTTGTTCTTCAATCATTCAAATCATGTCTGACTCTTTGTGAACCCATTTGGGGTTTTCTTAGCAAAGATATTAGAATGGTTTTCCAATTCCTTCTCCAGCTATAGGTACAGAATAAGGAGAATAAAAGTACAGAATAAGGAGTACAATTTGAAATATGTCCAGAGGTATTTGCTAAATGCCTTATAAGTATTATCTCATTTTGTCTTCATAATAATCTGTGGGGTATTTGCTATTATTATTTCCATTTTATAGGTAAGAAACTAATGTAGGCAATAGCTAAGTAACTTGGCCAGAGTCATACAGCAGTAAGTGTCTGAGCCCAGATTTGAACTCAGGAAGATGAATCTTTCTCACTTTCTAACTTTCTCACCAACATTCTATCCATTGCACTGCCTAGATACTATGTGTGTGTGTATGTATGTGTACATACACACACACACATACACACACACAAATAATATACATATGCATGTATACTTTACTACCATCTTATTTATTATTGTATACTACATCTCATATAATGTAAATTATAATAATACTTTTGTATATAATCAATAATAAATAAGGTATATCAGTATATTAAGCCATGAGTTCAAGGCTTCTATTAGGCAGTAATTTATTCTAAGCATTGGACCTATGAAGTAGTAATATCAGATACTCCTACTTTTCAACAAAGGAAAGAAGATGGAACCTGCAAACTAAAAAAGACCAATGAGCTTGATTTCTGGAAAAATTCTAAAACACATCATTTAAATACTAGATTGTAAGCACTTAGGAGTAATTATGAAAAGCCAATGTGACTTTATCAGGAATGGTCTATGACATGTTGAACTAATTTCCTTCCTTGACAGGATAGCTAGACAGACAGATAAGGGGCATAATTGTAGACATTGTGTGCTTAGATTTCAGCAAACCATTTAACAAAGTCTCTTATGTTACACTTGTGAATAAAATAACTAGATAGAGGCTATGTGATAGTAGACTTGGAACTGTTTGAATGATCAGAATATCAGAATGACAATGAGAATTATGAATTAGGAAGGAGATTTCTAGCAGAATGTCCCAGGGATCTCTCCTTGTCCTAGTGCTGTTCAACATTTTTATTAGTGCCTTAGGTGAATGTATACATGGTATATTTACCCAATTTTTAGATGACACAAATCTAGGAGAGAGTTTGGGAACACATCCCCCAAAATATAGATAAGATAGAACAATTGGTGAAATAAAATTTGATGAAACTTAATAGGAATAAGTGTAAAGTTCTACACTTAAATCCTCAAATGTCAACTTCACAGGCATAGCCTGGGAAGGTGTAGCTAAAAATGGTTCCTGTGAAAAGTAATAAGGGATTGTAGTAGGAATTATGTTTAGTATGAGTCAAAAGCATGTTGTAGCAGCCTCCAAAGCTAATGCTATATAACCTTTGTTTTTCTTCAGTTGTTCAGACATGTCTCTGACTCTTTATGACCCCCATGGACCATAGGATATCAAGTACTTTTCTCCTTCACTATTTCATGAAGTCCATTGTTGTATCTCATTGATTCTATGACACTATCCATTTCATCCCCTGCTGGCTCTTTCTTTTGCCTTCCATCTTTTCCAATACCAGTCTTTTCAAATAAGTCTGTCTTCTCATTATATAGCCAAAAGTCAGCATTTGACCTTCCAGTGAATAGGCTGAATTAATTTATTTAATTACTAACTGATTTGATCTCCTTGCTGTTTAAGTGATTCTCAGGAGTCATCTCTAGCGATACAATTCAAAAGCATTGATTCTATGGTGTCCAGATTTCCTTATAAATCAGCTCTTACAACCATACAATGCTACTGGAAAAACTGTGGCTTTGAGAATGCATAATATTGTTAGCAAGGTTGTGAAGTCCGGGTTAGCTCCCTGTTGACCCCAGGATCAGCCAGAGGCAGGAATAGCAAAATTCCTTGGTCTTTAGGGGGAGAAGTAAAGAAAATGGACGAAGTTGCCACCAGCTCTCTGCCTCCCGACCTCCCTTCTCCTTGTTCTCTTCCAAAGTGATTCTGGCTTATCTTCCTCCACCTCTTAATCCCTCCTACAATTATCTGTATACACCAAAAGATCCAGCCAGCACAGAATAGTGGGAAGGGCCATTTTCCAAGCATATGCTAATAGAGTATTGTCCAATAGGTAATTAGCCTTAAATGCTCAGATGTCTGATTCCAGTGCACCTATTTAGAGTTTCAGCCCTTTACACAAGGTGATGTCTCTATTTTTTAGTATGCCGTCCAGATTTGCCATAGATTTTCTTCCAAGAAGCAAGTATCTTCTAATTTCATGGCTGTAATTGCTGGTTATAGCAATCTTAGAGTCAAGAATATAAAATCTGATAGTGTTCCCATTTCTTCTTCTATTTGCCAAGAAGTGATGGGACCAATTGCAAGATCTTAGTTTTTTTTTTTTTTTTTTTTTTTTTTTTTTTTTTTTTTTTGATGTTAAGCTTCAAAACTATTTTTACATTCTCCTCCTTCACCCCTTATCAAGAGGCTTCTTAGTTCTTTCTTACCATTAGAGCTATATTAGAGCTTTATAGCCTAGGCTCTAATGAAAGAGTCAAAATGGAGATTAAGTAGGTCAGTAGTCCTATTAAATCCTTTTTAAAAAAAAAAAATTTATTTTATTTTATAATAACTTTATATTGACAGAATCCATGCCAGGGTAATTTTTTTTACAACATTATCCCTTGAACTCGCTTCTGTTCCGATTTTTCCCCTCCCTCCCTCCACGTCCTCCCCTAGATGGCAAGCAGTCCTATATATGTTAGATATGTTGCAGTATATCCTAGAAACAATATATGTTTGCAGAACCGAACAGTTCTCTTGTTGCACAGGGAGAATTGGATTCAGAAGGTAAAAATAACCCGGGAAGAAAAACAAAAATGCAAAAAGTTCACATTCCTTTCCCAGTGTTCTTTCTTTGGGTGTAGCTGCTTCTGTCCATCATTTATCAATTGAAACTGAGTTAGGTCTCTTTGTCAAAGAAATCCACTTCCATCAGAATACATCTTCATACAATATCGTTGTCGAAGTGTATAATGATCTCCTGGTTCTGCTCCTTTCACTCAGCATCAGTTCATGTAAGTCTCTCCAAGCCTCTCTGTATTCATCCTGTTGGTCATTTCTTACAGAACAATAATATTCCATAACATTCATATACCACAATTTACCCAGCCATTCTCCAATTGATGGGCATCCATTCAATTTCCAGTTTCTAGCCACTACAAACAGGGCTGCCACAAACATTTTGGCACATACAAGTCCCTTTCCCTTTGTTGGGATATAAGCCCAATAGAAACACTGCTGGATCAAAGGGTATGTACAATTTGATAACTTTTTGGGCATAATTCCAGATTGCTCTCCAGAATGGTTGGATTCGTTCACAACTCCACCAACAATGCATTAGTGTCCCAGTTTTCCCGCATCCCCGCCAACATTCATCATTATTTTTTCCTGTCATCTTAGCCAATCTGACAGGTGTGTAGTGGTATCTCAGAGTTACCTTAATTTGCATTTCTCTGATCAATAGTGATTTGGAACACTCTTTTCATATGAATGGTAATAGTTTCGATTTCATCATCTGAAAATTGTCTGTTCATAGCCTTTGACCATTTATCAATTGGAGAATGGCTTGATTTCTTATAAATCTGAGTCAGTTCTCTATATATTTTGGAAATGAGGCCTTTATCAGAACCTTTAACTGTGAAGATGTCTTCCCAGTTTATTGCTTCCCTTCTAATCTTGTTTGCATTAGTTTTGTTTGTACAAAGGCTTTTTAATTTGATATAATCAAAACTTTCTATTTTGTGATCAGTAATGGTCTCTAGTTCATCTTTGGTCACAAATTTCTTTCTCCTCCACAAGTCTGAGAGATAAACTATCCTATGTTCCTCTAACTTATTTATAATCTCGTTCTTTATGCCTAGGTCATGGACCCATTTTGATCTTATCTTGGTATATGGTGTTAAGTGTAGGTCAGTCCTATTAAATCCTAATCTGTACTAGCTCTTTTTGTAGTACTCTATTTAATTCCTGGAATATATAAGTATATAAGCAAGTCTGAGTGAGTGAGCCAAAGGATAAGAGCACTAGGGAACATGCTAGATGAAAATGGGTTGAAGGACCTGGAAATGTTTATTTGAGGAAAATTATATATTTTAGTGAATACATCATATTGGTTATGAGTTGGCTGAATGATATAGAAAGACATTGTTGTATATTATCTCAAGTTAACCTCTTTTCTGCTTCCATAAAACTATAGTGCTGAAATGAGTCATAAAAAGAAAAAAAAACACTTAATTGCTAACGGCTCAGGTTTTGTTTAGCTGGCAACAGAACTGGCTCTATGGCAAACCACCTAGGAGGCTTAAGATGACAGGGGATAAGGTTTATTCACTTGAACTTATGCCTACTAATCAATTGAATAAGCAGTAGTTTTCCCATTATATCATACTTTATGAATCTATCATCTCTGTGCAGATTTTCCTTGGATTTAAATAACCAGCCTTAATCTCTCTTGGGTTCCAGTTTGATACTTCACCCAAGTCATGTCCATTAACTAGGAGATATCCTGCAAAATACTCTCTTTTGTCCTCTTCTCTTCTCACTCTATAGGATCTCTCTTAGTGATCTCATCAACTGCATGGATAGTTATCATCTTTGGGTACATGGCTATCAGATCTACTTTTTTAGACTGTGGTAGAACTTCCTCTTTCCTTCCCCACATGGGTTAAGTTAAATTTTTCTTTAAAAGATGACAAAGCTAACCCTTGATTGGCCTGGGGGTAAGGCATCATGCCTCCATGATGTAAATTCTTGATAGACTTTAGCAGTATTGACATAGCTTTCTGACAGGAGCAATCGGACAACTAGCTCTCCCCCAAAATGCATATGGACGTAGAATTTAAGTTTGATCTGAATTATTAATATTTTCTCAATCACTTTCTTAAGTCTAAATGATTGGCAAAATAGAAAATCAAACCATGATTTATTGAAATTGCCAATTCCTGAGATATAAATGCTCACACTATAAATTTAATAATCATTTTCTGAGATGCTCTAAGCTGGGTCTGTCATGTTCCGGCTTTCTGGTCACCTTTGGGCATAAAAAAGCCCACTCACATGGAGTGTCCTTTAGACTTTGTGCATGCTAGAAGACTACAAGAATTACTACAACCTTCCCTGTTGACACATTTGCATATCTGTTCAGATATACATACCTACATGTAATTTTGCTACAGTAGAACTAAGTAAACTTCCTTTTGTTAACTCTTCAGTGCCTTCTTTTATAAAAATACTTAATTTGAACTTACAGAAACTGGTATCAAGTCTTTTCCCAACTTATCTCCCTTTCTACTGAGTTTCAGTTTTGCATCATCAACTGATTTTCCTGGATTTTCCATATGTATCTCAAACTCAATATATGTTTTCGCCAAAGTCTCCTAACTTCCCCATTACCATCAAGGATATCACCATTTTCCCAATTACATTCAATTTCACAACCTAACAGTTATCCTCAACTCCCTTCTTACCTCTTACCTGTTGCCAAAGGCTGTTTCTACCTTTCAACATCAATAATACACCTCTTCTTTTCTCATTTACATTATCCTGGCTCGTGTTACCTGGTGACTAGACTATTACACTAACCTGCTGGTTGATCTCCCTAACTCAGGTGTCTTTTTTCTTTTTAAAAAATTTTTTTTATTTTCAAAATATATACATAGTTTTCAACATTCACCCCTGCAAAATCTTGTATTCCTAATTTTTTTATCCTTCCCTTCCCTCTCTCTGTCCCTTAGATGGTAAGCAATCCAATCTATGTTAAAGATGTGCAATTCTTCCATATATATATTTCCACAATTATCATACTGTAGAAGAAATATCAAATCAAAAAGGAAAAAAAATGAGAAAGAAAACTAAAAGTAAGGAAGCAACAACAAAAAGGTGAAAATACTATGTTGTGATCCACACTCAATCCCCACAGTCCTTCATAAACTGGTTCACAACCCCATGTGGGGTATCTATCTGAATGTCGGACTTGAAAAATTATTATTTATTATTAGTAAATGTTTGATTTGTATACTTATTTTATATACTTATGTACCTGGGGGTCATATAAAAAAGGGGTTGTGAGAAGAAAAAGTTTAAGAAATCTGCATAGGAAGTAATAGGTTGGACTATCAGGTAACATATATTCCCTGATAGTTTTAAAATGTGATCCTTTGGTTTGTACCAGATCTGGGCTAAATCTTGAATTTAATAGGATTCAGGGCAGAAATTCTATCCTGTAGAAATATTCAAGGAGTCAATTCTCAATAGAGCTAAGTGAGTATCAGCTTTCTACCACTTCATGGTTTAGTATTTGATTTTTCTTGTTATGAGTTGTGATAGACAAAAGCTTTACTTCCTGTGCTATGTGATAGCTCTATGAATTAAACACATATTTTTTTCAAGGTGTAGAGAATGTTGGGAAGGGAGTAAGAGTTAAGGAAAAAGCAAGGCTTAGGTAGAAATGGACAATAGCCAGGTTGAAATGAAATAAATGGAATGATCATAAAATGGAAAAAAATGAACAAAGGAAAGTCATTGTTGAAAGCCATTAGTATCAAGGATTTGGTGATTATAAAGAAAGGCAGGCTTTTGAATGTCAATAATTTTTTAACAACTGTCCCCCCCCCCCCCATAATTTTCTTTTGATGGAGATCTAGAGCTTGCTGCCCATAGCTTGCAGGAACTTAATAATACTGACTTACTGAAAATAGATTGATGACTTCATGTAGTTACTTTTTCCTTATTTTTAGATTTTGTTTTCCTTTTTAAAAAATCATTTTTTCTAATTACATGTAAAAACAACTTTTAACATTCATTTTAAAAAATATCAAGTTCCAAATTTTTTTCTCTCCTTCCTTCCCCTCCCCTTTTCTTCCTGAGTTCAAATCTAATTTCAAACACTAACCGGGTATCCCTTGGGTAAATCACTTAACCTTGTTTGCCTCAGTTTGTCATTATCTATAAAATGAGATGGAGAAAGAAATGGCAAATACTCCAGTATCTTTGCCAAGAAAATATCAAATGGATTCACAAAGACATATACCACAAGTAGCTTAGCCATTCTAACTTTTGCTCTCCTAAGCAGGAAATTGGATATATGTATGAATTGATATATGAATTGTAAAATTCAGTGAATCAATTGTTTTGTTTTTTAGAGGTGTATATATTTGTGTGTATGAGTGTTAATACCTCTCAGGTGGAGGGATAATATCATTGCAAAAGTAAAATTTTTTTCAAGTTTTCATATTTATTTTAAAAAATTCTTTTTCAGAAGCAAAGTATCCATCAATGGGTGGACATCCTTTAGAATAAAATGAATAATTCACTCTTTATTGGTTTTTCCACATTTACAATCACTTTGTAGGTTTGGGAATATAAGATCATCATTTTGGAATATTTATTTTTGTGTACAATGCTTAATGTTTGAGTATAAGGCTGCCTAAGAAATAGCAGGAATAGAATTATGGTTTTGTGTTTTGAACAGTTAAGTTGTTTATAGATATGGTTGATTGAGCTACAATGAATGCTACAAATTTGTCACTTAATTAGGTTTTCACACAAAAAATTCAATTCAAGAAATCAAAATAGCTAAGCAAAATAGATTTTAAAGTGGTTTTTGATCTTCTAGGTTCTTAAAATATGTGTATGATGCTATAAAACTTACTTCTACTTTCCCTTTTCCTCTTTCTTCTTCTTCTTCTTCTTCTTCTTCTTCTTCTTCTTCTTCTTCTTCCTCTTCTCTCTCTCTCTCTCTCTTTCTCTCTCTCTCTCTCTCTCTCTCTCTCTCTCTCTGTCTCTCTCTCTCTCCCTCTCCCTTTCCCTCTCCCCTCTCCCCCTCTCTGTCTCCTTCTCTGTCTGTCTCCCTGTGTTTCTCTCTGTCTCTGTCTCCTCCTCTCTCTGTGTATTCCTCTCTTTTATAAATCCAAATTGAGTCATAGATTTGTATCTATCGACATATTACTAATATTTACAATTTACATATACATTTTATTTTCTTGTTTTCTGAATGAAATGTTCTTTTCATTTTCATCTTAACAAATTCACTACAAGATATCATCCATTCTGGAATTAGCTGACACACATCTGAAGTATACATGCCTAATGAAATCAGGCAGCAATAAGAGCTGTTTTTTACCTCTTTTTGTATCCCTAGTGCTTAGCACAGTTCCCAAGATATTGTACATGATTAATAAATGCTTATTGATTGATGGATGGTTTGATTTTCTCTTACTTTTTTGTGGACCCATTTAAGGGGGTCTGTATAAATATTTTAGAGCATATAGGTTCTTTTCCTTTTTTTCCTTATCACCTTGGGAAATAGATCTAAGAGTGATATTGCTGGATCAAAGGATATACAAAACCAATTCTATAGCAATTTTGAGCATAATTCTAGATAGCGATGGATCAAGAAATCAATCTATTAGTATCCCAATTTTTCCACAACCATTTTCAATATCTGTCACTCTCCCCAGTGATGGGCTGAAACTGAGTTGATCCACTGAGGTCTGAGCACTTAAGGCTATTTACCAATTGGACAATACTCTATTAGCATGTGCTTGGAGAAAGAATGGCCCTGCCCACTACTCTGTGCAGGCTTAATCTGTTGTATAGAGAGATTGGGTAGAGGATTTAGAGGGTGGAGTAGGACTAGCCGAGGTGGCTCTGAGAGGGAGAAGAAAGAGGAGATTCCTGTGTCGACTCTCCTCGCTCCTCTGTATTCAACAAATAATAAAGATTAAGGACTTTTGCTTATCTTGACTTGGGCTGATTCTAAAGTATCCAGGGTGCTAATGAGTTATCACACCCCCCTACTAGAATTTTTAGCCAATCTGATAGAACATTTTAAAAAATTGGAATACAAAAACAATATACATTAATAAACATGAATATTTTATACTAGAAGGAATGGGATAGTGGATTATATTGTGACCTATTATGTATATATATTTTTAATGTATATTAATTTTAATATATTCATATTTGCTTACTATGTGCCAGGTACTGTGCTAAGCACTGGGAATAAACTCATTCACTGCATCCCAGGTCATTGTCAGTCATCTTGACTTTTGTCTTACTACTGGGATCAGATGCTTCTAGAAGAGAATCTACCTAAGGTTGATTCTTCTCCAGCTGAATTTCCAATTTAAGAAGACATTTGAATGCCATTAGGCTTCATTCATGAGGCAAAGTGTCTGGTGCTGATTCTATTCCAGTTGAATTTTACAAGGCAGGGGGTCCATTGCTCCTACAAAATCTTACTGAAAATTTTTTAAGTTACAATGCAAGAGAAGATTATCCTCTAGGAGTTCATGGATATTTCCATTATCCATTTCTATAAAGGTAATGGAAATAGATTGTTCTGTTACAATCATAGAGCATATCTTTTTTATTTATTGATGGTAAGATTCTTGTTACAATCCTTCTTACTAGGCTAATCCTTCACCTAGAGAATGGTCATCTACCTGCGAACCAGTGTGGCTTCAGAAAAGGCCAAGGAGTGATTGATATGGTGTTTGCTGCTCAGCAACTCCAGACAAAATGCCAGGAGCAGAGATCTGTACACAGCATTCATCAATCTGACCAAGGCCTTTGGTCTGTCAGTTGTGAGGGCTTTTCGAAGGTCATAACAATATTTGGTTGTGCAGAAAAGTTCATCAGTATTGTACTTCAGTTTCATGATGGCATGTACAATAGATAATGCTCTCTTATACTTTCTTAGTCATGAATGGAGTGAAGCAAAACTATGTTTCTTCCCATGTTTTTTAGTGTGATATTTAAGTGATGTTGTCAGATGCTTTCAATGAAGAAGAAAATGTCATTAAGTTCAGCTGTCACACTGATGGTAAATTATTTAACTTGAAAAGGTTACAAGTCAATAAATACTAAATTGGAAGGATAGTTGGTACATGGCTTTTTGTGTGAAAGTGTGCACTCAATGCAGCCTCTGAGGCTGAGAGACAGCAAAATATGGATTAATTGTCTGCCACTTCTACTAATTTTAGTCTGACAATTAACATCAAGAAAACAGAGGATCACTACATCATGCATATTGGAACCATTGGTTACAACAAATGGAGAAATTTTAAATGTTGTGGATTAATTTACTTACTTTGGCAGTATACTTTTCAGGCATGTACAGATAGATGATGAGATTGACACCTGCATTGCCAGAGCTAGCTTAGTGTTTGGGAGGATCTGGAAGAAAGTGTGGGAGAGAAGTATTAGATTGCTTACTAAATTAAATATCTATTGTGCTGACATCATTGTTGTATGCCTGTGAAAACTGGATGGGAAACTAAATCACTTCCATTTAAATTATTTTAGGAAGGAACAGCTAGGTGGTCCAGTGAATAGAGCACCAATCCCGAAGTCAGGAGGACCCGAGTTCAAATCTGGTCTCAAACACTTAACACTTCCTAGCTGTGTGACCCTGAGCAAGTCACTTAACTCCAATTGCCTCAGCAAAAAAAAAAAAAAAAAAAAAAAAAAAAAAAAAAAACCCTAAATTATTTTAGGAAGATTCTGAAGATCACCTGGCATGATAAATTATGATACAATTAATTCTTTTTTTGAGCTGAACTGCCAAGCATTCAAACTCTACAGCAGAAAGCACAACTTTGATGGACTGGCTATGTAGTTTGAATGTCAAATGTATGTTTGCTTAAAAAAGCACTTTATAGAGAATTCACACAAGACAAATTTTCCCATAGAGGCCAAAAGAAGCAATACGAGGTTGCTTTCAAGGTCTCTCTGAAGAACTTTGGAATCCATTATAAAATATGGAAGATACTGGCATTGGGCTGAACAATATAGTGTGTCTGCATCAAAGAAGGTGAGGTATTCTATGGGCACAGCAGAATTGCAGTAACTCAAAAGAAACGTGAAATGAGCAAACTTAGAGACATCTCTACTCCAAAGGTTCATATGGACTATTTGTGCCCAACCAGTGGTGGATATTTCTGAGTTAATATTGATTTGATCAGCCACAGTTGGACACACTGTTCCTTGATGATTACATAGTGATGTTATTTTTGTCTTCTTTGAGAACAAAAGACAGACAATCAACCAAGTGATACTTAGTTCTTAGCATATACCTGGCATAAGCATTTAATAAATATTTTTTAATTGATTGAAGAACATGCAATTATTTAGTGAAATCAATGTTTCTAGAAGGCTCCATGCTTTTATCTGTTGGTCCATTCTTGTCCATATTGCATAAAATCCTAAATTGTTATTGAAGATAATAATGAGGGAAATAGTTACATAAATAGTATATCAAAAGCTAGAGAATGGGGATAGCCTTGAATCTTTATGGGTGGTCTTTACAATCCTTCTGTATTTATAAAATGGAAAACACATCAAATCAGAATTTTCTTTATATAGCCCAACACTTTTGTTATATGGCCAATATCTTTTATTCTTGAACCTGAATTTTGGGGTGCTCTTTGTTTTGAATGCACTTAGCTCAATAGCTAATAAATAGCTTGGCATACATTTCAAACATTATTACTAATTGGTCCTTTGAACCAAGGCTTCTTTCTTGGGCAATAGACTTTTTGCTAACTCTTACTATGGTGGGAGTCCCTACCCTCACTCTATAACCTCTTCAGAATTATCCTGAATTACTTTCCCTGCTGCACCAATTCAAAAAGGCTGTAGTAAGTACTTCATCATTTGTTCAGTTGTGTTTGATTCTTACTGATGCCATTTGGATTTTCTTGGAGAGATGCTGAAGTAGTTTTCAATTTCCTTCTCCATCTCATTTTATAGAGGAGGAAATGAAGGTAAATCAGGTTAAGTGACTTGCCCAGAATCATACAACTAGTTAAGACTGGATTTGAACACATAGGCCCAGATCTCTTTATTGTTTCACCTAGCTGCCCCTTAGTCAGTACTAGCAATAGTGATATGGTATAGCTCTTACTTGAGTTGAATAGTGGATATGGCAGACATCTTCATATCTGGTCTCAGAACTAAATTGTAGAGAATTGTAGCTCCTTGGAGTTGGTGAGAGCTGGGTTATAGATGGCCCTCCAAGCATCCCTGAAAAGGACTTAGCAGGCCCTCATACCAGAGATACTAGTCCTCCTTGTACATCCCATATATCCCAGATAGAAGATATGTACAAATAGATGGATAGACATCAACTTGATCAATGAATTTTTGATGAAGGCAAGTTAATCAAGGCAATTCCCCTTATTAGGACAGATTGACTGGAATTTATACTCTTAGAGAGAGGCTAACATTGAGAACTATGTGACTTGTTTAGCTTTATACAACAAATTTATATCAGAAGTAAGACCTTATTATGCAGGCTTTCTGACTTCAATATTGGTTCTCTATTCACTAAACTACACTGCCATTGGGTATACAAATTAATCTTCAAAATAGAATGACAAGTTCCCACATTTGCTTTGATACTTTTAATTTTTATTTTTGCTTTTATATAACTTGAGTTTCTGAAAACATTCATTCTCTTCCCTATCCAATGAGCTATCTCTTATGACAAAGACCAAATAAGAAAGAGGGAAAAAAAATTAGTGCTTAATAAGCATTGGTTAATTCTGGAGAGCAATTTGGAACTATGCTCAAAGAGTTATCAAACTGTGCATACCCTTTGATCCAGCAGTGTTTCTACTGGGCTTGTATACCCCAAAGAAATCATAAAGAAGGGAAAGGGAACTGTATGTGCACATACACATGTTTGTGGCAGCCCTTTTTGTAGTGGCCAGAAACTGGAAACTGAGTGGATGCCCATCAATTGGAGAATGGCTGAATAAATTGTGGTATATGAATATTTTGGAATATTATTGTTCGATAAGAACAGGATGATTTCAGAAAGGCCTGGAGAGACTTACATGAACTGATGCTGAGTTGAAATGAGCAGAGCCAGGAGATCATTATATACTTCAACAACAATACTATATGATGACCAATTCTGATGGACCTGGCCATACTTATTGCGTATCTAATTTATATTTTAATATATTTAACATCTACTGGTCATCCTGCCATCTCAGGGAGGTGGTGGAGGGAAGGAGGGGAAAAATTGGAACAAGAGGTTTGGCAATCGTCAATGCTGTAAAGTTACCCATACATATAACCTGCAAATAAAAGGCTATTTAAAAAAAAGAAAGAAAGAAAGAAAAATACCACAAAAAATAAAAAAATAAAATGGGACTATTCAAAAAAAAAAAAAGCATTGGTTAGTTTTGCTAAGCATTTTCCTTGTCTTTTCAATTATTTTCCACCAAGAATGGCTTTTTTTTTTTTAAGTAGGGGTGAGAGGAGAGACATTAAAAGTGAATATAATGGAAAATGAATCAATACAATTACCTAAAAATAAAGAGAAAAAGCACCTAACAAATAAATTAATTAATTTTGACTGCATATTCTATACCCATCGTACCCTTTCTCTGCAAAGACAGGAGAAAAGTATATATTTTTTTATCTTTTTTTTTTAAAGGACAAATTTCTAGGTAACTATAATTACCTGTAGTACTAGGTATCACAGTGGATAAAGTACCAGACCTAGAGTCAAAAAGATCTGGGTTCAAATCTACCTTCAGATATTTATTAGCTTTGTGACTTTGGGCAAGTTATTTAACTCCTTTGTGCCACATTTTGGGGGTAATAATAGCATCTATCTCCAGGGTTTTTGTGGGGATCAAATAAGGTAGTAGTTGTAAATTGCTTTAAAATCTTAAAATACCATATAAATGTTAGCTACTATTATTTTTGAAAAGAATGGATACAAAAAGAAGATTCTGGGAAGATGGTGAAGCAGATCAGAAAATTCCACGTTCTCCAGATTTCCTCCACAAAGAAAACAAATTGTACCTCAGGTCTTATGTAGACTAGTGGAAAACAAATAAGATTTGGGACAGAACAGTGATCCTCTTTGAACAATTGGAGGAGGTCTGAAGAAAGATAGCCAGGATGGAGGTTTGGCCCTATGACTTGTAAACATCTCCAGGTTAGATCCATTGAAACAGTGGGAAGGGGGAGCCCTGGGACTAGCTGTCTTCTGTGGGAACCTCAACCCAACCATAGGAATTTTCACCTTCTAGACAGCCCCAGCTCTGCTGCTGAGACTTAGCTGTGAGCACTTACAGGTGGGTGGAGTTCTTGGTTTGGGGTTCCAGGCCAGAAGGAAGCCAGAAGCACTGTCCTCCCCTCCCCCAGGACTAAAGGTGATTACACTAGCAAGCTCTTATTAAAAACCAACAATAAAAAATTACTATGGGAGTAGGAAAGGCTAATGTTCATCTTCAGAAGAAGATAGCAAAGTAAAAAATAAGTCTCTCCTATCCCAAAGAATAATATTAAATGGTTACCTGCTGTAGAGGGTTACCTGCTGTAGAGGACCACAGACTGTAGGGGAACTCTGGATGAGGTATAGGACCCTTTACCCCAGAAGGAACCTACTGACCATGTCTGCTTTGGCTTTTATTTCTCCTTGGGGGAGTCTCAGCCTTCTTGAGAAGTCAGGGGGGCATGACAACCTGTGTTCTACTTGAAGCAGAGATACTTGCAGTAAAGAGGTATTTATATATTAATAGCAGTGTGTTGTGGTAATGTAATTGTATTATAGCTGGCACATGTTGTCTGCTATGGTGATGTAATTGTATTAAGGTATTTAAGGCTGAGAGAACTTGAAGTAAATGGACTCCATATTTGACTATCCAGTGAGTCCCTGCCTCATCACTTCTCCTCTAAGACCTAGGACTTGGGCTGGTTCCAAGATCCTCTAGAGAGCTAGTCCAGATGGTACATTTTAGCATCCCAAAGGTGGGGCTCTAGAAAGCACACTACAACCTGCCCCCCAAAAAATCCATAGAAGAATTCAAAAAAGACTTGAAAAATCAAATGAGGGAGATTGAGGAAAAACAAAAACAAACAAACAAAAGAAGATTATGAAAAGAAAGTCAGCCAACTAGAAAAGGATATCAAGAGTTTTAAGTCTTTGGAAATTAGAATTGGACAAGGGGAAGCCAGTGAAGTTATAAAAAACCAAGAAGTAAAACAAAACATAAAGAATGAAAAAAAAAATAAAAGAAAAATGTGAGACATCTTATAAGAAAAACAACAGATCTGGAGAACAGCTCAAGAAGAGAAAACATTGCATTTTTGTTTTTCTTCCCAGGTTATTTTTACCTTCTGAATCCAATTCTTCCTGTGCAACAAGAGAACTGTTCAGTTCTGCACACATATATTGTATCTAGGATATACTGTGACATATTTAACATGGATAGGACTGCTTGCCATCTAGGGGAGGAGATGGAGGGAGAGAGGGGAAAAATTGAAGCAGAAATGAGTGCAAGGGATAATGTTGTAAAAAATTACCCAGTCATGGGTTCTGTCAATAAAAAGTTATAATTATTTTTTAAAAAATAAGTACAGTATACAAAAAAAAAGTTGAGAAAACATAAAAATAACAGGTCTACCTGAAAGCTATGACCAAAAAAAAAAAAAAAATAACCAAATAACCCGAACCAACCAACAAACTCCCTTAACCTAAATAAACATTAATAAAATAATTAAAGAAATAATTACAGAAAATTCTTAAAGTGATAGAACAAGAGGGGAAAATAGAAATAGAAGATATCCACCAATCACCACCTAGAAGAGATTTTTATTTATTTATTCACTCATTCATCCATTTATTTATTTATTGCAGATGATATGATTGCACATTTATTTAATTATTTTTCTTTTCATTTTTTTAGTTAAAACATTTTATTTTCAAAACATATGCATGGATAATTTTCAACATTTACCCTTACAGACAAACCCAAATACCCCAGCTTTTGGGAAAATAATTCACTGTTTGACGAAAACTGCTGGGAAAATTGGAAATGAGTATGGCAGAAACTAGGAATTGACCCACACTTAACACCGTGCACCAAGATAAGGTCAAAATGGATTTATGATCTAGGCATAAAGAATGAGATTATAAATAAATTAGAAGAACAAAAGATAGTTTACCTCTCAGACCTATGGAGGAAGGAGGAATTTGTGTCCAAAGAAGAACTAGAGATCAGTATTGATCACAACATAGAAAATTTTGATTATATCAAATTAAAAAGCTTTTGTACAATCAAAACTAATGCAGATAAAGGGAAAGCAATAAACTGGGAAAACATTTTTACATTCAAATATTCTGATAAATGCCTCATTTCTAAAATATATACAGAATCGACTCAAATTTATAAGAATTCAAGCCATTCTCCAATTGATAAATGATTAAAGGATATGAACAGACAATTTTCAGATGAAGAAATTGAAATTATTTGTAATCATATGAAAAGGTGGTCCAAATCATTATTGATCAGAGAAATGCAAATTAAGACACCTCTGAGATACCACTACACATCTGTCAGATTGGCTAGGATGACAGGAAAAAATAATGCTGAATGTTGGAGGGGGTATAGGAAAGCTGGGACACTGATGCATTGTTGATGGAATTGTGAATGCATCCAATCATTCTGGAGAGCAATTTGGAACTGTGCTCAAATAATTATCAAACTGTGCATACCCTTTGATCCAGCAGTGTTAATACTGAGCTTATATCCCAAAGAGATCTTAAAGAAGGGAAAGGGACCTGTATGTGCAAAAATGTTTGTGGCAACTCTCTTTGCAGTGGCTAGAAACTGGAAATTGAAAGGATGCCCATCAATTGGAGAATGGCTGAATAAATTGTGGTATATGAATGTAAAGGAATATTATTGTTCTGTAAGAAATGACCAGCAGGATGATTTCAGAAAGGCCTGGAGAGACTTATATGAATTGATGCTGCGTGAAATGAGCAGGACCAGGAGATCACTATATACTTCAACAATACCATATGATGATCAGTTCTGATGGACGTGACTCTCTCTTTTTTTTTTTTTTAAATTTTTTATTTAATAATTACATTATATTGACACTCATTTCTGTTCCGATTTTTTTCCCCTCCCTCCCTCCACCCCCTCCCCTAGATGGCAAGCAGTCCTTTATATGTTGGATATGTTGCAGTATATCCTAGATACAATATATGTTTGCAGAGCCGAACAGTTCTCTTGTTGCGTAGGGAGAATTGGATTCAGAAGGTATAAATAACCCGGGAAGAAAAACAAAAATGCAGATAGTTCACATTCGTTTCCCAGTGTTCTTTCTTTGGGTGTAGCTGCTTTTGTCCGTCATTTATCAATTGAAACTCAGGTCTCTTTGTCAAAGAAATCCACTTCCATCAAAATATGTCCTCATACAATATCGTTGTCGAAGTGTATAATGATCTTCTGGTTCTGCTCATTTCACTTAGCATCAGTTCATGTAGGTCTCTCCAAGCCTCTCTGTATTCATCCTGCTGGTCATTTCTTACAGAACAATAATATTCCATAACATTCATATACCACAATTTACCCAGCCATTCTCCAATTGATGGGCATCCATTCATTTTCCAGTTTCTAGCCACTACAAACAGGGCTGCTACAAACATTTTGGCACATACAGGTCCCTTTCCCTTCTTTAGTATTTCTTTGGGATATAAGCCCAATAGAAACACTGCTGGATCAAAGGGTATGCACATTTTGATAATTTTTTGGGCATAATTCCAGATTGCTCTCCAGAATGGTTGGATTCGTTCACAACTCCACCAACAATGCATTAGTGTCCCAGTTTTCCCGCATCCCCTCCAACATTCATCATTATTTTTTCCTGTCATCTTAGCCAATCTGACAGGTGTGTAGTGGTATCTCAGAGTTGTCTTAATTTGCATTTCTATGATCAATAATGATTTGGAACACTCTTTCATATGAGTGGTAATAGTTTCAATCTCATCCTCTGAAAATTGTCTGTTCATATCCTTTGACCATTTATCAATTGGAGAATGGCTTGATTTCTTATAAATTTGAGTCAGTTCTCTATATATTTTGGAAATGAGGCCTTTATCAGAACCTTTAACTGTGAAAATGTTTTCCCAGTTTGTTGCTTCCCTTCTAATCTTGTTTGCATTAGTTTTATTTGTACAAAGGCTTTTTAATTTGATGTAATCGAAATTTTCTATTCTGTGATCAGTAATGGTCTCTAGTTCATCTTTGGTCACAAATTTCTTTCTCCTCCACAAGTCTGAGAGATAAACTATTCTATGTTCCTCTAATTTATTTATAATCTCGTTCTTTATGCCTAGGTCATAGACCCATTTTGATCTTATCTTGGTATATGGTGTTAAGTGTGGGTCCATGCCTAATTTCTGCCATACTAATTTCCAATTATCCCAGCAGTTTTTATCAAATAATGAATTCTTTTCCCAGAAGTTAGGGGCTTTGGGTTTGTCAAACACTAGATTGCTATAATTGACTATTCTGTCTTGTGAGCCTAGCCTTTTCCACTGATCCACTAATCTATTTCTTAGCCAATACCAAATGGTTTTGGTGACTGCTGCTTTATAATATAATTTTAGATCAGGTACAGCTAGGCCACCTTCATTTGATTTTTTTTTCATTAATTCCCTTGAGATTCTCGACTTTTTATTGTTCCATATGAATTTTGTTGTTATTTTTTCTAGATCAATAAAATATTTTCTTGGAAGTCTGATTGGTATAGCACTAAATAAATAGATTAGTTTAGGGAGTATTGTCATCTTTATTATGTTCGCTCGGCCGATCCAAGAGCACTTAATATTTTTCCAATTATTTAAGTCTGACTTTATTTGTGTGGAGACTTTTTTATAATTTTGCTCATATAATTCCTGACTTTCCTTTGGTAGATAGATTCCCAAATATTTTATGGTATCAACAGTTATTCTGAATGGAATTTCTCTTTGTATCTCTTGCTGTTGGGTTTTGTTGGTGATGTATAAAAATGCTGAGGATTTATGGGGATTTATTTTGTAGCCAGCTACTTTGCTAAAATTATGAATTATTTCCAATAGCTTTTTGGTAGAATCTCTGGGGTTCTCTAGGTATACCATCATATCATCTGCAAAGAGTGATAGTTTGGTTTCCTCATTGCCTACTCTAATTCCTTTTATATCTTTCTCGACTCTTATTGCCGAGGCTAGTGTTTCTAATACGATATTAAATAATAATGGTGATAGTGGGCAACCTTGCTTCACTCCAGATCTTACTGGGAAAGGTTCCAGTTTTTCCCCATTGCATATGATGCTTACTGATGGTTTTAAATATATGCTCCTGACTATTTTAAGGAAAAGTCCATTTATTCCTATGCTCTCAAGTGTTTTTATTAGGAATGGATGTTGGATTTTATCAAATGCTTTTTCTGCATCTATTGAGATGATCATGTGGTTTTTGTTTGTTTGGTTATTGATATAGTCAATTATGCTAATAGTTTTCCTAATATTGAACCAGCCCTGCATTCCTGGTATAAATCCTACTTGGTCATAGTGTATTATCCTGGTGACAATTTTCTGTAATCTTTTTGCTAATATTTTATTTAAGATTTTAGCATCAATATTCATTAGGGAGATTGGTCTATAATTTTCTTTCTCTGTTTTCAGCCTACCTGGTTTAGGTATCAGTACCATATCTGTGTCATAAAAGGAGTTTGGTAGGACTCCTTCAATCCCTATTTTTTCAAATAGTTTATATAACATTGGAGTTAATTGTTCTTTAAATGTTTGGTAGAATTCACATGTAAATCCATCTGGTCCTGGGGATTTTTTCTTAGGGAGTTGATTGATAGTTTGTTCTATTTCTTTTTCTGAGATGGGACTGTTTAGGATATTTACTTCTTCCTCTGTTAGTTTGGGCAAGCTGTATTTTTGGAGGTATTTTTCTATTTCATTTAAGTTGTCGAATTTATTGGCATAAAGTTGGGCAAAGTAACTCCTAATTATTGCTCTAATTTCCTCTTCGTTAGTGGTGAGTTCTCCCTTTTCATTTTTAAGACTAACAATTTGATTTTCCTCTTTCCTTTTTTTAATCAGATTTACTAAGGGTTTGTCTATTTTGTTGGTTTTTTCATAGAACCAACTCTTAGTTTTATTAATCAATTCAATAGTTTTTTTACTTTCAATTTTATTGATCTCACCTTTTACTTTTAGAATTTCAAGTTTAGTGTTTGACTGGGGGTTTTTACTTTGTTCCTTTTCTAGCATTTTTAATTGCAAACCCAATTCATTGACCTTCTCTTTCTCTATTTTATACAAATAGGCCTCTAGAGATATGAAATTTCCCCTTATTACCGCTTTGGCTGCATCCCATACATTTTGGTATGATGTCTCATTATTATCGTTTTCTTGGGTGAAGTTATTAATTATGTCTATGATTTGCTGTTTCACCCAATCATTCTTTAGTATGAGATTATTTAGTTTCCAATTATTTTTTGGTCTACTTCCCCCTGCTTTTTTGTTGAATGTAATTTTCATTGCATCGTGGTCTGAAAAGGATGCATTTACTATTTCTGCCTTACTACATTTGAGTTTGAGGTTTTTATGTCCTAATATATGGTCAATTTTTGTATAGGTTCCATGAACTGCTGAAAAGAAAGTGTATTCCTTTCTGTCTCCATTACATTTTCTCCAGAGATCTATCATATCTAACTTTTCTAGTATTCTATTTACCTCTTTGACTTCTTTCTTATTTATTTTGTGGTTTGATTTATCTAATTCTGAGAGTGCAAGGTTAAGATCTCCCACTATTATAGTTTTACTGTCTATTTCTTCTTGCAGCTCTCTTAGTTTCTCTTTTAAGAATTTAGATGCTACCCCACTTGGTGCATATATGTTTAATATAGATAGTGCTTCATTATCCATGCTACCCTTTAGCAAGATATAGTGTCCTTCCTTATCTCTTTTAATTAGGTCAATTTTTGCTTTAGCTTGATCTGAGATCAGGATGGCTACCCCTGCTTTTTTGACTTCACCTGAAGCATAGTAGATTTTGCTCCAACCTTTTACCTTTAACCTGCATGTATCTCCCCGCTTCAGGTGTGTTTCCTGTAAACAACATATTGTAGGATTCTGGCTTTTAATCCATTCTGCTAACCGCTTCCTCTTTATGGGGGAGTTTACCCCGTTCACGTTTATGGTTAGAATGACCAATTCTGTATTACTTGCCATCTTGTTAACCCCGGTTTATGCTTTCCTCCCTTCTTTCCCCTTTCCCCCCCTTCCAAGTATTAAGCTTGTGAGCACCCCTTGCTTCTCACAGCCCTCCCTTTTTAGTATCCCTCCCCCTGCCTTAGAGTTCCTCCCCCTATCTTACCCCTTTCCCTCCCAGTTCCCGTATTCCCTTCCGCTTAGCTTATTCCTTCCCTTTCCACTTTTCCCTTCTCACTTTTCAATGAGATGGGAGAAGTTTCACCATAGATTGAATATGTCTTAAGATTTTTCACTTAAAGCCAATTCTGAAGGCAGTAAGATACCCACTATATTCATCCCCCTCCATTCTTTCTCTCAGATATAATAGGTTTCCTATGCCTCTTCATGAGATGTACTACCCCCACTTTACCCTTTTTCTGGTACAATGTCCTTTCCACATCAATTTCTAGAACAAGGTATACATGTATTCTTTATACATCTATATAGTCAAAATATAGTTCCCAAGATTAATCTTTACCTTTTTAGATTTCTCTTGAGTTCTATATTTGTAGATCAAACTTTTTGTTAAGTTCTGGTTTTTTCATCAGAAATAGATGAAATTCGCTTACTTCGTTGAATGTCCATCTTCTTCCCTGGAAAAAGATGCTCATTCTCGCTGGGTAAGTTATTTTTGGTTGCATACCAAGTTCCTTAGCCTTTCGGAATATCATATTCCAGGCCCTTCGATCTTTTAATGTGGATGCTGCCAGATCCTGGGTGATCCTTATTGTGGCTCCTTGATACTTGAATTGGGTTTTTCTAGCCGCTTGCAATATTTTTTCTTTCATCTGAGGGTTCTGGCATTTGGCCACTATATTCCTTGGTGTTTTGATTTTAGGATCCCTTTCAGTGGGTGATCGATGAATCCTTTCAATGTTTATTTTTTCCTCTATTCCTATGACTTCTGGGCAGTTCTCTTTGATAATTTCCTGGAAGACAGTGTCCAGGCTCTTTTTTTCATCATGTTTTTCTGGGAGTCCAATGATTCTCAGATTGTCTCTCCTGGATCTGTTTTCCAGGTCTGTTGTCTTCCCCAGAAGGTATTTCACATTTTTCTCCATTGTTTGATTTTTTTGGATTTGCTTGACTGATTCTTCTTGTCTCCTCGAGTCATTCAATTCCACTTGTTCAATTCTGATTTTCAGTGAAGTATTCTCTTCACTCACTTTTTTAAAATCTTTCTCTAATTGTCCAATTGAGTTCTTTTGTTCTGTGGAATTTTTTTCCATTTCGCCAATTTTGTTTTTTAGAGAGCTGTTTTCTGTTTCCAGTTCACTAATCCTATTTTTCAAGGATTTTACTTCTTTATCCACTCTCTCTTTAACTTTCTCCAGGCTCTTTTGCCAAGCCTCCCTCTCCTTTTCCCAAGCTTCCCTCTCCTTTTGCCAAGCCTCACTCTGCTTTCCCCATTTTTCTTCTAGCTCCCTTGTGAGAGCCTTTTTAATCACTTCTATGAGGTTCATCTGTGCTGAGGAACAGACGATCTCCTCCTTTGGGGAATCACCTGGGGACTGCCTGTTTTTAGTCTCCTCAGGATTTAGAGTCTGCTCTCTATCTGTATAGAAGCTGTCAAGGGTTAAAGTCCTCTTCAGCTTCTTGCTCATTCTGTCTATTAATTAGAGACAAACTACCAAAGAAAAACAGAAAAAACTGGAGTCTTTCTTTGGGGGGGGGCTGGGTGTGTTGTCGAGCTTCCTCTACAGACTGCAGGGGGCAGCAGTGAGGCACTAGCAGGACTGTGTGCGCCTGCGCTCTGAGATCCCAAAGCGTGCTGAGTCACTGAGGGGGGGAAGGGGGGGGGGGGCAGGTCCTGAGAGACTCCAGCTGTTTGCGGTTGTATTCTTCAGCCCCGGTGTTTTTAGCTTCTCTGCTGGGCTGTTGACTTGCTGCAGGTTCCAAACCTGTAGCGAAGCTCTCCCCGCAGAGACGGCTACGATCACTCCCCACCCCCTCTCCAGTCTGCTCCCGTGCTCTCACTGCCGCTGCCCTCAGCCTGCGCCCGATCTAAAACCACCCCAGCCCTCCAGTAAAGACAGACCTTTCTTGGCGGATCTCAAGGATGGCTTCTCTTGGTAACTATTTGTGGGTTTTTTTCAGTCAAGCATTGATTCAGAGGCTTGTAATGAAGTGGATAGTGGGAGAAAGCGCGGAGCTTATGCAACTGTGAGCCTCCTCTCCGCCATCTTAACCGGAAGTCCCCCGTGACTCTCTTTAACCATGAGATGAACCAAATCAGTTCCATTTGTTCAATAATGAAGAAAACTAGCTACACCCAGCGAAAGAACTCTGAGAAATGAGTGTGAACCACAACATAGCATTTCCACTCCCTCTGTTTTTGTTGGCTTGCATTTTTTATTTCCTTCTCAGGCTATTTTTACTTTATTTCTAAGTCCTATTTTTCTTGTGTAGCAAAATAACTATAGATATGTATACATATATTGTATTTAACATATACTTTAACATATTTAGCATATATTGGTCTACCTGCCATCTAGGGGAAGAGTGGGGAGAAAGAGGGGAAAAGTTGGAATAGAAGGTTTTGCAAGGGTCAATGATGAAAAATTACCCATACACATATCTTATAAATAAAAAGCTATAACAAAACAAAACAAAACATTCACACTTCTAAAACCTTGTGTTACAATTTTCCCCTTCCCTCTCTCCTCCCCCCTTCCTGAGAGGGAAAGTATTCCAGTATATGTTTAACATGTGCAATTCTTCTATACATATTTCTATAATTATCATACTGCACAAGAAAAATCAGATCAAAAAGGGAAAAAAGAAAAAAAATAGAATGTAAGCAAACAACAGCAAAAAGAGTGAAAATACTATGGTGTGATCCATATCCAGTTCCCACAGTCCTCTCTCTGGGTGCAGATGGCTTTCTTCATCGTAAGACCATTGGAACTGGCCTGAATCATCTCATTGTTGAAAAGAGCCATATCCATCAGAATTGATCATCATATCATCTTGTTTTTGCCAGGTACAATGAATGATCTCCTAGTTCTGCTCACTTTATTTAGCATCATTTTATGTAGGTCTCTCTGAAATCATCCTGCTCATTATTTCTTATAATATTCCATAACATTCATATACCATTACTTATTCAACCATTCTCCAACTGATGGGCATCCACTCAGTTTCCATTTTCTTGCTACTACTAAAAAAGGTTGCCACAGACATTTTTGCACATGTGAGTCCCTTTCCCTTTTTTATGATCCCTTTGAGACATAAACCCAGTAGAAACACTGCTGGATCAAAGGATATACATAGTTTCATAGGCCTTTGGTCATAGTTCCAAATTGCTCTCCAGAATAGTTGACTCAGTCACAATTCCACCAACAACGTATTAATGTTCCAGTTTTCCCACATCCCTTCCAACATTCATCATTATCTTTTTCTGTCATTTTTAGCCAATCTGATAGGTGTACAGTTATACCTCAGAGTTGTCTTAATTTGTATTTCTCTAATCAATACAGATTTAGAGCACCTTTCCATATAACTAGAAATGATTTCAATATTGGAAGAGCTCTTACAAGGAAAACACATGGGAACATCATTGCTAAATTGTGAAAACCCCAAATCAAAAAGAAAATTTTACAAGCAACAGCAACAAACAACAATTCAACTATGCTGGTGCTACAATTACAATCACAGGAGATCTATCAGTGGCTACAATAAAAGATCACCTGGAATACTATATATTGACAATCAAAATAACTAGGTTTGACACTGAACATATTACATCCAGCAAAGTTAAGTATAATATTGAATAAAAAAATGGACATTCAATGAACTATCAAAATTTTCAGTATTTTGTTGCAAACAATCGTGAATTCAATAGAAAATTGGACATACAAGAGTCAACATCAAAAGCTAACTTCAAGGGACTCAATAAGGACAAATTGTTTATGTTTTATATATGGAAACACAACCCATATGTCTAAAGTTGTCATTGTTAATAGAGCAATCCAAAAGAAATGTTGGGGTAGAGCTATGTATACTATACAGTGTGAGTGCAAAAACTGACAAAGAAGAATTAGATTGGGGAGGAGGATTGGTAGTTCTGAAATCTTCTCAGGAATGGATTAAAGAAGGAATGGATATGTATCCAGAAGGGTATAAACATCGTCTAAAATCTATAAAGAAATAAGGTACATTTATGGGTGTGTGTGTAGATTAATGAGAGTGGGATAAGATGAATAGAATAATGAGGATGTCATAAAGAGGTGGGGAATGGGTGGGGGGGAGAAGATAATAGAAGGATCTTTTGAAGGTGAAGGTTAAATAATAGCAAGGCAAACTGGTAGGTAGAAATAAAGTAGAAGAATTAGTAGGAATAGGAAACAAGACAAACACACACACACATGCACACCATACATGAATACAATTAATAACAGGAGTAGAAAGCATCTTTAAAAATAAGGATAATAACGACTGATCTAAAAGAAAGTTAAAGTTAAAAGAGTCAATCAAGAGGAATCTACATTGTCAGCAATATTAATATTGTTGTAAATGTTTACGTTGGTATGTATATATGTGTATGTGTGTGCATGTGTATATGTCTATTTGTGTGTACATGTATATATGTATGTGTATGAGTTTGTGTGTATAAGTGTATGTATAATATAGATATGCATATACAAACGTATGTATGCATGTGCATATACATAAATATATACTTGACTAACTGTAGCCTACTTGGGGGAGGTAAGGAGGGAAAAGGGGGAAAAAAAGAATAAAGTAAAAAGTACACAGTAGACAACAACAACAAAAAAAAACCCTAAAAGGAAGCAAAGAGAAAAGGGACAGTTCTGAATATAATGCCTTCTATTATATATATATATATATATATATATATATATATATATTTGAAATAAAAATTTATTGCCATATATTTTGAATCCTCCCTTATGTTCTGTTGTGCACAAGACAATGTTCTTTTCTTTTTTCTCTTTTGTTTATTTTCTACTTTGTACTTGAGTTTTAAATAAATAAATACATTAGAAAATATTGGAGCAAAGCAATGGTAGCTGATACAATTAGTGAGAAGCTAGAATGTTTGACTTTTGATGTCATTTCCAATTCTAAAATTATATGAATTTGACCTGTGACCCTCTGACTTGTGGGAGGAAATTTATTTCTTAAAGTATCAATAGTTCCACCAGACATTTCCCCTTTACCATCATTCTTTTTGAATATAATATATCAAATGTCCTCTTTATTCACTTTCCCATTCCACATACATGAAGGCACAATACATTCCTGAGAACTCTCCTCAGCTAAATGCTGCTGAATACTGATGAACACACAGTTTTATCACACTTGACCATCCATATACTTGTCTTTTCTATATGGTCTAGAAAGAAAGTCAAGATGAAAAAAATGAAGGGAGAGAAGGAAGAAAAAACCTTTGAGAAAAAAAGCAGGCAAAAGAAAACAAAGGTAGTTTTAGTATTTTTGTGTTTAGTTGTTCCATTCAAAAGTAAAAGTAGCTCACATTTATCGAAGGCTTTATGATTTACAGAATTCTTTATATAACTCAGTGAGGTAAGTAGTAGAATTTCTTATTATAATACAGAGTCCTTATTTTATGAATAAAGAAATTAAGATTCAGATAAGTGAAATTTATTAGAGAATCATAGATTTTTCCAACTTTCTCATTTTATGGAGGGAAACTGAAGTTTAGAGAGATTAAATAACTTATTTGTTCAGTCTCACTGAGGTAGTAACTAGCAGATCTAGGAGTGGAATCTAGTTCTTTTCTGACTCCAAATCTAGCTTTCTGTCTATTGTACTGTGTTAGCAAGGATTTTTTCCTGGTAAAGACAGGTAAAAGATAGGATTTGGACCTATCTCTTCTAATTTGTGGGAAAAGGAAAGAAAAATCCTCCTGAAAGAAAATGCAGGAAACAAGATATATTTGAGAGAACTGAGAAGCAATGGTATGCTAAAGTCTGAATCAGTGGATTCAATTTTAAAGAGTCATGGTTGAAGTCATGATTAACAAATGATTTTCTATATTGCTAATTTTAGAGGCTGATTTTGTTTAGGGGAACCTGTCTATCTAAAAAATCCTGTGATAAAATGTGAAATGATTATATGGCTCATGAACAAATATCTACATGGACTAGGTAGAGTTAAAAGATAAGGGTGAACTGACAAAGCCAAAGTAGCTAAGAATATGACTATGGTATGAAAAATGAAAAAGCAAGAAACCAGTATATTCATTGATACTGAAGCATTAGAGGGGATTATCTCTTTTTATTCTTAAATGCTTTGCCTTTTCTAAATCATGCCATTATTTCTTTAATGACTGATAATAAACATTATTAAAATAATAATTTTCAAAATAATGACACAGACTTTTCACCTTGCATCCATTTTTCTTAATATAATAAAATTTCTAGTTATTCCCTAGTTTATTAGAAAATTACAGATAAAGTTAAATGCCAATATCTCTTACCTATATATAATTTAAAAGTAAATATTTCAAAAGAGGCTTTGAGATCATACTTCTTAAGTTATTCAATGACCTGTTTCACATTATTCAAAATTAACTCACATGAAAATCTACCCACTCTCAAATGATATTCATTTAATAAACGATATTTAGAGTGCCATGGGAAACTATTTGGGGCAAATGAAAGAGCATAGCATTTGGAGTCAGAGGATCTGGGTTTGATTTCCTATTGCCTTTGGTCAGTTTTTGGGCAAGTTATTTTAACTCTCTTGGCCAAGATTTCTTTTTTATGAAATGATGAGGCTGGATAAGGTGACCTTTATGATACTTTCAAGCTCTAAATCTGATGATCCATGTACATTAATGTCTATCTATTTCTTCATTCAAATCTTTGCCTAAGTTGTGTGTGTACTTGTGCATGTGTGTGTGTGTGTGTGTGTGTGTATGTGTGTTTGTGTGTAAGGTAGTGTAGGAGAGCATCTGTGCTGAAGATCTTTAATTTAAATATCATGAAAGAATCATAAGAGATATTGTGAAATAGTTATTAGGAAAAGGTTATTGTATAAATTTCTAAGTTAAGACTAAATAGGTCCCTAATGGTGAAGACATAGTCCTAAAAATGTCATGACCAAATTGTCAATTGAAACAAATAGAGCTAAGTAGGTAACTTCCCCAGGATCACATAACTCAGACACCTTTCTGAGGTCAGATTTGAATTCTGAAGATGAATCTTACTGAGTGATGGCCCAGCACTCTTATTCACTGTGCTGCAATTTAGTTGCCCCCATGACCAAATGGGTATCACATATGGAAGATAAATTACTCGTGCTTGAACAGCAACAACAGAATAAACTTTAATTGGGATTTTCTTTGGTAATACAAATATCATTATTTTTTAGGCCATAAAAGAACTGCTTGAAGAGTAGTATCATATGGTAGAGAGGGCATTGAAATTCTACTTTTTAGAAGACCAAAGTTCTAGTATGTATTTTTCCATTAACTAAGAGCTATCAATTTATGTCATGTCTTTGGGCCTTGTTTCCTTATCTCTTAAATGAAAAAACTGGACTATATTGTCTCTAAGGCCCTTTCCAGCTCTAATATGTAATGATTCTTTAATTCTCTGACTCCAAATCTAGTGAATAGGAGAAACCTTACAATCTGTTAAAGTACAGAATTTTTAAATTTCTCTTAATGATACAGACTTTATCCTTAGGATTCTTCTTCAAGTGAGAGGAGAGGAAAAGGAAAGAGAATTGAATGAGAAGGTTGAGGAGAGGTTAGGAAAGAAGAAGCAAGGAAAGGAGGGGAGAGAAGTAATAAGGAAAGAGGTGACTAGAGAAAGAAAGAGAAACAAAGAAGAAAGGAAAGGGGAAAGGAGGAAAGCAAGTAAAGAATAGCACAATGCAACAAGGAGAGAAGAGAGGAGAAGTAAGAATTGAGAAAGGAGAGTTGAGGATAGCTGAGAAGAGAAAAAGGTGAAGTAAAGAAAAGAGAGAAGTGAGGAAAGAAAAGACAAGGAGTTGTCTTAGAAAAGAGAAATAAGTGTGCAGAAGAAGTGCAAAAGAAAATAGTATGCATAAATTACAAGGGGTCTCCTTTCATCTACTTCTCAGATTTAGGTAAACAGATCCAGAATTTATTGTCCAATTTATAGGCTACCAGAGTAGTTTAGCTGGTTTATTTTACTGATAGTCAATCTTCAGTATATTTTTGGGTCAGGGAGGAGACTTAGGGAGGAGACATACTTTAGCATGAAGAAGTTAAGAAACTATGGGTAAATATGTTTATAGGTAAATATATAAATATGGGTAAATAAATGTTGTAAAACAACAGACTTTTAGCTCATTCTCATTGAAGAGAATAAAATCTTGTTTGTGAGATAATGCACTTTGACAAGTTAGATCAGAATCATTGGCTCTCATGTATATGGTGGCACCTACTAAGGACAACTTTGAGACACCAAAATGACCTACTTAATCAGACCTTGCACATCAGCTTTTCTATTATCTCCTTCTTGATAATATGATGTTCCATTTTTTTGCATATTTATGAAATGTTTCCAGAACCTGACTGCTTATCTTTTTAATTTCAGGAGTATTTAGTATTATCTTGAATTCCTTTGTATACCCTAGTACCTATTGAACTAACAAGGTATTTTTCAAATGATAGAGAATGTCACTCTTACTAACTTGTGGGGATCTGCAGTAGTATGGTATAATGGAAAAAGAACTGGACAGTAAACTGGCAAAAGCGAGTTCTAATCTTATCTTAGTCAAATATGTGTTAACCTCTCTTGGTCTGAATAGTTTCTCATGTATCAAATGCCAATAATAATATCTGCCTTACCTACTTATTTCTCACCTATACTATTGCAACAGTATCCTAATGAGCTTCTGGCTTCCAGTTTTTCCTCCTCCCATTCATTTTTTTGGGAGCAGTTAGGTAGCTCAATGGATAGTGTGCAGGGCCTGGAGTCAGTGAAGACTTTACTTCCTGAGTTCAAATCAGGTCTCAAAACTGCCTCAATTTCCTCATCTTAAAATGAATAGGAGAAGGATAATGGCAAACCACTCCAATATCTATGCTGAGAAAACTCTGAATAGGTGACAAAGAGTCAGATATGACTAATTAAAAACCCTGTCTTTTTCAAAAGCACTCAAAATAATATTCCAGAAGTACAAGAATGTCTAATGTCACTCACTCAGTAATCTTCAGTTTAGCTATTTCTTCAAGAATAAAATACAATCTCCTCATGTAGACATTTAGTATACATAATAATCTGACCTCAGCCACCTTTATGGATTTATTTCATGATGCTCCTTTGACAAACTCTACACTCCATCAAAAAGGAGATTTGCTGGTTTGGGTTTTTTTTTATTTTTTTTTTTTTGTTTTGTTTTGTTTTTTTTTTTTTTTGAAAATCATATTATAAAGCAGCAGTCATCAAAACCATTTGGTATTGGCTAAGAAATAGATTAGTTGATCAGTGGAATAGGTTAGATTCACAAGACAGAATAGTCAACTGCAGCAATCTAGTGTTTGACAAACCCAAAGATTCTAACTTTTGGGATAAGAATTCATTATTTGACAAAAATTGCTGGGATAACTGGAAATTAGTATGGCAGAAATTAGGCATGGACCCACACTTAACACCATATACCAAGATAAGATCAAAATGGGTCCATGATCTAGACATAAAGAACGAGATTATAAATAAATTAGAGGAACGTAGGATAGTTTATCTCTCAGACTTGTGGAAGAGAAAGAAATTTGTGACCAAAAATGAACTAGAGACTATTACTGATCACAAAATAGAAAATTTTGATTATATCAGATTAAAAAGCCTTTGTACAAACAAAACTAATGCAAACAAGATTAGAAGGGAAGCAACAAACTGGGAAAACATCTTCACAGTTAAAGGTTCTGATAAAGGCTTCATTTCCAAAATATATAGAGAATTGACTCAAATTTATAAGAAATCAAGCCATTCTCCAATTGATAAATGGTCAAAGGATATGAACAGACAATTTTCAGATGATGAAATCGAAACTATTACCACTCATATGAAAGAATATCACTAAGGATCAGTAAAATGCAAATTAAGACAACTCTGAGATACCACTACACACCTGTCAGATTGGCTAAGATGACAGGAAAAAATAATGATGAATGTTAGAGGGGAGGTGGGAAAACTGGGACACTGATGAATTGTTGGTGGAGTTGTGAACAAATCCAACCATTCTAGAGAGCAATCTGGAACTATGCCCCAAAAGTTATCAAACTGTGGATACCCTTTGATCTAGCAGTGTTACTTCTGGGCTTATACCCCAAAGAGATACTAAAGAAGGGAAAGGGACCTGTATGTGCCAAAATGTTTGTAGCAGCCCTGTTTGTAGTGGCTAGAAATTGGAAATTGAATGGATGCCCATCAATTGGAGAATGGCTGGGTAAATTGTGGTATATGAACGTTATGGAATATTATTGTTCTGTAAGAAATGACCAGCAGGATGAATACAGAGAGGCTTGGAGAGACTTACATGAACTGATGCTAAGTGAGATGAGCAGAACCAGGAGATCATTATACACTACAACAACGATATTGTATGAGGATGTATTCTGATGCAAGTGGATTTCTTCAACAAAGAGCCCTAACTCCGTTTCAATTGATAAATGATAGACAGAAGCAGCTACACCCAAAGAAAGAACACTGGGAAATGAATGTAAACTATTTGCATTTTTGTTTTTCTTCCCAGGTTATTTTTACCTTCTGAATCCAATTCTCCCTGTGCAACAAGAGAATTGTTCAGTTCTGCAAACATATATTGTATCTAGGATATATTGCAACATATTTAACATATATAGGACTGCTTGCCATCTAGGGGAGGGGGTGGAGGGAGGGAGGGGAAAAATTGGAACAGAAGCGAGTGCAAGGGATAATGTTGTAAAAAAAAATTACCCTGGCATGGGTTCTGTCAATAAAAAGTTATTATTTTAAAAAAAAAAAAAAGATTTGCTGGGGTTTTTTTTTTTTTTTTTTTTTTGGATATTGGTCTTTTTCCTGTAACTTGGTCAAACTCCTTCATCTTTGTCTCTAATGAATCCCCAGCTTTCTTCCAGGTCAGTTTATATACTATTCCTTCCTGTTAGTCTTTCCTATCCTTTAAATAGTTAATAGGTTGAATTGAGTTAAATTATATTCATGTACAATTAAGAAACAGAAACCTTCTCAATAAAATGCTTTTCAAAAATATAGAAAAAAATAAAATGTATTAAAAAGGAGAACAATTATATGTTGTATTTTCTTTCCTTTATAATCAGTTATGTGACTATGACTTACTGTATAGCACTAGTGTCAAATTCAAATAGCAGCTTACATAAGGCTCCCTGTGGTTGGTCCATCTCAGACCACATATCAACATTATCTATTATCTATATTCTATTGTGTCTATTTATTTTGTTCAAATTTTCCCAATTATATTTTAATCTAGTTTGGGTGGGTATGCCAGTATTTTCAAAAGCTTGTTTGGGGGCAGCTAGGTGACACAGTGGATAGACCACCAGCCCTGAAATCAGGAGGACTGAGTTCAAATATGGCACAATACTTTCCTGGCTGTGTGACCCAGGCAAGTCACTTAACCCCAATTGCCTTAGGGGAAAAAAAAAAAAAGGCTTGTTTGTTTCCTTATAGTTGATTACAATGCTTTCATTTTATGAGTATATTATCTCATGAAGATTTTTCATAAATGGGCAATAGGCATATAAATTAGTAATTTTTGATATTTTCTTAGTTACTTTTTGGAGAGGAGGGGATAGATTTTTTTTCCTGGAGCATTTGATAACTTTCTCTCTTTCATTTATCTTAAGAATTGATTTCTTAAAATTCTCAGAATTATTTTTTATCACAAACCTCCTGGTTCAGCTACATCTTTTCATCTTATTTTATTTGTCATCTTTTTACTTCCTCATGTTTCATTTCAAGAATTGATGTTAGAATCTAGCTATGGTGGCTCCAAGATCATGGTTGGAGAAAAGAGTTTTGTTTTTTTTTTCATTCCATTCTTGGCTGTGCTGACTCTCTAGAGTTCTCTACCATGCCTTAGCTATTTTTTTTTCCCATTGGTGAATTCTTCCCCTTAGCTCTAGTTGGGCTTAAGTGACTCAAGCAGCCACTCTTCATTTCTCATATCTTCTTCAGAACTTTTTAGACTTTATCTCTATGCCCCATAAAGGGGCATATCTCTGCTTTTCAGATCCCTTTTACTTGTCTTCCTGGATTAGAATGCAAACTCTTGGAGAGCATGCACTGTGCCTAGCTTATAGCAAATCCTTAATAATGTTTATTTACTTATTATAGAAAACCATGCACTTCTTATGTTTTTTTATGTTTTTGTTGTCCTACTTCCATTTTCATCTTTGAATACCCTCAGAACAATGTAGTTAAGTTCTAGGGCCTACTTTTTCCTTCAATGTTTATTGCTATTTTATGAGACTATATTGTTAATACTCTTTTACCAATTTCCTCTATGAGAATTTATAAACGTTGTTATATTTCAAACCCCTTTTGAACTTGTCTACCTTAATTCTTCTCTCAGTGAAGGTACCAAGTGTTTTGTGGTTTCTCTTTCATCTCATGATTCAATTTCCTTGGGAAATGACAATTGTTTGTATTGCAGTTGCTCTTTTGGGTTGAAAGGGTTTTTACAACATGGTTATAATATAATTTTCTAGTATTAACCTTAATTCCCCTTTAGGCACACTGAATTGTTCAGGCATATTGGCTTTCTTATTATTTCAGATATATGATCCTTCATATCCCACCTTTTTGCCTTTGACTTGGCTGCTCCACAGAATGCATTCTCTCCTGTCTCTTGGAGTCCTTAATTTTCTTTAAGGCCCAGCTCAAATGAGGTTTCTCCTGAGAGGTCCAGATGCTAGCTTATCTCTACTCTCCAAGAACTCAGTATATGAATGTATATATATGTAAATGTATAGACATACACATAAATATATTCAAATTTAATGTTTAACTTTTTAAAAAATGATTTTACATTTTTAAAAGATTTAAAATTTTTTCATTAAAAAAGAAAAACTTTAAAAAGAAAAAAGATAAATCAGCAAAACTGAACCATTTCCCACCCCTTTTTTTCTTCTTTTTTTTTCTCCTTTTTTTATTATAGCTTTTTGTTTTCAAAACATATGCATGGATAATTTTTCAACATTGACCCTTGCAAAAACTTCTGTTCCAACTTTTCCCCTCTTTCCCTCCACCCTCTCCCTTAGATGGCAGGTAGTCCCATACATGTTAAATATGTTAAAATAGTTAAATACAATATATGTATATATATTGCGTATATATCTTGCTGCACAAGAAAAATCAGATTTAGAAAGAAAGTAAAAATAACCTGGGAAGAAAAACAAAAATGCAATCAAATAATAACAGAAAGAGTGTAAATGCTATGTTGTGGTCCACATTCATTTCCCAGTGTTCTTTTGCTGGGTGTAGCTGGTTCTGTTCATTACTGATAAATTGGAACTGATTTGGATCCTCTTATTGTTGAAGATAGCTAATTCCATCAGAATTGATCCTCATATAGTATTATTGTTGAAGTGTACAATGATCTCCTGGTTCTGTTCATTTCACTTAGCATTAAAAACTGAATAATTTTTTAAAAAAACTATGATATTACATGCAGTGTTTAAGCCTGTAGATTTTCCATAGATACAAAGTGGGGGGAGGGAAGGAGGGTGAAGTTGAAGGTGCCACCAGCAAGTGAATTCCCCAATCTGCTCCTTGGGGAACTTATTCTTTGTAATTTTGCAACATTCATTATTTAGTATTTTATAGTTGTTTTCCCCTATTTATGTTGTTGAATTCAATGTGTATATTGTTTTTCTTGTCTTCACATTGTGTGAATTTGTGAAAGCCTTTCTATGCTTCTCTGTATTCATATGCACACATGTGTATATATGTATGCATATGTATGTGTGTGTATATCTATCTATCTATCTATCTATCTATATGCTTGTATACACACATATAATTTCTTAATGTTCTATTACATTCATGGACCACAATTTGTTTAGTCATTTCCTAAATGATGGGCAGATAATTTTGTTTGAAATTCTTTGGTATTATATAAACTGCTGTTCCAAAAATTTTAGTGCAATTTTAAGGTATTAAATTTTTTGCTTGTTGTTGTTCTTTTGATTTATATAGTTGTAGATATGGTGAATGTTGTTTTTCTTTTGCTTACTTCCCTTGGCATCAATTTGTATAACATGCTTTTCCCATGCTTTATGTAAGTATCATTTTAGTAAATGAAATGAAAGTATTTTTAAGTATGTGGGAAACCTGAGCATGTTTGAGGAGACAAGGGAAGGAGCCACTTAGTAAAAAGATGTAGACATATCTAAACTATTGAAAAAATATTAATTGCTTAATTAATTTATAAGAATACAAAGGAATTCCACAAATGACCAATGTTCAAAAGATATGAACAGTTTTCAAAGAAATCAAAGCTATCTATAGCCAAATTTAGCTCTAAATCTCTATTGATTAAAGAAATAAAAATGAAAAGAATTTTGAGATACTACCTTATACTTACTAGATTGACTAACAGGAAAAAACAGAAAGGGAGGGCATGTGGGAAAACTGGGACAGTAATATACTATTGATGCAGTTGTGAACTAATCTAAACCATTCTGGAAAACAATTTGAAACTATGACCAAAGAGCTATAAAACAATTTATACCCTTTGATTCAGTAATACATTTCTAGGTCTGTATCCCAAAGAGATTTTTTCCCCTGGGACAAATTGGATTAATTGATTTGCCCAAGGTCACACAGTTAGTATCTGAGGTCAGGTTTGAATTCAGGTCCTCCTGACTTCAGGCCATCTAGCTGTCCCCCAAAAATGTATTTTTAAAAAAGGAAAAAGGATCTATTTGTATAAAAATATTTATGGTTTGTAGTAACTAAGTATCAGAAATGGAGGGGATGCCCATCAGTTGGGAAATGACTAAATAAGCTGAAGCTGACTCTATCAATTCTTTTATTTTTTATTATCCAACCAGAACAAAAGAACCATCTTTTCATTAGACTATGAGGAAGTGAAAAAATGAAGATGTAGCTGGACTTGAACATATAAGATATTGGTTTTTAGAGCTCAGGATATTTTTTCAAGATATTTCAAACAAGAAAAGATTCTTAAAAGATTAAAAAAATTTCACACGTTTCAGTTCTCTTTTTAAAAAAGGTATCAGAGAATACATTAGCAGTGTTGACAATATGTTGATTCATATGATTACTTTCTCAGCTCTTTAAATTCTTTATGAAATCTTTTATGCACAAATCATATTTGCTGAAAACCTAAGGGACTAGACAGACTTAAAAAAACAATTTTATAAAGCAGAACAAACTCATCAAGTCACACAACTGATTAAATAGGAAATACAAATATAAAATGCCAATTCATCTATAGTTTTGGTTTTTTGTTTTTTTTGTTTTGAATTTTCTACTTGTAGGAAAAAATCAACCTTTTAGGCTTTATTCAAGTAACATGCAAACGAATTTATGACATATGTAATTATAGTTATAAATTGTTCAATAATGCTTTGATTATTAATTTCAAGGGAAGTAAAAAATAGGGGGACAAAAGTTCATCTAAGGAATTAACGTATAATAGAAGATATCCTGGTCAAAATCCAAATAGACAAATTCTTTGACAATGTCAAGTATTCCTATTTAGGGATATTATACTAATTGCACTAACACTAATAGATCTCCTCAGTGAATGTTATAGTCATTTGAAAGAAATTGGTTTAATCATTTACTCTGGAAGAACAAAGTGGATGGCATATTTCCCAAATTATGACATGCAGCCCATTAAGTACTCTCTCTGTGTATCTCTCTTTCTCTCTGTTTCTCTCCCCACATCTCTCTCTCCCTCCCTACCTCCATCCTTCCCTCCTTCTCTTTCTTTTCCTCCTCCCTTATTACAAGTGGCCCAGATATAATATGAGAATAATATGGGGCTTGATTCAATTAAGGAAATTGGATAGTATTTTCATTTATCCAAAGTGATTCCCTGCTATAAAATTCCATTTTCTTAAAAACAATATTCTCTCATTGAGTTTAGATGACTGAAAATCATAATTAATACCTTATTCTCAGAAGAATCAAAATTTTGAGTGACCAAAGAACAATAGAAAGATACAGAGTGCATGTCAACAGACTGTGGTATAGCAATAGCTATAATTTTTCAATGAGAAATGGCATAAAAGGTAGCATTAAGGAAACACATGACTGAAAAAGGAGGTGATCAAATAAGAAGAATAAGGGACAACATGTAGAACTTGAATTCTCCATTGGTACTCTCAAAATGTTAAAAGAACTTGAGAAAATTCTTAAAGGAGATCCTCAAGGGGGATTTACAGATAAACAGAGAAAGAAAATGTTTAAAAGAGTTATGATTAGTACTACATGAAGAAATATACACACCAAATGTTAGATTCATGTAAGCATCCAGCTCTTGCTTGTGTTATGTCAATCAAATAAATGTTTAGCACCTTTTGTGGAAACATTGAGATAGTTGGTAATTACTCCTGAGTTTAGAAGGGGAGATAAGGGAATAAACATTTATCTACTACCATACTTCATGCCAGGCATAGAGCTGTGCTTTATGAATATTAATCTTATTTAAGAAGGGCTCATGCTTTCCACTGCAATACTCCTCTTTGTGTGACATTTTATGTAAGCCAGCAGAATATATCTGAAATCTTCAGCATCACATATAAAATTCTATTTGTACCTTTTAAAGCCCTTTACAATCTCTTCCTATTTCCCAGACTTATACTTTATAGTTTGGTTCTTTTCTACTTCTCCAGTCTTAGAAGATATTCCTCTCCAACTATTCTACAATCCAATCACATTGGCCTTCTTTCTGCTTCTTACAGAGAAGAGAGAAAGAAAGAAAGAATTTATTAAGTGCATACTATATACCAGGTAACATACTAGATGAAAGGGATATAAATGCAAGCATAAAAAAAGAGTTCTTGTCCTCAAGAAGTTTCCATTTTAATAAGGGAAAACAACACACAAAAGACAGCTTAAAGTGGAAGCTTAAAGTGTGGGGAGTGTGAGAAATGAAGGAACCTGACTTGGAAGCATAGTAAAGGACCTTGAGGAGAATGACGGCACCTAGTCTGGGCTTGCTTACAAAATGGAGACACCAGGAGGAAATTGATGTGGGAAAGGGTTGAGGGCAGACCTTATAGAGAAATATTCCAGAAGATGCAAGCCCTAGGGGTGGTGGTAGGAAGTAATTTGATGTGGTGTTCTTTTTCTTCTTTAAAATATATCATAAGATAGATGGTTCTCTCTGGGAGAAGGTAGGTTTCTCGAGGAGATTTTCTGGAGGCAGTCGTAGTTGCAGTTGAAAGTAATAATCACCCAAATGCAGCCATCTGGTAAAAATACAAACGTTTATTTTCTCCTTCCAAAACAGTCTGGTTAGTTGAGGCCTATCTCTCTGCTTGGTTCCAAGAACTCTTGCCGCTTTGTCCTTTGCTTCTGCCTCTGCTTTCTTCAGCCTCCAGAGCCAGCACCAACTTGAATCTGTCTTGCCTCTGAGAGAGCCTTCTCAATCTTCAGCTCAGCTCCGACTTGTGGCTTCTTCTGACTTGACGCTCTTCTCTTCATGTAATTTGGCTGAATTTAGAAACACCAGAAGTTAGAAACACCAAGCTCAAATATTGCTTTCTACAAGAGATGTTTCTTGGTCATCACCCCTCCCACCTCTTCCTCCTTTCCAATCTCTGCATTGCTTTTTCCCCTTTTCAATCTGTAATATCTATTCTGTTTTCTGTTATCTTTCAATATCAGAAGGTATAAGTTGTCTGGGTTGGGTGACTTGAATTGATCAAGAGTCTCACTCTTGCTATATACCTCCATAATTATCTTAAGTATTAAGTCCCAATAAAAAAAGATTTTGTTAGATTGAAAGGTCAACATGAGCCAACAATATGGTACATTAGTCTAAAAAGCTAATGAGACTTTGGCTTTATTGAAAGGCATAGTTTCCAGGAATGAGGAGAAGATAGTCTTGCTGTAATTTGTCCTGGAATATTGTGTTTGATTCTGGGGACCATATTTTAGAAAGGCCATTGATATAATAGAGACCTTTTTTTTTGTTGTTCTTTCTTTTTAATTCTCTAAAGGTTATTTTCTTTTGCAGAGAAGCTAAACTAAAAAGTTGTTGTCTTTTTTCTGATGTCAAGTATAACCCCTCTGTCAGAGATGTTGTCCTTGAGATGAGGCAAAAACATTATCTAGAACATGCAGCAAAATTATAAGCCCACAGAGGTCCTTCTTGTTTCTGGCAACTTTGGAAGGGACACCTACAGAAAGGCCATGAAGCAGAGAAATGGAAGAAGATGGAAGAATTGCTATTTTCTTATTCCAAGATGACTCTAGACCTTGGAGTTTGCTGGGAGGTGCAGGCAGGAATCAAAGTAATAACCAGGAATATTTCACCAAAATCAGGTTGATGCCTGTGATTTCAAAAATGTCTTTCATCAAGACCCTTAGTTTATTTTATTCATTGGTTCCGTTTGGGGAATTGTGTATCAGTATTTGAAGTCAAAGATTTTATTATCTTCTGTCTTGGATTTTGTCTTTGTTTAGCTTGAGTGCCTCAGCACTCAGCAACCTACATAGGAGAGTAGAATTATTCTGTGACATTTAACCTGGTAGAGATGATTAGATGGTCTTCTCCCTTGATCCACCTCCCCTACTTCCCTTCCCAACCCTTTTAAAAAAATTAATGCTCATTCGATTAGATTTTTTTTCTTGAGATGTTATTGATATTGTTTATTTTTATGTTACATTCAAATATTGTTTCCATACCATGAGAGGTCTTTAAAATGAACCTTATAATGACCTCATCTGAAATGCATTTGACCTTCCATTCCTGTGCCTCTCTATTTAAAATTTTTTAAAATTAATATAAATATATTTTCTGTACTTTCTGCCTAATGGCATTTTTATAGAGAAAAAATAAAAAAAGAAAGAAATTCCTTGTAACGAATATCCATTAAAAAAACAAATATTCATAGTTAAATGAAACAAATTTTTTTTAAAAAATTGGCTGATATATATGTGTGTATATTTGTTAGCTCTCTGTCAGGAAGTAGCTATTTCATTTCATCATCAATCTTTTAGAATCATAGGTGACTACTTTATTGACCAAAATTTTTATAGCTTTCAACACTATTTGTCTTTATAGTGATGTATAAATTGTTCTCCATTTTCTGTTCATTTCATTTTTACTGTCTATGCAAGTATTCAAAATTGTTTATTTTTATAATACTGAATTCTAATATAAATCATTTTTCTAGTTCTGCTTACATTACTTTGCATGAATTCATATGTCTTATCATTTCTTTAAAACAATTTATTTCTTATAGCATTATAGTATTCCATCAATTTAATATATCATACCTTATTCAGCTATTCCCCAGTTGATGAATATCCTTTTAGTTTCCAAATTTTTTTTTTTGCCATCCCAAGAACTGCTATAATTATTTTTGTACATTTAGGACTTTTTGCTATTTCTTTTATCTCTTTTGGGTAAAGGCCTAACTATTCTATTGTTTTGCATCACAGGGCATGCTCTGTTTAGTAACTTTTTGTATATAATTTATATATAATTCTAAATGATTTTAGATAATGAATATAAATGGCATTTCTATTTAATATCAATAAATCTCAACAAGAAGAGATAGAAAAATTCCTTTCAAAATAACAACAAACATATAAAATATTTGGGAATCTATAAAGATAGTCATAAAACCTATATAAGTTTAATTACAGACAATTGTTCATAGAAATAAACAGACCTAAATAAATGGAAAATATCCATTTTGTTTTCAGTTCTGAATTTTTCCCTCCTACCACCACTCTCCTCATTAGAAAGTAAGAAATATGCATACATACATAAAGCATGCATAGTCAAGCAAAATGAATTTCTGCATTAAACATGTCCCTAAAAAAGATGCCTCAATCTGCACTCTGAGTCCATCAGCTAGCTAAAGGTTGGTACCATGTTTTGTCATAATTCCTGTGGATTTGTGGTTGGTCATTGTGTTGATTTCCTAAGTCTTTCAAAATTGTCTTTATAGTATGACTTTTTATATAGCTTTTTTTGGGTTCTGACTTCAATTTACATCTTTTTATATAAGTCTATCTGGGTTTCTCAGAAATCATCAAGAGCACAATAGTGTTCAATAGTACTCAATAGTATTCCATTGAATAACTTGTTCAGCCATTCTCTAATTGATGGTTATCTCCTCAGTTCCCAAATCTTTGCTATCACAAAAGAGCTGCTAGAGTACATTTTTTCCTTCTTCTTTGATTTCTTTAGTATATAGTGTGATTGTAGTACAAGCTCTAAGGATTTGCACAGCTTAGTAGTTTTTTTTGATATAGTTCCAAATTTCTTTCCAAAATGATTATTTGGAATTTTCAAATGGAGTTTATCACTATCAACAATGTATTATTGTAAACCTGTTTTCCTAGAACCCCTCCAACAATTGTCATTTCTCTTTTCTGAGAGTTTTGCCAGTCTGAGGGATCTGATATAATAGCACGGAGTTGTTTTAATTTGAATTTCTTTAAATATTAGTAATTTAGGTCATTTTTTCATATAGCTATATTCTTAGCTTTGGTTTCTTCCTATGAAAGGAGATATTCATGTCTTTGGGCTATAATTTGGGAAATAAATTGATACTTCTCAAAACAGTTTGATACTGGTTAAAGACAAACAGAGATTGATCAGTGGAACAAATTAGTTATCAGATTCACTGAAGTTAATGTATCTAGCAGCCTGGTATTTGATAAGACCCTGCCTACTGGGGTAAGAACTTGCTACTTGATAAAATAACTGGGAAAATTAGATAGCAGTATGCAAGAGATTAAATTTAGATTGACACTTTATTCCCTATAGTAAGATAAGCTCTAAATGAAGATGTGACCTAGAAATATGACATCATAAATAAATTAGAGAATTACCTATTAACTATCATATCCATTGACAGAAAAAAATTTTTTTGCCTAAACTAGGCAAAGAGGATTACAGAAGATAAAATGGATAATTTTAATTACATAAGATAAAAAGATTTTGCAGGAACAAATATAATGAAGCTAAGATTAAAAGAGGAACAACTGAGAAAAAAAATCTTTTCAGCCAATTTCTTTGATAAAATCTCATTTTTAAGAAAAAGCAAGTGATTAAAATTTATAAGAGTAATAGCCATTCCTCAATTGATAAATGCTCTAAAGATATGCATAGAGAGTTACCAAGGGAAAAAACCCAGCTTATTTTATATGAAAAAAATATCCTGAATCACTACTAATTAGAGAAATGTAAAGTAATTCTGAAACACCACTTCATGCCTATTAGACTGACAAAGATGACAAAAACGAAAAATGATGAATACTGATATGGCTGTAGGAAGAAGACACATTAATGCTTTGTTTGTGGACCAATAAATGTTCACAATAATTCTTTTGATTAGGTTTTCATGATACCTGGCATATAAACTCCTATTAACCTCTGTTAGATGTGTTCCATCTATGCTTAGGAAATAGTCATTCTTATAGAGAAGGACTTGGCTATGCTCCCAAAGGTCGTGTGACTTTTTTTTTTCTGGACAAAGTATTTTTGCCATCATTGTGCAAAATATAGAAACAACATAAGAGAAAGAATAATAAAAGGCCTCTTTTTAATTTCTAAGTCTTTATATTTCAGAAGCTGATTAATTACTATACATTCAAAGAAGACTAAAACACTGAGCCATGAGCGAACTAGTCACAGAAAGAGGAGTACTTAATATTAACTATTTTGTTTTTATTCTTTTTATATTATGTATATATAATACACACACACACATATATATAAAATCACAGATTTAGAAAAAAGACTTAAAAGTCATCAAGTTCAACTCCATTTTACAGATGAGGAAATTAAGGACCAGAAAGTTAAAGTAAATGCCTAGTGATATAATCATACTAAGGTATTTAAGGGCTGAGAGGACTTAAAATAAATGGATTCCATCTATGACCATCTTCTTGGGTCTCCAGCCTCATCATTCCTCCATTAAGACCAAGGGCTCAAGCTGGTCCCAAGGACCTCCAGAGAGCTAGTCTGGATGGTACATTTTGGTACCCCAAGCATGGGGGCTCTAGAAAACATAGTATATTTTGGTACCCCAGCTTGGGGACTCTAGAAAGTACATTACAGGGGGGAAGAAAAATCTGAAACCCAAGGTATTGCAAAGGTAAATGTTGAAAACTATCTTTGCATGTATTTTGAAAAATAAAAAGGTATTATTATTTTTTAAATAAAAGAGTAGTTTCTTTTGGAAGTGCCAGTCATATTCAAAAGATAGTGCATTGTAGTGGGATGGGAATCGAACTGATTATGAGACTGAGTTTCAAACCTTGGCTCTAAAAATAGTAGTTAACATTTATATAGCATTTACTATATGCCAGGCATTGTTTTAAATGCTTTACAGATATTATCTCATTTGTTCCTCACAACAACCCTGAGGTGTAGGTGATATTATTATATTATTATCCCTATTTAAGAGATGAGGAAATTAAGGTGAAGTAACTTGTTAGGATCACACAGCTAGTGTCTGAGTGAAGATTTGAACTAAAGTACTTCTTACTCTAGGCCATTACTCCACTGTACTACCTAGCTGCCAAGACACTATATCTTACTGTAAAAGTGATGTTGAACAAGCTGCTTTCTTTTTAAACTTCAGTTTCTTGAGCTGTCAATGTAATGCAATTGGGCTAGATGACTTTTAAATCTATGATTTGATGATATTGTAATTTTTGATTCCGTGGTATGTAAATAGAATCACTCAACAAAAAAGAAAAGTTGAAAATGAAAACTAGCTCTCAGATTAGTGGTTACCTGAAGACTAAGTAAACATGCTTAGTGTCATGCTACCTTTATTTGCTTTAGGTAATATGCAAATATATCATATACTAAAGAATAGGAGTAATACTAATTTGTAAAAGTAGAATTATAAAAGGGAAAGTTGGGTTTATTTGCTGCATTGTATGTTGGAGTCATTAACTAAGTGAAACTGCAAGAATAAGGTAGGCTTATTCTTATCCACAGGTAACACCCCTTTGTACTCACTACACTTTCAGACATTTTTCAAATACATAATCAACTTGCTGATAGTATTACAAAATAAATGGAACTACCAGGCATGGTGGGGCAAGCCTGCAATTCCTTGCTATTAGGTTGGATGAGGTTTGTGAATTCCTCATGCTCAGGAGTTTTAAGATGCAATGGACTAATACTAAGTGACACAGTGGATAGAATACTGAGCCTGGAGTCAGGAAGATCTGATCTCAAATCTAGCCTCAAATACTTACTAGCTGAGTGACCCTGAGTAAGTCACTTAACTGTATTTACTTCAATCTTCTCATCTATCAAAGGATATAGCAAACCACTTTAGGATATTTGCCAAGGAAACCCCAAATGGCATCATGAAGAGTCGAATGTGACTGAACAACAACTCCCTCCTATGCCTATTCCTATCCCTATCCCTATCCCTAACTCTCATATACTTAAATGGATCTATGATCTTATTGATATGGACTTTCTCTCTAATGATATACTGGTCAATAAATCAGTCAACAAGAATGCAACAAGAATGTGTACCAAAAACTATACTTAGTAAACCTAAGATACAGAGAAAAAGCAGGAAAAATATTGGGGAGAAAAGATGTACATGACTAGATGTCTTCCAGGTATATATAAAATAGACACTAGCATCTGAGGGTGGGGGAAATGCCTCCTGCAGAAGGCCATATTTTTTCCTGTGTTTTGATGTTAGATAGGCAAGGAGAAGCAAGGAGAGAGAACATTTCAGATATGGAAGATATGTTGAAAAGTGTGGGAATGGGAGGTGGAGCAATTTAGTGAGGAATTGCATATATGACATGATGGCTAAATTATAGACTGCAAAGAGGGCAGTAATATTGTAAAGGTACAAAAGAGCCTTGTGAAGATCTTTAAATGCCAAAGGATTTTTTTCTAATTACTCCTAGATGTAATAGGAGATCCCTGAAATTTATTGGGGAGAGGGGAATAAAAATCCTATCCTTTAGGAAAATCACTTTGGTAGCTATGTGGAGGCTGGATTGGAATGAAGAAGTACTTGAGACCAATCAGAAAGTTATTGTAATAATCCTGTAAAAGATGAGATAGGAGCATGAACTACAGTAGTGCTTGTGTGCGTGCAGAGGAATGGTTGTATATGACATGATACAGAGATAGAAATATCAAGACAAGAACTGATTTGCTATGTAAAATGAAGGAGAAAGAGAGTTAAGGATAATGCTGAGAGATTGAAAGAATGATGGTACCTTCTGCAGAAACAGGGAGAATAATGAATTTAGCAGAGTTTTAATGATATTTATTGTGGATATGTTGAATTTGAGATGTCTCCAAGATGTACAAAGGGAAACATTACAGTACAGATATAGTACCGAAGTTCAGGAAAGGCACTTGTCTGGACATATACAAATGTGAGTCAATTGCATAAAGGTGATAATTAAACCCACAGGAGTTGAGGTTACCAAGATCTAAGTTATTATTGTATTGTTGATTTTTGTGTTGATTATAAAGAGTATATCATAAGGAAAAAACTCAGTTTTAAAGGTTTATGCCTATCAAGAAATCTACTACGCACATGTTAAAATCATCCAAGATTTTCTTGATAGATATATCCACAGACATAAGTATATGTAACGAAGTTCTGATAATAAGTATCAATGTATAGGGAAAAAAAGATGTGTGCTTGCTAAAGGGTTTTTTGTTTGTTTGTTTGTTTTTGCCACTATTATGGACTATATCTCTTACCCAAATAGATTATAATTCATTATTCAAATGATCCTTTTTTATGTATATAGTTGTGCATGACAATTGCATGATTTCCAGATTATAACAGATAGTGATTACATGGGTAGGCTAATGAATTAATATATTTAAACGTACTAACAATATCACAAGTGCACAAGGAATTGGGCCATAGGAAGAGATTAGGCTGGCTCAAATTTGGTAAATTGTAAGAACTAATGATGCATCTTGTATTTACACCACAATAATTTCCTTATAACCTCCCATTCATCCATACCTTTCTTCTATGCAAAGTTGTCTATGCAAAACCAACAAATAGTAACTTCATCTGACATACCATTTGTATCTGTAGTCCCCTATTTCTGTACTGTGAAAAGGGCATGTGGTTTTCTAAGATCTGAGAATGAATTTTACAATTAATCTGAGTTCAGTTGTTCTTTACTATTGATTTTGTTTTCATTATTGTCATCATTGTATATATTGTTCTGTCTGGCTTTGATAACTTTGCACCAGTTCATATCTTCCTGTATTTCTCTGAATTTCTCCTATAGTAGTCTGATTACTTTTTAAAAAGCATAATAAAATCCTGTTTCATTCATATACTACAATTTTTTTCAGCTTGTATTTATTTGCTGGGTACACTCTTTCCCCACTCCCTTCCCCAAGTTGCTTTTGTTTGTTTTTTGATAGCACAAAAAGAATTTTGCTACTATTTTGGTTTATAGAGGACCTTTCTGTCTTTTACCTCTTTAGGGTATATCTGAAGTACGGTAGTGAGAGTATTGGTTCAAAGAGTATGTATAGTTTGGTTAATATCCTTGATTAATAAGAAATGTTTACCCAGAGTGGGTGGATTAATGCATAGCTCCTCAGTCAATCAGTGGAATAGGTTAAGTTCACAGAACAAAATAATCAATGACTATAGTAATCTAGTGTTTCACAAATCCAAAAACCCCAGCTTTTGGGATAAAAATTCACTATTTGACAAAAACTGTTGGAAAATTGGAAACTAGTATGGCAGAAACTAGGCACTGACCCCGTACACTAGGATAAAGTCAAAATGGATTCATGATCTAGTCATAAAGAAGGATATTATAAACAAATTAGAATAGGATAGTTTACCTCTCAAACTTGTGGAGGAAAAAAGAAGTTGTGACCAAAGAAGAACCAGAGATCATTATTGATCACAAAATAGATGATTTTGATTATATTAAGTTTAAAGGTTTTTGTACAAACTAAACTAATGCAGACAAGATTAGAAGGGAAGCAATAAACTGGGAAAACATTTTTATAATCAAAGGTTCTGATAAAGGCCTCATTTCTAAAATATATAATTGACTCAAATTTATAAGAATTCAAACCATTCTCCAATTGATAAATGATTAAAGGATAGGAACAGACAATTTTCAGATGAAGAAATTGAAACTATTTGTAGTCATATGAAAAGGTGCTCCAAATCATTATTGATCAGAGAAATGATAATTAAGACAACTCTAAGATATCACTACATACCTTTCAGATTGGCTAAGATGACAGGAAAAGATAATGACGAATGTTGGAGGGGATGTGGGAAAACTGGGACACTGATATATTGTGAATGGATCCAATCATTCTGGAGATCAATTTGGAGCTGTGATCAAAAAGTTTTAAAACTGTGCATACCTTTTGATCCAGCCGTGTTTCTATTGGGATTATGTCCCAAAGAGATCTTAAAGGAGGGAAAGGAACCCACATGTGCAAAATGTTTGCGGCAGTCCTTTTTGTAGTGGCAAGAAACTGGAAACTGAATGGATGCCCACCAATTGGAGAATGGCTGAATAAATTATGGTACATGAATGTTATGGAATATTATTGTTCTGTAAGAAATGACCAGCAGGATGATTTCAGAGAGGCCTTTCTTTACATGAACTGATGCTAAGTGAAATGAGCAGAACCAGGAGATCATTATACACGGCAACAAGACCATAAGATTATCAATTCTGATGGACATGGTTCTCTTCAACAATGAGATGATTCAAACCAATTCCAATTGTTCAGTGATGATGAGAGCCATTTACACCCAGAGAGAGGACCGTGGGAACTGACTGTAGATCACAACATCGCATTCTCACTCTTTCTGTTTGCTTGCATTTTGTTTTCTTTCTCAGTTTTTTTTTTCCTTGATCCATTTTTTTTTTTTTGTGCAGCAAGGTAACTGTATAAATATGTATACATATATTGGATTTAACATATTCTTTAACATATTTAACATGTATTGGATGACCTGCCATCTAGGGGAGGGGATAGGCGGAGGGGAAGGAAGATATAATTTGGAACAGAAAGTTGCAAAAGTCAATGTTGAAAAATTACCCATGCATATGTTTTGTAAATAAAAAGCTTTAATAAAATAAAAAAAATTCATAGCTTCTTCCATTCATTAATCAGTAAACATTTGGTGAGCGCTTACTATGTGCTAGAATACTGAAACAAAATTAAATGGAATACATTAATAAGCCAACAGTATTTTAATGTGTCCATATTTTTATAGCCTTGTTTTATATTATTTCCATCTTTTATCATTTTTTCAAATTTGAAGTGTTTGAAATTAATTTTTTAAAATAACTTTTTATTGATAGAACTCATGCCAGGGTAATTTTTTACAACATTATCCCTTGCATTCACTTCTGTTCCGATTTTTCCCCTCCCTCCCTCCACCCCCTCCCCTTTGATGGCAAGCAATCCTTTACATGTTGAATAGGTTACAGTATATCCTGGATACAATATACATGTGCAGAACCGAACAGTTTTCTTGTTGCACAGGGAGAATTGAATTCAGAGTGTATAAATAATCCGGGAAGAAAAACAAAAATGCAAGCAGTTTATATTCATCTCCCAGTGTTCTTTCTTTGGGTGTAGCTGCTTCTGCCCATCTTTGATCAATTGAAACTGAATTAGCTCTCTTTATCGAAGAGATCCACTTCCATCAGAATACATCCTCAAACAGTATCATTGTTGAGGTATATAATGATCTCCTGGTTCTGCTCATTTCACTTAGCATCAGTTCATGTAAAGTCTTGCCAGTATCCTCCTGGTCATTCCTTACAGAACAATAATATTCCACAACGTTCATATACCACAATTTATTCAACCATTCTCCAATTGATGGGCATCCATTCATTTTCCAGTTTTTAGCCACTACAAACAGGGCTGCCACAAACATTTTGGCACATACAGGTCCCTTTCCCTTCTTTACTATCTCTTTGGGGTATAAGCCCAGTAGAGACACTGCTGGATCAAAGGGTATGCACACTTTGATAACTTTTTGAGCATAGTTCCAAATTGCTCTCCAGAATGGCTGGATGTGTTCACAATTCCACCAACAATGTATCAGTGTCCCTGTTTTCCCACATCCCCTCCAACATACCACATTATTTTTCCCTGTCACTCTAGCCAATCTGACAGGTGTGTAGTGGTATCTCAGAGTTGTCTTAATTTGCATTTCTCTGATTAATAATGATTTGGAGCATATTTTCATATGTCTATAAATAGTTTCAATTTCTTCATCTGAGAATTGTCTGTTGAAGTGTTTGAAATTAAATTTGAGTGATTTTATTTACTTCTTTTATTTGAGGTGATTATTATTAGGACTTTGGAACATTTTTTTCACATAGGCTATGGAGCCCAAAAGGAGCAGGCAATAATAAACTTTTCCTTTACTCCACCTCTGCCTTCTCCCTGAAGAGATCTCAGGTAGATTGACATTTTGAAGTCCTTATGGCAAATGCCTCTATCTAAGTCCCTACTTTTCCTCTCTTTAAAAGTTAAAGAAGGAAACATGCAGGAAGAACTTACACAAAGACTTTTATGACCTTAGAGTAGATAGAATGAATTTCTAAATTAAGAAAAATTTTGTCAACACCCAAAGAAAATACTGCTTTCTAGAAATAAAAAAAATCTTACAAATTGATTGTCCAAGTTCTGTCATTGAATCCTACTCTTTGTCTTTTTTCACTTGGCTAATTTCAAACTGATGAAGATCAGAAATAACATGAAAAGTTCAGTTAACAGTTTGAAATGGGCACGAGCTCTTGTATTTATTTTCTCTTTTTCATTTTTTGTGAGTGGTTAAACAAAATGAATGGTGAAATGGGCTATGAGAATTCATATGGAAATTATTCCAATTTGAAATTTTGTCAGTAACAATCTAAGCATGGTGATAATGTTTGAAAGATAATTGAAATACGTTCATGTAAAAAACTTTTGATCCTATCTTTGTAAAATGCCTTTCCTAGTCTGGCCTATCTATAATCACACACATATAGAATATATATATATATTCATATGCATCTTTGTAAGACTGTACTATACTCTGTTTCTCTGAAGGTGGATAACTTCTTTCTTTATAAAAGTCTTTCCACATTTTTCTAATATTCTAATGTTCTACACTGTCTAGTTATTTTAAATAGTCTAAAACTTTACTGATTAATATAGCTGATATGTAATGTAGTTTTTTGATTTTTCTCTTTAACTTTAGCCTTAACTTTGTTTGCTATCATGATTACTACTCTTGCTTTTTTTTAAACATAATAATTTTTTTACATAATAAATTCTACTCCTGATCTTTATTTTATGTTTGTATAGTATCTCTTATTTCCTACCACTCCTGGTTATTCTATTTTACTTCTACTGCTACCCTGGTCTTTTATTACTTAACCTACCCCCTCTAACAGTCCCTCCCAGGCCCAGCCTTTCTGGCTATTATTTCTATCTGAATTTAGATGACTTTTGTCATCTTCCAAGTAAAGATGTTTTCTTTCTATTCCATTCTATTTCTTTCTTTCTTATCCCATTTCCATGAATCGACATAATGCTCTATCCCCCTTAATCCTATTCCCTCCCCTCTTATTTCTTTATAAATTTAGAAGATGTTCATTCACTTCTAAGTGTATATATTGTTCCCTCTTTAACCTAGATCTCAAGTGAATATGATTTGCTCTAAAGAGCTCTCCCTTATCCTTTCCCAGATCCTTGGCTTCTCACCTCCTATTTTTTTCTGACTTTAGAAGACTTTTATACCCCTTTAGATACATTTGTATGTATGTATATATGTATGTATGTATGTATATATGTATATATGTGTATTGTTCTCTCTTTATCCCATTTCTGATGAGAACAGGATTCCAGAACTACCAGTTCTTTTGTTCTTTAATACATAGTATTCTAAGACCTGCAGTCTTTTAAGGTAGCTACTGCTAGGTTTTGTGTGATTTTAATTATGGCTGTGCTGTTTTTGAATTTTTTTTCTTGTTGCTCATAAAATTTTCTTCTTGACCTGGGGGTTCCAGGATTTGAATCTATGACATTCCTATAGATTTTCTTGTGGGATCTTTTTCAGGTGATGATCAGGGGATTTTTTTTTTTTCTATTTCTATTTTCCCCTATTGTTCTAACACTTCAGGAAAATTTTCTGTAATTATTTCTTGTATTATTGTATCAAGCTCTCTTGATGTTAGCTTTCATATGTCAAATTTTTTACTGAGTTCAGATTTGTTTGCAACAAAATCCTGAAAATCTGACTGTTCAATGAAGGTCCTTTTCTGTCTTCCTTATACTTAATTTCACTGTATATAATACTTTTGACTGCAACTTTAGTTCTTTTGATTATCAATATATAGTATTCCAGGACCTGTATTCTATTATTGTAGCTACTGATAAGTCTTGTGTGGTTCTAATTGTAGCTTCAACATATTGGAATTTTGTTGTTATTGTTGCTTGTAAAATTTTTCTCTTTAATCTGAGGGTTTCAAAATTTGACAATGATGTTCTTCTGTGTTGTCCTTATAAAATCTTTTTCAGGTAATAGTCAGTGGATTTTTTGTTGTTGTTGTTGTTGTTTGTTTCTATTTTTTCTTCTTGTTCTATCACTTCAGGACAATCTTCTTTAATTATTCCTTGTATTATTGTATCAAGGTTCTTTTTTTTTTTTTTTAAGTCTTAGCTTTCAGGAGAGCTATTATTGTGTTTTCTTGTTTTCTCTCATTGATTAGTTCTCCAGATCTATAGTTTTTCTTATGAAATATCTCACATTCTCTTCTTTTTTCACTTTTTAGCTTTTGTTTTATTATTTCTTGGTCTCTTATAACTTCACTAACTTCCTCTTTCTCAATTCTAATTTTCAAAGAGTCATTTTCTTCCTTAAGACTGAATCTCCTTTCCTAACTGGTTGATTTTCTTTTCATAATTTTATTTTTCATGGATTGTTCTTTTTTTTTTCTTTTCAGTTTTTTCTCAATCTCATTTGATTTTTAAAATATTTTTTGAGTTCATGAAGGCTTTTTTTGTTTTGTTTTGTTTTGCTTTGTTTTGTTTTTTGGCAGATAATCACTTAACATTACTCTTTGGGGTAGGAGAGGCTCTTTTTTTTCTTTTTTTTTCACTTCAGTATCCTCCTTTGAAGATGAACTACTGGTCTTTCCCAGCGGTAGTTTTCTATAGTTGGATTCTTTCTTCATTGCCTGTGCATTTTAAAAAAATTTTTTTTTATAATAAGAGCTTGTTAGTGTAATCATCTCTAGTCCTGGGATGGGGAGGATGGTGCCTTTGGCTTCACTCCAATTCTCTTCACTGACCTGGAATCCCAAACCAAAAATTCCATCCTCCTGTAAATATTTTCAGTCAGCAATTTCCCTGCTCCACTGCTTCTGCACTCACTGGATATATGCTGGTTGTTTGTGCCTTTTTCTCAGAAGCACAGCTGGGCATGGCATTTCTTATCAGAAGAGGTTTCTTCAAATTTCCTGATTTCAGACCCTTGACTTCTCATACTGTCCCAGCAGCTGAAAGTTCCTGGGTTTGGAGCAGAGATTACCTCAGAACATAGCTAGCTTCAGGGTTCCCCTTGCTCTTGTTTTTTATGCAGAGCTGGCTTGGAGGTGTTTACACTTAATAGGAGCCAAACCTCCATCCTGGTATCTTTTTTCAAATCTTTTCTGGTTGGCCCAGAAAAACTAGATCATTGTTCTGCCCTAATTTTGCCCTCAGGTCGTATTGTATCTTATTTGTGGGAGAAATCTGGAGAGCTCAAAATTTTCTGACTTACTCCACTATCTTCCCAGAATCCTTTCAGATTGTTAGCTTCTTGAGGGCAAGGACTGTTTTGCAATCACAAATTTCTATTAAAATCCTTTTGGAATAAGGAGAAATTGCTCCAATCAAAATAATATGACCTTATAGTTTTCTTTGGTCATTGTGGGAATGTGGGAGAAGAAAATTGTTTATTACTTTAGAATAGTTGCCTAATAAGTGTGTATGTCTAATAAATTATTCTCTAATAGGAATCTAATACTTCCTCCCTTTTAAAAACTGTTTGTACTTCCCTTTTAATCTTGTTTCTGTTCATTTTGTTTGTGCAACCCTTTTTAATTTAATTTAATCAAGTTGCCTTTCATAAGGTTCTCTAGTTTTTTTTTTTTTTTTTTTTTTTTTGGTCATAAATTCCTCCCTTCTCCAAAGATCTGATAGGTAAATTATCCCTTACTCTCCTAATTTTTATGGTATCATCCTTTATGCCCAAATCATGTACTCATTTTGACCTTATTTTGATATAGGGTGTGAGATGTAGGTCTATGCTGAGTTTCTGACATTATTTTCCAGTTTTCCTAGCAATTTTTGTCAAATAGTGAGTTCTTATTCTAGAAGCTGAAGATTGGAAGCTTATCAAATACTAGATTACCATAGGCCTTGACTATTGTCATGTGTATCTAATCTATTCCACTGATCTACCATTCTATTTTTTAGCCAGTACCAAATGGTTTTGATGAGTGCTGCTTTATAATATAGTTTTAGCTTTGCTATTGCTAAGTCACCATCCTTGTATTTTTTTCATTAATTCCCTTGACAGTCTTGCCCTTTTGTTCTTCCAGAAGAATTTTGTTATTATTTTTTCTAGTTTTACAAAATAATTGTTTGGTAATTTGATTGGTATGGCACTGAACAAGTAGATCAATTTAGAAAGAATTGTCATTTTTATTATATTAACTAGGCTTACCTGTGAGTAATTGATATTTTTCTAGTTGTTTAGATCTGACTTTATTTGTGTGAGAAGTGTTTTATAATTGTGTTCATATGCTTCCCCTTTTAAACTAATATACCAACATTTTAATTATTTAAAACCATTCAAGTCAGCAAGCATTTATTATGTACTGTACTTAAAAAAGGAAATATAAAAATGATCTGAGCTAATTAAATTGATTAAAGAGAAGATACTGACATGAAGGAGGATTAAGGAATTAGAAATGTAAAATTTATATTGTTTCCTTCATTGTAGGCAAAGGCTCACTTTCTATTTATTTTCTCAATTCTTTTCCTTGAAAAAGATGTTCAATCTCGGAGACAGATTATTATAATGGACAAAGTAATTTTTATCTTCCTCAGTTAGAAAGATTTGGTTCAAGTTCAGTCCCTGACATATCTTGGTTATGTATGATCTTGGATCAGCTACTTAATTTTTTAATATGTTTCCACGCAACTCTGTCTCTGTCTCTGTCTCTGTTTCTCTTTATGTCTCTGTCTTTTTGTCTCTCTGTCTCTCTTCTTCTTCTTCTTCTTCTTCTTCTTCTTCTTCTTCTTTTCTTCTTCTTCTTCCTCCTTTTCCTCCTCCTTCTCCTCCATTTTTTACAGTATTTTATTTTTTTTCCAATTATATGTAAAGATAGTTTTCAACATTCATTTTTATAAGATTTTGAGTTCCAAATTTTTCTCCCTACCTCTCTTTCCTCTTTTCTCTCCCAGATAGCAAACAATGTGATATAAGTTATACATGTTGAATACATGTTAAGCATAGTTCCGTATTAGTTGTGTTATGAAAGACGAATTCGAAAAAAAGGGAACAACCATGAAAAAGAAAAAATAAATAAATTTTTAAAAAGTGAAAATGGTATGTTTTGATCTGCATTTGGTCTCCATGGGTTTTTCTCTGGATGTGAATCACATTTTCCATCACAATTTTTTTTTTAATTGTCTGGGGCCATTGTATTGCTGAGAAGAACTAGGTCCATCATAGTGATCATCACACAATGTTGCTGCTACTGTGTATAATGTTCTCCTGGGTCTGTTTACTTCACTCAGCATCAGTTCATTTAAGTTTTTGAGTTTTTTCTGAAATCTTTTCCAGCAACTTTTTAAGGAAAAACAGTAGGCATCAGCACATGTTGATAAGTTTCCTCATTAGGATCTTTTTTATATTAATGAAATCTAGTTAAAAGCAATCAAGCAAAAACGACATTACCCACATAATATTGCCTTATAGAGATGGAAGGGATGTAGAAATGACCTTCATTTCACAGATGAGGAAACTGAGACCCAGAGATTGACACACTTGTCCAGGATGATATAGCAAGCATTGGCTCTACTGAGACTCATCACCTGAAGAAGGCTGAAAAACTGGCTTGACCAACCAGAGAAGATGAGTTGAGTCCTTCTGGAGTGACCTACCAATAATCTTTTGATGCTCTGAGTGAACTCAAAATCTTCCTGCTGTGTCAGCAATCACAAGACCAGATTAAGCTTGCATAGACATCCTGAGTCAGGATGGTCTTATTTGCACTATGGTCTTGGCTGATAAGCATCATGAGTCAGAGGACACTTCCTAATTTTATGGAAACTCAGTTCTTGGCTGACAATAGTCCAGGCTTCCTGAGTTGGGACACTTCCTTGCTTTGTGGCTTTATTATCCCTTTCACCCAACTCATTGGTGGGCTCAGTTCCAACTGAAACTCCACATACATATGCATGCCTACTTTGAGAGAAATAAAAGCACACATACAGCCTAATACTGTTTTGTCTTTCTTAGACTAAACTTTGAAAAAAGATTGATGCAACTAAATGAGGCAAGACTGAAAATAAGTTCTTTCATACTCTAACCCATAACTTTGATTTCACATTAATGTTATTAATAGAATCAAATTGTCCTTTAACACCATGTAATCCCATTGTTATATGCTATTCAGCCAATTGCCCAAGACTCAAATATTTTCATTTCATTCCCATGGAACTAATTGTTCTTGTAATGATGTTTGTCTAAATGTACTTTTCAACAAACAACATCATCCAATTGGATTTCCTCATACAGACTTCCTGACCTGTTCTCTAAAAGCTAAATTGTGCAACTTTAGTAGCATATGACTGGTGATCCAGTACCTTCAAGGGGAATCTTGACCCCCTATCTAGATTTCACCATGAGTTCTGCGCAGATGATTGATTGTTCAAGAAATCCTTTTAATGTAATTCATTGCATTCTCTTGCTATTTCAGTTAGAAGAGTTAATATCACCTGACATACTGGTTATGGCATGGCTGAACTAATAAAGGGAAGAGGAGTTCTTTTAGTAGCTCATCAAAGACAAAGAGAATTTGTTTTGTGATTGAGATTAGAAGAGAGTTTGTAAAACTTCAAATCTTTATTTTTTTAAAATCCTTTTTTCTAGTGATAATCATTTTGTTTGTTTTTCAGAACATATTTTAACTAGGGGAAGATCTTTCCCAGAAATTCAGAAACTCTGCATAAGGGGTATATTATCTTCCTTCTGGTTTAAAAAATTGCATTTTATTTATAAGATCCCATTTTTAGAACATTAACTTGCTGAACACAAAGTATCCTAAGAAGTATATGATTCCCAATCCAATTATAAAGAAAAAAACAACTATTCCAGTTCATAACATTATAGATTTATTGCTGGAAGAGATCTTAGAGGTAACGAAATTCAACCCCTTCTTTGTATAGATAAAAAAACTGAAGTTGGTCATTTGAGATGTTATATAATTTATGATGACTTCAAATCATAGAAATGAAGAATTCATTATTCCTATTTTAGTTATAGTGTGTATATATGTATATATATATATATATATATATATATATATATATATATATATATTATCTATATATATATATATATATATATATATATATATATATATATATATTTATCTATATATATATCACCAAAGAGCTGATCCAGTCCTTTATTTCTTCTTGTTGGAAAAGAACAATGTAACTTTTATTTAATATTGCCATTATATCTAATGAAGTATTCCAAAGCACATGTTCATCACAGCTATCACCATTCACTTCAACAATGGACTTCAGCATTATCATTATTCTTACTAATTATTTTTGACTTTTGAAATCATACACCTTGCTTTTGTTTTTTTTCATATAGATTATGTTTAACAATTAATTCTCTAGTCACAGAATATCTGAAAGGCCACCTTTATTCCCCAGAATTTGGAAATGAAAACAAAGTTTTTGTATGGACATAAGCTAATATTCTAGTATTCTTGATTATGTCTAGTATTAAGATAAAATTGATCCCTAAATAACATCAAAACACACACACACACACACACACACATTTTAAAAAATACTATACTAATGCTCTAACTTATTTTGGTGATCCTTTATTTTCCAAAGCTAAACAAGTAGAAAGCATGTTCTGATAGGGCTCACCAAAGCAGAAAGTGATTGAATATAGGCTTGATGATGGGTTTGGTTGTGTGAGGAACTGACTGGTAAAAGTCAAAGGTTTACCTGGTTACCTGCAGGGGGAATTCCTTTTTTGGGCATAATTATTAAGGACTATTGGTTTCCTTTTCTCCTTTATTTCTCTTCTGCCTAGCACCATGCCAGGACTTAATAGGTGCTCTGTAAGTGCTTAGTAATAACTTGATTGAGTTAAGTCAACAGACATTTATAAGTGCTTCTTTTGTGATATTGTGTTAAGCCTGGATAAGATAGGAAAGAAAAAAGAAAACAATCCCTGCCTCCAAGGAACTCATAATTGAATAGGAGAGTTAATAAAGGTGTTCCAATCTATTACTAGGGATAGAGAGTGTCCTTGCTGAAATAACAGAGCCTTGAAGTATCAAAGAGGTTTTTTTTTTTTTTAAGTTTTCATTTATTATCATTCACTAAAAATATTAAAGTTTTTTTTTAATTTTAGGGGAATGAGTAATTTTCTTTCTAACATTACTAGATTTAATTCATGCGAAACATTGTGAATTACAATTGAATTTTTCCATCATCTAAAACAAGGGGGAATTGCTTTGGATAACTTTTGGGCTTTGAGAGAGTATGCTGTCACAGAGAGCTTGGTTGGGCACATATTGCCTGGGAGAACAGGAACAAGTACTAGAACGCTCGGTGCTCTGGGCAACTTCCTAATACTGTAAGTCAGACTGCTCATAAGGTGCTCATCATCATGTTTGAAAGAATGTTTTTACCAGCTGTTTACTAAGACTGGTGAAATCACAGATCTAGGCTGCAAAGAACACTATCTTCTTTCCCCTACTGAATTATTTAGTCACAATAGAAAAACTATCTAGGGATTAATTTTGGAACAAAGGATGTTGTTCAATCAAATCAATCAACATTTATAAGCCCCAGCTATATTCCAAGTACCCTGTTAAGCCCTGAGGATACAAAAAAATGTGAAAGACAGTCTCTGCCCCCAAGAAGCTCACAATTTACTAAAATTATTATCTGTTTGTATGAGTGCTTTAAAAAACCCACTTTCAACATTCCAAGTGATGGTTTTCTTTTTTTACTCCCTATTTCTGTATATCAATACTCTAAAAGGGTATTTAAAATAAGGTTGAGATAAGTGATTCTGAGTGTCTTTTTTTTCTTCCTGGAATATTACCATTTTTTTTTTTTTTTGCTATGAGGAATTGGGGTTCACTATCAGAGATTTGAGATATTCCACTTGTTTTTGTGATTGCAAGTGTAAGTTCTCAATAATCTGTCACCCATGTAGTCCAAACTTGTCAGACATCTGGCACATTATGAGAACTGCTGAACCAGTCAGTTAACTTGATTTTTTTAAAAATGAAGTTTATTAATGGTTGTTGATTTTATATTTCCTCATGTCTTCCAGCCAGCCATTCCATATTATACATAATATATTTTTAAAAGAAAAAAGGGGAATAATAGAAAAAAAAACTCAGTAAAGTTGATCAAAATTTTTTTTAAAAGGTGACAATATTCATAGTGTTTGATGTTCTTCCCTCCTTGCCTCTCTTCTTTGCAAAAGAATAGAGGAAGAGATTTGATATCTCTCTATGTAATTTTGCAACATTGTATTTTTGATTATCCGATCCAGTCAATTAATTAAGCTCTCCAATAAATAAAAAATTTTAACTCTCTAATCTCTATCTTGCCTCAGTTTCTCCAGCATTACATTGATTGATGTTTTCTTCCTCCCTCCCTTCCTCCCTCTCTCCCTTCCATCCTTCCTTCCTAATGTCTCAGAGGTATTTTAAGGAATAGTCTAGTATGCACCTCACCATTTGTCTCAGAAACATTGTTTTCACCGACCAACAGATTGTTATCTGGCAGTGAGCAAAGTTTCTAGGACTATAGTTCCTAAAATCAGGGGTCTGAAGACCTCAGGATTACTGCTATATTTCTCCTAGAAACTGCACCCTATCGTTTCCCCTTTCAAGCAGTATGAAGCCCAAATTCATTTGGTCCAAAGAATTAAAGATTACATCTACTAAAGCTGCTTTAGGCTCAAAAGGGGTATAGAGCTTGTCCTTTCTAGTGGGATCCAGACTGCAGAGAGGAGACATGTGACTTGAAGGTGGCAGCAGCAGCATCCAGGGAGGGGTGAATGGCAGAATCAGGTATCAGGTGATATTCAGGTTAACCAAGTAGCTGGAATTTCAATTGGCTTGAAGTTTGGAAGAAACAAGTCTCACAAATAGATTAAAAATGCAGGGGTCAAAAATGAGCAAAAAAAGAATAAGCAAAATTGGAGTTAGTATGGGAGTTATGAGGGATGGTAAGCAGGAACCCCACCCAGAGGAAGACTTGGGGCAGGTAGATAAGGCCATCATGAACGTCTCACCTCCAGACAGCTTTCCTAGAATAAATACCAAAGAACATTCCCCCCCCACCCCAATTCCTGCTTTTGTCTCCTCAAAGGAGCAGGGGCAATGGATGGAACAGTGTGACCCTATACACAGTGAAAGGAATACTCAGATGCTTAGGGTGCAAGCACTATAATGTTTAAAAGGCATGAAACATTGGACAGAGAGGGTGACAGAGTAGAGAAGATAATTAATCTTAAGTGCCTCAGACATAGCTTGAGTTGTGAAGACTTGGGCTTTTGTTGCTCTGTAAAGAGCTGGGTAGGCCAAAATGAAGTATGATCTCCTTTAGCAAAAACACTGAGCCTTTTCAGTCTTAGTAAGGGAAGGCTTTTACCCAATTAGTAAGGTGTCCATTAAAACCAAAAGCAGTTTGAAGCCCCTGTGAGGGGGCATATGTATAAATTCTATCTACTAAGTCCTCCCCTGGATATGTACCCCTCCTCTGGATGGGCTTCAGGAAAGGAGAAGATTTAAAAGCTCATTCAGGATTTTTCACAAAAGATTTGAGGGCCTTTCCATAAATCTAAAGCTTTGGGGAGGTCAATGAGTTTAGTCCTCTGAGCAGAGGTTGGGGGAGAAAGTAGTTTGGCTTCCAAGGTGTTAGTTGAAGTTTACCATAGAATAATCTGCCTTTCTTATTCTGTTTTCAAGAAATTGGACCCATCAGTAAACTATTCACTGTCTAGTTGTGAGAAGGAATGTCCCTCAAGTCACATTGATTGGAGCAGACAGAATTTAAAGTTTCCTCACAGTTGTGCCTGATACCTGACTGAATGGTGTTAGGGAACAGGGTGGCAGGGTTGAGAGTATGGCACACTCTCATATTGGAGGTGTCTAATGAGAGAACCTGTTACCTGGCAAGCCTCCCATTAGCAAACTACTGATGCCCTTTACTTCCAAAATGCTCTGAACCTGATGAGAAGTTAGAACCTCCAATGGTTGAACTAGGGTGAGCCCGGAGGATTCCTCAATTAGAAGGGCTGTGGCAGCCACTGCTCTAAGGCAGGAAGGTCATCCAAAGGATACCAAGTTTATTTGAGAAGTCTACAAAATCTAGCCATGTCCAGGAAAATATGTAGTTGTTTCTTTGAGGTGGGCTCATCTCACCTCACTATTTCACTGTGAGCAAATGGAAGGCAGAAGTTAATTCATGCTTCAAATACTTAACAGACTGACATATAACATGGATCTTTAGACAAAGAAACTTTATAACTCTGGAGGCCAGGAAGGTTTTTATGGCTGCAGCCAAAGAAGCCTCTAGGGTTGGGGGGAGGGGGGGGGGGCGGCAGATCAAGATACTATATACATACTGGATAGCCAATGCCTGTCCAAATATGAGGGGGTTGACATAGAAACTCTGAGATAGGATTATTCATGTTAATTGGTGGGGGTTACATTCCCTTGTATTTGCCCATTCAAAGGCAAAAAGAAATTGTATCTTTATGCAATGGTATGCAAAAGAAAGCATCATTAAGATATAAAGTAGAAAACCATTGTGTGTTGTGCTCATGGCTTCTATTGATCACTTACTCTGATTATAGAAATTTTCTATAAGGAAAAAACAGGGACATAATTATAATAGTGTTGATAACCAATCATGCAATAACAATTCCACCTCATAGCCAGACTCAGGAATAATCAGGTGAGAAACAAAGTAACAACTGGGAAACTGAGTCAGAAGGATCCAATCTTGAGCAGAGGTGTCTTAAGATTGGGCAGCCCAGATAAGATGTCCATCTATGACAGTTCAGGAAGGCATCTCTTTGAGTAAATGATGACATTTTCCTCAAATGATGGGTTACTGACTTAGTGATCCACCAGGCAAATTCAAAACTCAAAAGAATATCAGTTACAATTTTTATCTCTAATAGCAAATTCTACTAATCACAGATTAGAGCTAGAAACATTTTAAAAAGTTTACCAGGATTTACACACATAGGATATTTTGTTTAACATGTTTTTCTTTGCTTTTTTTTTTTTTTTTTTTTTTTTGAGTTTAAACTCATTTTGGTGCAAGGATCAGTCATTAAACAAGCTTATAGATTCTTAGTAAACACATTTCTTGTTTAGGAACTACACATCCTAAACAGTCTCATTTCTCAGGACTGATGACCTTGCTTAACTTGATGATTCCAAGAAAACTGGCCAGCTAGCAAATTAAGGCAAGTTGAGAAAGACCCCAGGGAAGGGGGCCGAACTTTTGTTGCCCACTTCAACTATTCTTAGTATTTTCATGGACTATGCTATTTAATATGCCCTCCTACTCTGTGAAGGGTGAAAAGAGTGATGCACACCCTCATACTTGAAGGTAAACTGATAAGGCTTTCACCTCATCCATCACGTTCCACACACTGTAATTTAGTTTTAACATGATGACAATAACTCCAAATAATTTAATTAACAATTTTAGAATTTTCCTAAGTAATAGCCAAATAATTTTAGCTGTAATTTCCTCTTAATTTTCTAACAAGGTGGAAACACCTAATTTCCCAAATTACATTTATAAAACATTATAAAACAGGGTTAGCAAGACTAAATAAACTTTTCACAGTTTATTCTGTCCCAAGCTGTTGCAGCTTTGAAAGTTTTCAGGAAGAATTTCAGTTTTCCCCTTCCCTTAAATAAGTTTCCCTTTTGTTTTGTGGAGAAAACAAGAAATTCATAAAATTGATATCAAACAGATTTTAAAATTGACTTAACTTTAGTTCATGAGAATCTTTAAATTCTAATTAAATATTCCAAACAAATTGAATTGCCATTTGATTATTTTCCAATTCATACAAACCATTTCTCTTTTGTGAGTCAGGAAATGGCAGTTTTTACTCTCAGGCCCCTTAGAAGTCAGATTCTAGATACCAAAAGCAGGTTATTTGTTGCCAAATTTTTTTAAATTAGCAGGGGACTGATATTCTTTTTTCATAAAATTGCCAAACTCTTAAATTTTCTGTTAACACTATTAATGAAAATAGATCACAATTTACATACTCATTTAGTGGGCTTTGATTGGAACTCCTTTAAAACTGCTTATACTATCATATCTCAAATTCAAATTTCACTAAACTGAGTATATTTTCTTTTTCTCCCTCTCACCCCTTTATCCATATATCCCTGCTTCAATCAGGGAAGGAGGGAAGGAGGAAGAAAGTGCATAGAGGGAGGAGAATCTCTCTCTATCTTTCTAGTCCTAGGGAGGTCAGGCATTATAACCTTAATTTAGTTGAATTTGCTTCCAAATTACTTTACACACACACACACACACACACACACACACACACACATACACACACACACAAATCATTTATCTCAACATTGGCATTATATGTTGGTCACATCTAAAAATCCATACAAAGTTATTAAATATGAAGCAATTATATCCAATAAAGTAATTAACAATCATATAGCATTTATTTTATGCTAAGCACTTTTGCATTCATTTGATTTTTTTTTTTTTTTTTTTTTTTACAAATCAGAAAACTGGGCAGAGATCAAATAATTTGCCATAAGTTACATAGCTAATACATATCTATAATTGAAACAGAAAATGGTGGGCTTAGCAAATGTAGAGCCTGACTTTCTCACTTCATACTGCCATGCTTGGTGCTGCTGGGGCACCTGGATTCTTTCCAGGCAGTTGTTGGACAGAACCTGCTGAAGCCTAGTGGGGGTTGGTGCCAGGATCTCCCTTTGATGGTGGTTTCAAGTGTCAGGACTCAAGGAATGCTGAATATGAGACCTGAACCTCACTCCATCCACAATCCCCCAAGCTGGGTTGGGGAGATGATTGGGAAAAATTGTGTGGGGTACCCATCACTGTTGCTGCTTTCCCCATGTCTACAGATGGGGTAGAATTTTAGTTTCCCTTCAATTCTTCAGTATTCTCTTGTCTTAATCTGATCTGAGGTGAGAGGGGCTAAGAGATGAACTTGGGCTATATTGATCTTGTTAGCAATCCCTATAAGTGAGATACACTCAGGATTCTGGAGATTGGAGTATGCTGAGTGATCAGGGTTGTGGAGAGGGTCCCTTAATACTTTCTGGGGTGTTCTCCCAATGGAGCAGAAGGAGACTCCAGACAAGATAGGAGTCGAGAAAGAGTTAACAAAAACTGGCAATTTATCTAGTTTGTTTTTTCTTTTTCTTTTCTTTCAGAATAGGATAAATTCTTGGAATTATTTCCTGTTTCAGGAATTTTTCTTGCAATCTTAAAACAATTAATTGCCAAACTCCTTAATCATTGCTCTCAAAACCTTGAGAATCTGCCAATATGTTATTTTAGCAGTTCTATAATTTTATTTAGCTAATTTTATTTCTGCAGCCCCCAGTTTGGTTAGAGCTGAGGTCCACAAAAAATTCAGCTTTTTATCCTTTTAAGATGGAAGTCAAGGATGTTAAGAAATCTTTCCCAGAGCTCTAACTATAGCATAGAAGTTTTTTCTTGCTGGCTGCATTTTAAATCTTTCCAGGTAACAAAATCTAGCTTACAGAAAAAACATGACACAGACGTTCTGCACAAAGACATTGACACAGAAAAAAATCACATGGGAGAAGACTGTCCCATCTTTGCCAAAAGTCATAAATTTTTTTTTCTGACATGAAAAAGGTGGCAAAGGTTAGTTCTTTGCCGAAAGCCGTCCTACAGTATATACCTCCTCCTCTGGTGTCCCAGAGAGAGTGAAAAAGTGTCAAAGGTCAAGAATTACAAGAATTCTCAAGATTGGGCATCCTCAGTCAATGAGAATCTGCTGAATGTGGAACTCAAGATGACTTAGAGAAGCCTTCTCCCAGTTATTTCAGGTGTTCCAGATATAGAATTGAGAGAGAAAAGAATTTTTTTTTGGGGGGGGGGTTATCTTGACAAAGAGGATACAGAAGCCAGGGGAGGCCAGACTCTACCCATATAGGGCCACCAAATATTGAGGTTTAAAAGAGAGATCCCAAAAGATTCAGGTTTGCAAGGTATCTCAAAAGAATTTCTAGGTTTGGACCCATCTCCAAGTCGAGACAAATTAGTAAAGCAAATTAAAGCAGGTTAAATTCCAAAAGGATTTAGCAAAGAACTAAAAGCAAGAAGATAACTTCATAGGAAAAAATAGAGAGATCTGGTTCTTCCTGTCACTGATATGCTAATTTTATGGCCCAGAGATAGAATTGAGGAATAGTCTGGCATACACTTTACCATTTGTCTCAGAAAATCTTATCATTGGCCAATAGATTGTTATTTGGCAGTCAGAAAAGTTTTTAGGACTATAGTATTCCTAAAGCCAGAAGATTAGGATCATTAGCAAATTGATTGTTAGCATAATGGCACTTCTAAAATCTGGAGGTCTCAGGATTACTGCTATATTTCTCCTAAAAGTTGCACCCTATCATTTAGACTTTCAAAAAATTAAGGATCTCTTTGGAGTATATGCCTAAAAGTAGAATATGTCATTTTCATTATATTAGCACAACCCGGCCATGAGCACTGTTTATTCATTTAGTTATTTAAGTCATTTTATTACCAGTACTTTACATGAATTGATTGATTGATCCCCAAGTATTTTATGTATTTTAGGATTATTTGGAATAGGATTTTCCTTTCTATCATTGCCTGTTTGATTTTTGCTAATTTTGTATAGAAATGCTATTGAATTTTGTGGGTTTGTTTTATAATCTAAAACTTTGCTAAAGTTATTGATTATTTCAATTAGTAGCAGTACTGATTCTCTAGTAAATTCCCTAAATAAATAATGAATCAGCAGCAAATAGAGATTTAAAAAAAAATTTTTTCTCACTATAACTTCAATTCTTCTTAAAGGAACCAACTGAATAATTCTAGAGAAAAGATAGCTTTTATTTCAATTTTAATAAATATAAGAATAGTCTCTAAGAAATAAACAAAAATTCCATCCAAGTTTTTCTTATAAGCTCCACTTGTTTCATTTCTGCCAGATTAAGACTGGTAAACAGAGCATATAGCAATTACTGGCAACTTTGTGCTGAGCTGGTCTACTTTAGTTTATATCTTTCAATAGTTGCAAAATGGCAGTAACCATTATCTTAGAGCATAGTTGTGATATTCTTCTAATGGAAGTACAGAGAGTTATGGGAATCTCCTTTTTTGGTCAGATGCGCAGGTTCAACGTGAAAGAATTCACAAACCCAAAATATTAGTGGCAAAAAAGGAAGTTTTATTGGCACTGAGAAGCCAGCTTTGCTAGGAAGACTGAATTCCTCAGTGGCAAGGTCCTGGCAGAAAAATAACAAGAGGTTTTGACAGAGAAAAAGGTCTCTTCACAGCAGGTAGGAGTCCTGATAGGCAGCTGTGCCAAAAGGTCCCTTGGCATGACATAATTCCTACTCTGGACTTTTGAAAAAATATAGAGTTTATAATTGTCCTTTATAGAAGTCTGAGGCTAAAACTTCTAAGATACTCATCATATCAGGCCACTCAATACCAGGCCCAGATCTCCAACTGAATGAAAATCACTTTGAAGGGTGCCTGAATGGGGATCTGGCTATCCAAAAGATCAATGGTGTGTGTGTGTGTGTGTGTGTGTGTGTGTGTGTGTGTGTGTGTGTGTGATTTACCTTAGAAAAACCCACCCTGGAAAATATGTCTTCTCTAGGCGTATTTTGGTTCTCAAACTTTTATTCTCTTTGTACATGACAAAGAAAATTTTGGAAAAAAAAAAAGAACTTTTCCCTTTTAATGTCCTGACCCAGTTTCCCTAATTGTCCTATTCAGTTATTCTGCCTCAGGTTATAACCATTCCCTCTTAAGGAGGCATAAAGGATCTTATATCTTAGACCAGTGGTTCTCAAACTTTTGTTCTCAGTATCTTCATGTTATTAAAAAAAAACTATTGAGGATCTGTTCAAAGAGTTTTTGTTCACATGGGTTATATTTATAGCTATTTACTACATTATAAATAAAAAATAATTTTGAATTTGTAGACCCTCTGAAAGGGTTTCAAAGACCCCAACAATTTTTTGGACTACATTTTGAGGACCACTGCGAGAATCCAGGGAAGATGGAATCTCCCTTCTTTTACAGATCAAAAGGGGACATAATTTCAATATTAATTTTACAGATCAAAAGGGGATACAATTTCAGAGTGATAATTTTACAGATTAAAGAGGACATAGTTTCACCCCTGTCAGTTGCAAAAGTGAATCAGATGATTAAATCCTCAGAAAAAAGATTCTGTGTAATAGGTGCTAGAATAGAACAGAATATAAAAAAGCTATCAGAAGACCTGAAGTACAAATTAGATAAGTAAAACCAGTGAATTGACAGTAGATGGTGCTGTCCCATCTCCTTTCTTCACAATTAATACACAATAAAACCAACCATGTTGGCAAGGACTTTCTCTCAAAGATTTTAGGTTCCATAATTTTGGCATACCTGTTTTTAAAGGATTGGTGCCATCTAAACTAGACATCAGAAGATCATCTAGAGACAGAGACTTTTCTGGAAATATGTGCTTCAGTTATTTCTAAGTATTCCCCTAGAGATAATTAGGTAAGAACCTCTACCAAGAGCTATCTGTTAAAGACATAATTTCACAGATATAGTCTGGAGAGATCTCAGAGGTAAACTCATCCAATATCTTATTTTACAATGCAATAAATATTGATTTACTGGAAGTCAAGAGAGTGTATATACTATTGACTAATGCTGTGATCTTAGTTAAACTCACTTAACCTCTTTCCTAAGTGCCTTTCAGCTCTAATTTTGATTCATCTGGATTATAAAATGGACATGAAAAAATTGGATTTCTTCTTTGATTTCTAAATTTTTCTAAATAAATATAACACATTTTTAAATAAATCTAAACTTTCTTGTTGACATATCAATAAGAAATAATGCATTGCTTCAGTGATCCAAAGAAAAACACTACAAATGATGATTTGTAGTAGTGTTATACATATAGGTATACATGCAAACACAAACATGTATGTGTACATACATCTATAGACATATCTATCTGTCTGTCTCTGTTTGTATCAGAGAATCAGTATTGTAAAAGGAAAAAAAAAAAAACATTTGACCTAGATTAAAACATCTTCTTGAGCATGTCTCTTAATATCTCAATCTCAGTGTCTTCTTTTATAAAACAAAAAGAATGATCTAAGATTTTTCTGCTTCTAAAATTCAGAGGTTCTTCTTAAGAACGTTTATACTTGAAATGAAAAAAAAAATACCCATGATAAGTGGTATAGATGATATATTAGCCCTCTTCTTGTTTTGATAGATTTTTCTCTCTAAATAGTCTCTTGACAATACCTAGATATCATGACAAGCCATTTGGAAAGAAACAATAAAAACTATCATTTTTCCAGATAAAATTTCAGTATGTATAATATTTTGGCAGCTATGTTGGAATAAATGTAGGATTTAGGATTTAGAAAAAGGAGCTCAAATGCAAAGTGGAAAAGTATGTAGGATAATTGGCCATGTCCCTTTCTAAATGAGTCATGGAAAGGATATTGTGTTCTAGGATCATGTTTTTGCCTCTGTCTCACAGAACAGAAAATGATAGAAAAATCTTGTGCCTAGACCAATAATGCTTGACCAATTTATTAGCTTAAAAAGGCAAGGGGAAAGGAGGACTGGGACCAAATCAAGAAAGAAGGATGAATCCTCTCTAGCTACTTTAGAACGGGAGAAATCTGTTGATAGATAGATTCACTGGAATCTCAAAAATAAAAGGAATTTTGATGTAGATGTCAGTATATGAATTAATCTTCATATCAACATGGGACTCAACAAAAGGAAGAGACAGTGCTTTGTAGTTAAATTGCGTCAAAAAGTCATTTTGTCTACAATTCTGGTGATGTATCTCTTAGAAATTTCTTTTGTATTATGGACAACCAATATAGATATTTCAATATGCAAAGAAGAACCAAAAAAAGGATTTATATATAAAATCATGATGTGATTAAATACAATTTTAAATTACATATTAAATTTAACTTAATAATATGATGCTGCTTATTTGTTCTTTTGAAATTTCTTTTTCCTTTGTATTTAAAATAATTTTCATTAGGTTTCTTTTCTCCCTGTCTTCTTTCCCCTCCTCCTTCTGTTCCTCTGTTTTTGCCTCTTCCTTCATCTATTCCTTATCTTCCTTCTTTTCCTCCTCTTTCTCCTTTTCATTATCACTAACCCATTCATTCCTGGTGGAATTAAAAACTTTTTTTTTTTTTGAGATCAGCTTGACAGTGTGTAGTAAAAGATAAAAAACAAATTCTTACCCTTTGATCCTATATTTCCAACCCCACAATTCTTTCCTTTTTCTCATATTAGCACTCTCCATTGTAACAAATGATGGGTTCCTAGATGTGTGACCCTGGACAAGTCACTTAACCCCAATTGCCTCAGGGGGAAAAAAAAAGAAATCCACATATCTGTCATGTCTGAAACTATATGTTCCATACCTGAGGTCAGAAGAATGATTTATCATCACTTTTGTGTAGTCACGATTAGTCATATTTTTGAAAAGAATTCTTGTCTTTCCAAATTTTTATGTATTACTTGTAGTCATTGTAGAGAATAGTCCTGGTTCTGCTCACTTTACTCTCTGATACACACACACACACACCCACACACACACACACCACTCATAATATTTTAAAAATTAAAATGATTGATTTGAATTGATTTTGGATTATAGCTTAATATTCAAAATAAAAGTGCAAAAATGTATTTGCTTCACAAGTATTAACATTGAATTAATAAATAATATGAAATTAATATCAATGAATAAATTGTTATTTTTCAGTGCCAAAAGAATCTGGATGATGGTTCTAGTAAGCTATTGTTAATCATCTTTGAAAGATCATAGACTATGAGAGAAAGTGCTATAGAGAGGGAAATTTTGTTCCAATTTTTGGAAAAGGGGAAAAAAGTAGAATCTGCAAGTATGAACAAATAGATTTGATATAGGTTTCTGGCAATACTTGAATATGTATTTTTAAAAAAAGATTGGTTAGAATTGAAAATAGGAATCAGTGATCATAGAACTAGCATGCCTTTCATTTCAAGATGGTTAGCATATATAGATAGGTGTTCATTTGAAGATTTAAAAAAGGTCCAGGGATTTTAGTGGAACATAAAGTTAATACTGGTCAACTGTGATTTTAGGCATTGCTGAGAGGTTTATATTCAGCACTAAGTGATAGTTCTCTTGAACTCTGTTCAGTCTATGTTTGGAGCTTTGTGATCAGTTTCTAATTTTAAGAAGGGTATCTGCAATATGCATTTGGGTGTCAAACTGAAATAAAAATGGGACCAATAAATAATACATAAGGATCTCTCTGAATCACATATTGATTTAGAAAACCACACATTGACTTTATATACTATTGTATTTAAGTTTATTTAGAAAACTATTTCCTAATTACATTTCTTTTCTTTCTTTCTTTCTTTTTTGCTTTTTTTAAAATTTAAATTAAAACTTTTTATTTTTCAAAACATATGCGTGGACAATTCTTCAACATTAGCTCTTGCAAAACCTTGTGTTCCAATTTTACCTCCTTCTCCCATGCCCTCCCCTAGATGGCAAATAATCCAATATAAGTTAAACATGGTAGAAATATATATTAAATACAATATACACATATATATTGATAGAATTATTGTTCCACACAAGAAAAATCAAATCAAATCAGTAAAAAGAGAAAGAGAGAGAGAGAGAGAGAGAGAGAGAGAGAGAGAGAGAGAGAGAGAGAAGCAAAATAAAATGCAAGCAAACAACAACAAAATGAGTGAAAATGCTATGTTGTGAACCACACTCAGTTCCCACAGTCCTTTCTCTGGGCGTAGATGGCTCTCTTCATCACTGAACAATTGGAACTGGTTTGAATCATCTCATTGTTGAAGACAGCCATGTTCATCAGAATTGATCATCATACAAACTGTGCATACCCTTTGATCCAACAGTATTACTACTGGGTTTATATCCCAAAGAGATTTTAAAGAAGGGAAAGTGACTTACATGAACTGGTGCTGAGTGAAATAAACAGGTCCAGGAGATCATTATATACTTCAACAACAATACTATATGATGATCAATTCTGATGGACGTGGCCCTCTTCAACAATGAGATGAACCAAATCAGTTCCAATAGAGCAGTAATGAATCGAACCAGTTATACCCAGCAAAAGAACTCTGGGAGATGACGATGAACCACTACATAGAATTCCCAATCCCTCTATTTTTATCCGCCTGCATTTTTGATTTCCTTCACAGGATAATTGTACACTATTTCAAAGTCCGATTCTTTTTATACAGCAAAATGACTGTATAGACATATGTATATATATATACACATACACACATATACATATATGTATATATATATGTGTGTGTATGTATACATACATACATATATATAGTATTTAACTTATACTTTAACATATTTAACATATATTGGTCAACCTGCCATCTGGGGGAAGGGGTGGGGGGAAAGGGTAAAAATGGAACAAAAGGTTTTGCAATTGTCAATGCTGAAAAATTACCCATGCATATATCTTGTAAATAAAAAGCTATAATAATAATAATAAAAGAATTGATCATCATACAGTCTTGTTGTTGAAATGTATAATGATTTCCTGGTCCTGTTCATTTCACTCAGCATCAGTTCATGTAAGTCTCTCCAGGCCTTTCTGAAATCATCCTGTTGGTCATTTTTTACAGAACAATAATATTCCATAATATTCATATACCATAATTTATTCAGCCATTCTCCAATTGATGGGCATCCATTAAGTTTCCAGTTTTTAGCCACTACAAAAAGGGCTGCCACAAACATTTTTGCTCATGTGGATCCCTTTCCCTCCTTTAAGATCTCTTTTGGATGTAAGCCCAGTAGTAATACTGTTTTATTAAAGGGTATGCACAGTTTGATAAAGTTTGATAACTTTTTGAGCATAGTTCCAAATTACTCTCCAGAATGGTTGGATACCTTCACAGTTCCACCAACAATGTATCAGTGTCCCAGTTTTTCCACATCCCCTCCAACATTCCTCATTATCTTTTCCTGTCATCTTAGCCAATCTGAGAGTATCTTAGTATCTTAAAATTGTCTTAATTTGCATTTCTCTGAGCAATAGTAATTTAGAGCACCTTTTCATATGACTAAAAATAGTTTCAATTTCTTCATCTGAAAATTGTCTGTTCATATCCTTTAATCATTTATCAAATGGAAAATGGTTTGAATTCTTATAAATTTTAGTCTATTCTCTATATATTTTAGAAATGAAGCCTTTATCTCAAACTTTGAATGTAAAAATGTTTTCTCTTCTAATCTTGTTTGCATCAGTTTTGTTTGTACAAAAACTTTTTAACTTAATATAATCAAAATTATCTATTTTGTGATCAATAATGATCTTCAGTTCTTCTTTGGTCAAAAATTCCTTCCTCCTCCACAGATCTGAGAGGTAAACTATCCTATATTCTTCTCATTTGTTTATAATATCATTTTTTTTTTTTTTGCTGAAGCAATTAGGGTTAAGTGACTTGCCCAGGGTCATACAGCTAGGAAGTGTTAAGTGTCTGAGGGCAGATTTGAACTCAGGTTCTCTTGACTTCAGGGCTGGTGTTCTATCCACTACAGCACCTGGATATCCCTATAATATCATTCTTTATGTCTAGATCATGAACTCATTTTGACCATATCTTGGTAATGGTGTTAGATGTAGGTCAATGCCTAATTTCTGCCATACTAGTTTCCAATTTTCCTAGCAGTTTTTATCAAATAGTTAATTCTTATCCCCAAAGCTGGGGTTTTGGGATTTGTCAAACACTAGATTACTATAGTCATTGACTATTTTGTCCTGTGAATCTATTTCACTGATTCACTATTCTGTTTATTAGCCAGTACCAAATGGTTTTGATGACCACTGCTTTATAATATAGTTTTAGATCTGGTACAGCTAGGGCAATTTTTCATTAATTCCCTTGAAATTCTTGACCTTTTGTTCTTCTAGATGAATTTTGTTGTTATTTTTTCTGGATCAGTAAGATAATTTCTTGGGAGTTTGATTGGAATAGCACTAAATAAATAGATTAGTTTATCTTTCGAATTACATTTCAATTTAATTCAGGTTGCATTTAAGGGTGTTGTAGAGTGCAATCTATGAGCAGCATGTTTGATGCTTCTGAAATAAAGAATATCCAGTGAAGATCAAGGATAATGGAAGGTCTCAGTATCATGCCACATGAAGAAAAGTTGAAAAAAAAAAAAAACAAGTTTAACCTGTAAAAGAAAAGATTCAGGAGCGACAGAATGCCTCTCTTTAAACTGGAAAAAAAAAAAAAGATTTTTTTCAACATCAACTTTATTTTCAAATATGTTCCTCTTTGTTTCTCCAACCAGTGATTGAGACCTTATAATAAAAAATAAAAAAATCAGGAAAAGTAGCAAATATATTAGTCAAATATGACATATGTACAATGATCCACACCAGAGAATCCCTTCATGCTTCAGTAAAGAGAGGAGGACTGGGCATTTATATCTTGCTTGTGGGAATAATTTTGGTTATTATAATCACATAACTTTTTAGCTTAACAGTTGAAGTTTTTGTTATAGTTGTAGTTTTTGTGTATATATATATGTGTGTATATATATATAGTAAAGGGCTGCAACTCTTGAGTCAATGCACTGAGGTCCCTTCGAGCACTTAGGGCTAATTACCAATTGGACAATACTCTCTAAGCATATACTCAGAACATGGCCCTTCCCACTATCCTGTGCTGGCTCGATAATTGGTGTATACAGAGAATTGTAGGAGGGACTAGGGGGTGGAGTAAGACTAGCCAGGGGCACTCTGCGTGGGAGGTAAAGAAAGAAGATCTCAGAGATTCTGCTTCCATCCAATTCAATCCTACCTCTAAAGAACAAGAATAAAGACTAAGGACTTTTGCTTATCTTGACTCCGGCTGATTCTAAGGTATCCAGGGTGCTAATACGGTCATCACAATATATACTATGAAATTTTGCTTATTTCAATTTCTATTGGATCATATAAATCCATCTATGCTGCTTTCAATTTTTCATACTCATATGGTGTAGTAGTATTCTGCTATATTGTTTAATCACTTTGTTCTACCAAAAAAAACCCCCAACTAAATATTTTGATATGTGCTAGGTACTTTGTCCCCTCATCTTTGATGTCTATAGAAAGAATAGGTAATACTAGATATATATTTTTTATTTTTGATAAATGGAATTGAAGAAGGATTAATTTTGTCAGCTTTACCACAGAGAAAAGAACTGGGAACAACATGTCAAAGTTGATGGACGGAAAAAATTCCCCCCAAATTAAAGCTATCCAAAAGTAGAATGAGCTACTTCAGGAAATAGTGGATTCTTACTTATTAGAAGTCCTGAAGCAACAACTATGGGCATATATGATAGAAGGTTTTTCTTGCTAAAGTGTAGTTGGATTAGGCATCCTCTCATTCTTCTCCATCCCTGGAGTTAAGTGATTCAGAGGCCAATAGATTCATGGAGAAAGAATTGAAAGAGACCCTATGGGTCACTTAGTCTAGAGAGTCCTTAAAATGAGTATGGACAGGAACCCCGTTAAAATATAAATTGAGAAATGTCTAACAAAATTTTTTAAAATATTAATTTGTGATTTTCTAAATTGATATTTGTCTTATAGGGATATTTCTATTTGAGTTGGACACCACTCATCAATTCTATCCCTTGATTTTACAGAAGAGATAACTGATCTCAAAGATATGAGGTATAAGCATTCTACATAAGCAGTAAGTAATAGAACCAGGATCTGAAATCACATTTTCTGTCTCCAAATCTCCTTTTTTTTATTTAAAAAAATCTAAATAAAAATATTCAGATGAATTAAATAAAAAATAAAATTTAAAAGAAGTTTCTCCCCCGCCCCCAAATTAACATAGATTTAATGCAATACCAATCAAAGTAGCTAGGCTACTTCATAGAACTAAAGCCAAAATAAAATTCCAATAGCCAACTAGTTGGTAGAGATAATTAAGGTAAAAGTACAAAAAAGAGAATTGATGAAGGGAATTTTAAAAAAGATTTCAAAGCAGAAATCAGTAGAAATTATGAAAACCGAATTGGAGCTGAATTAGGTATACTAAAATGAAAAGTAAATCAGAAACTAACATTTGATAAAACCAATACTTAAAAAACCACTAAAGAATAGAATCATTGTTGAGTAAATGCTATTGAAAAAATACTATAGCTATGTTATGTGTGTGTGTTTTTTAAAAATTTACATTATGTAACAAAATATAAAAAATTTTATTTGGATTACTGGAGGGAATTTGTTGTTACTTCAGATGTTTAACAATACTTTAACAGATTAAGTTGTATCAATTGAGATAATGCATTTTTTTTTATCCATAAGGCAAAAAAAAAGAGATAAAAGAATGAATATTTTTGCTTTAAAGTAAAATTGTGGTACCTTATGTGGCTATTGATGTATGTAATTATTCTAGTGTTAAAACAAAAGCATAAAGTTTTTGAAAAAACATAACAATTATCTCAATTATGGAGATAAGAAAAATAGTTTTATTAAACAAATGCAAGAGATTATTCTATAAATGAAAAAAACCAAGTATATTAAAAGTGTCTCTTGTCTAGACACAGTTAAGTGGAGCATGTAGAGTTTAGACATTCCATTCTTACGTATTTTAGACAAACATTGTAAATGGATAATTAGTGAGGCCTATGATTAGAAAGGAGTAATATGTTGGATTCCCTTTGACTGAGAGGTGGCCAGATGAGTAGGAGGAGAAAGGAGAGAGTAGGATCTTGATAACCTTAAAGTGTCAAGAAAGGAAGGCAAAGAAAATGATTGACAGGGTCAAAGTCTGCAGAGAGGTGAAGAAGAACAAAGTGAGAAAAAAGACCACCCTCTTGCTCATCCATTCTAGTAGAATCAATTCACTTAGTTTGAGCATTCTAAAGCTTTGGAGTTGAGCTGTATTGAATGGAGAATGAGGTAAAATTCACTCAAACCATTATACCTGGTCAGCCACAAACTAGGCTTCAAGCCTTATCCAGACAGCTCGACAAAACTAAAATCTAACCAATTCAGACATCTTGCCACCTGCCTTGCCAATATTCATCTTCTGGGAACCTTTTGCTCCTATTCTCAAGATAATAATCAAATTTATGCAATCATTACTATGGCAAAGAACAGAATGCCAATATGTCACCCACCATTCCTGTATCTCCTTGAACGCTGCATCCTTTTATTGGAATATAACTTCCATAAGGAAAGATTATATGTGTGTGTATATATATATATATATATATTATATATATATATATATATATATATATGTATGTATATATATATATTTTAATCTTTGCATCTCCAGTGCCTAGCATAGTTCCTGAAAAATAGTAAGCACTTAATAAATACTTTTTTTTTGTTTATTCATTCAGAAAGGAGCAAATTTATAGGTAGAAGAAAGAGAAAATTGAGAATAATTATAAATACAATGAAGTTCCAGTGGAGGAAGGGGCAGGCATGGACAGATTTATGTTGATAAGAAGAAAGAATATGTTTTCCTCTGAAAAAGGAGGAAAAAAAATATAGCTGAAGATAAATATTGAGTTAGAAATGTTAACTCTGAAAAATAAAGTACCAAAGAGTTCACAGAACTCATATGTAAAAAGCTTTCTTCTTTTGAGGGAGGAAAAACTAGATATGTGTGGTGGGGTCTGATCTAGGACTGAGGAGATCCAAGGCAGTTGGCTAAGTCTTGATACATCTAGAATTGGCAGGAGAATGAATGGCAGCAATATGACAAGTTTGCTTAGTGACAAGATGTCTATTCATATCAGCGTTTCATGACCAGAATATGGTTCCTGTAGATGTTTTCCCAAGCTCAGTATCCCCAAAGGCAGTATGAGTCAGTTTTGTGGTCTAATTACAGCAGAGTTCATCCAGAGGGTGAGCAAAAGAAGACTGTTGTACCAACTTTAGGGCTTAGTTTGCTTATGGGCCTTACCCCTGGAAAACAAGGTGTCTCCAAGCAATTTGGAACTAGGCTCAAAAAGTTATCAAACTGTGCATACCCTTTTATCCAGCAGTGTTTCTACTTGGCTTATACCCCAAAGAGATACTAAAGAAAGGAAAGGGACCTCTATGTGCCAAAATGTTTGTGGCAGCCCTGTTTGTAGTGGCTAGAAGCTGGAAAATGAATGGATGCCCATCAATTGGAGAATGGCTGAATAAATTATGGTATATGAACATTATGGAATATTATTGTTCTGTAAGGAATGACCAGGAGGATGAATACAGAGAGGACTGGCGAGACTTACATGAACTGATGTTAAGTGAAATGAGCAGAACCAGGAGATCATTATATACCTCAACAATGATACTGTTTGAGGATGTATTCTGATAGAAGTGCTTCGATAAAGAGAGCTAATTCAGTTTCAATTGATCAAGGATGGACAGAAGCAGCTACACCCAAAGAAAGAACACTGGGAAACTGCTTGCATTTTTGTTTTTCTTCCCAGGTTATTTATACCTTCTGAATCCAATTCTCCCTGTGCAACAAGAAAACTGTTCAGTTCTGCATACATATATTGTATCTAGGATATACTGTAACCTATTCAACATGTAAAGGACTGCTTGACATCTGGGGGAGGGGGTGGAGGGAGGGAGGGGAAAAATCGGAACAGAAGTGAGTGCAAGGGATAATGCTGTAAAAAATTACCCTAGCATGGGTTCTATCAATAAAAAGTTATTTAAAAAAATAAGTAAAGATATCATGATTAAATCTTTAAAAAACAAACAAACAAAAAAAAAAAAAAACAAGGTGTCTCCAAAGAGTAAGAAAAAAGAGGAATGAAAAGAGAAACAGTGTTGGGGTGAGGAATTATATGACAAAAAGAAGGGAAGATGAGGGATATAGTATCTGGTGGCTTGGATCTCAAAAGTAGAAGGCATGGGAAAGGGAAAGGGTGTAGACCTTAATATGTTCTTTCTCTTTCTGGAATTGGTATAATCCTTTGGTATAACAGTAACAGCTAAAATTTATATAGCTCGTCAAGGTTTGCAGAGTGTTTTAAATATATATAGAATGTTGTTGAGCCTCACATTTTCTGTAAATGCTATTATTAGCTCTTAGAGATGATAAAATTGAGATATTGAAAAGTTAAAGCAATTTGCCCATGATCACATAGCTAATATATTTCTGAAGTAGGATTTAAATTAGTTTAAATCTTTTCTGACTCAAACTCTAGTCCTTTATCTACTTGGTAACACTTTCTTAAAATAGAAATATTCTTTTTATATACAATACAGGCTTATAGGGTTTTAGAATGCCTTTCCTCCCACACACACATCTTGAGAGAATGGAGTTACTATGGGTATTAAGAAAATGGCCATGGACTTCCAGGGGTGGAGCCAAGATGGTGGAGACAACACATGTTTCTTTCAGACCTTCTCCTACAACCCTCAGACTAATTAACAAATCCAGCCTCTGAATTAGCTCTGGACTGGAAGAACCCACAAATGTTGGAAGTGCAACAAATTATCAACAGAATATAATTTTGAAGATCACCAGAAAAGAATCAATTGGAAACAGGAAAGAGGAGCCAAGCACAAGCCCTGAGCACAGATGTCAGCAAAGACAGCACAGAGTTCCAGGGCAGTGAGGACTCCGCAGAGTGGTGCAGACTCTATGTGGCAGAGAATCTGAGGGAGGAATCTACAGGAATCTATAGCAGTGTTGGCTACTCTGCCCTGGTTCTAATCCAGTAGATCAGTAGAGAACTTATAAAACATTCAACCAAACACAAAAAGTAAATAGTGAACCCAAAAATGCCAGAATCACAAGGGCCCTGGCTACATCTACCCAGAACCAGGACTGAATTAGCACTGATCCAGCACAGTCATGCCCATTTTTAGAGGAAGTTGCTGCTTGTAGAGGAAGCTTGAAAAATCTTCCCTTTCCCCCCCCAACCCCCCCAAAAAGCAGACTTTAACATTTTAAAAAAATAGTAAATAATACATTGTTGGTAGAATTGTGAATATATCCAAACATTCTGGAGAGCAATTTAGAACTATGTTCTAAAAGTTATCAAACTGTGCATACCCTTTGATTCAGCAATGTTACTACTGGACTTACATCCCAAAGAGATCATAAAGAAGGGAAAGGGACCTGTATGTGCATGAATGTTTGTGGCAGCCCTCTTTGTAGTGGCCAGAAACTGGAAACTAAGTAGACACCCATTAATTGGAGAATGGCTGAATAAATTGTGGTATATGAATATTATGGAATATTATTGTTTGGTAAGAAAGAAATTTTTGGCAAGAAAAAATTCCATAGAACAAAACAACTCATTTAAAAATTCAATTGGACAAATACACAAAGAAGTAAAAAAAGTAAATGAAGAAAATAATTCACTAAAATTCAGAACAGGATGATTTCAGAAAGGCCTGGAGAGACTTACACGAATTGATGCTGAGTGAAACGAGCAGGGCCAGGAGATCATTATATACTTCAACAACAAGACTATATGATGATCAATTCTGATGGACCTGGCCATCTTCAGCAATGGGATGAACCAAATGAGTTCCAATAGAGCAGTAATGAGGTGAACCAGTTACCCCCAGTGAAAGAACTCTGGGAGATGACTAAGAACCATTACATTGAATTCCCAATCCCTATATTTTTGCCTGCCTGTATTTTGGATTTCTTTCACAGAAAGAAAAATTGTACAATTTTTCAGAGTCTGATTCTTTTTTTGTACAGCAAAATAACGGCTTGGTCATGTATACTTATGGTGTATCTAATTTACACTTTAATACATTTAACATTTACTGGTCATCCTGCCATCTAGGGGAGTGGGTGGGGAGAAGGAAGAGAAAAATTGGAACAAAAAATAAAAAGCTATTATTAAACACACACACACACACAGAATTTAGTAAAAAAAAAAAATAAAGAGAACTCTGACAATAGGTAGCTTTTATGATGGAAGAGAATAAATATCAAAGCCTGAGGAGACTAAAGGCAGATTGTCTCCAGATGAAGCCCCAAAAAGTGATATAACTGGTCCCCATCAAACAAGGCTTTCCTAGAAGAAATTAAAAAGAATTTTAAAAGAGAGCTAGAAGAAAAATGGGGAAGGGAAAGAAAACTTTGCAAGAGGGTTTCAAAAAGGCATATAACTCATTAAAAGATAGATTTGATAAAATGGAAAAAGAAAACAACTCCCAGAAAAACAGAATTTGTGAAACAGAAAAAGAAAGTAACTCCTTAAAAAACAGAATTTGTGAAATGGAAAAATAAAATAATTCCTTAAAAAACAGAATTTGTGAAATGGAAAAAAATTCCATAGAACAAAACAACTCATTAAAAATTCAATTGGACAAATACACAAAGAAGTAAAAAAAAAGTAAATGAAGAAAATAATTCACTAAAATTCAGAACTGAACAAATGGAAATGAATGACTCAATGAGACAAAAAGAATCATTCAAGAAAAACCAAAAAAAAACAAAAAACAAAAAACAAAAAACAAAAAACAAAAAAAAAAGAAAAAATGTAAAATACCTAACTAAAAACAACCAACTTAGAAAATAGATCTAGGAGAGAAAATATAAATATTATTGGACTCCCTGAAATCCATGATGAAAAAAGAGCCTAAACATTATTTTTCAGGAAATCATCAAAGAGAACTGCACAGATGTCATAGAATCAGAAGATGAAATGAACACTGAAAGAATTCACTGAACACCTCCTGAAAAAGACGCCAAAATTAAAACCCCAAGGAATATCATGGCTAAATTTCAGAATTCAGACCAAGGAAAAAATATTACAAGCAGCCAGAAAGAAACAATTCAAATATTGAGGAGCCACAATAAGGATCAAAGGGCCTGGAATCTGAGGTTCTGTAAGGTGAAGTAACCTGGAATGCAGTCAAGAATAAATTACCCTGCTAAACTGAGCATTTTCTTTCAGGGAAAAAGATGGACATTCATGAAACTGGTGAATTCCATTTATTTTTTTATGAAAAGACCAGTGCTAAACAAAAAATTTGACCTCCAAACATAGAACTCAAGAGAAGCATAAAAAGATAAAAAGAAAAAAAAAACCTCTTGAGAACTATTTCTGTTATGGATATACATAGAGAATACATGTATAATCTAATTTTTTGTTATATTATAAAAAAGAACCTAGAGGTAGAAAGGCGATTATAATAAAAAGGGGGAGAAAGGGGAAGTAAAATGAGGGAAATTACATCTCAGGAAGAGGCAAAGAAAACATATTATAATTGAGGGAAAAAAGGAAAGGTGATGAATATTGTGTGAATCTTACTTTCATCAGATTTGGCTCAAAGGAAGAATATTAGATATATTTGATTTCACCAAAAAACTTCTCTCACCTCATAGAAAAATGGGAGGGGACAGGGAAAAAGGGAAAGGGTAGATTAAATAGAAAGGGAAAAGAGAAATATTAGGGGAAAGGTATAAGAAAGGGAGAGGGTCTCTAAAGGGGGAGGACTGCTTAAGGCAAGTACTGCTTATAAGTAAAATACTAGGGAGAAAGGAAAGCATAAAAGGAAAGAGAAAAGTATAATTTGGGGTTAATAAGATGGCAGGAAATATAGAATTGGTAGTTTTAACTGTAAATGTGAATGAGGTGAACTCTCCCATAAAACATAAGTGAATAGCAGACTGGATTAAAAGGCAGAATACTACAATATGTTGTTTACAAGAAACACATTTAAAGCAGACTGATACATGCAGAGTAAAGGTAAAAGGCTGGAGCAGAATCTATTATGCTTCAAGTGAAGTAAAAAAAGCAATGGTAGCCATCTTGATCTCAGATCAAGCAAAAGCAAAAATTATTCTAATTAAAAGAGATAAGGAAGGAAACTATATCTTGCTAAAGCGTACCATAGATAATGAATCAATATCAATATTAAACATATATGCACCAAGTGGTGTAGCATCTAAATTCCTAATGGAAAAGTTGAGAGTTGCAAGAAAAAATAATAGTAAAACTATAATAGTGAGAGATCTCAACCTTGCTCTCTCAGAACTAGATAAATCAAACCACAAATAAATAAGAAAGAAATTAAAGAGGTAAACACAATATTAGAAAAGCTAGACATGATTGATTTTTGGAGAAAATTAAATGGAGAGAAAAAGGAGTACACTTTCTTCTCAGAAATTCATGAAACCTATTCAAAAATTGACCATATTATAGGACATAAAGTCCTCAAAATCAAATGCAGAAAGGCAGAAATAGTAAATGAATTTTTTTTCAGATTACAATGCAATAAAAATTACATTCAATAAAAGGCCAGAGGAAAATAGACCAAAAAGTAATTGGAAACTAAATAATCCCATCCTAAAGAATGAATGGATGAAACAGCAAATCATAGACACAATCAATAATTTCATCCAAGAGAGTGACAATAATGAGACAACATACCAAAATTTGTGGGATGCAGCCACAGTGGTAATATAGGAAAATTTTATATCTCTAGATGCTTACTTGCATAAAATAGAGAAAGAGAAGATCAATAAATTGGACTTGCAACTAAAAAAGCTAGAAAAAAGAACAAATTAATAACCTCCAATCAAATACCAAACTTGAAATCCTAAAAATAAAAGAAGAGACCAATAAAATTGAAACTAAAAAAACTATTGAATTAATAAATAAAACTAAGAGTTGGTTTTATGAAAAAACTAACAAAATAGATGAACTTTAGTTAATTTGATTAGAAAAAGAAAAGAGGAAAATCAAATTGTCAGTCTCTAAAATGAAAAGGGAGAACTATCCACCAATGAAGAGTAAATTAGAGCAATTATTAAGAGTTACTTTACCCAACTTTATGCCAATGAATTTGACAACCTAAGTGAAATGGAGGAATACCTACAAAAATATAGATTGCCCAGATTAACAGAAGAGGAAATCAATACTTAAATAGTCCCATTTTAGAAAAAGAAATAGAACAAGCTATTAATCAACTCCCTAACAAAAAAAAAAATCCCTAGGACCAGATGGATTTACATGCGAATTCTACCAAACATTTAAAGAACAATTAACTCCAATATTATATAAACTATTTGAAAAAATAGGGAATGAAGGACTCCTACCAAATTTCTTTTATGACACAGACATGGTACTGATACCTAAACCAGATAGGATGAAAACAGAGAAAGAAAATTATAGGCCAATCTCCCTAATGAATATTGATGCAAAAATCTAAATAAAATATTAGCAAAGAGACTATAGAAAATCATCCTCAGAATAATATACCATGATTTATACCAGGAATGCAGAGCTAGTTCAATATTAGGAAAATTATTTGATAATTGACTATATAAATAACCAAATGAACAAAAACCATATGATTATCTTAATAGAAGCAGAAAAAGCATTTGATAAAATCTAACACCCATTCCTAATAAAAACACTAGAAATGTCCTTTTCCTTAAAAGAGTCAGTAGCATCTATTTAAAACCATCATCCAGGTTCTCTGATTCCAAATCCAGAAATCTGTATCCCACTGGGAAAAAAAAAACCCTCCACTTTGGTGATTAGAATGAAATGATGATGATGATGATTAAGAAATAAAGGGTTGAAGGAAACAGATTGCCTTAATAAAAAGCTACATTATCTATTGTAAGTTTGGCAGGTTGGTGTGCTGTTGAGAATTGTGAGGAGAGAAACAAAGATTTGAAAAAGTGACTGTGATTAATGAGATAGAAAGAAAGTCATCAAAGGTAGAAAAGGATTATCAGGAACTTGATTGGGGCTGTGTAACAATAATCTGAAGAGGGTAAAATAAACTTTGTCACTTTCTCTATGATTCTAACAGCATTGGAGCAGGAATAAAAAAATCAGATCATTAGTTTTACCCAGAAACAAGCGTTAGCACCTTCAGAAGAGCAAAAGTTCAAGGAAGTGAAAGTAGAAAAACATTAGGCTGGCAGATTATGTGACCAAAGCTACATGTGGTGGACCAAGAGTAGAGGAGATATATTAATGAATAGAGATGGAACAAGATCATGATGAGGATGAGTAATAGGTATAATATATTCAGAAGACAGGGAGAGAGAGAGAGAATAGAAGCTTTTGATTGGAGAGTGGAGTTTCCAAATGCAGGATCTTGGAGGTAGTATAATTACAAGAGTGGGGCAGTTAGATGGCACAGTGGACAGAGCTCTGGAGCAGAAGGACCTGAGTTTGAATCTGATCTCAGATACTTAACACTTACTAGCTGTATTATCCTGGGCAAGTCACTTCACCTCAACTGCCTAGTCAAAAAAAAAAAAAAAAGATTCACAAAACTAAAGTTAGGGCAATAAGTAGCTATTATGGTATGTGGCTGAAACAGGATGGAAAGAGTATATTGTAGTTGAGAAAGCTGAGAAGTTATGACTGAGGAAGTGTCAGCAGGAATATTAATGTATCCAAGGATGATGGAAATAAACAAAATGGAGAGGAACCTCATGAACTGAAAATTTTGAGAAAGCTGGGCAAATGACTTGAAGATATATTATAACTATAAAGATGAGGATAGCAAAAATGGAGGGGCAGCTAGGTGGCTAGTGAATCTGTAGTTAGGAAGATTCATCATTCTGATTTCAGATACTTATCAGTTGTGTAACCCTGGGCAAGTCATTTAACCCATTTTGCCTCAGTTTTTGCCTCTATAAAATGAGCTGATTAAGAAAATGGCAAACAACTCCAGTATTTTTGCTAAGAAAATCCCAGATAGGGTCACAAAGAGTCAAACATGATTAACAATGACAGAAAAACAACAACAATAATAGAGCATATGGCTCTCTAAAGAGGAAGGGTTCTTTTATATATATATATATATATATATATATATATATATAACTTTTTATTGACAGAACCCATGCCAGGGTAATTTTTTTTACAACATTATCCCTTGCACTCGTTTCTGTTCCGATTTTTCCCCTCCCTCCGTCCATCCCCTCCCCTAGATGGCAAGCAGTCCTATATATGTTAAATATGTTGCAGTATATGTTGCATACATACAATATATGTTTGCAGAACTGAACAGTTCTCTTGTTGCACAGGGAGAATTGGATTCAGAAGGTAAAAATAACCCGGGAAGAAAAACAAAAAATGCAAATAGTTTACATTCATTTCCCAGTGTTCTTTCTTTGGGTGTAGCTGCTTCTGTCCATCATTTATCAATTGAAATGGAGTTAGGTCTCTTTGTCAAAGGAATCCACTTCCATCAGAATACATCCTCATACAGTATCGTTGTTGAAGTACATAATGATCTCCTGATTCTTCTCATTTCACTTAGCATCAGTTCATGTAAGCCTCTCCAAGCCTCTCTGTATTCATCCTGCTGGTCATTTCTTACAGAACAATAATATTCCATAACATTCATATACCACAATTTACCTAGCCATTCTCCAATTGATGGGCATCCTTCAATTTCCAGTTTCTAGCCACTACAAACAGGGCTGCCACAAACATTTTGGCACATACAGGTCCTTTTCCCTTCTTTAGTATTTCTTTGGGATGTAAGCCCAGAAGTAACTCTGCTGGATTAAAGGGTATGCACAGTTTGATAACTTTTGGGGCATAATTCCAGATTGCTCTCCAGAATGGTTGAATTCGTTCACAACTTCACCAACAATGCAACAGTGTCCCAGTTTTCCCACCTCCCCTCCAACATTCATCATGATTTTTTCCGGTCATCTTAGCCAATCTGACAGGTGTGTAGTGGTATCTCAGAGTTGTCTTAATTTGCATTTCTCTGATCAATAGTGATTTGGAACACTCTTTCATATGAGTGGTAATAGTTTCAATTTCATCATCTGAAAATTGTCTGTTCATATCCTCTGACCATTTATCAATTGGAGAATGGCTTGATTTCTTATAAATTTGAGTCAATTCTCTATATATTTTGGGAATGAGGCTTTTATCAGAACCTTTAACTGTGAAGATGTTTTCCCAGTTTGTTACTTCCCTTCTAATCTTGTTTGCATTAGTTTTGTTTGTACAAAGGCTTTTTAATAATCAAAATTTTCTATTTTGTGATCAATAATGGTCTCTAGTTCATCTTTGGTCACAAATTTCTTTCTCTTCCACAAGTCTGAGAGATAAACTATCCTATATTCCTCTAATTTATTTATAATCTCGTTCTTTATGCCTAGATCATGGACCCATTTTGATCTTATCTTGTTATACGGTGTTAAGTGTGGGTCCATGCCTAATTTCTGCCATACTAATTTCCAGTTATCCCAGCTGTTTTTATCAAGGAGGAAGGGTTTTTAAAAGAAAAGAGTGTAATAATAATTAATTTCTCAGTGTCACTGTGAGGCAAGGGATAGTTTGCAAGAAATGCAATACTTTTGGGTGGGGGACATGCAATGATGAAAAAAAAAACCGTACTTTTACAGTAGCAACAAAAACCCAAAAGACAATGATTACATGACCAAAAACCAATAGATACATGGCTATCTGGTGCATTAAATGTTAGGAATGGGAGATAATGCAGTATGTTGGAGAGGAAATGCAGAGAAAAAATCCAGCAGTTTGAATTCTGGGCACACAACTCCCATGGATTATTTTATGACTTCATGCCAGTGGAAATTTGCCAGAAAGAACTGGAGTTTTTGGTCTGGAGAAGGAAAAAAAACTCAGTGGGAATGAGATGCCTGCTTTAAAGAATTTGATAGACTGTCACATAGAGGAGGGATTTTTCCTTTTGTCCTAAGAGGGCAGAATCAGAATTAGTGTGTGCAAATTGCAAAGGAACAAACTTGTATGAACTGATGCAGAACAAAGGAGAACAGAACAATAGAATGACTAATCTTGATACTGAAGAATAGATAATGATAATTATTGTGAGTATTTATATAGTACTTTAAGGGTCACGAATGATATAAAAATATTATCTCATTTGAGCCACATAATAACCCTGTGAGATAGGTGCTATTATCTACATTTACAGATGAGGAAACTGAGACAAATTATTTGCCCAAGTATATATAACTAATAAGTATCTTAAGCAATATTTGGACTTAGTCTTCCTCACTCCAAGTCTAGTATTCTATCCACTCTTTCACCTAGTCACCTCTCAACTAAATATACATGCTTCTTTCTTTTCAGTGATGAGGCGGTTGATTATGGTTACAGTGTTTAGTTTCATAAATTATTGTTTCGGTTATTTTGATTAATTGTTTTTCCTTGATACAAAGGAGAGTTCCATATTGGGAGAGGATAGAAGGGTATACCCATCAATAACTTGGATGTAAAAACAAGAGACATTAATAAAACATTAAAGAATAATTAATAAAATCATTAATCATTAATAAAAGAAATGATGAGACCAGTCAAAATGGTGGAATAAAAGGAGCAGTAAACCTAGTTTACTCCAACAAAAGAGCACCAGACCAAATATGTGGATCATACTTTTGTCACTTTGAGCTAGAAATTAGAAATTGAGATTCAGAAAGGTTGAACTAATCCAACAGAAAGGATTGGAGACTCAGTTCCTAGCAAAGAACAGGGTTCAGTAGATTGTATTGTCACAATCTGTAGAAACTTTCATTTAGGAGTTCGTTGTTGCTGCTGTTTGTCCTTTGTATTGGAAGAAGACCATGATATCAGGTAGGTAATGCCATGATAAGCAAATGAATTGGATTTAAGTGAGAGAGGGCTGTCCAAGGTTACCTGCCTCATTTTCCCCTCCAGAGTCTTCTGTGTCCAATTGGTAAGATATAGATCAAGACAACTGGAGATAGCCTTGGATGTCCTGGAAACCTATTTTCCTCTTCACCCAGAAGAAAGTCTAGAATTGTGTTGCTTAGATAAAAATCAAGGTTTATAGCTAAAGAAGGCCAGGGATAAGATTACTCTTCATCAAATTCAAAGTGAACCAAGAATACAAAAGATTGGAGGAATATCTTCAAAAATACATTACCCAAAGTAACAGAAGGCCAAGTAAAAGATTTTAAATTTTAAAAAGATTTACCTCAGAAAAAGGAGAACTAAACTATTAAAGAGATCATCAAAGATTTAAACAAACTTTTTATTTCAGGCAGATTTACAGGGAAATTCTTCAAGCCTATAAAAAACAATATCAATGCTATACAAATTATTTTCAAAAAATTAGAAAGCAATTTATCAATTTATCAATTTCAAAAAACAAATATTGTTCTAATACCAAAACCAGGGAATTATAAAGCAAAGAAAGAGAAATATAGGCCAATGTAATTAGTGGATATAAATGCAAAAGTTTTAAATACAATTCTGTCAAACTATACCATTTCATATTAGAAATCATTTTAATCAAAATTTTTGCCTTGGATTTAAACCAGGGATATAAGGATAGTCCAGCATTAGGGAAATAATCAATATAATGAATCATATTAAAAATAAAAACATCCCAAATCACATGATTATCTCAATAAAGGTAGAAAAATGCCTCTGAAAAGGTACAACACTCATTTATGTAAAAAACTCTATAAAGTAAAAGTACAAAGGATTTTTAATATGATTTTAAAAATACCCTATCTTATCTATATTGAGATTGGGTCCTGTGCTTAGGGAAGAAAAACCTTTTGACCTCTAAGTAGTGACAGAAAGGAGCTAAGAACTGATAAACTGGAAATCTACTGAGCAACAAAAATACAATGGGCTTTATGGGAAATTGGCATCTATTCTTTAAACTGAGGTTGTGCTAAAGCCAGCTCAGACTAGTTCGTAAGACCTAATAATTAAAGTTTTTTCTTTTCCTTTATTAAAGCTGTTTATTTTTCAAAACATATGTGTGGACAATTACTCAATATTAGCCCTTGCAAATAAAGTTTTTAATATGAACATTTAAACATCATAAGTTGTCAAATACTATAATCAGGGCTTGATTTTATTTTTAATAGTCCAGAGTTAGGAAGTGATGCAGAAAATGTTAGTAATGAAGATTCAGTTTAAAAGCTTATCATTTTGGAGGGGTTGTTGTTGGGGAGAGTTGGTTATTAAACATTTATTAACACAACCTTGGCATCATTGACAAAATTTACCTGGCTGTTGATTTGTAAATAAGACTAACAATTGACAAAATTATATTCTATGCTTCCCAGCTGGTTAATTAGTCAACTAATTAATTAGGAATCTACTTTTCTGTAGGTTGAAGAAAACAGGAGAATGAACTAGCAATACAGCAGCACTATTATATATATATATATATATATATATATATATATATATATATATATATATATATATAAACCTACAATACCTTTCTTACAGATTTCTGAACAATCTTGCATAATTTGAATGACCTCACCCAGCTGCTTAAGGAGAAAGAATTAAAATGTAGTTATGATGCCTTTTTAGGCTTTATATCAGTAGAGAATAGTCTTTTGGGGGAAATATGCTCATACCTAATATATGCAAAGTAGGAAGAATATAGAAGTTGGAGTGAAACTTATCATTCTCTCTGAATATTTGGTTAATATTACCAAACCCCATTTAGCTAAGTATCAAATCTGGTTCCTGAAGTAGAATTTCCTTAAGTATAATTAATAATAAGAATATTAAAATAACACTTTCAAGTAGCCCTTTAAGGTTTTCAGAATAATTTACTTGTATTATTAATTTTATCCTTACCAGGAGCTCCAGCTGATGAATCTCAATGTATATGGAGTGTGGGGTATTCAAAGAAGATTAGCCTGATGTGAGGGCTTGCTGAGTGAGTCTTTTCAGGGCTGCTTATTCACCTTCAAATGTCTACCTAATACTCAACTCTCATTCATGGCTCCAAAAAGTTGTAACATGCACAGTGGCAGACCATTGTTGAGAGTAACTGAAAAGCCTCAAACAAACCTTTGGTGAAGTAGGAGGTTGTCTATCCTAAGGGATAAGATTTCCTCTGGTAAAATTAGTGGATGAGAAAAATTTGTTCTAACTACCATGAAAGTGGTTGAAGCAAGTGCTATGAATTGCTTAAAGCTTGGTCAAACATCAAAGATGCCAAGGTCATCCCCTGCATCCTGGGCCATTGCCAGTCATCTTGACTTTGGTTTGCTATTAGATTTCAGTGACTGTGGAAAAGAAGCTGAGGCTGACAATTTCATATAACTCTGTCTCCCTTAAATCCAATTCATGCAGAATTAAGACATTACCCCATGATATCCTTGATTCTCTTTGAAAATGAAGGACAAACAGTATTGGTAAGAGTAAGCCTCAACAAAATAAAATCTTTGTTTTAGCAGCACTTTGCTAGGTAATAAGTTCTGTGGGAATGGATTGTAATATGAAGTCAGATTGAACTGAAGAGAACTGTTAACCTTTCTCTTTGAGCACCAAGGTTACTTAACATAATCAGTGTGGAAAGAGGACACACCTCTTGGGGACATAGAAGAGAGGAGAAAGTCAAAACTGAGAGCATTGAAAAGGGCAACAATAGAAGAGTTGCCGACTTAGAGATATTTAGAAGACAACAAAGCAATATAACTGAACATCGAGGTTTAGTGACTTTCCACAGCAAGAATCTAGAGTTTACATTGATACTGCACTGATAATTTTCAGTGTGGTACTTTATGGGATGTGAAGGTATTAGAATTTATTTGCTAGATATTATATATAGTGTTATTTTTTTCTTTTTAGTTTGATATAATGATAATCCACATGATAGAAAGTAGGAAGTTATTAGCAGAATTGAAATTTTCATAGATTTCTTGATGGATGGTCAAGACAAGACAAGCACGAAACCCTTTAAAATATAAATTGGACCCTTCATGCATATTTAATTAAGCTACTTTTAAAAAATCTGAGAATATCATGGCACTTTAAAATATCAGGAGAGCTGAGCTAAGAATCACATGTTTTAGATATCCCCTTTTCTCAAAGTATTGACTTGGAAGGTGGCATCTCAATCAGTAAGTCAATGAATAAGCATTTTATCAAATGTTTCTTATGTATCAAGCACTGTGCTCAGTGCTGGATTCAGAGAGGAGGGCTTTGAGAGAGCAACTCCATTTAAAAAATAGAGTGTAGCTCAAGAAAAATTAGATAGGTGATGCAGTAGATAGAATTGCAGTCCCAAAGTCAGGAAGATTTATCTTTCTTAGATCACATCTGGCCTTAGACACTTACTAGCTGTGTGATCCTGGGCAAGTCACTTCATCCCGTTGTCTCAGTTTTCTCTTCTGTAAAATGAGTTGGAGTAGGAAAGGCAAAACTTCCCAGTATCTTTGTCAAGAAAACCCCAGATGAGTTCAGACATGACTGAAAACAATTTAACAGCCAACTATAATAAGTACTGTTCTTTCAATGCCATTGTTCCACATACTCCCAAGGTCACAGATTTTAAAAAGTTTCTATTCCTGCTATATTTTCTTCTGTATAAAAACATTATTAATACTTAGTCGAGAAGAATTTCTTCATCTGATTCTTCTTAAGTTATATGTTTTTCTACTTTGTTGCCATGATCAAAGGGAGCAAGTGTGTAGCCTCAGTTATTCTCTTTTCCTCAGTATTTCTTTCTGCTTCTAAACATAATTGGTACCACAGAACATATCTTTAGCCACAAGTCTGTTGACAAAATTGTCATTAGCTCTTTTCAGCAGTTACCAGCATCTGTTAGCCTGAAAAAAATCACCCCTTTTCTTTGAATTCTTATTCTACACTAACACCCAATTCACCAGGAATTCTATTTCCTACTTCTAAAAACCAGCATTTCCTTAAATTGATGGAGTAAATGATTAATTTGATGGGCTTTTGGCAATGTTACTGGTTGATGGCTTGATGGCTTGTTGGAACCAGGAAATTGATGTAGTCAGTGTTGTGCTAATGTCAGATTGTATTGGCTTATGAGATTTGATTGTTAAATTTTTGGTGTGAGCCTTTACAGCATTGAAAATGACAGATTCTTCAAAGCAGTTAGCTGTGTTATTTTGTTGATTGTCAAGACTTAATAAAGTATTGGAGTACATGTCAAATAATGCTTAAAATTAAAAGTATGTCATGTGTACATTTCTCATCAGAGAACTAGTTGTTAAATATTCACTAACACATGATTGAGTAGAATTTTCATTTAGAAAAGTCATCATTCCTTGGTCCAGCAAGTCTTGAAATACCAGATTTATGGATTTCTGTAGATGTATACAATCTAAACAGCAATTTATACAGCCCCCCTTGAATTTGGACCCTAAAAGTTCAACATGATGAATATCACTGTCTTAGGCAATTGATTCATCTATTGGGAAATAGAAGAGGCAGAATGAAATAGATGTTTTCAGATATGGCCAACATGTTGATTTATTTTAATGGTTCAAATGTATTTGTAACAATGGAGTAACTTCTCTTGGGTAAGAGAGGGTGGAGAATAGGTTAGTCATTAATGATAGATATGTAAACAAAAGAAGATTACTGTGTTAAATAGATTCTACATAATCATTGCATTAGGGAGAGGGTTCTGACGTCATGTAGGCCAGTAATATCATATAGCTGTGTGAAGCAATGTCCTCAGCTGTACTGAAAGAGGGTGACTAGGATTCCTGCAGGATGTCTGGATTAAGTTCTGTAATTATATTATAGTACAGCATGTACTATAGTACATGAATATAGTACAGGAATAGTAGTTAAAGATTATTATTCAGGCTTAAATATCTTTTTTTAAAATAACTTTTTATTGATAGAACCCATGCCAGGGTAATTTTTTACAGCATTATCCCTTGCATTCACTTCTGTTCCGATTTTTCCCCTCCCTCCCTCCATCCCTTCCCCCAGATGGCAAGCAGTCCTTTACATGTTGAATGGGTTACAGTATATCCTGGATACAATATATGTGTGCAGAACCGAACAGTTTTCTTGTTGCACAGGGAGAATTGAATTCAGAAGGTATAAATAACCCGGGAAGAAAAACAAAAATGCAAGCAGTTTATAGTCATTTCCCAGTGTTCTTTCTCTGGGTGTAGCTGCTTCTGTCCATCTTTGATCAATTAAAGCTCTCTTTATCGAAGAGATCCACTTCCATCAGAATATGTCCTCAAACAGTATCATTGTTGAAGTATATAATGATCTCCTGGTTCTGCTCATTTCACTGAGCATCAGTTCATGTAAGTCTCGCCAGTCCTCTCTGTATTCATCCTGCTGGTCATTCCTTACAGAACAATAATATTCCATAACATTCATATACCACAATTTACTCAACCATTCTCCAACTGATGGGCATCCTTTCATTTTCCAGCTTCTAGCCACTACAAACAGGGCTGCCACAAACATTTTGGCACATACAGGTCCCTTTCCTTTCTTTAGTATCTCTTTGAGGTATAAGCCCAGTAGAAACACTGCTGAATCAAAGGGTATGCACAGTTTGATAACTTTTTGAGCATAGTTCCAAATTGCTCTCCAGAATGGCTGGATGTGTTCACAATTCCACCAACAATGTATCAGTGTCCCTGTTTTCCCACATCCCCTCCAACATTCCCCATTATCTTTCCCTGTCACTCTACAGGCTTAAATATCTTGCACCCACTTGGACAAACTTTGCTGAATCAGTGTGGAAAGGTTGGCACTCACATTCACCTATCCTAATGAAATCATTGGTTGAATTAAGTCTAGATCAGGAGTTTCTTGAGAGCAAAAACTGTCTTGCCTTTCTTTGAGTCCCTAGAGCTTAGCACCAAATGCCTTAAATGCAGTTTAAAAATGCTTATTGACTGACTTTTAGATGGAGCACTAGAAAGGACCTCAGTAATCATTTATTCTAATCCCTCATTTGACATTTGAGGAAACAGGAGCTCAGGGAGCTTACCTAAGATCCTAAAAAATCAGTAGTAGTATTTGGATCTAGGTTCAATAACTCTTTACACTGTACCATGTTATTTTCCTGCTTATCTCTCTCAAACTTTTTCCATAATAATTTTATATTTCTTTGTAATTATCTTTTCTTTCTCTTCTTTCTCAGAGAGATGAGTTTTTTCTCCTTTCCAAAGTTCATATCTCCATCCAGTTCCATCCTTTCCCTCTTCCTCTAGGACCTCATTCTAATAATTACCTATCTCAACATAATAGTGTATACCCACCCCTGCTCCAGTTAAGCACAGAATGCCTAAACATCACTATTCAGTCAATCAATTAAAAGTAAACCAAGTGTGAATAAGTTCTTAATCAATTTGAAATATTCTAAGGGGTTTTGAGTCATTGGATAAAAGTAAGGTCACACAAGAAATACCATTTGAAGAGAATAAATCAGACATCGTGAATCTATGTATAAAAACCATAAGCTAGTTCAGAGAGGCCAGTTGAAGTGGGAGCAGACTCCAAATTCTAGAGCTGAAGACTTCCAGGCTCCCAAGAAGGAATCTCTCTTTAGGAAAAGTCACAGTGCTTCCTTTTCTTTCTCCTTCTTCCTTCTCCAATCCCCAGTGCTCATGTTAATACAAAGACTAGACTAGAGGGAAATGAAAATTCTGATTAGGATTAGAGAGAGACCTAGGGAAAACAAAAAGTTTCCTAATAGAAGGTAACTAAGTATGCAGGGATAAATTAACCAAGTTTTGATCCTTTGAATTATGAATTATGAATGGTTGGAAGATTTGAAGATCTATTGGCATCTGGAGTGATGTCTACCAGAGCCAATAGTAGTAGCTCCAGAAGAGTGACTGATGATAGCAGCTTTCATTGAAAGCTAAAAAGATAAACAAGATAGGTTGAGGAAAATCAACTTTAGGATTCTATATAAGTTCTCAAAATCCAGAAGAAACTTGTACTTTATCAAGGGGAACTTCTCATGAGAACTTTACCTAAGAAGAACGTACTTTGAGGAGACTGTGGGTTTAATCTTTTTCCACACTTGTATTTTTAATGTGTATATTTGTAGTTTAAATTTGAAGTCAGTATTCCCAAGGACCATATATGTGCAAAGGGAAGGCGTATCTTCCAATTTTTTTGGGGGGGGAGGGGACATTGCTTTTATAAGAATTGCTCTTATTATACCCATTTTGTAAATACCCTTTCTAAAAGTTAATCAAGGCCACTATTTCCCATTATCAATGGAAAACACATTGGTAGGGTCTTTTGAGAGGCACCAATATCTCTTGGAGTTATATTAATCAGCTTCTTAGGATCCGTTCTGATGAAGAAAATAGCTCTGGAGAGGTTGCATATCTCCCTCTTTGCTAACTCCTTTTTCTCAGTATAAGAAAATTCTCAGGACTTTCCTATACTAAAAACAAAATCCCCAAACCCTTCCCTTGATGGCAGTAGTTTTTAGACCATAGCAAAAATTATAACTCAGATATCTTGATTCCTATATCCACGACTCTAACACCCAATAATCTAGGAAAGGAGGCAGGATAATACCATAATTAGTGCTAAATTCAAAGACATAGGATTTGTATTTAAATCCTGTCTCTACTACTTGTTATTTATGTGACCTTGGAAAGTCACTTTATTACCTGAGGCCTTAATTTCCTAAATTGTAAAAAGAGGGTGTTAGACAAAGATGATGTTGAATGTCCCTTAAAGCATTAAGTTTATTAGTCTAAGAACCTCAACAGGGTAGTGGTCTTGGTGAGGTAAAGGTCCTCACACAGGAACAAGTCTTTTTATCTTATTCTCTATGATACTAATTGCTTGGTCCTAGGGTAGTTCTACCTCCCTAGGAGAACAGTTAAGCACCATTTGAGTCCCCTTTTAATGCTTTTCTGTCATTACTGATTGGAACTGGTGATTGTAATTCTCAGTTTTTATACCTGATTCCTCTCTCATCCTTCTGGCTTCACTATGCCTACTAGACAGACAATCAAGTGACATAACATGGATAAAATAAACAAAAAAAATTTTGTAAGCTTAAAATGCTATATACATGTGAACTATTCTTATCCCTTCAGACTTATATATCCTCTCAATCAGAAATCTGCAAGTATTTCCTTCCCCCCCCAATTATACCCCATCAAAAATATTCAAAATATATATAAATCTTTTAATGATATGAAATAATGTCCTTAATGTGTTCTCATATTATTCTTCTTTAAAATTATAGAAGTGCTAAGAATTTGCCTTGCTTATTATTAGAAAAAAAATGAATGTAAATCTTGAAATCTAATTTATACTGTGTTATCTAATAGATATTTTCTATGACCCCAAAACTAGCAAAGGCAGGATTGGTGATGTTGAAATGAATATTCCCTCCCATGATGGAATTAAAGACCCATCCATGTCTTCCTATCTTTTGTATTTGTTGTACATGAATTTATTTTACATGATATCTACCGTGTTTCCCCGATAATAAGACCTATCCCGAAAATAAGCCCTCCCCTTACTGTGTAAGCTTCCTCTAAAATAAGCCCTCCCCCGAAAATAAGCCCCATTGAGATTGCTACTGTAATGAAGGTGATCCCCTGCGCTACACGCTACATTACGGTACCCTTTGTATGCACCCTGCTGGGTGAAACGCATGCCGCGCTCCGAGCTGCATCCAATCAGAGCTGCAGCAGTGAGCGCATCATCCTGTTCTTCCCCAGTGATTTGCTTGCTGGCACCATTGAGAGCAGTGCCGCAGAGGAGAGCTGAGGCAGGACAACATAAAAACTTGGTATGTAAGTGGGAGTGAGGGGGCATGATGGAGGATAAAAGGGGCATGATGGAGGATAAAAGAACTCAGGGGGCATGATGGAGGATAAAAGAAGAACTCAGCCAGCACTCATCGCACTAAAGAAATGAAGAACTTCCTTGCGGAGAGAAGAATAGATCAAGTAATGATTCCTGCAGGAATGACTGCCTATCTCCAGACCCTTGATATTGCAATAAACAAGCTATTCAAGGACCATTTGAGCATGGAAGTCAATGACTACATTGAAAATAGAATGGAAAGAAATCAGGGTGGAAACTTTGTGAAGCCCTGTCTGCAAGAAATCTGATTTGGGTGAAGAAGTCATGGGATAAAATTACTGACAGCTGTGTCGCCAAGGCACTACAAGCAAGTTACCTGGACAAGACATGTTCATTTAAAGAGAGCTATATTGCTGGACATGACAGATTGGGTCCACTTCTTCTGAAGGAAATAGAGGCACAAAACATCCAGGACAGAATTCAGGGTATGGACACTTATGACGATGTTGTTGAAGAAGATGACATGACCATTATTGAATAAAGGTCCTTTTTTTGGTTCACATTTACCTGTTTATTAAAATTGCTGTCAATGTTCATTAAAATAAGCCCTCCCCTGAAAATAAGCCCTCTGGGGGTTTTTCTGTCCAAAAAAATAATAAGACAGTGTCTTATTATCGGGGAAACACGGTATGCTTCAGATCCCTTGATATTACATGGACACCATTAAAGCATGAATGTTTTACATTGCTTTTTGTTCGTTCTTATTACATGAAATGTTTACCTTCTGTTCTAGTCATATATTTTTTCTGACAGCATCCTTTATAATGCTTCTTCTGTGTCTCTTCACTACCTTTTGGATGGCCCTCAACTTTAATTCTGCAGTTACTGTTGTGTTATACAATAAATCTTGTTGACTTGACTTTTGAGCCATATAGCATCACTGGAAAAATTAAAAAATATTCAAATGGATATATAAAATTAGTAATATGGATGTTTCCGCTAAATGATGTCCTATGTGACTCTTGTCTATATTCTTCACTATGTTCCTTGTACAGATCCAACCCAAATCCTGGGTGCCCGTCTTGCTATTTCTTCATGTTGCAAGGACTCTTGTCACATGACCAGCCATTTTCTTTTTCATCTTATGCTTTTCTCATAACATCCTTTAATCCTTTGAACTTCTCCTTTTTACTTTCTCATTTTTAATGTATGGCAGCTTATATCATTTCCATTATGTACGTCTCCATTATTAGATGCCAGTTTTAATCATTTCCCTTTCCTTCCCCTTTTCTTGTCTTTTAACCAATCCTCATGTGGCATGATCTTTAGCTCCATCACCATCTTGAAGAAATTTTTCTGGACAAATGATTGACCTTAAAAACAAAACAAAACATGATTCTCAGAACTGAGAATCATATCATAAATGTGATTTGGTTAAGGTACATCAGAACTATAATCTCACTTGAATTTGACACTATGCTTTTCTTAATGCAACAGAGGAAAGTATTCATGTTTTTATCCATTATTTCACATTGTTGGCACACATCATACTTGTCATCCACTAGAAGCTTTTCAGAAAAACTACTGTGAGCTATATCTTTTCCATTTTATATTGGTAAAATTGACTTTTTGAATCATAATGCAGGATTTTATACTTAATTTCAATTATGTTAAATGAATTAATTTGGTTAGTGCTAATGAATAACATTTAATTAATTTATTAATTTTCATTCCAATTGAGCCACATTTATAATAATGCTGTTGTGATCATTTTCAATCTGTACTCTATTACACTGTACATTAGCTGTCCTTCCATGTTGTGTCATCTTATTTTTAAACTTAACAAGCCATCAATGCTTTTTTATATGGGAAAAGGGGGGATGAAAATCAATAACCTAAAGTAGGTGAAAAAATTGCAGAATTTAATTCAATTTTTTCCCTGAGATAAATGGGGTTAAGTGACTCATGCAGGTCACATAGTAAGAATCAAGTAACTAAAATCTAATTTGAACTCAGTTCCTTCTGACTTCTGACTAATGCTCTATCCACTGGGCCACCTAGATGCCCCTCAATTCAATTTTACCAGTATTTGTAAAGCACCTAGCATGTAACAGGCAGTCACTTGACTCAGTGACAGAGTGCTATACCTAGAGTCAAGAAAATCTGGGTTCAAATCCAGAATCATTCTTTCTCTAGTGGAGTAAGGCAAACAGATTAAATGATTTGTTGAGGATCACATAACTAGTAAATGCCAAGGCCAGATTGGAACTCGGGTCTTCCTGACTTGAGGATAAGTGCGCTATCCACTGAGCCACCTATCTATCCTATTAATTGTATATAAGAAACATCAAATAGGACAGTTTTATTGAAGCACACATGAGAGGGCATGATATATAATTACCATGGAGAAAAAAAATGCAGAAAGTTTCCTGCCTGCAATGAGCCTTAAATACAAAATTTATCCTAGAGGCAATATAGAGCCAGGCTATATGTGACATATCTATGATGACTATCATTCTTGCCTAATTTTAGCTCTGATACTTTAGTTGAGAACACATTTCAATCAGTTAAAGGATGATACTTTAATCTTTGAAAACCATTGAATGGAATTCCAAATTCAGTTAGAAAGTTTGTTCCAATAGATTGGGAAAGTTGGTCAAATTTCCAGATGCAAAAATTCTGGGAAATATTTAATAACTGGCTCTTGGGGGAAAAAAAAGATACACAACACACTTTTCCTCATCACTTTCTTAAGACTAGATAATGAACAAAACAATAAATTAAGCCATGATATGTAGTGTTTCTTGATTTCTGAGGTATAAATACTCACATTGAAATTTTAACAAATGGCTCTTGAGAATGTGTATGAACTGATTCTAGGGCATCTCCTTCTCTAGGGATTATTTACAAAATATTAAGTCAATTGAAAAGGGCTAGAAATTTTAACACAGTTCTAGCAAAGGAAGAAAAAACTGTGGCTAAGAAGGAAAATATCAAGGAAAGTCATTGGCTCTATAAGTATGCCAGAATAGAAGATGCAGGTTCTTCTCCCAAATTGCCCTTAATATGCTTTTCTTTCCACTGATATAATCTGCTACTTCATTATCCTAAAGTTTCTAATAATGTAAAATGAATCTTGTTTCCACTACAAAAAGTCCATGAATTTAAGGTGGAAGAGAGCACAATCTTTGTTTAAATGTCAGAAGTTTTCTAAGTGGAAGGGTTGGAGCTGTTGCAATGGATCTCATAATTTTTCATAAAAAACACACTCTGTAAATCTGAAAAAGAAGAAACCATGTGGACTTTAGTGTCATTATATTGATTCATAATCTTTAAATAGACACTTGTTTTAACAGAGTATTACATTATTTTTCAGCTCTATGTAATATAAATTAGAGAGAAGATAATGAAACCAGCTAAAAGGCTTTTGTAATAATGTAGATAAAAGATGAAGATCAGAACAATGGTGATGGCTGTTGAGCAACATTTTGTATAATTGATATATTCTTATGTTATGTTTCCTTTATTTCTTTTTCTTTTAAAAATTATCCAATATCTTTTTTAACATTATAAACATTTCCAGATTATATTCATACCATGAGAGCTCTTCTGTAACAAAGTAAAAAAATTAAGCAAAACAGCAAAAGTGATGTCCTAAAAAATTCCATATCTGTCCTTTCAATCCCTTTCTTAAAAAAAAAATTCAATTAATGGAAATATGTTATTCTCCCTCTCAAATCCAACCCAAGTTGAAGAAAGGAAAAAGAAAATCAAATTTGGTATACCAACTATGTATAGTCAGCAAAACAAATTCCTTTATTGGTTTTGTGCAAAAATAAATATTTCATCCTTTATTTTGGATCTAACACCTCTTTGACAAAAGATAGATGGCATATTTTTTCATTGGTCCTCTGGAATAATGAATGTTTATGGTGTTGATTGTAATTATTCCAGTGTTCAGTTGTTTGTCTTTATATTATTGTTATATAAATTATTCTTACTTCACTCTACATTGGCTCAAATAATGTCAAATGATGTCTCTCTAACATAATCTATCTCCTCATTTCTTATACTACAATAGTATCCCATCACATCTCTATACTTCAATTTATTCAATCTTTCCTCAGTTGATGTTCATCCTTTTAATTTCCAGGGGCTTTTTACCACCACAAAAAAACAAAAACAAAACAAAACAAAAAAAAAAAACCTGCTATAAATATTTTTGTATACACAGGACCTTTTCTCTTCCTTTGATCTTGATTTAGGTATAGGCTTAACAATGTAATAGCTATGTATAAGGCCCGCAATGTTGAGTAATGTTTGTGTATAATTAATTCCAAATTACTTTCCACAATGCTTGTAGTTGCTCACAGATTTACTAGCAATACATTGGTATACTGGTTATGCAAAATTCTTCCAGTACATTATCATGTTCTTGTTTTGAAACCTTTGATACTGATAAGTGTGAGATAGAATCTCAGAATTGCCTTAATTTGCATTTTTCTAATTGGGAGTGATTTGAAGCACTTTTTAACTATGACATAGGTAATCTGGGTTTCTTCCCTTGAGAACAAACACTTCACATTTTTATATCATTCATCAACTAGAAAATGTATCTTATTCTTATAAATTTGAATCAATTTCTTATATATTTCAGAAATTAGATCTTGATCAAAAAATTCTTTTTGCAAGTATTTTACTTTCAGCAATGATTTTTCATACTTGTTTCCTTTTAATCTCAGCTTTATTAGATTTATTTTCACAAAATTTTTACATTATGAAGATAAGTTCATGCAAAGAAATCCACTATGGTAGAGAAAAATGTTTACATCATTTGCATGAAAATCAAAGGCAATAATAACATGACAATATACTGCTGAAACCCAATCAGCAATGGAGAAGATAAGGACATAGATAGTGAGTTCATACAATAATTATAAATTTGGTATAGAAATATGATCATTATAATGAGGTGATTCAAGGCAATTCCAATAGACTTGTGATGGAAAGTGCCCTCTTCAGAGAGAGAACTATGAAGACTGAATGTGGATCAGAGCTTAGTATTTCCCCCCTTTTGTTGTTGTTTGTTTGCTTGTTTTTCCCCTTTCTTCTGTTTTTGTTCCTTTTGATCTGATATTTTTGTGCAGCAAGATGAATATGGAAATATGTTTAGAAGAATTGCACATGTTTAATCTATATTGCATTGCTTACTATTTTAAGGAAGGAGGAAAGGGGAAGGAGAAGAGAAGAATTTACAACATAAGCTTTTGCAAAGGTGAATCTTGAAAATTATTTTTGCATCTATTTGGAAAAATAAAATACTATTTTAAAAAGAAATTTAATAGTTATAATAGGCTATTTCCATTCTGCAGATGTAATGAGCTCTTTCATACAAAACCTAAATAGGAAACCAATTCTTTACTTACTTTAATTAAAATTTCATTCTTCAAAAATTGCAGAAGCAAAGAGGGAAATTTCTATTTTAGACCTGATTTTGACTAATAAGGAGGAAACCAAAGCATAAATAATGGAAACCTTGGGAAGAAATATACCTCAGGTTTAATGATACAAAAATACATTCTATCAAACGGAGCCTGAAATTTACCTTACATTTGGAGAAAGCAGATTTTAAGAAGCTGGAAGAAAGGAGAGTTAAAATTCTATAAATTAAAAGTTTATAACAGAAGTGGATCCAGGGGATGCTCCCCAAAATGAAATACTGAAATAACAAACACAAACAATTCTAATCAAGATAAAAAGAGAGGCAGGGGACTTAATCTTAAGAGATCAGTGTCTTATTGGCTAATCTTAGATGTCTAAAAGTCTTTTAAGAATAGTGTTGGTGGGCAGCTAAATGGTGCAGTGAAGAGAACATCAACCCTGAAGTCAGGAGGACCTGAGTTCAAATGTGATCTCAGACACAGAACACTATCTAGATGTGTGACCCTGGGCAAGTCACTTAATCCCAATTGCCTCAGCAAAAAGAAAAAAAAAATGGTGTCAGAACCAATAAAGCTCAGGAAAAGCCAAGACAAGTGTATACTAGGGAGGACAAGAGGGTTGTTTTTCTTGATATTTTAGCTACTTTAGAGGTTATTTTATTGCTCAGAGGTAAAAAAATTTTTAAAGTTGATTTGAAAATACACAGTAGGGGGCGGAACCAAGATGATGGAGAGGACACTTTCTTTTCTCTAAGCTCCTCTTCTACTCTCACTACTAATTACCAAATTCAGCCTCTCAAATAGTGCTTGATTGGTAAAATTCATGAGCACAACAAATAACCAGCTGAAAATAATCTGGAAGATCGTCAGAAAAGGTTTGTCCTGATTGGGAGGAAGCTAGCCCAGGAAGGGAGGCAGAACATGGAGCTAGCTAGCACACTGAGTAGACTGGGGGCAGGTGTGGTCTCCGTGGATGGAGAATTTGCAGAGAAAAACAGGTTGGCTGCTCTGCTTTAATTGCAAAGCAGTAGATCAGCAGAGAAGTTACACAAACGGCAAAGATAGATTGCACTCCAAAAAACGCCAGAATTTAACAAGACCTAGCCACACTAACCTAGCACTGGAAGTGACTCAGCACTGACCACAGCACAGCTGGGCAGCCACATTCTACAGGGCGGGGCTTTTGCTTGGGGCAGTCACACTTCTGCACAACAGGGAGGCTCTACCCAGAGCAGCCACACTTTTGCACAGGGAGTGGGGGGCTCTGCTTGGGGCAGTGGAACTTCCACAGCGCTCTTCCCATGGCAGTTGCGCTTCTGCTACAGGGCTCTTCACAGTGCATTTCCACAACTTGGCCGCTCTTTGCAGCCCATTTGCAGGACAACTACTATTAATCTATCTATCTCTATTCTGTAGAAGAAGCTGGTAATCCCCTTGGCCTGAAGGCAGATCCCTAAGGGCTTTAAAAAAAAATGAATACAAAAGTCAAGCAAACTCTATTGATAGCTTATATACAGAGAGGGCAAGTTTTCAAAGAAACTAGTAGCAGACAGTCTCCAGACAAAACCCCAAAGGGGGATGTAACCTGGTCACCATCACACAAAACTATTCTAGAAGAAATTATAAATGATCTTAAAAGAGAGCTAGAAGAAAAATGGGTAAAGAAAAGAGAAGCTCTACAAGAAAGTACAGAAAAGGCATATAACTCATTAAAAGAAAATTTTGATAAAGTGGAAAAAGAAAACAACTTCCTGAAATGTGAATTGGAAAAGGTAAAAAACCTCCCTGGGAAACAGAATTTGTGAATTGGAAAAGATAAAGAACTCCCAGGAAAGTAGGATTTGTGAATTAGAAAAAGAAAATAATTCAGTAAAAAATAAATAAATAAACAATGAAATGGAAAAAATTTCCACTGAGAAAAACAACTCATTTGAAAACTCAATTGGGCATATACAAAAAGAAGTAAAAAAAAAAAAAAAAAAAAAGATAATGAATAAAATAACTCATTAAAAATCAGAACTGAAAAATAGAAATGAATGATTTGTTGAGACATCAACAATCAGTCAAGCAAGACCAAAAAAAAAATGAAAAAATAGAAAAAAATGTTAAATATCTACTTGGAAAAACAACAGACCTGGAAAATAGATCTAAAAGAGATATTCTGAGGATGATTGTATTTCCTGAAAATTATGATGAAAAAAAAAAGAGCCTAGACACTATTTTATAGGAAATCATCAAAGAGAACTGAACAGATGTTATTGAATCAGAAAGTAAAATAGCCATTGAATTCATTGAACACCTGAAAGAGACCCCAAAATAAAAACTCCAAGGAATATTGTGGCTAAATTTCAGAACTATCAGACTAAGGAAAAAATATTACAAGCAGCCAGAAAAAAACAATTCAAATACAGAGGAGCCACAATAAATATCACTCAGGATCTAGCTGCTTCCACATTAAAGGATCAAAGGACCTGGAATCTGATATTCTGAAAAGCAAAAGAACTTGGAATGCAGCCAAAAATAAACTACCCAGCTAACCTGAGCATTTCTTCCAGGAAAGAAAATGGACATTCAATGAAAGAGATAAATTCCATTTATTTCTAATGACAAAACCAGAGCTAAACAAAAAAATTTGACCTTTAAATATAAGACTAAAGAGAAGCATAAAAAGGTAAAAAGAACTCTTGAGAACTGTACTGCTGTTGCGGGCATACATAAAGAGTGCATGTATAATTTGATTATAATAAAAAAAGGGAAATAGAAGTGCAAAGGAGATAGCAAAAAAAAAGGGAAAAGGGGAAATAAAAAGGGGGAAATTACATCCCATGAAAAGACATATTTCTCTCTATCTAAGAGAGTTTAGGGAGGAGTAGGAACATTGTGTGAATCTTACTATCATAAGATTTGGCTCAAAGAGAAAATATTAGACATATTTGGTTTACAGAGAAACTTCTTTCACTTCATTAAAAAGTGGGAGAGGAAAAGGGAAAAGGAAAAGAGTAATAAGGGAAGGTATTCAAAGAGGGTAGGAGGGATTTTAAAGAGGGAGAGCTATGTGAGGCAAGTGATGACCATAAGTTTAATACTGGTGAGGGGGGAAGAGGGAAAAGAAAAAAAGAAAAGCATAATCTGGGGATAATAAGATGGCAGGAAATACAGAATTGGTAGTTTTAACTATAAATGGGAATGGGATGGACTCTCCCATAAAGTGCCGGCAGATAGCAGACTGGATCAAAAGCCAGAATCCTACAATTTGTTGTTTACAGGAAACATATTTAAAGTAGGGTAGTACATACAGAGTAAAGGTAAAAGGCTGGAGCAGAATCTATTATGCTTCAGGTGAAGTCAAAAAAGCAGGGGTAGCCATACTGATCTCAGATCAAGCAAAAATAAAAATTGATCTAATTAAAAAACATAAGGAAGAAAACTATAAGCAAGCTTAAGGATAGCATAGACAATGAAGGAATATCAATACTAAATATATATGCACCAAGTGGTATACCATCTACCTTCCTAAAGGAGAAGTTAAGAGAGTTGCAAGAAGAAATAGACAACAAAACTATAATAGTGGGAGATCTCAATCTTTCACTCTCAGAATAAAATAAATCAAACCATAAAACAAATAAGAAAGAGGTTAAAGAGGTAAATAGAATATTAGAAAAGTTAGGTATGATAGATCTCTGGAGAAAACTGAATGGAGACAGAAAGGAGTACACTTTCTTCTCAGCAGTTCATGGAACCTATACAAAAATTGACCATATATTAGGACATAAAGACCTCAAAATTAAATGCAGAAAGGCAGAAATAGTAAATGCATTCTTTTCAGATCATGATACAATAAAAACTACATCCATCAAAAAGCTAGGGGTAAATAGACCAAAAAGTAATTGGAAATTAAATAATCTCATCCTAAAGAATGAATGGATGAAACAGCAAATCATAGACACAATTAATAATTTCATCCCAGAGAAAGTCAACAACTAGACAACATGCCAAAATTTGTGGGATGCAGCCAAAGCAATTTGCAAATCTGGTTGGTAAATCTGATTAGAAAAAGGAAAGAGGAAAATCAAATTGTTAGTCTTAAAAATGAAAAGGGAGAACTTTCCACCAATGAAGAGGAAATTCAAGCAATAATTAGAAGTTATTTTGCATGTTTGGACATGTATACTTATATTGTATTTAATTTGTACTTTAACATATTTAACATATATTAGTCAACCTGCCATTTGGGGGATGGGATGGGGGAAAGGAGGGAAAAAATTGGAACAAAAGGTTTGGCAATTGTCAATGCTGTAAAATTACCCATGCATATAACTTGTAATAAAAAACTATAATTAAAAAAATGAAAAAAAAAGAAGTTATTTTGCCCAACTTTATGCCAATAAATTTGATAATCTAAGTGAAATGGATGATTATCTTCAAAAATATAGACTTCCCAGATTAAGAGAGGAGGAAGTAAATTGTTTAAATAGTCCCATTTCAGAAAAAGAAATAGAACAAGTTATTAATGAACTCCATAAGAAAAAATCCCCAGAACCAGATGGATTTACATGTGAATTCTTCCAAACTTTTAGAAAACAATTAACTCCAATGTTATATAAACTATTTGAAAAAATTGGAAATGAAGGACTCCTACCAAATTCCTGATGGTACTGATACCTAAACCAGGTAGGGTGAAAACAGAAAGAAAATTATAGACCAATCTCCCTAATGAATATTGATGCTAAAATATTAAATAAAATATTAGCAAAAAGATTACAGAAAATCATCCCCAGAACAATAAACCATGACTAAATAGAATTTATACCACGAATGCAGGGCTAGTTCAATATTAGGAAAACTATTATCATAATTGATTATATCAGTAACCAAATTAACAAAAACCATATGATCATTTCAATAGATGCAGAAAAGGCATTTGATAAAAATCCAACACCCATTCCTATTAAAAACACTAGAGAGTATAGAAATAAATGGACTTTTCCTTAAAATAGTCAGGAACATATATTTAAAATCATCAGTAAGCATCATATGTAATGGGAATAAATTGGAACCATTCCCAATAAGATCAGGAGTGAAACATGGTTGCCCAATATTGTATTCGCAATGCTATTTTTGGCAATAAAAACTGAGAAAGAGATTAAAGGAATTAGAGTAGGTAATGAGGAAACCAAATTATCACTCTTTGCAGATGATATGATAGCATACTTAGAGAACTCCAGAGATTCTACTAAAAAACTATTAGGAATAATCCACAACTTTAGCAAAATTGCAGTATACAAAATACACATAATTAATCAGCATTTTTATACTTCGCCAACAAAATCCAATAGTAAGAGATACAAAGAGAAATTCCATTTAAGAGAACTGCTGATAGTATAAAATATTTGAGAATCTATCTGCCAAGGGAAAGTCAGGAATTATGTGAGCAAAACTATAAAACAGTTTCCACATAAATAAAGTCAGATCTAATCAATTGGAAAAATATTAAGTGCTCTTGGATAGGCCGAGTGAATATAATAAAGATGACAATACTACCTAAACCAATCTATTTATTTAGTCCTATACCAATCAGATTCCCAAAAAACTATTTTAATGACCTAGAAAAAATAACAACAAAATTCAGCTGGAAGAACAAAAGGTCAAGACTTTCAAGGGAACTAATGAAAAAAAAATCAAATGAAGGTGGCCTACCTGTACCAGATCTAAAACTATATTATAAAACAGTGGTCACCAAAATCATTTGGTATTGGCTAAGAAATAGACTTAGTTGATCAGTGGAATAAATTAGGTTCACAGGACAAGATAGTCAATAACTTTAATAATCTAGTGTTTGACAAGCCCCCAACTCCCAGCTTTTGGGATAAGAATTCACTGTTTGACAAAAAACTGCTGGGAAAATTGGAAATTAATATGGCAGAAACTAGGCACTGACTCACACTTAACACCATACACCAAGATAAGGTCAAAATGGGCTCATGATCTAGGCATAAAGAAAGAGATTGTAAATAAATTAGAAGAGCAAAGTATAGTTTACCTCTCAAACCTGTGGAGGAGGAAGAAATTTGTGACCAAAGAAGAAGTAGAGATCATTATTGATCACAAAATAGAAAATTTTGATTATATCAAGTTAAAAAGCTTTTGTACGTACAAAATTAATGCAGACAAGATTAAAGGGGAACAAGAAACTCAGAAAACATTTTTGCAGTCAAAGGTTCTGATAAAGGCCTTATTTCCAAAATATATGGAAAATTGACTCTAATTTATAAGAAATCAAGCCATTTTCCAACTGATAAATGGTCAAAGGATATGAATAGACAATTCTCATATGAAGAAATTAAAACTATTTCTAGCCCTATGAAAAGATGCTCCAAGACATCATTAATCAGAGAAATGCAAATTAAGACAACTCTGAGATACCACTACACATCTCTCAGTTTGTCTAGGATGACAGGAAAAGATAATGCTGAATGTTGGAGGGGATGTGGGAAAACTGGGACACTGACATATGATTGTGAATTGTGAATACATCCAGCCATTCCAGAGAGCAATTTGGAACTATGCTCAAAAAGTTATCAAACTGTGCATACCCTTTGATTCATCAGTGTTACTACTGGGCTTATATCCCAAAGAGATCTTAAAGAAGGGAAAGGGACCCATATGTGCAAAAATATTTGTGGCAGCCTTTTTTTGTAGTGACTAGAAACTAGAAATTGAATGGATGCCCATCAATTGGAGAATTACTGAATAAATTGTGGTACATGAATGTAATGGAATATTATTACTCTGTAAGAAATGACCAGCAGGAAGATTTCAGGAAGGCGTGGAAAGACTTACATGAACTGATGCTGAGTGAAAATAGCAGGACCAGGAGATCATTATATACTTCAATAACAATACTATATGATGATCAATTCTTATGAAGACATGGCTCTCTTCAACAATGAGATGTACCCCCAAAAAAATTCCATTTCTTCAATAATGAATAGAACCAACTACACCCAGCAAAAGAACTCTGAGAAATGAGTGTAAACCACTACATAGCATTTCCAATCTCTCTGTTTATATCTGCTTGCATTTTTGATTTCCTTCTCAGGTTAATTTTACATTATTTCAAAGTCTGATTCTTTTTGCACAGCAAAATAACTGTATGGCTAATACATATATTGTATTAACTTTACATTTAACATGTATTGGTCTACCTGCTTTCTGGGGGAGGGGGTGAGAGGAAGGAGGGGAAAAGTTGGAACAGAAGCTTTTACAAGGATCAATGCTGAAAAACTACCCATGCAAATATCTTGTAAATAAAAAGCTATAATAAACAAACAAATAAATAAGAAAAAGAAATGTTATGAAGATTAAATTAAAAAAAAGAAAAAAAAATACACAGTAACATTTCTTTGCTAGAACTAGAGTTGAATCTCAGGTCCTCAATTAAAATCTCTTTCTAGACACTTACTCCCTGTGTGATCTTAGGAAAGTAATTTATCCTTTCTGTACTTTTTTTTTTTTTTTAACTAGTGGGATTTCTAATTAAGGACCTTAAGGACCTATGAATTTAAAACCTTGATCCTATGATTCTCTGATTTCTGAACTCTGAATTCCATAGTATTTCTTCCAATGAGTAGTAAATAATTTCAATTAACAAGCATACATGTGGCAAGCACTGAAATAAGTACTGAGGATCAAACAAAGGGTATGGACAAGTACATACACACACACACACACACACACACACACACACACACACATATGCTATAGTTTGTATGTATACTGTTGTGCTGTAAGAAATGATGATCAGGTGGACTTCAGAAAAACTGAAAAAACACAAATTGATGGTAAGTGAAGTGAGCAGAATGAGAGGAACATTCTATATAATGGCAACAACACAATATGATGATCAAATATAAATGACAAATATAAAGAACTATTCTTACCAAAACATGATCCAAGACAATTCCAAAGGATTCATGATGAAAAATACTATCCAGATCCAGAGAAAGAATTAAATTGTCTGAATGATGATCAAAGCATACTATTTTCAATTTCTTTCAGGTTTTTTTTTTTCTTTTTGCCATTTTTTTCCCTTTTGATTTATCTCCACACAGCATAAGTAATGCAAAAGTATATTGTTCATGTTTGCACATATATAACTCACATCAAATTCTTTACCACCTTAGGAAGATGGAAAATAAGGGAGGGAGGGAGGGAGGAAGAAAATTTGAAACTCAAAATTTGGAAAAAAAAATGATTGTTAAGAATTTATAACTGGGAAAAATAATTTATATTGTTTTGTTGCTGTGTATAATCATCTCTTGGTTCTGTTCATTTCACTTAGCATCAGTTCATGTAAGTCTCTCCAAGATTTTTTGAAATCATCCTTCTGGTCATTTCTTACAGAACAATAATATGCCATAATATTCATATAGCACAATTTATTCAGCCATTCTCCAATTGATGGGCATCTATTCAATTTCCAGTTTTTAGCCACTACAAAAAGGGCTGCAACAAACCTTTTTGCACATGTGGGTCCCTTTCCCTCCTTTAAGATCTCTTTGGGGGGACTGCTGGACAAGATGGTGAAGAGGACACACACACCTACTTAATCTCCATCTTTGCTCTCAGAATTTATTACATGACAAGGCCTTGAAATTAGTGCTTGACTGGGAAAAAACCCACAAATAATTACCAACAGAAGACATCCTTGAAAATCTCCAGAAAAGGTCTGTTTTTGTTCAGCAGGAAGATGGTCAAATTAGGCACAGACTGAGGCCAGGCAGTGAGAGTAAGGCAGGCAGCTCAGACTGTGTGGACTGTAGCAGAGTGTGATCTCAGTATTTCTGCAGAAATAACTTTACCCCAGTGTGGCTACTTTGCTCTGGCAGAGTGCTGTAACAGAGAAGCTGTAAACACAGGAGGTAAAGACTATAACCCCAAAAAGCTAGGGTCTCTCGGGACCTGGCCACACCCACCTGGAGTTTCTCAGCACTTACTCAGAATCTCAGAGTCTCAGAGCGCAGATACAATGCAGTCATTGCTATCCTGCTAGTGCCTCACTGCTGTGGCCCACCCCTCCCCCCACCTCTGTCTGTAGAGGAAGCTCGGTAATACCATCTAGTTTTCCTCCCCCCACCAAAAAAAAAAAAAAAAAAAAAAGCAGACCACATTTATTTTTTTGCTAGTTTGTCTTCTTTGATTCTTCTCTAACAAAATGAGCAAAAAATTAAAATGGACCCTAACCATTGATAGCTTCTATATGGATAGAGAGCAGACTTTAAACCCTGAGGAGACTAAAAACAGACTGTCTCCAGATGAATCCCAAAGGGGAATATGATCTGGTCCTCAACACAAGACTCTCATAGAAGAAATTAAAAAGGCTTTCACACGAGAGCTAGAAATAAAATGGGAAAAGGAAAGGTTAGCTTGGCAAGAGAGTCTGGATAAATCATCCCACTCATTTAAAAACAGAGTGGATAAATAAATCAAACCCTTGAAAAACAGAATTAGTGAATTGGGAAAATAAAATAGCTCTCTAAAAAATAAAATTGGTGAAATGGGAAAAAAATCCATAGAACAAGACAACTCACTTAAAAACTCAATTGGACAATTAGAAAACGATATAAAAAAAGTGAGTGAAGAAAATAATTCATTGAAAATCAGAATTGAACAGATGGAAAGGAATGATTTGAGGAGATACCAAGAATCACTCAAGCAAAACCAAAAAAATGAAACAATGGAAAAAAATGTCAAATACCTTCTTGGGAAAACAACAGACCTGGAAAATAGATCTAGGAGAGACAATCTGAAAATTATTGGACTCCCTGCAAATATGATGAAAAAAGAGCCTGTACACTATTTTTCAGGAAATTATCAGACAACTGCCCAGAAGTTATAGAAACAGAGGGTAAAATAGAAATCGATCACCTTCTGAAAGGGACCCCAGAATCAAAACTCCAAGAAATATAGTGGTCAAATTCCAGAACTATCAGACAAAGGAAAAAATACTGCAAGCTGCTAGAAAAAATCAATTTGAATATAGAGGAGCCATAATAAGGATTACCCAGGATCTAGCAGCATCCACATTAAAGGATCAAAGGGCTTGGAATCTGATATTCTGAAAAGCTAAAGAATTTGGTATGCAGCCAAAAATAACTAACCCAGCCAAAATGAGCATTTTTTCCTAGGGAAGAAGATGGACATTTAACAAAATAAGTGAATTTCATCTATTTCTGATGGAAAAACCGGAACTAAACAAAAAGTTTGATTTCCAAATATGGAACTCAAAAGATACCTAAAAAGGTAAAAAGAAATCTTGGGAACTATATTTCTGCTATAAACATATATAAATAACACATGTATAATTTATTCTAGAAACTAGAGGTGGAAAGGAAATTGTACCAGAAAAAGGGTAAAGTGGGAGTACTACATCTCATGAGGAAGCAAAGGAAATCTATTACATCTGAGAGAAAAAATGGAGGGGCATGAACATAGTGTGTATCATATTCTCATCAGAATCGGCTTAAAGAGAAAAATATTAGACATAATTGATTTATGGTGAAACTTCTTCTACATCATTGAAAAGTGGGAGGGGAAAAGTGAAAAGGGAAGGAGTAAGCTAAGTGTAAGGGAAAACAGAAATTGTGAGGAAAAGGGATAAGATGGGGGGAGGAACTCTAAGGTCGGGGAGGGATACTAAAAAGGGAGGGCTGTGAGAAGCAAGTGGTGCTTACAAGTTTAATACTGGGGAGAGGGGGAAGGGGGAAGGAAAGGAAAATAGATTTCCTTTGGCAAGTAATACAGAATTGGTCATTTTAACCATAAATGTGAATGGGGTAAACTCCCCCATAATGAGGAAGTGGTTAGCAGACTGGATTAAAAGCCAGACTCCTACAATATGTTGTTTACAGGAAACTTACCTAAAGTAGGATGATACATACAGAGTAAAGGTAAAAGGTTGGAGCAGAATCCACTATGCATCAGGTGAAGCCAAAAAAGCAGGAGTAGCTATCCTCATCTCAAATCAAGCAAAAGCAAAAAATGATCTAATTAAAAGAGATAAGGAAGGGCACTATATCTTGCTAAAGAGTAGCATAGATAATGAAGCAATATAATATTAAACATATATGCACCGAGTAGTGTAGCATCTAAATTCTCAAAAGAGAAATTGAGAGCTGCAAGAAGAAATAGACAGCGCAACTATAATAGTGGGAGATCTCAACCTTGCACTCTCAGAATTAGATAAATCAAACCGCAAAATAAATAACACAGAAGTCAAAAATGTAAATAGAATATTAGAAAAGTTAGATATGATAGATCTTTGGAAAAAACTAAATGGAGATAGAAAGGAGTACACTTTCTTCTCAGCAGTTCATGAAACCTATATAAAAATTGACTATATATTAGGACATAAAAATCTCAAACTCAAATGCAGTAAGGCAGAAATCATAAATGTATCCTTTTGAGAGCACAATGCAATGAAAATTACATTCAATAAAAAGCCAGGGGAAAATAGAACAAAAAATAATTGGAAACTAAATAATCTCATACTAAAGAATGATTGGGTGAATCAGCAAATCATACACATAATTAATAACTTCACCCAAGAAAATGACAATAATGAGACATCATAACAAAATGTGTGGGATATAGCCAAAGCGGTAATAAGGGAAAATTTTATATCTCTAGAGGCCTACTTGTATAAAATAGAGAAAGAGAAGGTTAATGAATTGGGCTTGCAACTAAAAATGCTAGAAAAGGAAAAAATTAAAAGCCCCCATTCAAACACTAAACTTGACATTCTAAAAATAAAAGGAGAGATTAATAAAATTGAAAGTAAAAAAAAAAGCTATTGAATTAATTAATAAAACTAAGAGTTAGTTCTATGAAAAAACCAACAAAATAGACAAATCCTTAGTAAATATGATTAAAAAAAGGAAAGAGGAAAATCAAATTGTCAGTCTTAAAAATGAAAAGGGAGAAATTGCCACTAAGGAAGAGGAAATTAGAGGAATAATTAGGAATTACTTTGCCCAACTTTACGCCAATAAATTCAATAACTTAAATGAAATGGAAGAATACCATCAAAAATATAGCTTGCCCAGATTAACAGAGGAAGAAGTAAATTAGTTAAACAGTCCCACCCTAGGAAAAAAAAAATAGAACAAGCTATTAACCAACTCTCTAAGAAAAAATCCCCAGGACCAGATGGATTTACATGTGAATTCTACCAAACATTTAAAGAACAATTAACTCCAATGCTCATAAACTATTTGAAAAAATAGGAATTGAAGGAATTCTACCAAATTCCTTTTATGACAAAGACATGATACTGATACCTAAACCAGGTAGGTTGAAAACAAAGAAAGAAAATTATAGACTAATTTCCCTAATGAATAGTGTTGTTAAAATCTTAAATAAAATATTAGCAAAAAGATTACAGAATATCATCCCCAGAAAAATACACTATGACCAAGTAGGATTTATACCAGGAATGCAGGGCTGGTTCAACATTAGGAAAATTATTAGCATAACTGACTATATCAATAACCAAATTAACAAAAACCATATGATCATCTCAATAGATGCAGAAAAAGCTTTTGGTATATCCAACATCCATTCCTAATAAAAACACTTGAGAGGATAGGAATAAATGGACTTTTCCTTAAAATAGTCAGGAGCATATATTTAAAACCGTCAGTAAGCATCATATGTAATGGGGAAGAACTGGAACCTTTCCCAGTAAGATCAAAAATGAAACAAGGTTGCTCACTATCACCATTATTATTCAATATTGTATTAGAAATGCTAGCCTCAGCAATAAGAGTTGAGAAAGAGATTAAAGGAATTAGAGTAGGTATTAGGAAACCAAATTATCACTCTTTGCAGATGATATGATGCTATATTTAGAGAACCCCAGAGATTCTACTAAAAAGCTATTAGAAATAATTTATAATTTTAGCAAAGTTGCAGGATACAAAATAAATCCACATAAATCCTCAGCATTTTTATACATCACCAACAAAATCCAACAGCAAGAGATACAAAGAGATATTCCATTCAAAATAACTGTCGATAGCATAAAATATTTGGGAATCTATCTATCAAAGGAAAGTCAGGAATTATATGAGCAAAATTACAAAACACTTTCCACACAAATAAAGTCAGATTTAAATAATTGGAAAAATATTAAGTGCTCTTGGATAGGCCAAGTGAATGTAATAAACATGACAATACTCCTTAAACTAATCTATTAGAATGACTTAGAAACTATTTTAATGATCTAGAAAAAATAACAACAAAATTCATATGGAAGAACAAAAGATCAAGACTTTCAAGGGAACTAATTAAAAAAAAAAATGAAGGTGGCCTAGCTGTATCAGATATAAAATTATATTATAAAACAGCAGTCATCAAAACCATTTGGTATTGGCTAAGAAATAGATTAAATGATCAGTGGAATACATTAGGTTCACAAGACAAAATAGTCAATAACTATAGCAAACCCAAAGAGCCCAACTTTTGGGATAAAAATTCATTATTTGACAAAAACTGCTGGCAAAACTGGAAATTAGTATGGCACAAATTAGGTATGGACTTACACTTAACACCATATACCAAGATAAGATCAAAATGGGTCTATGATTTAGGCATAAAGAACGAGATCATAAATAAATTAAGGAACATAGGATAGTTTACCTCTCAGACTTGTGGAGGAGGAAGGAATTTGTGACCAAAGAAGAAGTAGAGATCATTATTGATCACAAAATAGAAAATTTTGACTACATCAAATTAAAAAGCCTTTGTACAAACAAAACTAATGCAAACAAGATTAGAAGGGAAGCAATAAACTGGGAAAACATCTTCACAGTTAAAGGTTCTGATAAAGGCCTCATTTCCAAAATATATAGAGAATTGACTGTAATTTATAAGAAATCAGGCCATTCTTCAATTGATAAATGGTCAAAGGATATGAACAGATAATTTTCAGATGATGAAATTTAACCTATTTTCACTCATATGAAAGTGTTCCAAATTACCATTGATCAGAGAAATGCAAATTAAGACAACTCTGAGATACCACCTATCACATTGGCTAAGATGACAGGAAAAAATAATGATGAATGTTGGAGGGGCTGCGGGAAAACTGGGACACTTTTTTGTCCCTATTCACTTTTCTTCAGAGGTCTATCATGTCTAGGTTTTCCAAATTTCTACTAACCTCCTTAGTTTCTTTCTTGTTTATTTTGTGATAGATTTGTCTGATTCTGAGAGGGAAAGGTCTCCCACTAGTAGTTTTATCTTCTATTTCTTCCTGTAACTGGCTTAATATGTTCTCTAGGAATTTGCATGCTCCACCACTTGGTACATACACATTTAGTATCATAACTACTTCATCATTTATGGTATCCTTTATCATGATGTAGTTTCCTTCTTTATTTCTTTTAATAAGATCTATTTTTACTTTTGCTTTATCTGAGATCAGAATTGTTACTCTCAACCAGGAGATCATTATACATGGCAACAAGAAGACTATATGATGATCAATTCTGATGGACATGGATCTCTTCAACAATGAGATGATTCAAACCAATTCCAAGTGTTCAATTGAAGAATTGTCCAGTTGGGTGTAGATGGCTCTCTTTATTACTAAACAATTGGAACTAGTTTGAATCATCTCATTGTTGAAGAAATGATCATCGTATAATCTTGCCGTTGCCATGTATAATGATCTTCTGGTTCTGTTTATTTTACTTAGCATCAGTTAATTGTATTTTTTAAGGAATTGTTTTCTTCAAACAATTTTTTCCTTCCTTTTCCAAGTTATTGACTTTCTCATGCATACCTCTCATATCTTTTCTCATTTTTTTCTTCTACTTCTCTTATTTGCCTTTTAAAGTCTTTTGTGAGCACTTCTAAGAATCCTCTTTGGGCTTGAGATCAATTCATAGCACTCTTTGAAATTTCTTCTATGGACATTTTCTCTTTTAAACAGGTGTTTTGGTCTGCCTTGTCACTATTGTAACTTTCTATAGTTAAGATTCTTTTCTGTTTCTTGCTTCTTTTCTTTTCTTTTCTTTTGCTATTTCCTCTCTCTCTCTCTCTTTTTTTTTTTTTTTTAACTTTTATGGTTGAGCTCTGGTCCTGGGGTAAAGGAGGCACTGTCCCAAGCTTCCTGTGCAGCTGTGAGCCTCGGTTTTGAGCACAGGAGCCTCTTGTGTTTGCAAGGGGTAGCTTTGCCTGCTCTTTTCAGGTAATAGCCTGGTTTTCCAGAGTTTGCTTTCTGAGCTGGGACTGGTAGCTGCCCTACTGATTTGTTCCTCTATTGAGTCAGGACTGAAGGTCTTAGTTACTGATTTGCTGTGATTAAGATCCTTTCACCAGCTTTCCCAGAGTCTATCTGAACTGGGCTGAACATCATTTTCACCTCAGTGAGACTGATCTTTCTTGAAGTTTTTCCAGTCTATCTTCAGGTAGAGAATGGCTTTATTCCATCAGACCCTGTTCAGAAGTTTAGTTTCATGTGGTTTTTAAGAGAAATTGGGAGAGCTTGAGAAGCTTCCTGGCTTTACTTCACCATCTTGGCTCTACCCCCAGAAGTGGAAGAACTTACTCAGCTCAACTTATGAGTAAGAAATGAACTCATTAGAAGGTTGCGTTAAATGGAAGGCACACAAACTGCTCCTACAAAGCTAAAAAATACTTATTAGTGGTGTGATCTTGAATTACTTAACCTTTACTGCCTCAGTTTTCTCATTTGTAAAAAGGTAGTAATAATAGGGAATTAGGCTGACTGTATTTGGAATTAAATTATCAACTTAACAATGAAGAACAAAGAAGTAGCTCTGTTTAATATTTAAAACCTTAAAAAGGTAAGAGCAAACCAGAAATATAAATACCCCACTTTTGGGATATTGAGCTTCTTTGTGGATGATATGGTGCATTACAGGGAGCAAAATGAGTAAAAATGAAATGGATGGAGTGTGTTTATTACTACTCCATTGTTTCCAATTCTAGAAAGCAACTTGGAGTTCTATGAAGATAGTGATTAAAATTTCTTTATCTTTTAATATATTGATTCTACTGTTAGATATGAATGGGATAAACTGAGTGAAGACCTCTCATAAGAGTGTGGCCAGAACTTATACCCATAATTATTTGTTATTTGTGCTATAGCCAAAAGTCAAACCACAGGTGTTTGCTTATCTTAGATAAATACACATTTCCCTCTTGTCCCCTTGTTCTTTTTCCCATAAGTAGCATTAAGTTCTTAATATGGTGAAGAGTGTTTCATTGGCTAGTATTCTTTGCTTCTCGGTAGATTTCTGTCTTAGGATGTAAACCTGGACTGGGAGAAAAAGTCAGAAAGGGGTGGGAATTTCTGTGATAGGGTCTATATAATCCTGTGTTTGCAGTTTGTGCTTTGCAGAAGACACCTTGCTGTTGAGAGTTGCCCTTTCTTGTAAGATCATTGTAAAATTTTTTTTTTTTTTTTTTTTTTTTTTTGCTTTTTGCTTTTTGCCATGAGAATCTCTGATTTTAATTTGAGTAAGGGTCACTGTCCCACACAGATATATTCATAAAGAATGTCAATGACATCCTGACAACCCTATATACAAAAAAATACTTATAGCATTACTTTTTGAGGTATAAAAAAAATTGGAAACAGACTTCCGGTTAAGATGGCGGAGAGGAGGCTCACAGCTGCATAAGCTCCACGCTTTCTCTCACTATCCATTTCATTACAAGCCTCTGAATCAATGCTTGACTGAAAAAAAACCCCACAAATAGTTACCAAGAGAAGCCATCCTTGAGATCCGCCACGAAAGGTCTGTCTTTACTGGAGGGCTGGGGCAGTTTTAGATCGGGCGCAGGCGGCGGGCAGCGGCAGTGAGAGCACGGGAGCAGACTGGAGAGGGGGTGGAGAGTGATCGCAGCCATCTCTGCGGGGAGAGCTTCGCTACAGGTTTGGAACCTGCAGCAAATCAGCAGCCCAGCAGAGAAGCTAAAAACACCGGGGCTGAAGAATACAACCCCAAACAGCTGGAGTCTCTCAGGACCTGGCCGCCTCCTCCTTCCCCCCCCTCAGTGACTCAGCACGCTTTGGGATCTCAGAGCGCAGGCGCAGCACAGTCCTGCTAGTGCCTCACTGCTGCCCCCTGCAGTCTGTAGAGGAAGCTCGATAACACACCCAGCCCCCCCCCCAAAGAAAGACTCCAGTTTTTTCTGTTTTTTTTAGTAGTTTGTCTCTGATTAATAGACAGAATGAGCAAGAAGTTGAAGAGGACTTTAACCCTTGACAGCTTCTACACAGATAGAGAGCAGACTTTAAATCCTGAGGAGACTAAAAACAGGCAGTCCCCAGGTGACTCCCCAAAGGAGGAGATCGTCTGTTCCTCAGCACAGATGAACCTCATAGAAGTGATTAAAAAGGCTCTCACAAGGGAGCTAGAAGAAAAATGGGAAAAGGAGAGGGAGGCTTGGCAAAAGAGCCTGGAGAAGTCAGTTAAAGAGAGAGTGGATAAAGAAGTAAAATCCTTGAAAAATAGGATTAGTGAACTGGAAACAGAAAACAGCTCTCTAAAAAACAAAATTGGCGAAATGGAAAAAAATTCCACAGAACAAAAGAACTCAATTGGACAATTAGAGAAAGATTTTAAAAAAGTGAGTGAAGAGAATACTTCACTGAAAATCAGAATTGAACAAGTGGAATTGAATGACTCGAGGAGACAAGAAGAATCAGTCAAGCAAATCCAAAAAAATCAAACAATGGAGAAAAATGTGAAATACCTTCTGGGGAAGACAACAGACCTGGAAAACAGATCCAGGAGAGACAATCTGAGAATCATTGGACTCCCAGAAAAACATGATGAAAAAAAGAGCCTGGACACTGTCTTCCAGGAAATTATCAAAGAGAACTGCCCAGAAGTCATAGGAACAGAGGAAAAAATAAACATTGAAAGGATTCATCGATCACCCACTGAAAGGGATCCTAAAATCAAAACACCAAGGAATATAGTGGCCAAATGCCAGAACCCTCAGATGAAAGAAAAAATATTGCAAGCGGCTAGAAAAACCCAATTCAAGTATCAAGGAGCCACAATAAGGATCACCCAGGATCTGGCAGCATCCACATTAAAAGATCGAAGGGCCTGGAATATGATATTCTGAAAGGCTAAGGAACTTGGTATGCAACCAAAAATAACTTACCCAGCGAGAATGAGCATCTTTTTCCAGGGAAGAAGATGGACATTCAACGAAGTAAGCGAATTTCATCTATTTCTGATGAAAAAACCAGAACTTAACAAAAAGTTTGATCTACAAATATAGAACTCAAGAGAAATCTAAAAAGGTAAAGATTAATCTTGGGAACTATATTTTGACTATATAGATGTATAAAGAATACATGTATACCTTGTTCTAGAAATTGATGTGGAAAGGACATTGTACCAGAAAAAGGGTAAAGTGGGGGTAGTACATCTCATGAAGAGGCATAGGAAACCTATTATATCTGAGAGAAAGAATGGAGGGGGATGAATATAGTGGGTATCTTACTGCCTTCAGAATTGGCTTTAAGTGAAAAATCTTAAGACATATTCAATCTATGGTGAAACTTCTCCCATCTCATTGAAAAGTGAGAAGGGAAAAGTGGAAAGGGAAGGAATAAGCTAAGCGGAAGGGAATACGGGAACTGGGAGGGAAAGGGGTAAGATAGGGGGAGGAACTCTAAGGCGGGGGGAGGGACACTAAAAAGGGAGGGCTGTGAGAAGCAAGGGGTGCTCACAAGCTTAATACTTGGAAGGGGGGGAAAGGGGAAAGAAGGGAGGAAAGCATAAACCGGGGTTAACAAGATGGCAAGTAATACAGAATTGGTCATTCTAACCATAAACGTGAACGGGGTAAACTCCCCCATAAAGAGGAAGCGGTTAGCAGAATGGATTAAAAGCCAGAATCCTACAATATGTTGTTTACAGGAAACACACCTGAAGCGGGGAGATACATGCAGGTTAAAGGTAAAAGGTTGGAGCAAAATCTACTATGCTTCAGGTGAAGTCAAAAAAGCAGGGGTAGCCATCCTGATCTCAGATCAAGCTAAAGCAAAAATTGACCTAATTAAAAGAGATAAGGAAGGACACTATATCTTGCTAAAGGGTAGCATGGATAATGAAGCACTATCTATATTAAACATATATGCACCAAGTGGGGTAGCATCTAAATTCTTAAAAGAGAAACTAAGAGAGCTGCAAGAAGAAATAGACAGTAAAACTATAATAGTGGGAGATCTTAACCTTGCACTCTCAGAATTAGATAAATCAAACCACAAAATAAATAAGAAAGAAGTCAAAGAGGTAAATAGAATACTAGAAAAGTTAGATATGATAGATCTCTGGAGAAAATGTAATGGAGACAGAAAGGAATACACTTTCTTTTCAGCAGTTCATGGAACCTATACAAAAATTGACCATATATTAGGACATAAAAACCTCAAACTCAAATGTAGTAAGGCAGAAATAGTAAATGCATCCTTTTCAGACCACGATGCAATGAAAATTACATTCAACAAAAAAGCAGGGGAAGTAGACCAAAAAATAATTGGAAACTAAATAATCTCATACTAAAGAATGATTGGGTGAAACAGCAAATCATAGACATAATTAATAACTTCACCCAAGAAAACGATAATAATGAGACATCATACCAAAATGTATGGGATGCAGCCAAAGCGGTAATAAGGGGAAATTTCATATCTCTAGAGGCCTATTTGTATAAAATAGAGAAAGAGAAGGTCAATGAATTGGGTTTGCAATTAAAAATGCTAGAAAAGGAACAAATTAAAAACCCCCAGTCAAACACTAAACTTGAAATTCTAAAAGTAAAAGGTGAGATCAATAAAATTGAAAGTAAAAAAACTATTGAATTGATTAATAAAACTAAGAGTTGGTTCTATGAAAAAACCAACAAAATAGACAAACCCTTAGTAAATCTGATTAAAAAAAGGAAAGAGGAAAATCAAATTGATAGTCTTAAAAATGAAAAGGGAGAACTCACCTCTAACGAAGAGGAAATTAGAGCAATAATTAGGAGTTACTTTGCCCAACTTTATGCCAATAAATTCGACAACTTAAATGAAATAGAAAAATACCTCCAAAAATACAGCTTGCCCAAACTAACAGAGGAAGAAGTAAATATCCTAAACAGTCCCATCTCAGAAAAAGAAATAGAACAAACTATCAATCAACTCCCTAAGAAAAAATCCCCAGGACCAGATGGATTTACATGTGAATTCTACCAAACATTTAAAGAACAATTAACTCCAATGTTATATAAACTATTTGAAAAAATAGGGATTGAAGGAGTCCTACCAAACTCCTTTTATGACACAGATATGGTACTGATACCTAAACCAGGTAGGCTGAAAACAGAGAAAGAAAATTATAGACCAATCTCCCTAATGAATATTGATGCTAAAATCTTAAATAAAATATTAGCAAAAAGATTACAGAAAATTGTCACCAGGATAATACACTATGACCAAGTAGGATTTATACCAGGAATGCAGGGCTGGTTCAATATTAGGAAAACTATTAGCATAATTGACTATATCAATAACCAAACAAACAAAAACCACATGATCATCTCAATAGATGCAGAAAAAGCATTTGATAAAATCCAACATCCATTCCTAATAAAAACACTTGAGAGCATAGGAATAAATGGACTTTTCCTTAAAATAGTCAGGAGCATATATTTAAAACCATCAGTAAGCATCATATGCAATGGGGAAAAACTGGAACCTTTCCCAGTAAGATCTGGAGTGAAGCAAGGTTGCCCACTATCACCATTATTATTTAATATCGTATTAGAAACACTAGCCTCGGCAATAAGAGTCGAGAAAGATATAAAAGGAATTAGAGTAGGCAATGAGGAAACCAAACTATCACTCTTTGCAGATGATATGATGGTATACCTAGAGAACCCCAGAGATTCTACCAAAAAGCTATTGGAAATAATTCATAATTTTAGCAAAGTAGCTGGCTACAAAATAAATCCCCATAAATCCTCAGCATTTTTATACATCACCAACAAAACCCAACAGCAAGAGATACAAAGAGAAATTCCATTCAGAATAACTGTTGATACCATAAAATATTTGGGAATCTATCTACCAAAGGAAAGTCAGGAATTATATGAGCAAAATTATAAAAAAGTCTCCACACAAATAAAGTCAGACTTAAATAATTGGAAAAATATTAAGTGCTCTTGGATCGGCCGAGCGAACATAATAAAGATGACAATACTCCCTAAACTAATCTATTTATTTAGTGCTATACCAATCAGACTTCCAAGAAAATATTTTATTGATCTAGAAAAAATAACAACAAAATTCATATGGAACAATAAAAAGTCGAGAATCTCAAGGGAATTAATGAAAAAAAAATCAAATGAAGGTGGCCTAGCTGTACCTGATCTAAAATTATATTATAAAGCAGCAGTCACCAAAACCATTTGGTATTGGCTAAGAAATAGATTAGTGGATCAGTGGAAAAGGCTAGGCTCACAAGACAGAATAGTCAATTATAGCAATCTAGTGTTTGACAAACCCAAAGCTCCTAACTTCTGGGAAAAGAATTCATTATTTGATAAAAACTGCTGGGATAATTGGAAATTAGTATGGCAGAAATTAGGCATGGACCCACACTTAACACCATATACCAAGATAAGATCAAAATGGGTCTATGACCTAGGCATAAAGAACGAGACTATAAATAAATTAGAGGAACATAGAATAGTTTATCTCTCAGACTTGTGGAGGAGAAAGAAATTTGTGACCAAAGATGAACTAGAGACCATTACTGATCACAAAATAGAAAATTTCGATTACATCAAATTAAAAAGCCTGTGTACAAATAAAACTAATGCAAACAAGATTAGAAGGGAAGCAACAAACTGGGAAAACATTTTCACAGTTAAAGGTTCTGATAAAGGCCTTATTTCCAAAATATATAGAGAACTGACTCAAATTTATAAGAAATCAAGCCATTCTCCAATTGATAAATGGTCAAAGGATATGAACAGACAATTTTCAGAGGATGAGATTGAAACTATTACCACTCATATGAAAGAGTGTTCCAAATCATTATTGATCAGAGAAATGCAAATTAAGACAACTCTGAGATACCACTACACACCTGTCAGATTGGCTAAGATGACAGGAAAAAATAATGATGAATGTTGGAGGGGATGCGGGAAAACTGGGACACTAATGCATTGTTGGTGGAGTTGTGAACGAATCCAACCATTCTGGAGAGCAATCTGGAATTATGCCCAAAAAATTATCAAACTGTGCATACCCTTTGATCCAGCAGTGTTTCTATTGGGCTTATATCCCAAAGAAATACTAAAGAAGGGAAAGGGACCTGTATGTGCCAAAATGTTTGTAGCAGCCCTGTTTGTAGTGGCTAAAAACTGGAAAATGAATGGATGCCCATCAATTGGAGAATGGCTGGGTAAATTGTGGTATATGAATGTTATGGAATATTATTGTTCTGTAAGAAATGACCAGCAGGATGAATACAGAGAGGACTGGCGAGACTTACATGAACTGATGCTAAGTGAAATGAGCAGAACCAGGAGATCATTATACACTTTGACAACGATATTGTATGAGGACATATTTTGATGGAAGTGGATTTCTTTGACAAAGAGACCTGAGTTTCAATTGATAAATGACGGACAAAAGCAGCTACACCCAAAGAAAGACCACTGGGAAACGAATGTAAACTATCTGCATTTTTGTTTTTCTTCCCGGATTATTTATACCTTCTGAATCCAATTCTCCCTACGCAACAAGAGAACTGTTCGGTTCTGCAAACATATATTGTATCTAGGATATACTGCAACATATCCAACATATAAAGGACTGCTTGCCATCTAGGGGAGGGGGTGGAGGGAGGGAGGGGGAAAAAATCGGAACAGAAACGAGTGTCAATATAATGTAATTATTAAATAAAAAATTTAAAAAAAAAATTGGAAACAGAGTAGATGGTCATTGATTTTGGGAACAGCTAAACAAAAATGATACATTAATATAATGGATTATTACTGTTGTAAGAATTGATGACTATAGAGAGGAATGAAAGGTTTATCAACTGTTGCAAAGTAAAGCAAGCAGTCATGAAAACAGTATCTACAGTGAGTATAACAATGTAAATAGGAAAATAACAAAATAGATAAAATGGGATGCTGAAAAATTATGATGACGAAGCCTAATATGAGAAGAGAGCCCCACTCTGCTTAATTTCTTTGCAGAGGAATTTAAAGGAAAACAGTTAATACAACAAAATTGAAATCTTTGATAGGGGCAAGGGAGCTATAATTCAGGGTGCCACATAGCAGGGGCTGGGTACGCAAGTCGAGGGCTGGGAATAGGGTAGGAAGGCAGAAAGAATGACTAGGCTCTAAGTGGGAGGGGTTAGGCATTTCATAGTTTCTCATGACAAGCAAAAGTTCATAAAAAAAAAAAGCTTTGGAATCTCTGGAGGAGAGAGTTTGGGAGATTTACAAAATAATTAGAGGCTAGAAGGAACAAGATCTGGTCAAACCCAGCAATTCCTTGGCCTAGAAAAGGAGACCTTCATAATTTCAATCAGTTGTTAGTTAACTGTATTTGTCAGGACCATGTATATGAAATTCTATATATAATGTTAAATTTTTCTAATATATTTATCAGGTTTGCTAAATATTTTTCTTTCTCTTTTTTCTTTATTTTAGGGAATGGCTCCCTAAAATAGGTTTAGGGTAAGGAAATGATAGAATAGTTAAAATTTTTTAAATTTTGAACTTGACAACAAGAGCACTGTTTGGTTCTGCACACATATATTGTATCTAGGAAATACTGTGATATATTTAACATGTATAGGACTGCTTGCCATCTGGGGGAGGGGGTGGAGGAGGGAGGGAAAAGGTTGAAACAGAAGTGAGTGCAAGGGATAACAGTTGTAAAAAAATTACCCAGGCATGGGTTCTGTTAATAAAAAGTTATAATTATTAGAAAGAAAAAAAAATTTGAACTTGACAAAACATGAAATAGAGATACAAAACAGCTCAATCTCAAAAAGAGAAATCAAAGAGCAACAATAATAAAAATGAGAGAGAGAGAGAGAGAGAGAGAGACAGAGACAGAGACAGAGAGACAGAGAGAGATAACATTTACACAGTACCTGTAATGGGCTGAGGCTTGAGTTGATGCACTGAGGTCCCAAGCACATGAGGCTAAATAGTAATTGGACCATACTCTATTAATAGATAAGCTTGGAGAGAGAATGGCCCCCACCCACTCTTTGTGCAAGTCCTGATGTGTTGTATAGGAAATGACGATTTTGGTGGGTGGAGGCAGGGGAGTGGAATAGGAAGGGGAGGAGAGACTTCTGGGACGGCATTTTGGAGATGTAATGGGCTGAGGCTTGAGTTGATGCACTGAGGTCCCAAGCACATGAGGCTAAATAGTAATTGGACCATACTCTATTAATAGATAAGCTTGGAGAGAGAATGGCCCCCACCCACTCTTTGTGCAAGTCCTGATGTGTTGTATAGGAAATGACGATTTTGAGACTTCTGGGACGGCCATTGCAACGACCTTTCTGTTTGTTTCCAGAATGGCCGTCCCAAAAGTCTCTCCTCCCCTTCCTATTCCACTCCCCTGCCTCCACCCACCAAAATCGTCATTTCCTATACAACACATCAGGACTTGCACAAAGAGTGGGTGGGGGCCATTCTCTCTCCAAGCTTATCTATTAATAGAGTATGGTCCAATTACTATTTAGCCTCATGTGCTTGGGACCTCAGTGCATCAACTCAAGCCTCAGCCCATTACAAGTACCCACAATGTGCCAGGCACTATCCTAAGCATTTTCCAAATATTATCTGAAGTATAAGATAAATAAAATTACCCAGGACCAGGTGGGAGAGTAGTGCCCAATGTAAGAAACTCATTTTATCACCTCCACATTTATCACATTCACAAGGGATGTCATTTATTAACATGAAACAGTTCATGGACTAAATCAAATATGACTAAGCAAGGCTAAATTACATCTGATTAAGTAAGGTGCTTCTGGTAACACGGCATTTTAAAGTTGGAGGAAAGAGGAAAGAAAGTAAGGGCACAATTTAGTGAGTTAAAGAGGAATTAGGGAGAAGTTGGGGAGGAGTTAAGGAGAAGCCAGTGAGGGACCAAGTCAAGAACAAACTTGCTTGTGTACCTATTTGAGCAGGTGCATAATGAGTGTCTTAGGTATACAAATCGAGATTGTCTCAGGAGTTGGCCTTCTTCTGTGTGACAATGGAAACCAGATGGGTGATTAAACTTCTTAAAATGGATGTGGGACAGACTGATTAAAGTTCCTTTTCAATATCATTATCTTATTTGATTCTTACAATAGTTCTGGGAGTTAGGTGCTATTATGATCTCCTTCTTATACTTGAGGACTAGTAGTCTAGTCCAAAGTCACATAGGTAGTATGAGTCTGAGATGGGATTTTGACATCAGGCCTAATGTTCTGTCTAGCTGCTTCAAATTAGTTATAAATAAACTACTAAAGGAGGAAAAACACAATAAATCTCTATTATACACAAATTACTCTCAATAACAAAGGAGCTTGATTTTTTTTGTTTGTTTTGTTTTGTTTTTACCAAGCAAACTCCTTTTATGAAACAAGGTTTTGAGATGCAGAGGAAAGCTGGGAGGGAGGTACAGTGTTAGGATGCTATGGGGAATATGGGGCAGAAATAAATAGATAAAGGGAACCATAAGAAAATATACTAAAGCCCACTCTATTTTGGGTTTGGAATCAATACAATTAGTTTTACATCTTATCTTGGGTACTTGATGGATGTATGATCCTAAGCAAATGACTATCATCTTCTTTTCCTCTCATTTTAAAAATGAGGATGAGAGCAAACTCAAACAGAGTTAAATTATATAATGTACTTTGGAAACTCAGTGTCATAGGAGTGTGTTTATTTTCAGTAAATATATACTCACATATAAATGTGTAAAAAAAAATGTTTTTTTGATACAGAGACCATAGTAACCTTTCTCCCTCCAATTATTCATTATAATCAGTTGGATTTATATTTTTAAAAATTGAAAAAGCATTAAGTATGTTAAAAGATTTTCTTTAGTAGTAGTAAAGCAGTGTAACTTGTATTAGAAAATACAAGGGTTTTTTGTATTGTACTAGAAAATACAATTTTCCTAATAAATTCAAGGGCTTACGCACCTACTTTTCTCTACTATTTTTTTTATATAGAATAGAAATATTAGCTCTAGTAAGAAGATAAGAGATGAAAGTTAAGGAATATTAGAAAGCAGATAAAATTATCTATATGTACAGACAATATGATGTTTTCCTGAGAAAGCCTTGAAGTATCAACGCAGAAATTAATGAAAACAATCAATAATGTCAGCAAAGGATGAGGGTTCAAGATCAATTTGTCAAAATTACCAGCGTTTGTGTATAATATAGTACTAATAAAAACTAGGAGAAAGAAATAGAAAGAAATTTCATTTTGAATAACTACAAAGTACAAATATTTATATGTTATATATGTATATAACATATATAATATATATTTGTTTATTATTTTATAATGTATCAATTATATGTAATATAATAGCATATTAATAACATCATATTGAAAAAGGGACCCCGAAACTTGAAAACTCCTTGAAGGAGAAAATCTTCAACTCTGCCTCACAGCCAAGGGAAAGCAAACAAGACAATTTCATTCTGTTATCTAGCAAAAGGAATTCCAATCCTATTGAATTGAAGAAACTCATTGAATTCTATTCAAATTCCAACTCAAGCTGAAACCCAGTGAGCAGATGAGCCAACTTGGGACTCCACCCATGAGCCCCCTTCAGCTTGTTGCCAAAGCTCCTATTATAAAAGAGCCAAACTAAAATCCTCTCTTTGCAGAGGTTCCAAATATGCCATGCTATGCCATGCTAGGCTATGCCATGCCATGCCAAGGAGCCTCTGGTCATTGGATAATATTCTTTTCCAGTGCCACCCTCTCTTTATCCTCACCTATTTCCCTAATCAGATATTATGCCCCTCTGTCAGGATTTCTAATTTTACTTCCCAATTCCTATAATTAAACCTCTTTTATCAATGTAGGTTTTTGGGTTTGTAAATTTCTTTACCAAGAATCTCTGTGCCACCAGAAGGGAGTTCAACAAAACTTCCTACCTTTGCACTGAATCCCAAGGAGTTGCAGCAGAGCCAAGCCTCTCCATTTGGTTCCCTGAACTCAAACCTGCCAATAGACCTTATCATTTAACTCCCTGACCACCAGAAACCCTAATCTCATTTTGGTTCCCTAAATCTAAACCTTATCATTTGGTTCCCTACTAAAAGGAACCCCAAAACCTAAACCTCATCAATATAATACATTATATAATATATTTAAATGATTATATGTGATCTATAAAATTATTAAGTTATATTGTTATATTTTATATTGTATTTTAAAATACCCTCAAACTGCACCTTTTATGGTAATGAAAAACTGGAAATAAAGTGGGTTGACAAAATCTTTGAACGAATCATGGTATGTGAATTAATTAAAACATTACTGACTAAAAATGACTAATATGAGAAACTGAGAGAAACATGGGAAGACATGCATTAACTGATGTTATTTTGAAAAAAGTAGAACCAGGAGAATAATAGACACAATGACCACAACATAATAAATTACAACACCAAATGAATGGTAACTGAATTAAAATTAAACAAAATGGCTAATATTTATTTCAGAGGACAAAATCATGAAACTCACCTAATTCTTCTCAGCATCAAGGTCTATAAAGGAATTGCATACAGATGCTGAATATTCCTAAACTGATACTTTGTGACTTAATTTAATTTAAATGCTTTTATTGCTTAGAAAAAAAAAAGGTTCCATAGAGGTGGCTGTAATTTAAGAATGAGGCTATAAGAGGCAGCTAGGTAGCACAGTGGATAGAGCATCAGCCCTGAACTCAGGAGGACTTGAGTTCAAATATGGCCTCAGATACTTGAACACTTCCTAGCTGTGTGACCCTAGGCAAGTCACTTAACCCCAATTGCCTTAGGGAAAAACAAAATAAAACAAAACAACGGAATGAGGCTATAGTGAAAAATAACTGGGGCATAAAGGAACACAATGCATTAATAAAAGTAAAAACAAAAATGAAAACTGGAAAAGAGTTTGGTGGAAAGTATGTTTAGAATAACATCTTATACTATATATCACAATAAAATTTCAAAGGACTAGTGGTATTAAAAACTCAAGGAAATGAAAAGTCTTATCTTTTGAAAATATAACAGAAAAATGTAATGGGCTGAGGCTTGAGTTGATGCACTGAGGTCCCAAGCACATGAGGCTAAATAGTAATTGGACCATACTCTATTAATATGTAAGCTTGGAGAAAGAATGGCCCCCACCCACTCTTTGTGCAAGTCCTGATGTGTTGTATAGGAAATGACGATTTTGGTGGGTGGAGGCAGGGGAGTGGAAAAGGAAGGGGAGGAGAGACTTTTGGGACGGCCATTGCCACGGTTGCCTCCATGGTTGACTCCACTGTTGGCTCAGCTCATATCTCTCTCTGTTAGCTGATTTGTTTCTCTTCTTCTTTTTGCTTTTGCTGCTTTCGACAACTTTTTCTGTTTTGCTAAGTGTCTGAGGCTGTATTTGAACTCAGGTCCTCTTGACTTCAAGGCTAGTGCTCTATCCACTGAGCCATCAGTGTGGATAGAACAGTGGCCCTCGGGTAGCGATAAAATTCAGGCCTTATTAGATATAGTACAGGAACAGCTTGAACAAGGACATTTATAACCTTCTCTAAGTCCTTGGAATTCCCCAGTGTTCGTTGTAAAAAAGAAATCAGGAAAATGGAGAATGCTCACTGATTTAAGAAAAGTAAATGAACAGATGGAAACTATGGGAACTCTTCAGCCTGGACTTCCATCTCCTACTCAATTGCCTAGAGAGTGGCCTCTTTGGGTCATCGATATTAAGGATTGTTTCTATTCTATCCCTCTGGATAAGGAGGATATGAAAAGATTTGCATTTTCAGTGCCCAGTGTCAACTTAGCTGAGCCTTATAAAAGATATGAATGGACAGTTTTGCCACAGGGAATGAAAAACAGCCCCACTATGTGTCAAATGTATGTTGCTGCTGCTCTTGCTCCAATAAGAAAAGCATTTCCAAAAGTTATACTATTACATTATATGGATGATATATTGGGATGTGCACCTGAGGAACAAATGTTAGAAGCATGTCTGCAAAAGACCATAGAAACACTAAGATACTACAAATTATACATAGCTGAAGAGAAAATTCAAAGACATGCTCCTTTTCAATATTTAGGATATGAAGTATACCCTAAGGTGCTTACAGTACAAAAACTGTCCTTAAGAACAGAGAAGCTAAACACCTTAAATGATTTTCAGAAATTGATAGGAGATATCCAATGGATGCGACCAGTGTTAGGCTTGACTACCTATCAGTTACAACCATTATATGATATTTTAAGGGGAGACAGTGCTTTAAATTCACCACGCCAGTTTACAAAAGAAGCTCAAGAGGCTTTGAGAGAAGTTGAACTGGCTTTAGCCAATGTGGTTGAGAGAGTCACTCAAAAACCCTTGGAAATAACAGTTTTTGCCACACAAGAGGCACCCACAGCAGTCCTTCATCAAGGAGACAGTGTGATAGAGTGGGTGAACCTCCCGGCACAACCAGAACAAAGCCTTACTCCTTACCCAGTGCTTGTGGCTAGAATTTTGTTAAAGGCCATTAAGCGAGCAGTACAATTATCTGGGGCAAGACCTGATAAGATATACACCTTTTACACCAATACACAAATTAATGTGTGTTGTGAGACCATCCCAGAGTGGCAAATTTTATTAGCCATGGCTCCTAATTTTATACATGGGTCTCCATTAAAGATAACCAGACTTTTACATAATTGGCGATGGATTCTTGAAGAAAAAGTTTCTAAAGTTCCTCTTAAAGGACCAACTATCTTTACAGATGCATCCAAACACAATATTTGTGCTGTATACTCTCATGATTTAACCATAAAGAGAGTAGTCAGAACTCCTTTTCAGTCCACTCAGCAGAACGAATTGTATGCGATCATGTTAGCTCTCACTTATTACCCAGGAGACATAAATATAATATCTGATTCAGCCTATTCAGTAGGTGTGGTACAAAGAATTGCCACAGCCCAAATAAAATGTGCAGCTTCTAATATATATCAGCTCTTTAAGGAACTTCAGGAGCAAGTGAGAAAACATCCAGGTAAGATTTATATCTTGCATGTCCACTCACATAGTGGACTCCCAGGCCCTATTTTTGATGGGAATTCAAAGGCAGATAGCCTTTTAACTATGTTAGCCAGTACACCTTTATTTCAGGAGGCCCAGGAATCCCATTCTAAGTACCATCAGGCTGCTCGAGCTTTGCGTTTACAATTTGGGATTACAAAAGAGGAAGCTAGGAGCATAGTAAAAAGCTGTACAGCTTGCCTTCCTTTCCATGCTCCTACACTGCCTCCAGGGAAGAACCCTCGTGGTTTGAGACCCAATGAAATCTGGCAAATGGATGTGACCCATTATAAATCTTTCGGTCGTCTGTCTTTTATCCATGTTGTGGTAGACACCTTTTCAGGATTCACTTTTGCCATACCAGCAGCAAAAGAGACAGCCCGAGTGGTCACTGAATTCCTCCTGCAAGCATTTGCCATTATGGGTGTGCCACAAGCAATAAAAACAGAAAATGGTCCTGCATACACCTCCAAACATTTTGCACACTTTTGTGCACAGTATAAGATTTTACACACCACCGGCATACCCTTTAATCCTCAAGGACAGGCAATAGTAGAGAGGAGAAACAGAGATATTAAGACGCTGCTCCAAAAACAAAAGAAAGGGGGAGCCACGGGTAACCCTAGAGAGCTTCTAAATCTAGCACTTTATATTATTAACTTCTTGATTTTTGACAAAGATGCACTGGCTCCGGCAGACAGGTTTTATAACCCACCGGAAGGGCAATGTCCAGTGCGAGCAGCTCCACTATCTTTAGATAATCGCCAGGTGATGTGGAGAGACCCAGAAAGTGGTGAATGGAAGGGACCAGATAGGCTAACTGCTTGGGGGAGAGGGTTTGCTTGTATCTCTACAGGTGGAGAAGGAATCAGATGGGTGCCAACGAGCCGTATTCGCCTTGTCCATCGCAGAGAGACGGAGCAGACCCCTGAAGCGAAGAAGACCCAAGAAACTTCGGGTGGTTCTGTTGCTGATTGTGCTCACCATTGAAAGAGTGTGGCAGTTATGGCGTTTGACTCACGGACATAGAAAATCATTGGACTTCAAAACCCTCAGAAATCATTGGATTCTCTGAGACAGTAGATTGTTGTAGGACTTTAAATCCCTCAGGAATCATTGGATTCTTTGAGACATAAGACTTGAAAGCCCTCAGGAATCATTGGATTTTCTGAGAAATGATAAGACTGTTACAGGACTTCAAAATCTGCTGGAATCATTGGATTCCCTAAGACATAAAAAGACTTTTGCTGGACTTCAAAAACTTGGGGGGATCATTGGATTCCCTGATATGTGAAGCAATGGACAATAGACTGGTTTTGGACTATCTCTTGGCTGCCATAGAGGTGTATGCGTGACTGCTGTTTACATACTCTCCTTCTAGGACTTTTGGCAATCTTTTACAACACAATGTTGATTTATATTGTTTGTTATACCGTTACTTGGGTGTATAATTCATGTTTGTTACACCACATCAAGCCTGCACTGACTGTGGGGAGAGTCATCACTAATAGCCTCTGCGTTGTTGCTATGTGCTATGTGCTATGTGTTCCCATGCTGATGGGTTTGTGCATAATAAGACCCTTGAGCCCAGAAACCTGCTAGCAACCCCCACTTCCCTTTGGTGCTTTTCATCTCCCTTCCTGAGATGTCAGGGAGGGCATGATTATCTCCTTTTTAGTGCTTTCACCTCCCTTTCTGAGAAGTCAGGGGGGTCGTGATCACCTTCTTTTCGGTGCTTTCACCTCCTTTCCTGAGAAATCAGGGAGGGTGTGATCACCTCCCCTTGGGGGCTCTGACCTCCCTGAAGAGTCAGGGATGGCATGATCACCTGTGTTCTAAAACAAAAGAAAGCGGGAGATGTAATGGGCTGAGGCTTGAGTTGATGCACTGAGGTCCCAAGCACATGAGGCTAAATAGTAATTGGACCATACTCTATTAATATGTAAACTTGGAGAAAGAATGGCCCCCACCCACTCTTTGTGCAAGTCCTGATGTGTTGTATAGGAAATGACGATTTTGGTGGGTGGAGGCAGGGGAGTGGAAAAAAATTCATAGGTAGATAATAAAAAAAACTATAATAGTAAGAATGATTCCCCAAATATATGTGGCTACTAAAGGATAGAAATATATAGTTTTAAAATAAGAAATGCAAATTATTGGCAACTACATATAAATATTTGGGATCAATAATAGTAGAAGAAATATAAATCAATTTAACTCCCATAAAATTGTTGAAGATTGTAAAAAGTGGAAATAATGAATGTTAGAGAGACTATGAAACATTAGCATATTGTTGGCATATCTGTGAGTTATCTCTGGATATTCTATAAAATAAATTAATAAATTGTGATTCAGTATCGTCATCATGGCATTATTTGTAATAGCAAAAAGCTGAAAACAAGTTGTCCTCAGTGACTGTGCAAATTATGCCATATAGTATAATTAAATATCATTTTAACATAATAAATAAAGAATATGAAGATTTAGAGCAATAAGAAGAGATTTTTATGAAGAGATGCAAAGTGTTTGCTTTATATGTATACAAAAATATATGCAAGTATATGTTAATAAATATTTAACAATAGGTTCTCTAGGGAAAAAGTGCATAATACACTTTCAGGTTTAATCTGTAATTATTAACATTTTCTCCATCATTTTCCTAAGTCTATACAATCAAGAATGTGGTAAATTAAGCCTAGGTTTATATAGTATTTGCACATTTCTAAGGTGTAAATGCAATCACTGAAAATTTAACAACTGGATGGTTCAAATTGGTTTTAGCACTTTCTTGCATGTATATGTAAGCAAAATCAGAAGAACTGTATATATTCTAACTACAATAATGTAAATGTAGACAATAGAATTCAGTAAAAGTCAGTGGACAGTATTAATTCCAAACAAGTGAACCTTTCTTTCTTTTTGTTACTAAATGGTAAAAAGTAAGACTGGAATGTTACTTATGCTAATGATATTATCATTGTATTAGAAAATTTTATTCAAGATTAGGTGTGAAGGATTACTGGGGTGTGACTGATAGGTCAAAGCAAAATTTATTAATTAAAAAAGTAAATAAACATTTTGAGAACACACACTATCTTAGTCATACACTTTTACCTTTTTGGACACTAGAAGCTATCATTCTCCAAATCATTGTACAAGTGTTCTTTACAAGCATCCAGGATCACGAGTCATCAAATATAAAACTGATTTTTATTTATTCTATAAAACATAGAAAGCTTTGAGCCCAAAGAGAGTCAGAAGAACTCTCTTCCTTCCTTCCAATGGGTTCAATGGGTCTTTTACTCAGAGATCTGAGTTATTTCTGTTACTCAGTGTGCCATCCTGGTTTCATCATTGTGGTTCTCTTTTTCCTTACCACTGGGGCTCTGCTCCTGAAGAGTGTTTTTAGTGTATTGTTTATGTAGGGATGTTTGATTAAAGCCCAAGCGATCATAAACTATGCAAAGTTTAAATGCTCTGCTCAAGAAACATGAATTAGGATTTCCACAAAAAACTCATGCAAAAACTCCATTATCCATTACAATTTAAGAACACTTTATTGTGTCTGATGCAATATAAAAGACAACTCTTTTTCTGAGATTCCCATTTCTCACCCCATAGAAAAGTTAGCCTATATGGGTAAAATAAATCTGTAAAGTTTTTACTTGCCTGGCAATATTCCATAAAGGATCTTGTCTCAGCTAAAATAATGACTTTTGCCAAGTCTAATCTATCCATCAAGTACTATCCCACAAAGACTATGTCATAAGAAGTAAGTAATTTAAGTAGTAGTAGACCATGTAGCAATAATACTACTAAAAAGAATAAAAGAAGGGGAAAGGGGTTTAGAGATAAGGAGCAAGTGATAGCACATTGTTTCTCTACCAATTAAAATACCAGTAAACCAAAGTGGAGATTGGGAACTGAAGTTCTGTGAAAGTATTCTATATGGGGTTATGAAATGATAGAAATGGCCAACTAGATCCATGCTGCCTCCTGGAGAAATGAATTGGGCAAAAAGTGTAGTCAAATTTCACCTTCACTAGTTGTGTAATTACATACTTGTGTAATATGTACCTTTATGGGTATCATTGACTAAAAGTGGCCCAAGGACATGAAAATATATGCATTGTGTTATTTCTGTGCTGGTGTTTTGCTAAAAATTAGATATCAAAGTTGGAAGGTTTCAATCATATTACTCACTTTGACAATTAATGCTTTCTCTTTGCCCACCTATCATGAACCCTGCTACCTCAAAATAGTGATGTACTTTTGTTTCCAGAGAGCACTGTCAGTCCTCATCACTGTCCTTAGTTCCATTTCTTTGTTCTCCAATCTTTGTCTGACTTCTGAGGAGATGGCATTAATTATGTTCAGGTGGGACATAGTGACTTTTTTCTGACAATGTTAAAATTCTTTCATGGCTCTGGGTCAGAACTAACATCTTCTGTTCTTTCAAACCTGAATCCCATTCTGCAAACAAAGGATAGGATCAAATAGTATAAGAAAGTTCACAATTCAGATTTCACCAAATTCTCTTTATTCCTGCTCTGAATTATTTCATGGCAAATTCAAAAGTTTGCTTTCTGCTTTTCTTGGTGTCCATGTGATGGGACATTTGGTGTCCATGTGATGGGACATTTTTGTTAGTATTTCTCATAAGGGGTTATCAGGGAATACTCAAGTGCCTTTTCAATTTGTATTTTTATTCCTTGTGTTTCTTTGGGGCTGTTGGTCTTTTTTAAACTTTTTCCACTCATGATCCTGAGAAATTTTTCCACAATCCCATCTCGAATTGGAGCTGAGATGTTTTTGCCAGTGTGAAGTATGCATGTTGTGTGTTCAGAATCAAAGGATTCAGTGAAGTTGAACCATGCAACCCAGGCAAGTGCTGCTAGGAACATTCATTATGCATTTGATTTTGAATTAATTTTTAATCAGTGCATTCAGAAATCTTTTACTGTTGCCACAATCCCCACATTCAGTTATGAGACTCCATGTGAAATTTAAGAAACTGTGGTCTAAAAACCATTTGATATTGGCTAAGAAATAGACTAGTTGATCAGTGGGATAGATTAGGTTCACAGGACAAAATAGTCAATAACTATAGCAATCTAGTGTTTGACAAATCCAAAGATCCCAACTTTCTGAATCCATTTTTTTTTTTTTTGCAACAAGAGAAATGTTTGGTTCTGCACACATATATTGTGTCTAGGATATACCGTGACATATTTAACATGTATAGGACTGCTTGCCATCTGGGGAAGGGGCTGGAGGGAGGGAGGGGAAAAGTCGGAACAGAAGTGAGTGCAAGGGATAATGTTGTAAAAAATTACCCAGGCATATCAATAAAAAGTTATACTTGTTATTAAAAAAAAGGAAAAAAAATTATATTTTAAACTGACCATATATTACCAATTTATGTATTAAAAGACAGATATTATTAAATACAGTTATTAGAAACTCATCAAAGCTTGCTTTCCTGAAGGGAATTACAAGAATCAAAAGAGTCAATATTTTCTGACTTGCAGCATATCTCATTCAAGAAGATGACTCTATAGAATTTTCTTCATATGTTTTACTTACAAATTGAAAGAGAGAAACAAGAATGTATTGAAAAATATTTTTTATTCTTGAATATTTTGATTCTAAAGTTTGATAAAAGTTTTATTATTAGGGTAAAATGGAACATTCTGTTGATCTTATTAAATACAGAGATTAAAAAAAAAAGATATACTTTAATATGTTTAACATGTATGAGACTGCCTGCCATCTAGGGGAGGAGGTGGAGGGAGGGAAGAGAAAAGTTGGAAGAGAAGTGAGTGCAAGGGACAATGCTGTAAAAATTACCCATGCATATGTTCTGTCAATAAAAAACTATTGAAAAAAAAAAAAAAGAAAGAAAGAAACTGTGGTCTAGATCATGTAAATGAGCTGGTTAGAAAATCACTGAAAAAGATACAAGCAGAAGATACAATGGATAGAACCCTGGGCCTGTAATTATGAATATCCAAGTTCAAATCAAGCCTCAGACACTTATTATCTGTGTGACCCTGGACAAGTTATCTAACTTCTATTTGCCTCAGTTTGTCCAGTTGTATTATATGTAGAATATAATAGTTTTTACCTCTTCAGATTGTTATGAAGATGAAATAAGATAATATTTGCAAAATTCTTAGCATATTGTAAGCACTTAATTGTGGTGTTTTTCTTCTTTAAAATATAATGGCTCTTTCTGGGAGCAGGTTTCTTGGGGAGGTTTTCTGGAGGCAGCTTTCGTTTCAGTTAAAAGTAAATAATCACCCAAATGCAGCCAGGTGCTAAAAGTTCAGGTCTTTTATTGCTTCCTCCAAAATAGTCTGGTTAGTTTTTCTTAGAGGTCTCTCTCTCTCTCCTTGGTTCTAAGAGCTCTTGAAGCTTTGTCCTTTGCTTCTGCCTTTGCTTTCTTCAGCCTCCATCCAGCACAAAGATGAATCTGTCTTGCCTCCAAGAGAGGGCTTCTGGCTCTCAATCTCCCAGTGCTCTATGTCTGTCCCAGAGTGCTCCTCTCTAACCCCTGGGAATGTTCTGAAGTAAAACTCCCTAACCCAAAGCTTTGAGCCTCTTTATATATGATCTCCCAAAGGTTGACTCCTCCTTCTGGAGGCAGGGATTAAGGGAGGTGTGAATTCGGATATCTCATACTAAACCCTGAAATCTCCCAAATGTGTGAACTCCAATGAGTAAAGGCGTGAACACAACACAAGCATTGTTTCTCAGTTCCACTTAGTACCTTGTTTCTTCTGGCCCATAACATCTCCTTGTAGGATCAGATCAATTATACTTCAGTATGCGTACTACCATGCTAAATTAGATAATTATTGTCTCTATCAACTCTAATGACTTAACAATTTGCAAAGATTTCAACACCCTGACTCCTAATAGCTTTGTAACTACTTTTTGGTTTGTAGTTTTGTAATTAGTTTTATACCTCTTTTTGGTTTTTTTACTCATTTTAAAAAGTTGGATCCTCCTCCTAGGGCACAGGGGAGATTATTCCAAGCTTCCCTTGAAGAGAGACCAGGACTCTCACTTTCTGTGCTGTGATAGAAGTACTACAATCTTGTTTGTTTTCTGGAGGTCTTGGAGCAGCCTTCTTTTCAGTTCAGTAATCACCATAAGAATAGCCAGAGATAAAGTCCAAATTCTTTATTGTCTCCTTGTCTGGGGCTGGGCAGCTTTCTGGTGATCCTTTCATACCTTGGTCTCAGAGGGGAAAGCAGGAGGAGAGGCCAGGTACCATGAGGCTGATGAAGATGGAATGAATCTCTCTGAGTCCCAGAGCTTGTGCTTCAGCCACCAGCCTCCCTTTCACAATGGAATGAATCTGTCTCTCCTTGCCTCTGAGAGCTTGAGCTCCCGCCTCCAGTCTTGTCTTCCTCTTGTCTTCTCTGGCTCTGACTCTCGTTGAGTTTGTCCCAGCTTATATGCTCTCTTATAATTACATTATCATAGCTGTGAATCTTATAAAAATATGTTAAGTATTAAGTACATGCACTGAACTAGAGAACAATTAAGCATCATGTTAAACTAGATAACCTCATCAATTCCATTGAGTTAGCACCTTGTAAGAATCCTTGTTTCAAGTTCAACGTTCTGACCCATAACACTGCAAGCTTTCCCACTGTGCTCGGTGGGCCTGGCCAAGTTTCCTGTTATTCTGGGATTCAGATACTCACAATTTCCCTTATGTAGTTGTGTTAGAAATCTCACAGCTGATGCTGATCCAATAGATTTCTGAATCAGGATAGAATAGCCAACCTTGCCTTATTTTAACTAAGAACCTTTCCTAAAGTCTTTCCAAGATATTGTAAGCTGGAAAATTATTACACTGTGAATGTTTGTGGGTTCTATCACTCCAAAATTTATTTAGAGGCTTACTCTAGCATTGATTCTGAGGAAAGCTGAGGGGTGCTCTAGAAATATCTTATCTACTCTCTGCCATCTTGGCCCTGCCCCCTCTACTTAGTGATTTTAAAGAGCTTTTGACTGGACAGAAAAAAGCCTTCAACCTTGAAGAGTTTTTAAACAAGGTGAATTCCTATACATAAATTAAAAATATACAAAATTCTATAACAGATGTCATTATGGAAATAACATTTGTTCAATAATTCAGTAAGTATGGACAAAAAATGATATGGAAAAGAGGAAGACATTCTTGCCTATGATGTTTTCTAGCATGATTAAAGATTTTCCAAAGAATTCAAGTTAAGGAAGAAGAAAAATATTTATGATGTGTTTTCAGGTTTACAAGATATTTTCTTTACAGACCTATGAAGTAGGTAGAACACAATATTATTATCCCTATTTTAGGGAGGCAAAAAGTGAGACTGAGACATTAAGCACCATGACCAAATCATCTGGGTAGTAAACTAGAACTCAAATATAAATTTCCCATCTCCACAAGTCTTTTCACTATACTCTCTAAAGATTCCCTGTTGATTGCAAGATTCTCCAAATACTTTTGGTCTCCGATAAAATTGTGCTAAATTTATGGAGCTCTGAAAAAACATAGGTAGAATGGTGGGTATAGAGTCAGTAAAATCTGAATTTAAATATTTCCTCAAACAAATTGTTAAGGAAAGGGTTTGCTTTGATGGCCTCAAGGTCCCTTCCAACTCTACATCTATAATTTTACAATCCTATGAAAAGAAAATGCTCTCACCTTCCATATTAGAAAAACAAAGTAGATACCAAAAATACATCATCTAATATATGATTTGTAGCTGGATAGATAAGCTGTTGAATTAGTACATAAATTCTTGCTTATATTGAGGGGGAGGAGATGATTAGGCTAGATTGCATTTGGGTATATAGTACTTTCGATGATCCCAAATGACTTGCTGCTAAATTATTTATTATTAAGTTCCTTAGAAAGGCTGCACGACATACTTGACTAATAAATAAGGGTTTGGTGATCCTGAGCAAGTCATTTTAACTTCTCAGTGAAAAATTTTGTCCAGTTGTATTAAATTTAAATAGAGGTGAGGGCCACTAAACCATACATAACAATTCCTGCAGTACATATATTGACTTTAAAAACATGTTATATACTATCTCATTATCTTTCAAATTAATTAAGATGACAAAAAAAAAAGATGATAAATGTTAGAGGGGATGTGGGAAACTGAAACACTAGTGTATTATCGGTGGAGTTGTGAAGTGATCCAACCATTTTGGAGAGCAATTTGGAACTATGCCCAAAAGGCTATCAAACCATGCATACCCTTTGATCTAGCAGTGTCATTATTGGGTTTGTATCTTAACGAGATCATAAAAGAGGGGAAAGGACCCATATATGTAAAAATGTTTGTAGCAGCTCTTTTTGTGGTGGCAAAGAATTGGAAAATGAATAAATGCCCATCAGTGGAAAATGGCTGAATAAATTATGGTATATGAATGTAATAAAATATTACTGTTCTGTTAAAAATGATGAACAGGCTGATTTTAGAAAAGCCTGGAAAGACTTATATGAACATCAGTTCATGTGAACATCAGATGTGAGTGAAACAAGTAGAACCAGGAAAACATTATACAAAGCAACAGTAGGATTGTGCAAAGACCAATGATAATAGATTTGATTCTTCGAAGTAGTTCAGTAATTCAAGGCAATCCTTATAGACTTTGGATGGAAAATACATCCATAATTAGGGAGAGAATTATGGAGACTAAATGTAAATTAACACATTCTATGTTTGTTTGTTTTTTCTTTTTCTTTGGTTATTTTTCTTTTCCTTTTATGGTTTTTCCCTTTTGTTTTGATTTTTCTCTCCCAATATGATTCATAAGGAAATATCTAACAAAAATGAATGTACATGTATAACAACAACAACAAAAAAATGTTATCTACCTCTAGAAAGAGAATTGATGGAGTCAGAGTGAATAGTAACATTTAAATTTTTTTTCTCTTTCTTTTTCTTGCTTCTTGCTCTGCCCCTCTCTCCTAGAACATAGCTAATGAAGAAATATGGTTTGTAGGACTTCATGTAACGGGTATTGTATTTCTTATTCTCATAATGATTGAGAGAAGAGGTAGAAGTAGGGAGAGAATTTGGAGCTGAAAATAAAATTTAAAATAAAAATTTTAATTTTATTATTTGTTATTTTATTAATATTATTTATGTTTTATTTGATCTTATTTTATTTTATTGACTTTTTGTCAAGTATATTTTAATTATCTCAGGTTAGACTTGGGAGAACTGTGAGCTGAATGTAGCTTATAGGCTACTACTCTCTCAGAAGAGCTAAGCCACTCTCTAAGTGATAAAAATCCTCCTTTTAGTTTTTGCTTCAACAGTTTTCAAAAGTTCAAACATCACATAGGACCACCCCATTCCCCATTTTTTGTCTTCCTAATTACTTTTTCTCTTTATAGCAGATGACTCACTTCTTCTCCCTCCTTTTCCCACCTAACATTTCTTTTATCTCTTTCCAGTAAATGTTATTATACCTGCAGTTATTTAGTTGTTTGCTAATTAAGCATATTTTTGTTAGAAAGGTGATTTTGAGGGGACCCAAGAATTCTGTCATTTTCCCAAATATCATTCCCTCCTGAACCTATTTACAGAGTTTTTAAGACCGTTTTAATTTTTTCTTCCTTTTTGTTTTTGATATACGTAAAGGTTATGCTGAAAGGAAGAATTACCTTAAATTAAAAACAATAAGGTTCTCTTAAATGATATTTTTAAATTACCTTAGTTAAAAAATACAAAAGAAAAAAAAATGTTAAAAACCACATGAGAGGGTTCCAGTGAGAACAAAGCTCTAAGTCAGAGTTTCAGGTTTGCGCGCGCGCGAGCGCGCGCACGCACACACACACACACACACACACACACACACACACACACATTTTTTTCTTAATGGTCAGTAAGAGAAAGGACGATGATTACATTCTCACAAGATAGAGCTTGTGCTTACTTGGAGTAAGCCACACATTGGCTTTCAGAGGTTGAGAAATATCTCAATTCCAAAAATAATTTCCTCACCGGCTGACTATAGTGCTGGCTTTTTATCCTACCTGGCCTGAAATTACCAAAAAATGAGTCACTCATTTGAATCAAACAAGAAAGGCCTAGGGATCATTTCCAAAATCCATTGTTAAAAGGCACCAATGTTACATAAGAGGGGAAGGAAAGACTTGGAACAGAGGAGGTTGGTTTCTGTCTCTGTTCCTCTCCTGTTATGCCACAGTTCTCTTTAACTGTCCTGACTCAGTTTCCCTGTAAAAGTTTCCCTTGTCTCAGTTTCCTTAACTGTTCTGTCTCAATCTCTTATAAATTAGCAAGATAAGAGAGTAGATTCCTGATTGTTTTGTGTCCTCAAGGATTTACAATATTCCTTTAGAATATTCCAAGATAACCCCCGATATCTTTACTTCATTGTCTCCGGATTTTTTAGGGTTTTATGGCTTCCCCTCCCTGATAAAAACTTTCCCTCCCTTTCTCTTCTTTGTCTCCAAAAAGGTATTTAAGAAGTTGGGGTTCCTCCATTCATTGCTGGAGAATGGCGTCTGGCAGCTGTATGCTGGACGCTGGATTCTTTGGGTCTTCCAGCCCTGGGACCAATATGGATTCCTTGGTCCCAGTATACTTATCTCTGTCTGACTGGATAATCTGAGACAAGAGTCCTGTCCAGTCAATCTTACTCTCCCATTAATAAAATATTAAAAACTCTCTAATCTCTCTCCTGCCTCAGTTTCTCCGGCATTACACTCCCTTCTCCTCCTTCTCTCCCCCTCCTCTCTCAAACTTCTAGGAGTTCTTCCTGTCCAGGTCTGTGATCTTTATGATCCTGATGTTATGGTCTATTGTGTCCTGCTTTCTAGAACCCCCAACTTGGGGTGACAAAAATGTACTGTTGCTTTCTAGAGCCCCCACACTAGGGTGACTAAAATATTCTTTATAGTGGAGAAGTGATGAGGTGTTGGAAAAATGGAGTCCATTTATTTCAAGGATTTTCCCCTTTTTATAGCCTCATACCCTTATGTAACAAAAACACTAGGCATGTGCCCAGTGCATGGGGGACCACATAAACAACTTGCTATTGTATGTAGTTTGCCACCTGGTATCATTCTGCTTCAATCTCAACACAGGTTGTCACTGCCCCCTGACTTCTCAGGAAGGCTGAGAGCCCTTAGGGGGGATAGGGAATTGAATCAAACATTGTTTGCAGGTTCCCTCTGGGCTAAAGGGTCTTATACCTTACCCTGAGTTCTCCCACTGTCTGTGAACCTTTACAATGGTCATCTTATCAGTTTGTTTCTTTTAACTCTTCCTAATGCCTTCCTTATGTTAATTATTTTCACACTATCCTGTCTATAGCCTGTTGTTTATAAGAGAGTTATTTACATGTTTGTCTCTCCCCTTTAAATTGTAATGTCCCTGAGAGCTAGGAATTGTGTTCTGCCTTTATTTGTATTTCCAGTGTGGCACCTAATTGCCATTTAATAAATGGTTATTAACTAACATTAATATTATCAGTGTTCTTAAGCTTTGGTGTCCAGAACCAAATCTAAGTTAGAAATGTAGTTTATTGCTTATGGAGAAAGTTTCTATGAATGTGAGAGTTCTTAAGAAATCATAGTAGTAGAAAACACACACAAAGTAAAAAATAAAATAATGTTTAAAAAGAGATAAAACAGTAATCTGATGGAATTATGGGCATGGAAAAACAAAAACAATTTTTCATGAAAGGAGAAATCTAAACATATTTGTGAAGAAGTGACACAGAGCTAGTAGCTAGCTAAATTTAACATTTAAAAAAAGAGGAATGGTCAATGGAGAAAAATGCAGCATGAGATGAAAAAGCATGGGGTAAAGGTTATAATGATTACAATGGAGCTTTGATAAGAAGGAAAGTGAAATTAATGAACTTCATACTTTGATCCTGGAAGGAGAAGGGAGGAGAAAGCACAGTGAATGGAGGTATGGAAGGGAAGATTTTTGCCAGTAAATTTTGCCAGTAAAGCAGAACGCAAACTTAGAGATGGAAATGAAGATAGAATTGGGTGCTTGTAGAAAAGAAAGTTTAGAATGGCTGATGTGAAGAAAATTATAGTAAGTCAATAAAGGAGTTAAAATGAGGGTTCTGTTAAAGATAGAGAATAATAGCAGTTTTAATGGTCTAAGAAAACTGGTTTTCTCTTGGAAGGTGCTAAAAAGACCAAGATACTCATAAGGTCACAGATTAGGAGCTGGAAGTGACTTTGGAGGCTATCATGTCCAAATATTTTATTTTACAGATAAAGAAAATGAGGCTGAGAGATATTAAATAATTTGGCCAAGGCTAGACAGATGATAAGTGCCTGAGCCCAGACTAAAACTCAGTCTTTCTGATTCCAAGTATTTTATTCATTATATCATAGTTTTAGGAATGCCAGAAGAAGGGGGAAGACCACAGAAATTATGTTTAGCCTGCTTCCTTTTTTGCTTAGGAATGATTCTGAACTCCCATGAGATGAAGGTCCAAAGTCTTATAATTTTAGAACAGATCAATTTACCAGCACTCAGTTTCCTTAGCAAAATTTCCCCCAAGTCATACCACCCCCCCCCACACACACACACACGAGGTGTGTGACAAAATGTGGTGACACCTTGACCCCGCTTCAATTCTTGTAAGTCCTGATTTTTTTGGAACTTTTTCCAGGCCTGATTTGATAATGATATATCCTGGCTCAATTCTATTTATTCCAACTACCTCAATGCACCCTGCAGCCTTCATTGGATATTTTGTTCTCCTTGTTCTATTCTAAGTACTATGTATCATTGTGATGGTGTTTAAACAGCTGCTACTTTCTACCCTAGAGGTGTCTATGTTTCAGTAGTGAGCAAAAAGGTTCCTATAAATAGTGTTTTATCTGACTAGAAAAGTCTTTTTTATCCCTTAGCATCCAAGAGAGACTCTAGGACTTATTTCTTATTTCAGTCTTATTTCAGAATATAACTTAAGATAAATATGGATTTCATTGATTACTGAAGATATTGTGAGTGTAGAAAATCGTTTTTCTTCCAGCTATTGGAGGACCTTTTTATGTTTAAATACTTCCTGGTTGCAACTTAACTGAACCATCTGATGCCTTGAACCTTCTCTCATGTACCCAATCTACTTTGCTATGTTCTAGCTGGTTTTGCTGACTATAGAAGTAAGCTGATAAAGTTTCCAAAACTTTCTCATTGAAGTTTTTCAGTTCTATGTTCCAACTTGTTTCATCCAGATATTAATTTAATACTCTGGAATCTCATCTTAAATGAAAAAAAAGCAGTTGATATAATACTGCACTATAAGTGCAGGGGAAAAAAAATCAATATAAGAGCAGTGGAGTCAAAAAAGCAACTTATAATCTTGCAAAAGTCTCTAGAATTGATCAAGCAAGACATGGATATGATGTAGTTTGAATGCCCTCACTTCCTGGTGGTCAAGAGGTTAGTGGCAATAAGAGAGTTATTATAATATCCCCTTAATTGGCTGCAGGTTTAAAAGTGAAAGAATTCACTTATTCCTAAATTATTAGTTGCAAAATGAAAGTTTATTGCTGGATTGAAATCAGTTTGCCAAGAGACTGACTTCTATAGTGGCAAAGTCCTATTTGGAAATGGAGTTTTGGCTCTGAGTATGCTTTCTCAGCAGGCAGAAGGATCCTGGCAGCTGAGCAAGTTACCTTGGACCATCTTCAAAGCAGCTTAGCTCTAGGAAGCTGTTATATTGGATATCTTGGCGGGGATGGGACAGCCTGAGCTGATTAGAACAGGATTCCTCAATTGAATGAGAATTTAGAATTTCTATGGGAATTGAAATAATTCCCTGAATAATATTGCTTCTCTTATCCTGGGAAGATGGGCTCTCTCTCTCTAGACTTCTTGGAGCCTGGGACATCCTGATCTCTGAGATCAGAAAATTTCTAAAGAGTGATAATCTTAAAGGGAACACAGCTTAATCCTAAAGCGAACAGTTTCCCTCCCTCTTCAGACAAAGATTAATGGGAACTGTTAATTGACTTTTCCATCAGGTTCACCTTCCACAACTTTCCTGAGATTTTTTTAATGGCTAAAAAATATGTCAAAATTGTAAATTCTGTGCTATAGATCCTTGAGAAGAAAGGTTTGTGGTGTTCAGTTAGTCATTAACATTCAGTTAACAAGCATTTTTAAAGTGCTTATTATTAAAATGCTTATATAACAGACACTGTGGTAAACTTGAGGGATACAAGGGAAGAATTCACATTCTACAAGGGGAGGGGAAAAGCAACATATAAATAACTAGGTACATAAAAGATATATGCATTGTAAAAGGGACAAGGCCCAAAGGGAAGACCTCCTGTACTAGGGAGTTGTGTGCTGAGTTTTAAAGGAAACCAGGAAAGTTGGAAATTGAAGGTAAAAAGGGAGAGCCTTTTAAGTGTGAGGGACAACTGTCAAAAAAAAAAAAAAGGCCTAAAGTTGGAAGATAGAGTGTTATGTGTGAAAAATAGCAAGGATACCAGGATGACTTGAATTGTAGAATGCCTAGAAGAGAATGACATGTGAAGAAATTTGAACAGTTTCTATTGAAAATAGCTATGTATGTTATGATTAACAGTTATGTATATTATGATATATATATACACACACAGTATATATATGTATATGCAAACACATGTATCTACATGCATATGTACATGTGCATGTGTATATATATATATATATATACATATATATACATATATGTAGTACATTTAAAAAATCTCAGAAGTAAGGCACTAAGATTTAAAAAAGACTGGGAAAGTCTTCTTTTAAAAAATGTTACTTATTTAAAACTAAAAACAAAATGAGAAAAAACAAAGTAGAAAGAGAAAAAAGAAAATTAACAAAAGAAAATAAAACATTGTAATGTGCCCAGCAGAACATCTGAGAGGATTAAAAATATTTAAGAAAGAATTTCCATTTTAAGAATACATATGGAATAATAAAAGAGATTATATTCATTCTTCTTTAATATTCTGGATCTTTTTGTTGGTTGACTTTTTTTTTTCATAATATTCTTTGATGGTTCTTATTTTTGTTTTTTAGTTTTTCCTCAATCTCTCTCATTAGATTTTTTCTAGAGTGACTTTTTTATTTGTCAAAATATATGCAAAGATAGTTTTCAACATCCACTCTTGCAAAATCTCTTTTCCCATATTTTTCTCCTTCCTTCTTTCCTCCCCCACCCTTTCCTAGATAGCAAGTACTCCAATATAGGCTAAACATGTGCAGTTCTTCTAAACATATTTCTACATTTATCATGCTGCACATGAAAAATCAGATCAAAAAGGGGGGAAAAAACCTCATTTGATTTTTGAAGTTCTTCCTTTGAGTTCTTCTATAAATTATTTCTGTGCATGTCACATTTAATATTACTCTTTGGAGTAGGAGAGGCTTTTTTTTTAATACTTCAATGTCCTCTTCTGAAAATGAACCCTGGTCTTCCCTAGTCCTCTATTAAGTTTCTATGGTTGGGTTTTTTCTCCTTTGCCTTTTTTTTTTTTTAATTAAAATTTAAAAAAAAATGATAACTTTTTAATATAAGCACTTTTTAATCTTGGGGGAGGGGAGAAGAAGAGATGGTGCCTATGGATTCACTTCAACTCTCTCCTCTGATGTGGAATATCACCAAAAACACTATTCTCTTGTAAAGGCCAGCATATTCCCACCCCTCTGCTTCTTCACTCACTGAATATACTGGTTCTTTGTCACCTAGGGCAGTGTCTCAGCAGCATAGCTGGGCCTGGAATTTCTAATCAGGAGAAGTTCCCTTAATCTTCCTCACTTACTCCCCCAACTCTTCACACTATTGCAAAGGTGATAATTCCCAGGCTTGGGGCTAAGGCTATCTTGGAACTCATGCTATTTCTTTGGAGGTTGTAGGTGTTTACACTTCTCAATGGTTAAATCTTTATCCTAAGGTCTTTTTTCTAGTCTTCTTAGGTCCTCCCAGGAGGACCCCTATTCGGCCCAAAGAATTGTTTGTTTTCACCAGTCTATGTGTGCCCTGAGGAGCAATTTTGTGGGGGAAATCTGGAAATTTTCTTACCTACTCTGCCATCTTCTTAGAATCCTCTCTGGGAAAATCTTCTTATAGAAGGTAGGACTTTAGCTTAAAAGTAAAGTCAGAGATGTGTGGAATAGAGAGATAAGGTGAAGAATTTACAGGAATATGTGAATTATTTTTCTGTATTTTATTTTCATAATTTCTGTGTTTCCCCTATGACCTGTATAATATGTGCAGGCCCATATGTATTTCAGCCTTGGCCAGCTATATCTGAAGCCTGAAGGCCTGATTTTCTTTTTCCAAAAAACAGGTGATTTCAGGGAAACAGAAACCTTCCATTCCAATCTCTCTGGACAGCAACAACCCATTAGATGTCTTCCCTTCCCAATGCACTCTTACTTGTGATGTAATCTCTTACATAAAAGCTGTGCATCTTTACTACTTCTTTAGCCTTCCTACCATGAGCTTTCTCTTTCCCTTATCTTGTGATAGAACAGCTCATCCTCTGGAGGTATAATAAACAACCTTTCTGCTTTCTATTTCAAGTGATCTCTGAGTAGTCATTTTGGTGTAAGGGTCTTCTACATCCCACACAAGAGATGAGGAAGGAGAGAATTACAGTTATCGAGGACAACCAGTAAAAATGCTGAGAGTTGGGATATGAAGTATTTGTGAAGAACAGCAAGAAGGCAAATGTTACTAGATCAGTGGGAGGTTATAGAGAGTATAAGTTTACAAGAAACATGAAAATATAGCAAGAAGTCAGTTTATGAAAAACTTTAAAATCTGAATAGAAAATTTTATAATTTGATCATGGGGACAAGAGGGAGTTGCTAGATTGATTGAATAATGAGGAAAAATAGTGATATTGGTACTTTAGAAAGATCAATTTGACATCAGAATGGAAAATGGATTGAAACTGGGGAAAAGGCAGGGAGCTCAACTAGTAGGCTATTGCAGTAGGCTAGGTTTGAAGTGATGAGGGCTTGTACCATAGTGGTGGTATTGTTCGAGAAAACATGGTATATACCTGAGTATTGTAAAGGACTGAATTTAACAACAGAATGGATATGGGGAAAGGGCTGAGAGGGACTAAAGAACTGAGGATGACACCTAGGTTGTGAGCCTTGGTATTTGAGAAGATGGTAGTGTGCTTGACAATATAAAGTAAGGAATAAGTAACGCTTTTATGGTAAAAATAATAAGTTTAGTTTTGGACATGTTGATTTGAAGATATCTATGAGTTATCTAGTTCAAGATGTCCAATAAGCATTTAGAGATGCAAGTTTCCAGACTCAGAAAAAAAGGTTAGATTTAGACAAAAAGATCTGAGAATCATATGAATAGAGATGATAGTTGAATCCATATAAGCTGAATCTGTGATTTCATCTGATGATGAGATCATTAGACAGGATTGTATAGAGAAAAAATTATATACATATATGACATTCTTGGTAGAAACCCAAAATTCAGCACATGAGTTGAATTGAAGACCCAGTAAGAGACTGAGAATGAATGATCAAAGATGTAGGAAGAGAATAGAGAGCATAAAAAACTAGAGAGAAGAGAATATTCAGGAAGCTGATTATGTTGATTAACAGTATCAAAGGCTATACATGGATCCAGAAAGATAAAGACTAAGAAAAAGCCATTAGAATTGGCACAGTTTTGACATTTATTATTCCCACATGTTTAGTGTTAATGCCATAATAGGCACTTAATAAATGTGGTTTACTGAATGATGAAGTGTTTACTGCACTAAAATCTGGATATATAAAGAATATATATATAAAGAAAGACAAAACTATTCCCTGATGGCTTCAAGGAGTTCCAAATAACTAGATAAGAACAGAGTAGGCAAATAGTAATCTCAGAGGTAGGAAATAGATCAGAAAAGGCCTCCTGCAAAAAGTTAGAGAGGAGCTGAGTGATAAAGGAAGTCCAGAAAACTTCTTATACAAGGTAGGTTATAAGTTAAATATTCAAAAAACTGGGAAACTGGGAAGAGATAGAGATGAGGAGCCATAGAGATGGCTCTTCTGGGAGCCAAGATTGCAAAGTAAGCAGGAAATTGCCTGAACTCTCCCAAATCTACCTCAGCTAACTATAAAATGCACCTCAAAACAAATTCTGAAAAGGCAGAACAAACAAAAAACAGTGGAAAGCAATTTTTCAGCCCAAAACTACTTGGAAGGCCAGCAGAAAAAGTCTGCTTCATTTGGATAAGCAGGGAGCACAGTTCATTGCAGGCAATAGGCCATACCTCAGCAAACCAATGGGAGGCCCTGTGCCCCAGCACCCGTCAGTGACCAAAGCTTAGTGCATTATAGCACGTGAGGGGTCAGGCCATTACAGTACTCCAAGGAGCAGCATCAATGCCCACCAGCCCAGATCCCATTGCAGTATCACGTCCTTTACTTCCAGGCCTAATGCAACACCAATTGTCCCTTCCCCCTGCCCCACAGGGCCTAACTTAATAGCAGGCAAGAGGCCAGGCCCACCTGAGGTTCTAGCACAGTACCAGATAAAAGTCCAGCTCCCTCTCTCTCCATCTTGTTCCCAATGCAGTATCAGATAAATGGTCAAAATTCCAGTAGCATCAGTCACCCTCCCCCGACCCCTAACAACTCTAGTGGGGCACCAATTCCTCCACTATGGTCCCAGCACAGAGCTAGGTGAATGGCCAATCCTCTCCCCCCACCCATGAACCTGGTACACTATACTACAAGAGTGTAGGTAGGTCTTAGAACATTATAATCTTAAGATAAAAAATGTTATCCATACCCAAAAAGAACTGATTGTGCCTGAATATAGATTGAAGTATATTCTTTTTTTTTAAACTTTATTTTTCTTGAGATTGTTTTTGAGGGGGGACAGGACATCTATATTTTCTCTTGCAATATGACTTTTATGGAAATGTTTTGCATAACTTCACATGTGCCTTCTTAATGTGGGACGGGGGTGGAAAAAAAGAGATAGAATCTGGAACTCAAAATTTTAAAAACAAATGTAAAAAAATGTTTTACATGTAACTTAGGGAAAATAAAAATATTAAATAAAAAATAAAATAAAAAGATGGGACAAGAAAAAAATAACATTATACCTCAATGAACAAAAGAGGGTTGCAACCAAAAATAACTTATCCAGCAAAATTGAGTATAATTCTGAATTTTTTAAAATGGTTGTTTAATAAAATGAAAAACTTTCAGATATTTGTGACAAAAAGACCAGAACACAACAAACAATTTGACACATAAGAGCCATGAGAAAAAATGAAGTAAACATTAAAGGCCAATTATAATAATTTCCTTGAAAGGTATTGGCTTCTAGACTTCACTGGAAGTCTTCAAGCAAATCCTGAAGGAGCTGGATTGAATAGGATTTGAGCTCTATTCATCCACTAGATTCTGTGAATACAATTCTTCCTTGGACACAGAATCATTGTGATGTAATGGTTCAGGAGAATAAATGATGTAATATAAGAGAGCAGTCCTGGTCCCCAAATGATGAGATTATTGGAGGTACCAAATATAAAAATTTGGTCATATGAAGAATTCACAATAGCCATTATACTTGACAAAAGGTAGATTTCATTAGAAGAAGAGGTTACAGACAAAATGAAGAGATAAAATACACACCAGGAGTAGTAAATATGAAATAGAGTTGGGAGACCATATAGTTAGCAAGGAAAGAGATCTATCTATCTATCTATCGGAGGTTTGAAAGGAGAAACACCATGTGGCATGGGGGTGTGTAATGTTCTTTGATTTGGTTTCCTTGGGGTCTCTGGGAGCAGCTTTCGTTTAGGTTCAGTAATCACCATGAGGACAGCCAGGTGTTAAGTCCAAAAGTCTTTATTGTCTCCTTGCCTGATGCTGGGCAGCTTTCTGAAGAGCCTTTCAGTCTGGCCTTGGTCTTAGTGGAGAAATGCAGAAGAGCCTGCCACCAGTGGCCTGACTGAAGATTGAATGAATATCTGTCCTTGGTTCCTAGAGCTTGACCTCCTACTTGTCTTCTCTGCCTTCTAAAAGCTCCTCCTCTGTGGCTCTCAGTCCCTGCTTATATACTCCTCATTGAATATAAACCAATCATTTTATCACTAGGAAACCATTCTTTGTTGTAAGATTAAATCAACCATACTGAACCATGCTAAACTAGATAACCATTGTCTCAATCAATTCCACTTAGTACCTTGTCAGCATCCTTGTTTCAAGTTCAGAGTTCTGACCCATAATAGGGGGAGTTGAGAAAAAAGACTTTACTACACAGAATGCTGTGGTAGGGTATAACCTTAAGAGGGATTCAACAAAGCTGACAAGAGTCATATTTATAGGAGAAATTTAACCTTAGAAGTTTGATATAACTCAGATTTCTGAACAGACATCATGAAATGCCAAAGACAGGCCAGCTGTATTGGCTCTTGCAGTGACTATGGAAACAAAAAAGAGAGAGAGAGACAGGTGTGTAAGGTCAAGATATTTATTGTAGCTAAACAGTCTCTATTTAAACTCTGAAACCTCAAAACACTCGGGAAACAAAAGGTACATAAGTCTGTCCGTACTTGAAAGGACAATGTATTTTTGGGGTCCAAGGAGAAATTTTGCATTCCTAGCAATAGGACCTCATCCTCTAGCCATCCTGTTTATGGGATGCACCCAATGTATCTGTTCCTGGTCCTCCCCAGTCTTTACTGGTTTGCTGGCTGGCACTTAGAGGGGGTCAAAGCCAAGTCAAAATGGCCTTGAGTCCTGTAACTAGTCAGGTGTATTGGCCTGGAGAGGCACAGACAGAGCAAGGTAAGACTGCCCACAACCTCCAGACAGAGTGAAACTGTCTAAAAAAGCTAAACTGATTCCTATTAGTGCCCTTCCCTGCCTGCATCAGGGAACAATTCCATCAATATTCCAATTCCTCTCTGCCAATAGCACTCAGTTACTGAGGATTTCATCAATTGGACATGATTGTTTTTTGCTATTATGGCCTCGGTTTTCTTGAGATTTATTCTTCAATTATTTTGTATTAATTTATAGAGACTAGTTCTATCTTCTCAGTTAGAATGTAGGCTTTTTAAGGGTAAGGATTGTGTGTTACACTTTTTTTTTCATCCACAGTACCTATTTAAGCCCATAGAATTTGTTTAATAAATGCTTGATTGCTTATGTTTTCTTTTAACAGCTAATGTTACATGAATGGTGGTTTGACATTTTCTCAGCCACTTGACATTGATAAAAAAAATCTCTCCACATCTCAAGTTTTACAACTTGGTATTATTGCAGCCTATGTTAACATATTAGTACAATGAGGTAAGATTTCAGGGTAAACTCCAACTCTGATAAAAAAAAAAAAGGCACAAGGGAAAGGCCAATTCTATCTGGTGTGATTTCCCAAGTTGTGTAATTTCTTTCATTAGTAAACATGAGCTTCTCACATTTTCTTTTTACAGAGGCAAATGTAACATTTGTGCAAATCAGTAAACAGTTTCACTTTTTAGTATAAACAGACGTTGCAGTTTAAATCTGCCAAGAATTGCAGAGATAATTATATAAATATAGTACAACACCAGAAGCAGTTAGTTTTTAAAATATTCATAGAAGTAAATGTATATTATTGCAATGAAAAATATGACTAGAAGTATAATAATCATACTGTCCTCTGCCCAGATTAACAAGAAGGAAAATACATTTTGTGATTAAACAGCATAGATTATGTCATTTAAGAATGGTCTCACAATTTGGGGGATTATTGGCCTCAACCAATTCCTCAATCCAATTAATATTCAATTCCTTAAATTAATTAATCCTGAATCATGAAGATTTATAGCTTGCTTTCTTATTATTTGTATATAACACTATATTTTTTTCTGAGTATGTGAAACCTATGATCAATATATCCTCTAACCTAGCAATATAAGCCTTGAATGATATTTTGTGGGATGTTACAGTTATTCTCTGTGACTTCAACTCCATGGATTTAGAGTACATCTACAAATAGTTACCATTTTATCTAGTTACCTATGGCAGTTTTAGCATTTTGCTTCAACAACATTGATATAAAATTGGAACATTAATGCATTGTTGGTGGAGTTATGGAACTGATCCAACTATTCTGGAGAACAATTTTGTACTATGACCAAAGGGCTATAAAACTGTACATACCTTTTGATGTAGCAATACCACTACTAGGTCTGTATTCCAAAGAGATCATAAAAAGAGAAAATGATTCACATGTATAATAATGTTTATAGCATTTTTTTGGTAATGGCAGTTGGGGGATGGCTGAACAATATGAACATAAGGGAATACTATTGCTGTATATAAAATGATAAGCATGTGAATGTCAGAAAAACCTGAAAGACTTAAGTAAACTGATGCAAAGTGAAGTGAGCAGACCCAGGAGAACGTTGTGCACAATGGAATGATCAACTTTGATAGACTTAATTCTTCTCAGCAATACAATGATCTGAATAAGACAATCCAAAAGATTCATGATAGAAAATGCTATGCAGAGAAAGATCTATGAAGTCTGAATGCAGGTCAAAGCATACTATTTTCACTTTTTTGTTGTTTTTTCTTTTTCATGGTTTTCCTTTTTTATTCTGATTCTTTTTTCCCAACATGAGTAATGTGGAAATATTTAATATGATTGTGCATGTATAATCCATATCAAATTGTATGTTGTCTTGGGGAGGAGGGAGAGGAGGGAAGGAAAAAATGTTTTGGAACTCAAAATCTTATAAGTGAATGTTGAAAACTTATTTACATATAATTCAAAAAGTACTATTAAACGGGGAAAAAATAAACATTGATATATCCCATTCTATTCTTTACCATTCAATTAAACAAATTTATTGTTTATTATATGCAAAGACTTATCCAAGATTTTCTCAGAATTATTGGCGTTTTAATTTTGTGCATTTTCTATGGGATGAGTTTTCACTTTTTTGCATGCGTTCTTTCAGTTATATTAAAAATTCTTTCAAGCACTCAATGGTGTTTCCTCATTTTAATTATTCTTGGACTTTAGGAAGCAAAACTGTGCTCATCTAGAATTATAGAATTCAGAAAGTTAAATGGGATTGTAGAGATGATTGAAATCTATGACATCAAACTCAAATAGAAATGGGACCACATGGCCTACAGATGACATACTACCTTAGAAAGTCACACACACACACACACACACACACACACACATACACACACACACATTTTCTATTATATTTTAACTTGTTTTATTAAATATTTCCCAATTACATTAATCAGATCTGGTACTTGGAAATGTTGCTGGCTATAAGAAGATTGCTTCTGATGAAGATGGAAATTGAAAATCAGAGATATAAAGCAATTTATCCAACTCCTATATAATCAGTTGGTAGTAGAATCAAACATGGGTCTCACAATTTTAATTGGATTTAGAGGACTTATGTTCAAAAGAACCTATGTTCAAATCTTCACTTCATCACTTATTACCTGTGTGATTTTGGGTAAATTATTTGGCCTTATTTTCTTCATCTGAAAAATGAAAGAATTGGACTAGGTAGTTGTAGTGTTCTCTTCTTTAAAATATAATGTTCTCTGGGAGCAGATTTCTTGCGGGGGCTTCTGGAGGCAGCCTTCGTTTCAGTTCAAATCAATAATCACCTCAAATGCAGCCAGCTGTTAAAGTACAGTCCTTTACTGTCTCTTCCAAAATAGCCTGGTAACCTTTCCTTGGTTCCGAGAGCTCTTGTTGCTAGTCCTTTGCCTCTGACAACTTCAGCCTCTAGCTCTCTCTGAATCTCCCGTTCTACTGACTTAGGCTTGTCCTTTTATGCTCTTTTAGAGGTGTGAACTCAAAGGTTGACTACTCCTCCAAGAGTGGGATTGTGGGAGGTGTAACTTGTGAATCTCATACTGAATCCTGACTTGTGAATCTCTCGGACTTGTGAACTCTAATGTGTGAGCTAATGTGTGAACTCTCAAAGGTGTAAACTTAAGTATGTAAGCATTGTTTCTATCAATTCCAGTAAGTTAACACTTTGTAAGGATTCTAACAGATAGTCTCTGAGATTTCTTTCTGTCTTATATCTATGCTCCTATGACTTTTTCAGTATTCATCTTTTTAGAGTGAAGAATCTGAATCTTTGTATGACACTCTTTATGTCTTTTATTATTTCAGGTGTTCTTGATTTTTTTCCAACTCTATTTTTATCTTTTTTTTTTTAGCTTTCTTGGCTTTGTTGATTTCACTTTGCAGCAGTTCATACAAGTTTTTTTAGGTTTTTAAAAATCTTGCCTATTTATCATTTCTTATTACACAATAATATTCCATTACATTCATATGCCACAGCTTGATCAGCCATTCTCCAATTGATAGTCATCAATAAGATTATACATATCCCTAATGCATTGATAAACACCTCCAATATGTAACTAAATATATTATCCAAATTTTAATTTTAATTTCCAAGAGATATTAGTACCAAAGAAGACTAACTTTTTTGTGGAGGATAATACTTACCCAATCTACATAGTGAATTTCTATTGAGAGGAGGATATAGGCTATTTTGGTTACAAGCAACTCCATGTGGTTTAAAAGAAAAATAGATGATTTGCGTGTCTTCTCAAAATATTATGAATATTATTAAATTATAATTATATTACTATTATTCAAAATATTATGAAATGTGGGGTGTAGACTCTGAGCATGTATGAGGAAATACTGCTACACTGGCCCCATCTCAACTGTGTTTTTTTTTTTTTTCCTGCTTAATTTTAGAAAAAAAGCCAGAGGTTTTTCCACAAACTATTCCTCTCAGCCTCTGCTCAATCAGCTCTATCCCCTGCACCATGTTAAAAATAACTCAGCCACTGAGAGGGAAATTTGGAATTTTTGCTCAGGATGTCTGCAGATAGCTGACTGAGGACTAAAGGATTGACTTTTATCAATTCTGGGAATTACAACTCATAGTACATGTTATTTGCTGTTAAATATATGCTTACTTGTACTATGGAAACACTAATTAGATTTACATTTCTAAATGCATGCAATTAAACTTGTTCAAAATGTGCATACAATACCCTCCTCCAACCTGAGTCTTAGAGATTTTGTTAAATATCTTTTATATTGGACTCACGCCAGTATATCTTGTCTGCTTGTCTCCTTGTCTGGATGCTGTGTATCTTTTGGAGATGGTTATCTGGCAAGTGCCTGTCAATCAATCAGCACTGCCATCTAGCAAACACTGATTTGCTTGAGTCTTAATTGGGAAAATTACTGGAGCCAGAAATCATTGTGCTCTAGGAAAATGCTAAAGGTTTCCGGCGGGCTTCTGCTAGTTCTACCTATGGATGTTCCTAAATTGTTTAACACATAATATGATTAGTAGTTTATTACACAGGTTGTTGATGAAGTTGTTTACAATATTTTTCAATTGGTAGTCTGTTCTATCAGTGGGATCACATATACTTAACCAATTGTTTAAGAACAAACACATTGTTTACCACATTATTTCACATAATAGCTTATCATAGTACTGAAAAACAACTTAAGAAAGACCCAAAATAGTTCAATCATAAAAGAGAAACTTAAATGAAGTTAACATAGTTATTTATACTATTTTATTAAAGTAAAGCAAAATTTATTCTCACTACAATAGTCTCCTGTAACTATGGCTCAATCCCTTTTGTTGCAGATGTTGAAGAAATTAAATAGCAAAAGAATCCCTGGAGTGAAGTTAATTTGAAGATCAGAGAAGAAAGGATTGAGAAACATCCCTTCTTACTAGTTACTAGTTAGTAACTATCTTCTGTCTCTTTAATGGTTACATTAGTAAAGATAATATGGTCCATAATCTGAGTGGCACATGTATCTTTGAGTGATCTTTGATCAATTGATACTGGCAACCTTCCTTGTTCCAAGGAGCAAGATATTCTATCTGTTGATTCCAGGCATTATCTCTACTTGTCCTTCATTCCTGGAATGTTTTCTCTCTTTTGCTTTATTAATGTCCCTGGCTTCTTTTAAGCTCCAATTAAAATTCTACCTTCTAAAAGAAAACTTCCCTAACTCCTTTTCATTCCAGTGTCTTCCTTTTGTTAATTATTTACCATTTATCCTGTAGATAGCTTCATTTGTTTGTTATGTTATCTCCGTTCTTTCCCTTTTCAGGACTACCTTAGTCCAGGAAGAACCCAGAGACTAGTTTCTGAAGTTTGACCAGAAACATATAGTGAATTAGCCATATCTTCTCCATGTTGATCAATAGTAGAGACATTATGGATTAGAGCTGGAAGATACCTCAAAAATCATCTATTAGTGTCTCAATTTTCCCACATCACTTCCAACATTTATCATTTTCTTTTTCTGTCTTAATAATCTCATAAGTGTGAGGTAGTAACTAAGAATTGTTTTAATTTGCATTTGTTCAATCAATAATGATTTAGAACATTTTCATCTAGATAGCTTTGATGACTTCAGCAGAAAACTGACTTCATATTTTTTGATCATTTATCAATTAGGAAATGGCTCTTTAAAAAAATACATTTGACTCAATTCTTCACACAATTGAGAAATGAGGCCTTTATCAGAGAAACTTGCTTGAATTTTTTTACACTTATGATTATTAAATGAATTTCCCTATTCATTCTATTCTTTCTCTCCTTTCATCTTAATCTCCTCAAAAGTGTTTTGCTTCTGACTGCTCCTCCCCCAATCCAACCTGCCTTCTATGACCACCCTCTTCCTTCTCTTATCTTCTTCCCCTCATACTTTCCAGTTGGGTAACATAGATTTCTATATCCAACCGAATATGTGTGTCTCTCTTACTTTAAATCAATTTCAATTTCAATTTATTAAGCATTAAAATGTCTTCTCCTTAAAAATGACCATGGCAAAAGATTTTATTCTAAATTTGCCGCACCCCTCGATTACTACTGGGGCAGCTTGGTGGCACAGTGGCCTGGAATCAGGAAGACTCATCTTTGCTAGTTAAAATCTGGCCAAAGACATTTACTAGTTGTATTACCCTATGCAAGTCACTTAACCCTGTTTGCCACAGTTCTGCATCTGTGAGTTGGAGAAGGAAAAGGCAAACCCTGTAAGTACCTTTGCCAAGAAAATCTCAAGTAAGGTCATGGTGAATCAGATATGACTGAAAAAAATGACCCAACAACAAAAGACTACTGATAGATATAGTTCTAGCTCAATATCTCTCTTGGAGACAAAAATCCTCCTGGGCTCTCCCCTACTAGATGGATGACAATGTTGATATGGCCTCCTTCTACTCTCTGGAAAAGGTAGCAGCTGTAGGGTCTCCCAAAGTCAGGTTATACAGCTACCAGATCTTATTTAAATATGCCATACATGAGTCAGTCACCTTTATATTTAGCTAGCAACCATTCTCATGAATTTCTGATATGTATATTTACTTATCATTCATATATGTGTGTATTATTGTACTAATAATTATGTACATTATTTTAAAAATCACATAAGAATAAAGTTTTAAAGGATGAAATAGGAACTAATAACATTTTATTCTAAAGCCACTGGACACATTAAATAGGGGAAATACAAGATCAAGTTTGCACCTTAGGAAAATAACTAGCATCTGTGTGAAAAGCAGATTAAAAATACTTAAAGCAGGAAGATTTAAGTAGGAGGCTCTTGCAAAAGTCCAGACAAGAAGTGTTCAGGGCATGAATTAGAGTGGTAATCTAGGGTAAAGAAAAAGAAAAGGATAGATTAAAAAAATATGGGAAAAGAACAAGATTCAGCAACTAATTGGATATGTAGGGAAAGGACATTTAAAGATCTTACTGTTAGAGATGGTGGTTTCCCTGACAATAATAGGACAGTTTGGAAGAGAAATGAGTTTGGAGGAAATATAATTACATCTTCAATGCAGATCACAAAATATTCTTTTCTGTCCATTCTGGATAACTGAGTATATCCCCAATAGAATGAAATGGGAAGAAGTGGGGAGTTCCTAATCCATCATTACCTCAGCTTCTGAGGGGCACCAGTTGAAGTTATAAAGGTGCAAGGTGTGATGGAGGTAAAGAGGAGGTAGGAATTTTCCCAATGATATATATGAATGTCTATTTCCATGTCTTCCCAGGTAACAATTTAACTGTTTACCTGAAGAATGAACACCATTCTGTGTTTGGAGAAGGTCCACCTTTCATCTTTCCCTATTAAACCCCATTTCCCTGAGAATCATACTTAAGGTTTTTTTTGGGGGGGGGAGGGGGGGGAGAATTGGTCTTTTTCTTTTTCCTTTTTTTTTTTTTTTTTTTTTCAGTTCTAGACACAGGTAATAGAGTTCCTGGATCTTGAAGCTTGGTGACGGTAAAGCCAGGATCCCAGGCTAGATATTTTTGCCGGTTTATCAAGAAAGCCTCGAGAATCCAGAGTTCCAGGACTTAAATATGAGAAGGGATCCCTAAGAGATTGATACAGGGTAATGAAAGGGATTATGTCCACAGTTATTGGAAGGGAGTATTTGTATATTTAATCTTGCTATACATTTAAAGTGAACATTACTTTTTGTAAAAGCTAATTTGACATGTCAAAGAGGAACATGCAATGGGAAGACCAGGAAGTCTGTCAATAAGGTGATGAGAGAGGGACCTAAGCACTTCAGGTTAGGAAATAAAAAGGCTCATTCTGGTGTCTATAAGCTTACATTTTTGTAAGTTTCTTGCAAGAACCATAAATAAACCGACTTACTTTATATACTCTTGAGTCCTTTTTATATTTGTAGCATATTTCTAACAATTTTTTGCTGGTTTATGGAATCGTTAATTTCTGTTGGGTCATTTCTAGTCTTCAGGGATTCTATTACTTTAGTGGGGTTTACCATTTTCTCTCATAAGCTATCTCTTCACCTATTAAATATTTATTTCAAAATGTTTATCTCATTTTTAATCTCTTGTTTCATTTTTTTTTGGGGGGGGCGTTCATGTGGGAAACAGTCTTGTGGAGAAAATAAAAACCAAACATTTTATCTTTAAGGTTCTGTCTGTAGTTGTTATGGAGTTAGATCCATAAGATTTTTTTTTATCTTGGATGGTGTCTTTTCTCTACTATATTCTTTAATATAGCTTTAGTTCTTGAACTGGAGCTTTCTGTCAGAGTCAGATTGCTTTTCCTATTGTGCTTTTGGTTAGGGTGGTTGTTCTTGCTTGGTCTCAACCTGGGGATTCCTGTGTCCTTATAATGAGCTCCTCCTCCATGAGTCCAATACCCTTTAATTTTGAGATGCAGAATACTGAATCTTCAGTGATCACTTTGGCATTTTGGGTTCGAATTGGTTCCATTGATTGGTTCCATGTTAATCACTGCCCAGTGCCAATTGTCTTTCCCCAATCTCTGAATCATTTAAGCTTTTAACTTTGGGGTTTCCTGACCATATTCTCAAGTTTGTTTTGTTCTTTCTATCTTGTACCTGCAAATTCTGCCAAATAGTACCATCTACTGGTTACAAATATATAGTATGCTGAACCTTTAAGAAATGAAGCAATTTAGAGCTGAAAAGGACACCAAAAAGGTATTTTTGTACAAAGAAAGAGGTGTTAAAGGAAGATGTGCTCTTAACTGTCAAAGAATGTAAGATGTTATTACTGTTATAGATAAATATTTTGATATCTACAAAAAGCAGGAAAAGAACTTTGTTTTTTTAAAAAATCTTTTAATATATGGATAAAGAAATAGCTTTCAGTTAGGATTTAAGGAATTTTGGTCAGAAAATGAAGTGTGGTATAAATATAAAGGCACAAATCACCTAGTGAATGATGTAAGGTTATTCTTTTCTTTTGTATTAATATAGAGAAAGAACATTTTCTTTAAAAATTGTCAAAAATCCTAGCATAAAGAAACAGTTTCAGAGACATCAAATAGATGGGTGGACCATGTTAAAGATTTTAGGGTTATAAGGGACTGTGGCATCTTAGTTCATTTGTACAACATTGTTTTATGACTGAAGTAGATAAAACTAAAAAAAATGAAAACAAACATTTGGAAATAGTTTGAGGTAGAATTTTTAGAATACTATCGATTTGATTGGGGAAATGGAGCTATAACTTTTAAGTGAAAAGCAAGTCAGTGAGTGTCAGGAACCTCTCAATTAAAATATATAGGAAACTAATTTGGGAGATTAAGAAAAGAACTTGACCTAGAAATAGGGCTGAAAAGTGTTTCATGTCATAACTTTGTCAATTAGAAACAGTCAGCTGGCAGAAAGCTTCAGCTAAATAATTGTTCACAGTTAAGAAATTCAATAGCTGCTATTCTCCATCAGCACCACCTAGAGATAGAAAGAAAAGAAGCAATTACTTTAATGACTACAGAACCATAGAGCCAAATGACTTAAGGGACCTTTAAAATAACAGAGACAGCTTCCTTATTGGTCTCTTATTTAACTCTCTTCTGTGACCTGTGGTGCCACCTATCACAAAACTGCCTATAAGGCAGTGAGGGAATGAGTGTTCTTCTCCTTCCCCTTCCCAACCTCCCCACCCTTCCCATCCTGCTTTGCCCAAAGACATACCTCCCTGCCTCCCTTTCCCCCCACCCCCCTCCACACACACACACACACACACACACACACACACCACACACACACACACACACACAATCATGGATTCAACTATTTGAGTTTTTATCTGGACGTTTGGAGAATTTCCTTTTTGGAGTAGGTGGTCAAACATTGTTCTCAGGGTTTACAAATCCAGATTTAGAGACAATCCAAAGATCCAGGATCAAAAGGTCCTGAGTGCAATGAGTAGAGCTGATTGATGGCAAGAATTTTTTATATTGGAAAATATGCTCATTAAAATAAAGAGGAGACTGATATGGTCTAACTTGCTCAGAGAACTAGACTTTGAAAGTCTAGTACAGCACTAAGAAGAAATATGAACTACCTAATCAGTAATTCAGCAGGATTAATAATTGCTTTATGTTACAATGAAGTTTAATTATTAATGTTTTAGGAGATTGTGATAATAGTTACATATTCTTGCTGTCCTGTTTTTAAGTTATTACATCATTGATTTTCATGAATCTCTTGCATCTTTTAGCATTTCCTGTGTGTATAGGAAATACTTATCCTATTCCTGATTTATAATCTCTAATAAGTACCTTTATATCTGCCCTTTTGAGGACATGATTCTACCGCTAGGAAACGCTGGTAATGTGGTAAGTCACAACTTTTCTCAGTGCCCTAGACAACTTCCTATAGCTATTATTTGCAGAGAAGATTTTCAAAGATAAGTATTTGCTCCTAGAGAGGTCTCTAGCCCAGTAAGATCACAGAAACAGTACTCATTCCTCTCTCCTTTCTTCCCCCTCAAAAATATCACTCAGTACTTTAGGAAGTACAAAAGAATTTACTTCCATTTTAAGTTTCCTATTTTGATATACAGTTATATGCTCTGAATCTCTTTCAAGAGGAAAAATTTGCAATGAAAAAGATGTGGCAAATTCTCAGCATGACACTTCCTTCCTGAACATTCTTCCAGAAGCCCACACGATAATGATAGTGTACCAAAATCTGCTCATAAAAGGTATCTATATTCACTAATTTGGTGAAGCTCTCCAAGTTCCTACACTTGTTGAATAGATTGCATCTTGGCTATAAATTAAGTAGACACTGAGCAAATAATAAAAATTTAGAAAAGATGTCAGCATTCTTGATCTGCCTCCATGTAACTTAGCAGAATTCCCACACATCTAATTCTCAACAGTGCTAAGTAAATATTCTTCTTTAGTCTTTTCATTTAAACCATAAATAGTATCTTATACTTAAATGTGAAGGTGTGTTGGAGAAAAAGAGAAAGGAAAAGAGGGCAGAGGAGATATTGTCATTTCTTTGCCTTTTATCCTAGTTCTTTCCCTGCTATAAGATAGATAAAGGATATCTGTCTTCTGGTATGCCCTTGGGGAAGAAAGGAAATATGTAGGCTAAGACCCTTTTGTGGATTTTATACTGTATAAGGTCCACTAAGGACCTTGTCCTTAGTGGACTTTTTATTGCTGTGGACCAGGCTCAATTCTGGGGTATTACCACTAAGAAGGCAATTTTTGTCCTTTGACATTTTGATACCACCTTGAGTTACTCTAGGAAAACTCACACTATGCTTATATAGGTCCTGTATTGGTTTTCTTCAAAGATGAGTAAAATAATCCCCAACATTCATAAAAGTATTTAAAGTAGTAAATACAGCTAAGATATAGAAAAGCCTTTATTTTTCCTTACAAAATTTCCTTACAGAAAATGCAAATATAAAGAATGGAAAAAGAGAGAAAGAAAGAGACAGAGACAGAGAGATAGAGAAACAGAGAGATAAAGACACAGAGAGAGAGAGAGAGAGAGACAGAGACAGAGACACAAAGAGAGACAGACAGACAGACAGAGACAGGGATACACATACAGAGATAGACAGACACAGAGACAAAGATAAAGACAGGGACAGAGACAGAGATGGAGAGTTTTGTTTACTGTTTTGTTTAGTTGTTAGTTGTTAGTTACTGATTGCTCTTGTTCATCTCCATCTGAACCAACACTTGCACATGCAGCTAAAATTTGAACCTCTATACTTACACCTGCCTAAATCCAGTCTGTATTCTTGGGGGAAATTAAGCTTTAGATCTCCTGACCCAGACCGCAACCCAGCTGATGGGTGTTAGTCTGCTACTGTATCTGATGCACTACTGGTCTAGAGCATGAGACTATGCCAACCAGTCATTTGGTCCTATACTCAGACCATTTTATCATTACTTCTTCCACACCCTTTCCTCCTCCCAAGAACAAAACATTCCTCTCACATTCCTACTTGCCTATATATGTTATCTTTCCCTATTAAAATGTAAACTGTTTAAGGAAAAGGACCCATTTTAGGGGGACAAGAGGTTAATATTTGCATCCTCAGAACTTAGCAAAATGTTTGTTGTTTGTTTGCTGTTCTTTCTTCTTGAAGAGCAACCAAAATGATATCACTATGTGAGAGTGAAGGTACAGTGTGTCCGATTATGACTGATTAGACCAATATAAGCTTGGAATCTGTACCACAGATCAGGCACAAATAGTTCATATAAACATTTGGAGTAGAGATATCTTTAAATTTGTGCATTTCACATTTCTTTTGAGCTACTGCAATTTGCTTTTCTCACAGAACAAGTGCCTTTTTTGATACAGGAATATCATGCTGGGTAGTTCTTTACTAGTATCTCTCATGTCACACAATCAATTCCAGAGTTGTTCAGAAAACATTGAGTATCCTTGTATTACATCTTCTGACTAACATGTTAGTGCCTTCCTTATGTGAGTTCTCTATAAACAGCAAATCTCTGAAAACTGTCTACTCCTTTTCTGTTCCATTGTTGCCAACTGTATATATGTTGGCTCAGCTTTTCCTTCAATTTAGCAACAAATTCTTCCCGTTTAGAGAAGCACATCTGTTGACGTGAAATCTTCTGGCAGTAGTCATGCCTTGAAGCTGCTGCTTTTGGTTAATGTGAATACTTAGCTTGGAGACGATAAGTTTATGGTCAGTTCAACACTGTGTACCATCTTCATCACTCTCACATCTTGTCTATCTCTTCTCCTTAAAATGACAGTCTATTAAATGCCAGTTTTGCCACAAGGTACATTCATGAAGTTTTCTTGAGCTTAGGTAAATAGAAGACAGGTAATGAGAACATCATGAGATACACAAGTCTTCAGTAGTAAGCGACCATTGCTGTTGTTGTTTCTGACTCCATTCCTCACCTGAGAACTCCCTGCCATGTTTGGGAGTTTGTGCCTATTCTTGTATTAATGTCACCCAGGATTATAAACTTGTTCTATTTTGGCACATTTGATGATGAGGGTCTCCAGATCTTCATAAAATTTTTCTTTGAGCTCATCAGCTTTGTCATGGTGGGAGCATACACATGGATGATGATGGTGTGGTGCTTTCCTGCAAGTAGCAATCACATTGTAATGAGTTTTTTGGGATGCATACAAGCTTGTTAACTAAATTGGTTTTGATTGCAAAACCTAGGCCAATTTCACAGGAATCATTATAATCATCAGCGTTATTAAGTTTTTCTCAGTTGATTATATTGACAGTATTGCTATTACTATGTAGATTCTTTTCATGGTTCTGCTAACTTCATTTCACAACAATTCGAATAAATTTTCCCATGTTCTCCAAAACCACCTCTTTTGTAATTTTTTACAGGACAAAACTTTTTCATCTCGTTCATATACAATAACTTATTCAGCATTCCCCAATTTATGGGCATTCCCTCGGTTTCTAATTCTTTGTCTCCACAAAAAGAGCTGCTATAAATATGTGTGTGTGTGTGTGTGTGTGTGTGTGTGTGTGTGTGTGTGTGTGTGTGTATATGTCATTTTCCTTTTTCTTTGAACTTATTATATTATAGAACTAGTAGTGATATCACCAGGTCAAGAGATATGTGCAGTTTTATAATTTGGCGAGAAGGGCACAATAGTTATAAACTGTTCTCCAGAATGTTTGGACTATTTCACTCTACTAACCCTACTAAATAATATTTAGATATAAATTAAAATGGTGGATTAAAATGTAGTCCATTTGGTGCTTTTTAGTACTAGAATTTTATATGTCTGGAAAAGTAATTTTTAAGGAGAATTAGCTGATTCCATGATGGATTAAAGAATAAAAAGGAACAGAGCCTGAGGTAGAAAAAAGACTACAAAATCTGTCAACTATAGGCCAGGGACATTTGATTTTAGAAGGGATCATTAAAGGATGGCAAGAAAATATAGGAAGAGAAGCATTTATTATAAAAATTTATATCAAAAATAGATCAAACCCAATTAATGCAATTTCTTTTTGTAACAAGATTACTGAGCTAATAATAAATGATGGAAAAATATGATTATGGTCTTAGCCAGCTAGACCTTAGCCAAGATTTTCATAAAGTATCTCATATACTTGTGGAGAATATGTACATCATATGATATATAATTATATGACATATGTGATAACATCTCTGATAATAAAATTAGATAGAATGATAATTAGATTCAAAGAGTAGCTGTTACAATGTCCAAAGGAATCCAGCCATACTAATAGTAGGTCTATATTCTAAAGAAATACAAAAATATATATATATATGTATATATATTTGTTTTTAAAGTAGTCTTTTTTACTTTTGAATTATTTTCATTTTTAGCATTTTATTTTCAAAATATATTGATAATTTTCAATATTCACCCATGTAAAACCTTGCATTCCAAATTTTTTTTCCTTTTCTTCCCCGACCCCCCTTAGATAGCAAATAATCCATTATATGTTAAATATGTGCAATTCTTTTATACATATTTTTACAATTATCATGCTGCACAAGAAAAATCATATCAAAAAGGAAAAAAAATGAAAAAGAAAACAAAAAGCAAGTAAACAACAACAAAAAGGTAAAAATACTAAATTGTAATCCACACTCATTTCCCACAAACCTTTTTCTGGATAAAGATGTCGTTCTCTATCACAACTGGAATTGGCCTGAATAACCTCATTATTGAAAAGAGCCACATACATCACAATCTTGTTGTTGCTGTGTGCAATGTTCTCTTGGTTCTGCTCATTTCACTTAGAATCAATTCACCAAAGTCTCTCCAAGCCTTTCTGAAGCCATCCTGCTGATCATTTCTTATAAAAGAATAATATTCCATAATATTCATGTACCATAACTTATTCAGCCATTCTCCAATTGATGCACAGCCATTCAGTTTCCAGTTGCTTGCCACTGCAAAAAGGGTTGCTACAAACATTTTTGCCATGTGGATCATTTGAATAAAACATATTACAAAAATATTTATATTTTTGTGGCAAAATATTGGAAATTGACAGGTTGCCCATCATTTGGGAGATGGCTGAATAAGTTGGGGTATATGAATATAACTGAATATTATAAGAAATGATGAGCAAGTGGATTTAAGAAACAACTGGAAAGATGTACATGAACAAAGTGAAATGAGCAGAAGCAGAAGATCATTGTACACAGAAATATCAATATTGTGAAATAAGCATCTATGACACAGAAATAAAAAAATTAAAAGCATTTCTAGCCATGAAAAAAATGCTCTAACTACTATTCATTAGAGAAATGCAAATTAAGACAACTCTAAGAAATACTACACATCTCTCAGATTGGTTAAGATGACAGAAACGGATAATGATAAATGTTGTAGGGGATGTGGGAAAACTGGGGACACTAATATATTGTTGGTGGAGCTGTGAACTGATCAAATCATTCTGGAGAGCAATTTGGAACTATACCCAAAGGGCTATCAATTGTGCATACCTTTTCATCCAACAATGTCTATATTGGGCCTATATTCCAAAGAAATCATAAAAAAGGAAAAAGGACTGCAACGTATATGAACTGATATTAAGTGAAGTAAATAGACCAAAGAGAACACTGTGCAACAACAACAACAACAAAAACATTCACCTTTGCAAACACCTGTGTTCCAATTTTTTGTTGTTATTGTCTAGGGGATAGAGTCAGGAGAAGAGAGGGAGAAAAATATGGAACACATGTGTTTGCCAGAGTGAATGTTGAAAACTATCTTTGCATGCATTTTGAAAATTAAAGGCTATTATTTTTAAAAGGAGGCGGGGGAAGAAGGAACTCTTGGAGATATCTAATTGCTCGAAATCAGAGGGCTGGACCAAGTTATCAAGTACTTTGTGGATCACTATCCTATGTGATACATCATTTTTATTTGCAGCAATAACAATAAAGGTATTATCTAATGGTTTTGAGAAAGCCTTGAAAAAATCATGTGTCAGCATAAATTTCTTATCTGAATCCAAGGACAAAATTTTTTAAAGAACTGTAAGTTTTACAGTTCTACTTAAAGAGACAGATGGACCCAGTGTTCTTAAAAGAAATATTTTTATTCACATTTTTCATTAAAACTATTTTTGTTTTCTGCCTGAATTGAGATGTTTAACTCAGTAAAAAAAAAAAAATCGAAACATTGAAATAACAAGGGTTTTTTTGGTCCCTTATATTGCAAAGAAGGAAAGGTGAGGCAGCTTACTATGATACAAATAGAAAAGCAACATGCAAAAGGTAGCTGAAAAGCACTGGGAAATAGAAAATGTTGTCATCCAGAAAATTAGAAGCAGAGCTATGGACAAATGATGGCTAATTGTCCTGGACTTATCCCCAAAATGGAAGCCCCTTACACTAAAATATTGTTGATGGAATTGTGAACAGATCCAGCCATTTTGGAAAGCAATTTGGAACAATGCTCAAACTATGGAACTATGGAACTATGCATACCCTTTGATCCAGCAATGTTTCTACTGGGCTTATATCCCAGAGAAATCTTAAAGGAGGGAAAGGGACCCACATGTGCAAAATTTGTGGCTCTCCAGCAAGAAAATGGAAACTGAGTGGATGCCCATCAGTCGGAGAATGGATGAATAAGTTATGGTATATGAATGTTATGGAATATTATTGTTCTATAAGAAATGATCAGCAGGATGATTTTAGACAAGCCTGGAGAATCTCACATGAACTGATACAAAGTGAAATGAGCAGAATCAGGAGATCATTGTATATAGCAACAGCAATATTATATGATAATCAATTCAGATGGATGAGGCTCTTTCCAACAATTCAGTTCCAATAATCTTATGATGAAGAGAGTCATCTATACCCAGAGAGAGAACTGTGGGAACTGAGTGTGGATCACAACATAGCAGTCTCACTCTTTGTATTGTTTGCTTGTATTTTGTTTTCTTTCTCAGTTTCTTTTTCCTTCTTGATCCGATTTTTCTTGTGCAGCAGGATAACTGTATAAATATGTATACATATATTGTATTTAACATATATTTTAACATATTTAACATATATTGGATTACCTGCCATCTAGGGGAGGGGGAGAAGGAAGGAGGGGAAAATTTGGAACACAAGGTTTTGCAAGAGTCAATGTTGAAAAATTATCCATGCATATATTTTGTAAATAAAAAAGAAAAAAAGAAAAAAAGAAGAAAACATGAAATTACTATAAAAAAAGGAAGCCCCTTAAAAAATTCACCAGGCAGAGAATGGGATCAATGTGACAAGAGGATGTTCCAAGGTGAAGTGATTTCAGACTCTGAGGGAAGTTCCAAAATGATACTACAGCAGAGGCATAGTGCTGATATCCAAAAAATCAACCAGGAGAAGAATGAATATTGGTGAGTCTGAGCCCTCTCCATAATGGAGACCCTAGGAGCAATTGACAGGAGTGACTTATGTGATAATGACAGAAAAAAAGATGTGATGGTCAAGTGGCAAGAGCAAGGATTGACAAATGAGTGGTCATTAAGCAATAGAAATCAAGGAGGGTTTCCTTGATTTACTATAATGAGATGAATTTTTAGGAATATGTGGACTAGAGACGCATAGAATTTGTAGGCATGGATGTATTGAGATCTGTATCATCAGAAGGAATTTCCAAATCAGTATGATGCATTTGAATATATGGCAAAATACATTTAATATTATATTCAACTGATGTCAACAACCATTTATTTAGTGCTTTCTGTATATAAGGCACTGACAACCATTGAAAAGTTAAAAGAACATTTTAATATACTGGGGGGGAGGAAGGTGAGTGGGTGTTGTGAGCTTTTTCTTCTCAAAACGCAGCCAGGTGATAAAAGTTCAGATCTTTTATTATCTCCAATATAGCCCAGTTAGCTTAGAGGCCTATCTCTCTGCTTGGTTCCAAGAGCTCTTGCCGCTTTGTCCTTTGCTTCTGCCTCTGCTTTCTTCAGCCTCCAGAGCCAGCACCACTCTTCATGTCATTCCGGTGAAATCTCGACTTGTAGCTTCTTCACTCTGAAGAACTTCCTTGACTGGCCCATTGAAGCTCTATTTATGCTCCTTCAAGAGAGGGATTGTGGGTTTTCTCCCATAGTGCTCTCTGGCCCAAAGAGCTTCAAGGGAGGTGTGAACTCATTGAACTCCAATGAGTAAAGGTATGAACACAAGCCTTGTATTAATTAGTTCTACTTAGTACCTTGTTTCAGGTTCTGCCCAAAACATCTTCTTGTAAGATTAGATCAACTCTAATTAGTTAGCAGTTAGTAAGGATTCCAACATCTCCCCCTTTCTTTTGTTAGATGAAAACACCAAAGGAAATAGGAAATCTAATCAGATTAGTGGGTTTCTGAAGGGGTACACATAAATCCATCAATTTGGGCAAGAACTTTGTAACCGGTATACATAAATCCATCAATATGGGAGGCATTATACATAATTTACATAAGCACATAGCAATATAACACAGGCTAGTAGTAATGTAACAACATGAATCAACCTGAAGATTTACACATGTCCATAAGTCCTAGAAATAGTCCATAAGCAATCCATTGTCCATTAGTTCATGTGCCAGGAATCTAATAATTCTTGTAAGCTCTGAAGTACTGCAAAACGTCTCATCAACAATTTTTCATCTCAGGGAACCCAATGATTCTTGCTGGTTTTTCAAGAACTAAAACAGTTTCATCTTGTGTTAGGAAATCCAATGATTCCTGAAGATTTTTAGAAGTCTTTTTAACAGTCTCCTTGTCAGCCATTTGATTCTTTCTCCATCTGTGGAAATATAAGCAGATCCTCTTCCCCAAGCAGTTAATCTAATTCCCTCCTATTTACCAAATTTGGGGTTTCTCCTCATCATCTGGTAATTACATTGAAGCTGTTTGCACTGGATATTGCCTTGTTGTCTTAAAAGACCTGTATTCTTCCCAACTGTAATCCTAATTGCTTTTCTGTTGGTTGATGACATCAGAGTTCTGAATTTCTAAAGTCTCTCTGGGTGTAACCTCAGCTGCTATCATGCCCCACCTGTCCTTTGATTGATACTTTGGAGCTGGGCCTTGCCTCTCCTTCCTCTGGGTCAATATACATTTAGAGGCCCAATGAAAGCCTCGGTTACATTTTGGACATGGGGTTTTGGGTTTTCTCTCACCCTGTCTTCTCACTCTATCTCCATTTCTACATTGGGCTCTTAGATGTCCAACTTTTCCACACTGAAAACATCGACGAATTTCTCTAGAATTCCTCTGCCAAGAAGGACCCTGTCTTCCCATATTCATCATAGTTTGGGTATAATAAGCATTTGTGCCCACTGTGGCACAGCGTCTTATGATCTCCTCCAAAGGAGCATCTTTGTCTAGCCCCCATATAATTCTTTTGCAAACCTCATTGGCATTTTCCTTAGCCAAATGTCTAGTCATTATTTCTGTTGCTGCATTATCTCCAATGGTTCTTATTATAGCTGTTTGTAAACGTCCCACAAAATCTGCAAAAGGTTCATTGGGACCTTGCTCTATTTTTGTGAAAGCATTATTTCCATCTTTCTGTCCAGGGAGAGAATTCCAAGCTTTTATTGCAGCCTTAGAAATTTGCTCATACACTGTTATGGGATAATAAATCTGTTCTGAACTCTCTGCATACAGCTCCTGTTTGCCTATTGTGTTGGGCTTGAATCCTACATAATTCATGAAACTCCGAAAGCCACAATAAATTTTGTCCCGGTTCTAGACATGTTTTAGCAATAGATTTCCAGTCATTCGGGGTTAAGATTTCATAAGACAAATTATCCAGTAACATCTTCACATAAGATGATGTAGCTCCATAAAGAGTGCAAGCCTTTTTCAAATCTTTAATTTTTCCCAAATTAAAAGGAGTGTATCTTCTCTCTTTTTGACCTGAGGAGTTGAGCTCTTCAATCACAGGATATGCATTTATAAAATCAGATATATCTTCTCCTTCATTTTTCGCTTTAATTAATGCCTTTTCTAATCTTGTCAAATTCTGCTTTACAGGAGAAGCTGATTGTGTTTCTGTCTCTCTCCCTCCCCCTTGTTCCGCCCATTAAGGGTTAATTGCGGGGGGAGGGTCATGAGATGTGGAATCACCTAATTCCTCCTGCTGTGAAATATCATACTCAGAATTGTAATTAACTCCATTCTCATCTGATTCATCCTCCTTTTCACCTAGTAAAGTTGGCACTTCTTCCTCCTGTACTTTCCTTTTCATCATTCTATCACTTAAATAACTTCTTATAGCCAATTGTATTACATTATATGTATTAATTATTGAGTTAGGCCCATTTTTATCATAGAATTGACAAAGATCCTCTCCAACCAATTTCCATTCATTTAGATCTAATTCCTTATCAAGAGAGAAACAAGGACATATGTCCTTTACAGTTTGTAAAAGTTCAGTGATTTGTTGTAAACTTATAATTAAACCTTGGCTTTCCATAACTTTGACAATGCTCTCTAAACATTTTCCTTGAACAGAAACAGGCTGTTTTCTAAATATCTGTCCCATCTTAGCTGAAATTCTACTTTAACTCTTCTAACAAAATTTCTTTGTTGCACTCACCCTAATTTCTGGGTTGAAGAGTCTTTTCCACTGGATCAGGATCAGAGGCTTTTCCACTTGAATCAGGATCGGAGCTTTTCCACTGAAATCCACTGAGGGGGTCTGTTTGTCCCACGTTCAGGGCGCCAAAATGTTGTGATCTAGTTCAGATGGATCTGAATCGGTCCCTGTTTGGGCGCCAAAATGTGGTGAGCTTTTTCTTCTCAAAACGCAGCCAGGTGATAAAAGTTCAGATCTTTTATTATCTCCAATATAGCCCAGTTAGCTTAGAGGCCTATCTCTCTGCTTGGTTCCAAGAGCTCTTGCCGCTTTGTCCTTTGCTTCTGCCTCTGCTTTCTTCAGCCTCCAGAGCCAGCACCACTCTTCATGTCATTCCGGTGAAATCTCGACTTGTAGCTTCTTCACTCTGAAGAACTTCCTTGACTGACCCATTGAAGCTCTATTTATGCTCCTTCAAGAGAGGGATTGTGGGTTTTCTCCCATAGTGCTCTCTGGCCCAAAGAGCTTCAAGGGAGGTGTGAATTCATTGAACTCCAATGAGTAAAGGTATGAACACAAGCCTTGTATTAATTAGTTCTACTTAGTACCTTGTTTCAAGTTCTGCCCAAAACATCTTCTTGTAAGATTAGATCAACTCTAATTAGTTAGCAGTTAGTAAGGATTCCAACAAGTGGGAAAGGGGAATGAAACATTTATATAAATAACTCAAAGAAAAATGATTGTTGTTATTATAAAAATGATGAAATATATTGGTGAAGTCAGAGTACCTTGAGAAATTGGAGGACACTGGATTTCAGCAAGACTTCCTGTTATAGTGATCATCTCTTTTAACTTTGTTCCAGGTATAAGACACTGCTAAGGTTTAAGAAGCTTTAATTTCTTACCATCAGATTCTGCCATATTACAGAGTTAGAACAGAAGGGAGCACTTGTGTCTAGAGAGGTCATGAGAGAACTTGCTGTACACCATTCTGTCCCACTTTGAAGGCTACCTTAACTCACTTCTCATTGATTTTCAATAAGGCAAATGCTTCTTCAAGTAGATGCTGCTTTCTACATCATTCCCTCACTAAGGTGGTTATCAATCAGTATCAATAAATCAATAAACATTTATCAAAATGTACTGTACTAAGCACTGGAGATATAAAAAGAGGAAAAGACATTTCCTGCCTTGTCCTAAGTTAACCTAAATTGACCTTAAGCAACTCACTTTATCTTTCCAAGTCTTAATTTCCTAATTTGTGATTTTCAGCAGGACAAATACTTCTTTAAGTAGATGTTGCTTTCTCTATCATTTTCTCACTAAAATGGCTATCAATCAATATCAATCAATCAAATATTTATTAAATGCTTACTTTGTGCCAGACATTATACTAAGCACTGGGAATACAAAATGAGCAAAAGATATTCCCTGCCTTTAAAGAACTTACATGTCAATGGTAATCAATTGATCTGAAGGTTGAACTTTCACACTTCCGGTATTCAGGCTCTGGGTTTAATCCCCGATATTGCCAATTTCTAGAAAAGGAATATTATAATGAGAAGAACTTTGAACTGGATTTAGAATTGAGGTTCATTCACAGATTTGTCCTAATTAGGTATTTGACTTAAGGCAGCTCACTTTATTTTTCTGAGCCTTAATTTCCTAATTTGTAAAATGAGAGGCTTAATCCAAATTGGAATTCTTTACCTTTTTTTTTTTTTTTTTTTTTTTTTTTTTCACTTCAATGTACTTCTCTGACAATTCAGATTCCTTCTGGACCAGGGACTCTGTTGTAGAATGATAGGTTTTTTGCTCATGTTCCACAAACTTTCGGTGAGAGATTAATGAAAACAAAGGTGCTGTTTTCCCCTCAGCTAAATTTATGGACATTATAAAATCTATCTACAGACCCTATGACAGTTTGTGGGCTCCAGGTGAAAAACTCCTGGGGTGGACAATCTCTAAAGTCCTTCTGGGTTTTAAAATTCTCTCATAGCACTTTCCTTTAGAAGCTGTATTAAGTCTGATACCATTTAAAGTATTGCTGGCTTTTAGTGTTCTCTCATTGTTGATTATGATATTTTTATAGCCTGGAAGAATCTAGTTTATTTTTTCCCCCTCATAAGGAAACTCTTTGAAAATGCCCCTTAGTTAATAAATACTTACTTATAATCTCCAATAATAATGGTATAGTTACCATTTACTTTACTTCTGCTTTTCTTCTGACAGGTCTATTAGTACATGGCATTGGGTGTGCACTTATGGGCAATAATAAATAAGCCTCTGGATCTGGAATACAAGGCATGAATTGTCACTTACTAAGTGATCTGAATGTCCTTGATTGTTGATGTGGCACACAGGCAAATATTTTCTGGGCTCAGCTAATTGTGGCAGGCAGCTAGGGAAACAAGTAGCCAGAAACAGGAGCAACTATATCCATATCCTAGAATATTTTTTTCTTTTAAATCATGATTGACTATCTAAAGTTTTGAAATTATACATAACAAATTAGGCAAGGAAGCCTGGGGTATAAATTGAAAAAAATTAACCCTGAAGAAAAAAACCTTGTCATAAGATTTTTATTTAATGTATGTTCCATTAAGATCCAATTGTATCAAAAGCATTGTTTTCCCAGCAATAGGTTAAAAAACAGTCCTGGGATTTGTGATTTCATTGTTAGACAAAAAGGAAAGGAAAAGGCATTTATTAAGCACCTATCATGTGTCAGGCACTGTACTAAATGTTTACAAATATCATCTCATTTGATTCTTCCAACCATCCTGGGAAATAGATAAAATTAGATCCCTCATTTTACAGTCAAGGAAGGTGAGATACTTCAACAATGAGATGAACCAAATTAGTTTCAATAGAACAGTAATGAATTGAACCAGCTACACCCAGTGAAAGAACCCTGGGAGATGACTATGAACCACTACATAGAATTCCCAATCCCTCTATTTTTGTCCACCTGCTAATTGTACACTATTTCAAAGTCCGATTCCTTTTGTACAGCAAAATAACTATTTAGATATGTATATATATGTAAATATATATATGTAAATATGTATATATATGTTAAATACTATATATATATGTATATATGTTAAATACTATATATATATATATATATATATATATATAGTATTTAACTTATACGTCAACATATTTAACATGTATTGTTCAATCTGCCATCTGGGGGAAGGGGTGGGGGGAAGGAAGGGAAAAGTTGGAACAAAAGGTTTTGCAATTGTTAATGCTGAAAAATTACCCATGCATATATCTTGTAAATAAAAAGCTATAATAATAATTTTAAAAAAGAAAGCTAAAAGAAAAAAAAAGAAAAGAAAAAAAGAAAGCTAAATGGAAAAAAAAAAAAAAAAAAAAGGAAGGCCAGACAGATAATCTCAGAGATAAACTTCCACAGGATTATAGAGCTAGTAACTGTTAGATTTTAACTCAGGTTTCCAGACTTTAAAACCAGACCATTCTATCAACTTTGTAATCTAATGTGGGCTAGAGATGGGACTTGAATGCAGGTCTTTCTGACTTGAAGACCAATTCTTTATCTACTTTACCATGTTGACTTCCAAGAACAAAAAAGAAAAAAAAGACAAAAATTCTTTAGGTTATATTTCTTTAATTTTTCTTATTTCCTGTAGATTATTCAACCAGCATCTGAAGAGCATTGTTGATAAGTAAGATTGCCCAAATCCTTGAGGTATATGCCTCTTGATCTTGGCTGGAACTTCACCCAACTAGGAGCCCTTACAAACAGAATCCAGTCCAAGCAAGATTTTGCCCCTAGCAAATAAGCTCCTGTCTTGAAACCTTCCGTTAGAATTCAGGATAACCTAGCTTTTGAAGGAGAACCTCAACAAGAAAGATCTGGGTAGACCTTCTGCACAGATTGCTGAAGTCCCATAATTAGGACACACTCTGAAGGAAGATCTGAAGACTTTTTGCCCATCTCCTCATTAGTATATTCACACCCTCATTGGTTGTTAACCATTAAAGTTGATTTCCAAACAGCCTTTTCCAAAGGCTTTTTAAGCAATAAGAGGCCCTCAAGATTCATGAAAGATTAATGTCATTTATGAGAGAAAATCAAATGATCATTCTTTTATTATTTGCTAATTATAATTAATAAAATGATTAATAACCCAGAAATTTTTTTATTTCATTTTTAATATATTTTGATATGAACTATGTTGAGGAAGAAAAATAAGAACAAAAGAGAAAAACCACAAGAAAGAAAAAACAAAAATGCTGAAAATAGTATGCTTTGATCTGCATTCAGTTTCCATAGTTCTCTTTCTGGAAGCAGATGGAATTTTCCATCCAAAGTTTATTGGAATTGCCTTAAATCACTGAATTATTAAAAGGAACTAAGATTATCATAGTTGATCATCACATAATCTTACTATTAATGCATAAAATATTCTCCTGATTCTGCTCAATTCACTAAATATTTGTTCATGTGAATCTTTTTAAGTTTTACTGAAGTCAACCTTCTCATCATTTCTTATGGAACAATAATATTCCATTACATTTATATAATATAACTCATTCAGCCATTTCCCAATTGATGGGCATCCACTCATTTTCTAATTCTTTGCCACCACAAAAAGAATTCCTACAAACATTTTTTGCATATCTAGGAAGCTTTTACATCTTTTATGAACTCTTTGGGGTACAGACTCAGTAAAAACAGGGCTGGATTCAAGGGTATGCACAATTTTATTGCCTTCTGGGCATGTTCCAAATTGCACTCCAGAGTTGTTGGTTCAGTTCACAACTCTACCAACAATGCATTAAAGTCTCAGTTTTCCCACATCCCCTCCAACATTTATAATTTTCCTTTTTCTGTCATCTTAACTAATCCAATAAGTGTGAGTGATACCTCAGAGTTATTTTAATGTGCATTTCTCTAATTGATAGGGATTTAGAGCATTTTTATATGACTATAGATGTCTAATTTTTTTATCTGAAAATTCATATCTTTTGAACATTTATCATTTGGGGAATGACTTGTATTCTTCTAATTTTAGTCAATTCTCCATATATTTTAAAAATGAGACCCTTATCAGAAACACTAACCATAAAAATTTTTTCCCAACTTTCTGCTTCCCTTCTAATCATGGCTGCATTGGATATGTTTGTGCAAAACCTTTCTAATTTAATGTAATCAAAATTATCCATTTGTAATTCATAATGTTTTCTATTTATTGTTTGATCATAAATTTCTTCCTTTTCCTAAGATTGGACAGGTAAAGTATCTCTTGCTCTTCTAATTTGCTTATAGTATCATTCTTTATGTCTAAATCATATTGGTTAGATTTCTAAGAAGGAAAATAACAAGATCAGAAATCAAATCACTTGACAGTAACTTCTTTCCTTCTTCCTTCCCTACTGTTCCTCTAAATAAAATTGGCCTAATATAATCTAGTGATTTATTTTCAGACAATTAATGAAAAGTCCACATTGAGTGAACAAAATAAATTTTGTTAGCAAAAGATCTTCCATTAATTGTCCAAATTATTGTTTTACTGGAATTCTGTTGTGATAATCATATCAGAGGTTAGATTTAATATTTGGAATGTAATCAAGAGTTTGGAAAATATCTTTGTTCTTTATAACAAATTATAATTGCACAGTAATGTCTCAATGCATCAGAATGCTGAGAATTGTTATATTTGTTTAATTTTAAGATTAACAAAGTTCTCATTTGAAAACCTCATTTTAAAATTCCTGTACAAGTTTTTTAAAGTTCTCTTCTTACTTAGTAAAACCAACATAATAATGCTGGAGAGGATATCATGAAAGGAATTGAACTTTTCTTCATTGATTTGGAACTCTGTAAAGGAATCAGGCTCATAATTACAAATATCCAAATATCACATATATAGTCACATATAGACAGACTATAAGTATATGATAGGCCTTTAGAATTTAGAACTTTGGGACTTTAAAAATAATGAGGACACAATTTAGGATGAATGTATACATTCCCTAGGACTTTCTTTTAAAAATTTTGCTATATTTAAACATATTCTTGAAAGTAGCTTAATTTGTCATTGGTATTTATCATATAAAAGAAAAAAAATTCTGGGGGCAGCTAGGTGGCTCAGTGGATAGAGCACCAGCCCTGAAGTCAGGAAGACCTGAGTTCAAATCTGATCTCAGACACTTAACACTTCTTAGCTGTGTGATCCTGGGCAAGTTATTTAATCCAATTGCCTCAGGGGAAAAAAAAGTGAGATTTTTTTTTGAGTCAATGATTATAGCTATTTTTGTGACTTAAAAAAATAGTTATATGTTGCCAGTTAACAGCTCAATCAGCACTGAATCTTATTCTTAAGAATTTACTGCTATCAATTAAAAGATAATGTCCCCTGAATTGTGGCACATGAATGAAATGAAATATTTTGTTGCAATAAGAAATGATGGGTGTGATGAATATAGAAAAGCAAGAAAAAGTCTTTATGAAATTATCATAATGAACTGAGTAGAACAAACAAAACAACATATACAGGAATTACAATAATATAAATGGAAGAACAACTGAATGATATATATATATATATATATATATATATATATATGTAACAAAATTATGAAGATCAAGCAGGACTTGAATGAAATATGAGAAGATGCCTTCATCTCAACCCCCAGATATTACACATTGTACAAGTTTTTAGATTTTTTTTCAATGTATGGATCAGTAATGCTGATGTTTTTCCTCTCTAAAAATTACTATTTGTGATATTAGGTGGCTCTTCTGGAGAGGGAGAGGGAGAAGAAGGGATACTTGGAATAATTTATAATGATATAATAAACAGAACACATCAATAAAAACTTATTTAAAAATAAAATCTCCTGAAAAAATTTTAATGAGAAATGATTAAATCCATTTGCAAACACAATATGGTAGAAATGTTTCCAAATTACTTCACTTATAATTTTGCAACAAGTTATTATCTGATAAAGGTCTTATTTCTCAAATATATAGAGAACTGAGTCAAATTTATAAGAGCACAAGTCATTGCCCAGTTGATCAAAGGATATGAACAGACAGTTTTCATCCAAAGAAATCAAAGTAATCGATAATCATATGAAAAAATGTTCTAAATAATCATTGGTAAGAGAAATACAGATTTAAACAACTCTGAATTCAAATCTATCAGATTGGCTAATATGATTTTTAAAAAAGAGAAATGATAAATGTTGGAGGGGATGTGGGAAAACTGGGACATTCGCACACTGTTGGTGTAATTATGAAATGATCTATCCATTCTGGAAAGAAATTTGTAACTATGCCCAAAGGACTATAAAACTGTGCATCTCCTTTGATCTGGTAATACTGCTGCATTGATTGAGCAGAACCAGGAGAAAAATATACACAGTTAACAGCAATGTTGTGAGGACTTGGGACAGAACAGGGTCTTCCAGGTACAGCCAGAAAAGATCTGAAGAAAGACCTTGGGGCTGGGGATTAACCCCTGTAAAGTGCAAACACCTCTGGGCAAGCTCCATAGAAACACCTAGTGGGGAGCCCTGGGTGTGGTTGAGTCTCAGCAGGAACCACAGAAACTTTCACCTCCCAGACTGCTTGAGGAGTTAAGCATTTGAGTCCTGGAAGACTGAGTGAACCCTCAGATGATTAGGAATGCTAAACCCAGCTGTGTTATAGAAATGTATCCCTGGGCAGGATGGATTCTGCACCTGTGAATAAAGAGGCAGTGGGGGGAGCGGGAGAGGGGGAGTAAGGGACACTGCTGGCAATAGGCCCTTGCTAGAAGATGGAGCTTTTGTTTGGGGTTCCAGATCAGAGGTTCCAGATCAGCTGAAGTGAAGCTTGATGAGGTACCATCCTTCCACTTCATAATTAGAAATGCTTACACTAATACCTCTTATTTAAAAAAAAAAAAAATGAACCAACAAAGAAGAAAGAACCCCACCAAAGAAACTTACTATGGGAACAGGGAAAACTCTACAGGACTTAATCTGCAGCCACAAATAAAGAATGTAGGTCCTGGAATCATATATACTGACAATCAAAAGAACTAGGCCTGCAGCCAAAAACATCATATCCAGCAAAATTATCTATAATATTGAATAAGAAAAAATAGATATTCAACAAACTTGCAGATTTTCAGAACTTTCTATCAACCAAACTGGAATTTAATAGAAAATTTAACACAAATAATTGGAAAAATATTAAGTGCTCTTGGATCGGCCGAGCGAACATAATAAAGATGACAATACTCCCTAAACTAATCTATTTATTTAGTGCTATACCAATCAGACTTCCAAGAAAATATTTTATTGATCTAGAAAAAATAACAACAAAATTCATATGGAACAATAAAAAGTCGAGAATCTCAAGGGAATTAATGAAAAAAAAATCAAATGAAGGTGGCCTAGCTGTACCTGATCTAAAATTATATTATAAAGCAGCAGTCACCAAAACCATTTGGTATTGGCTAAGAAATAGACTAGTGGATCAGTGGAAAAGGCTAGGTTCACAAGACAGAATAGTCAATTATAGCAATCTAGTGTTTGACAAACCCAAAGCCCCTAACTTCTGGGAAAAGAATTCATTATTTGATAAAAACTGCTGGGATAATTGGAAATTAGTATGGCAGAAATTAGGCATGGACCCACACTTAACACCATATACCAAGATAAGATCAAAATGGGTCTATGACCTAGGCATAAAGAACGAGATTATAAATAAATTAGAGGAACATAGAATAGTTTATCTCTCAGACTTGTGGAGGAGAAAGAAATTTGTGACCAAAGATGAACTAGAGACCATTACTGATCACAAAATAGAAAATTTCGATTACATCAAATTAAAAAGCCTTTGTACAAATAAAACTAATGCAAACAAGATTAGAAGGGAAGCAACAAACTGGGAAAACATTTTCACAGTTAAAGGTTCTGATAAAGGCCTCATTTCCAAAATATATAGAGAACTGACTCAAATTTATAAGAAATCAAGCCATTCTCCAATTGATAAATGGTCAAAGGATATGAACAGACAATTTTCAGAGGATGAAATTGAAACTATTACCACTCATATGAAAGAGTGTTCCAAATCATTATTGATCATAGAAATGCAAATTAAGACAACTCTGAGATACCACTACACACCTGTCAGATTGGCTAAGATGACAGGAAAAAATAATGATGAATGTTGGAGGGGATGCGGGAAAACTGGGACACTATTGCATTGTTGGTGGAGTTGTGAACGAATCCAACCATTCTGGAGAACAATCTGGAATTATGCCCAAAAAATTATCAAATTGTGCATACCCTTTGATCCAGCAGTGTTTCTATTGGGCTTATATCCCAAAGAAATACTAAAGAAGGGAAAGGGACCTGTATGTGCCAAAATGTTTGTAGCAGCCTGTTTGTAGTGGCTAGAAACTGGAAAATGAATGGATGCCCATCAATTGGAGAATGGCTGGGTAAATTATGGTATATGAATGTTATGGAATATTATTGTTCTGTAAGAAATGACCAGCAGGATGAATACAGAGAGGACTGGCGAGACTTACATGAACTGATGCTAAGTGAAATGAGCAGAACCAGGAGATCATTATACACTTCGACAACGATATTGTATGAGGACATATTTTGATGGAAGGGGATTTCTTTGACAAAGAGACCTGAGTTTCAATTGATAAATGACGGACAAAAGCAGCTACACCCAAAGAAAGAACACTGGGAAACGAATGTGAACTATCTGCATTTTTGTTTTTCTTCCCAGGTTATTTATACCTTCTGAATCCAATTCTCCCTATGAAACAAGAGAACTGTTTGGTTCTGCAAACATATATCTAGGATATACTGCAACATATCCAACATATAAAGGACTGCTTGCCATCTAGGGGAGGGGGTGGAGGGAGGTAGGGAAAAAAATTGGAACAGAAACGAGTGTCAATATAAAGTAATTATTAAATAAAAATTTAAAAAAAAAAGGTAAATGCTGAATGAAAACTATATTTACATGTGTTTAGAAAGATAAAATACTATTTAAAAAAAGAATCAGAGCAGGGATTTGAACCATCTTTTAACTTCAAAGGCAGTGCTACTTCTACTTAATCATGCTGTCTCTAAAATTAAGCTCTCCCATTATTGATCTGTGACTCCTTGCTCAGAGTAAACAAGGAAGCTATATATTAAGTATTGGACAAATGCTACAATCTTCCCAGGCACATAATAGTATGTGACTGGAACTGCTTGAGACTTGTGAAATATGGTGATCACTCCCCACTCATGGTGAATCACAAGGGAACAAATCATTGCCCAAGAAAAAATACAGAAAATATGGTCCAGGAAAAATGATTGAGTTCTGTAAGAGACTGAAGACATGAAGTGAAAACATAGGTGGCATAACTACCACAGATATTGTTTGAAGATAAGGGCTTCAGAGGAAAAAGGTAAATTTGGAGCAAGACCCTAATCAATCAACAAAACTTGCCATGTATCAGGTCCTAAGGTAGGCAAAGAGACACAAGTATAGAGAATGAAACAATCCCTACTTAGAAGACAAAAAAAAAAATAGTTTTAACTGTATTTTTCTCTTATTCAATAATCACTATCAAATAGAAAATTCTTTATTTGGCTTTTAAAAATCCCTTCATAATCTGTCTCCTTTCTACCTTTCTAGTCTTAGAACTTAGCCTTCTTCACATCCTTTGCTTGTTTTATCTTGAACATGACACTTTTTGTTGTCACCTCCTGGCTTCTTAGACACCCTTCAAGTATCACCATCACACTTTCTGTAAAAAGCCTTTCTCTATTTCACTTAATGCTACTGCCTTCAGTCTGACATTACCTCCATGCAATTTTCTATGTATCGTTTGTTTATTTGTTTCCCTTCTGAGATTGTGAGCTTCTTAAGGGTAGGCACTGCTTTTCTCTGTATCCCTGGCACTCGGCATAGTGACCAGTACAAAGTAAGTGCTTAATAAATGATGGCAGGTCAGTCAGTATACCTGTCAACCTCAGTTTCCTTCTTTGTAAAATGGGTATAATAATAATAATAACCCCTTCACAGGATTGTGAGGACCAAGTGAAATAGTACAAATAAAGTGCTTTGCAAACCTTTAAGTGATATGTGTTAGCTATCATTAATGATATTGAAATGATTATGAATTCAAAATAATTTTTCAACTACTTGTATTCTTAAACCATAGCAAAAAATAATCTTTATATATGGAAACAGTCTGATTTTCAATTTGTTGCTCTAAAATTTTTCTTTCTTATTGAATACTTAATAATAGCAGATTTATGATTTGCAATCTTAACAATCGTAGATATTCCCTACATCAAGACTACTCCATGCCATCCATAGCTTCTTTCTTATCCTATGGAATTCTTGACCACAAGATCTGACAGAGAGAAACTAATCAAAGTCAATGTATTGGGTGCCTTCTGCTAAAGCTTTTCATGTTTGGTGGATGAAAATGCATAAAAATTTGTTGACTGACTGACAGCACTCAGACTATCTACTATCTCCTAGTCTCAACATCTCCTCATACCTTTCTTCAATATATTTCTTTCCCTTATGTTTTTTTTTCTTATACCATTTCTTGTTTTTAGATAATAATTGAAAATATAGTATAGTCCAGATTGTTAAAACACCCAGTCCCTATGCCACAAAAAGACTCACAAAAATATAATATAATGTAGTTAATGTTAATTTGTGGTTTTCTAAATTAATATGTAGTCATAGGGATCTGTCCCTATTTTAGTTTGATATCCCTGGTTCAGACTATTTGTGCCTACTGTGAATCTTTACACTGATCTTTGTGTCACTACATAGTGTTTCTGGGAAAACATTTGTGTTGAAAAAATAGATCTTCCTTTCAGGGAGCAGCTTAGAATTAATAAAATCACATTTTTAACAATCCCTCTAAATTCTAGTACTTTCCCCCTCTATTGATTATTTACTATTTATCTTGGATATAATTTGTTTAGGCAGCTGATGATGAAGTGGATTGAACCTTAAGCCTGGAGTCAGGAAGACCTGATTCAAATTGGCTTTAGACATCAGCTTTGTTAGCCTGAGCAAGTCATTTACCTCTGTTTGCCTCTGTTTCCTCATTTATAAAATTTATAAAATTTATAAAATGAGCTGGAGAAGGAAATGGCAAACCACTACAATATCTTTGCCAAGAAAACTCCTGAAGGAGTAACGAAGAGTTGGAAATGACTATGACTAAACAACATTCCTATTTTTCAGAGTTTTTTAGGCATTGAAAAAGAGCTATTCTACACCCAGTGAAAGAACTCTGGGAAACGAATGTGAACCATTACATAGCATTTCCAATCCCTCTGTTTTTGTCCACTTGCATTTTTGATTTCCTTCACAGGTTAATTTTACTTTATTTCAAAGTCCAATTCTTGGCCTGTGAGGCCAGTTCTTATTTTTCTTGGAGACTTTGGCTGTAGGAGCTTTGACTTTATTTTCATCATTTGAATGTGTATTTTGATCCTTCTTGTCATCATAATAACTTTCAATGGTCAGAAACTTTTTTTTGTTTTGTTTTATGCTCATTTTCCTAAGCTTCTAAGTTACCTTTGACTGGAAAATGTTTTACTTCATTTTGGGGGGGTGTTCTGATGCTTTAAAATTTGTTTAGAATCATTATTTAAAGAAATTTGGAGCAGTTTGGGGGAGAGGTTGGGCAAGTTCCTGTCTTTAATCTATCATCTTGTTGTATAGTCTTTTCAAGTAAAAATAATGAATACAAATGTATTTTTGAGTTATTCTCATTCTACCCTTAGATATGTCTTATTGAATGAGATACTCTATAAGTTTGACCTTTAGGTAACTATTTTCCTTTACATAAGCAAAGTACGGACCATTTGGTGCTAATTCTTGCTTCATAATCAATAGTCTGAATGTTCTTTCTTTGACAATGAATTTATATACTTTGAGCATTTTACCAAACTTATAAGTTCTCATAGCACTAATAATTAATAGCATATAGAACTAGATATCTTGCTTGATCCAAATGCAAATGAATAAACTGTTGGGTTTGTAACCCAGTACAGATATATAAAAATTTTGGTGTACTATGAAATAATGGTAGAGTATTTGGTTTCTTGAATACAAGCTATCTTAAATATTCTTTCAAAGTGATGTTTGTTTTGTGGTAATAAATATTATTTAGAGAATCTACATGACAGAAAGAACAGGATTTGAATTGGTTAACTTTTTTTTTCCAGAAACTCATCTTCTTCATAGACCAAAATGCTTACATGTGTCACAATTCAAATAAGGGTTTCATGAACAATTAAAATTGTAACTTTAAATAAATTTTAAACTCACTTGGTTGTATTATTTTTTTAGATTTCCTGCTTTGGAAAAGAAAAGGCACATTAAGAATAGCTAATCCTCAAAGGCAATGAGATTAGTGTTAAAAACAACAAAACAAAACAAGACAACATTGACATTTCTAACTTCTCTCTTCTCCTGTTCTAGAATACATCTTTAAATACTTCACTATCAAAGAGCACCAGGTCAATAAAGAATAAAAGAAAAGGACTAGCTGGGGGAAGAAGGGAAACTCATGATCTCAGTTTATAATGAAAAAAAAAAAAGTGGATTCAGCTCTTGAAAGAAAGAATTTGCCCTCAAAAGAAGCCTCCTTGAGTTTTTAGAGTCCTACATGCACGGACAATTAGCAAGTAGTACTCTCCTTACTGTTTCTCTCTGACACATTTCTTTTTATGTAAAAGTAAGTTCATCTTTTAGAATTGTATATTTTTAAATCCTAATGAAATACATGGCTTTACATTATAATTACAACTTCACTATGCATTAGAATTTTATTTAAATTACAACTACTCAAGTGTGAAATGTTATATGTCAGAGGTTTCTCAGACAAGGTTTCTTCAAAGGTGCAAATCAAATAAGTTTATAACCTATGAAATCTGAGAGCCAATATTCTAGTTTCCAAAGCAAGTTGACTCTTGAACAGATCTACAATTCTTTTGATTCTCTTTTCATAGGAAGCTATTATAAAGATTCCTCTATATTGACAAATGGTGGTAGAGAGTTTGAACACAGAAAGAAGTGACAGATTTATGGCTCTTTCTTGAATGATCAGATTATCTGCAGTAGGAATTTGGGGATTTGCAAAAGTTGTACATATTCATTGCAATAATTTTCATATATCTAGTAATTTAAATAGTCTATTCAAATCACATAGAAGAGGATGGAAAAGAAGAAGAAAAGACAGGTGAAGAAGGAGGGAAGGAGGAAGAAGAGGAAAGGAGGAAGAGGAGGAGAAGAGGAGGAAAAGAAAGAGGAAGAGGGAGAGAAGAAGTGGAGGGAAGGAGAAAGATGGGGAAGAGAAACAGACAAGTCTAGAGCTATCACTATAGTACCTACCTTGTGGAATTGAGGAATCTGTTAAGTAACTCAATGGATAGAGTTTTGGACCTGGAGTCAGGAAGAACTGACTTCAACTCAAGCTCCAGATATATTCTAGGAGAAAGAGGAGGAGGAGGAAAAGGAGGAGGGGGAAGAGGAAAAGGAAATGGAGAAGAAGGAGGAAAAGAAGGAGAAGTGATACCTACATTAAATCTATTTAAATAATTTTTCATTAAAATTCTTTGAGGCAATTAAGAAAAAGATGATAAAATTGGGATTTAAATTGCATGGCATGGAATCTCCTTATATATGATAAAGTACTATTCACTCATATTATTTTTTTTTAATGTAATAATGGTAGCTAATACCTGTGGTGTTCTTTTTCTTTAAAGTAATAATGGTTCTCTCTGGGAGCAGGTTTCTTGGGGAGATTTTCCCCGATAATAAGACCTATCCTGAAAATAAGCGCTCCCCTTACTGTGTAAGATTCCTCTAAAATAAGCCCTCCCCCCAAAATAAGCCCTATTGAGATTGCTACTGTAGTGAAGGTGATCCCCTGCGCTACACGCTACATTACAGTACCCTCTATATGCACCGCCCCTCCCCCTCCCCCCAGTGAAACACACCCTGCGCTCCGAGCTGCATCCAATCAGAGCTGCAGCAGTGAGTGCGTCATCCTGTTCTTCCTTTTTTTTTCTTTTTTAAATAACTTTTTATTGATAGAACCCATACCAGGATAATATTTTACAGCATTATCCCTTGCATTCACTTCTGTTCCGATTTTTTCCTCTCCCTCCCTCCACCCCCTCTCCTAGATGGCAAGCAGTCCTTTACATGTTGAATAAGTTACAGTATATCCTAGATGCAATATATGTGTGCAGATCCGAACAGTTTTCTTGTTGCACAGGGAGAATTGAATTCAGAAGGTATAAATAACCCGAGAAGAAAAACAAAAATGCAAGCAGTTTATATTCATCTCCTAGTGTTCTTTCTTTGGGTGTAGCTGCTTCTGCCCATCTTTGATCAATTGAAACTGAATTAGCTCTCTTTATCGAAGAGATCCACTTCCATCAGAATACATCCTCAAACAGTATCATTGTTGAGGTATATAATGATCTCCTGGTTCTGCTCATTTCACTTAGCATCAGTTCATGTAAGTCTCGCCAGTCCTCTCTGTATTCATCCCACTGGTCATTCCTTACAGAACAATAATATTCCATAACATTCATATATCACAATTTACCCGACCATTCTCCAATTGATGGGCAACCATTCATTTTCCAGCTTCTAGCCACTACAAACAGGGCTGCCACAAACATTTTGGTACATACAGGTCCCTTTTCCTTCTTTAGTATCTCTTTGGGGTATAAGCCAGTAGAAACACTGCTGGATCAAAGCATCCTGTTCTTCCCCAGTGATTTGCTTGCTGTCGCCATTGAGAGCAGTGCCACAGAGGAGAGCTGAGGCAGGACAACATAAAAACCTAGTATGTAAGTGGGAGTGAGGGGGTATGATGAAGGATAAAAGAAGAACTCAGGGGCCATGATGGAGGATAAAAGAAGAACTCAGCCAGCACTCACCACGTTAAAGAAATGAAGAACTTCCTTGCAGAGAGAAGAATAGATCAAGTAATGATTCCTGCAGGAATGACTGCCTATCTCCAGACCCTTGATATTGCAATAAACAAGCCATTCAAGGACCATTTGCGCATGGAAGTCAATGACTACAATGAAAATAGAATGGAAAGAAATCAGAGTGGAAACTTTGTGAAGCCCTGTCTGCAAGAAGTCATGACTTGGGTGAAGAAGTCATGAGATAAAATTACTGACAGCTGTGTCGTCAAGGCACTACGAGCAGGTTACCTGGACAAGACATATTCATTTAAAGAGAGCTATATTGCTGGACATTACAAATTGGGTCCACTTCCTCTGAACAAAATAGAGGCGCAAGACATCCAGGATGGAATTCAGGGTATGGACACTTATGACGATGTTGTTGAAGATGACATGATCATTATTGAATAAAGGTACTTTTTTTGGTTCACATTTACCTGTTTATTAAAATTGCTATCAATGTTCATTAAAATAAGCCCTTCCCTGAAAATAAGCCCTCTGGAGCTTTTCTGTCCAAAAAAATTAATAAGACAGTGTCTTATTATGAGGGAAACACGGTAGCTAGAAAGTTGTGAAAGAAGAGTCAAAGACATCTCAATGGTTGCAAGCTTTCATGATTAAGAAGATGACCAGGTACCTGAGCACCTGAGAGAAATAGAGGATTGGGAATGAGAGGGTAATGAATATAAGAGGAAAAGATGGTTAATTTGGTTTGGTCCAATTTGGGTTTCAAGTTGGTGTGGGGGGGAGACATCTAGGAGCAGAAAATTAGAGGTGAAACTGGAGCTTGGAGAAAATATTTCCTGGCTTCACCCCAACTTCCTGTCATCAATGTTGATAAAGAAGCTTTCTCTACTAATTCAAATCAGCAACTTTTCTGCAGCTTTTAGTCTTAGAGAATCTCCTAAAGTACTAATAATTTGCTCAGGGTCACAAAACCAGTTTTAGTTAGAAGGATGTAATATCTAGGTTAGCTCTCTGAAGGGCCTCAGGATCAGTCAGAGTCAGGATCAGTCAAAAGTCTTTGGTCTTTAGGAAGAGATGTGAAGGAGGCAGGCAAGCTTCCACGTGGCTCATCAAAGATGGATCCTGGACTCTGGACTCTGGAGCCTGAAGTCTTCCCTGCTGAGCTAACTGTTTCAGAGAGACTCTGACTTTCTCCCTCAGCCCTCTAATCCTTTCCTATGATTATCTCACCACAATACACTCAGCAGGCACCAATCTTGAGGAGAGCCATCATATCAATATATCATCTAAGTATATGTTTATAGAACATACTGAGTAGATACTTAGCCTTAAGTACCCTGCTGTCTTAGATTCAAGTACACCTTTTCAGAGTTCTAGCCCTCTGCAATTCTTCCAGTCTTTTTTACAGGAGCCAGGAACTTGGGTCTTTCTGACTCTAACAGAAGCTTTCTATGACACACTGCTTCATGGGGAACAGTTTCTAAATACAAGCAGAATTAATTCTCTGGTGATTTGGAACTTGTGGGGAGTTAATAAATTCAGGCTCTTTTCCTCTTTCTGTTTAGAAAGGCTTCTGTATTCCTGGATACACAACAGTAGAAAGAGCACTGACTTGGGAATCAGGTTATTGGATTCAAATCCTGCTTCTGATCTACCTGTATAATGTTGGACAAGTGGTTTAGTCTCAGTGGATCTCATTTTCTTTAACTATAAAATGAAGAAGTTGGATTAGATGATTTCTGAAGTCCCTTTTAGATCTAAATCTAGAATCCTTGTCCCTAAAGGATTCTAGCTACTATTCCATGAGAACTCAAGCATCATCAAGGCAGAAAAATGTATTTTTAAGTGCTTTTTTTCATTAAATATTTCCCAATGTTATTTAAATTGTTCTAAAATTCACTTTTTAAAATGATGAGTTCCAAATTCTCTTTTTCCTGCCCCTTCACTACCCCTTGAAAAAGCAAGCGGTATGATATCAATTAGACATGTGAAGTCATTTAAAATAAATTTCCATATAGGCATGGTGGCAAAGATAACACAGACACAAAAACTCTCAAAGAAAATAAAATGAAAAAAATATTATTCTTTAATTTTCACTCGGAATTTCTTGTCCAGGACTTTCCAAATTCTTCACAGAAGTTTTACTCAATGTTCTGGAGATCTCTGATTCTTTTCATATTTTGTGGCTATAATTCAGGCTGTTTGCATATTATCCTCCAGTCTTGATGTATGACGAGCTTACTTCCTTATCTAGTCATAGATGTTCATAATTATGTCCCTTATACCACTTATGTGCAAATCATCATTGTTAATATTGCTAATGGTTGTTTATACCCATCCTATGTCTTTCCTATCACCTGATTCTTATGAAAGAAAGGGAGGGAGGGGAAAAAAAACAATTAGTAAGCATCTACTGTGTGTGCCAGCACTATGGAAAGGGCTTTTTATTATGTCATCTAATATATATTTTTTAAATATTGGAAATCATGGCATTCCTTGATTTACAGCATGTTGTAACCCTGACACAATATCCATTTTGTGGCACACTGGAAAAAACAGAATAAGTTAAAGTATGCATTGCTCAGATTCTTACAAGTGAAAAGATGTATAGATAGTGCTAGAAATTCTCTGCTATTTTACACGTGGGTTTCATAGATGAAACTCAATAATGATTCAGATCAGTGCCAACTCTACACGTTGATTTTAAGAATGTCCTTTCTTTGCTGTCCATGGCTGGGTAGTTTCAGTAGATTATTTATAAACTGACTGAGAGTAGCTGTCAATAGAAACTAAATGAAAGGAATATCTGAGAGCTGGCCCAATATATTTGATCAGTATGGATAGACAACTGTGAATGTGTACATTTCCAGAGCTTTTTTCTTTTAAAACTGAGATGTAGAACTTAAAGATCTGGGAAATCCATTTGAACTCTAAATGTATTAAGTCATTCCTTATGCCTATTTGAAGCATTAGTTTCTAAAAATGATTCCTATGTAGATTTGATTATACAGAATTTGTTGAGGATATTATAGGAGCGAGATAAACAGCTGAAAGTAGCACTGGCCATACACACACACACACACATACACACACACACATACACACACACACACATATTTGCACAAAAAGATTTTCTCTTTTAACTTAAGAATTATCCATTTGTCTGTGAAATTCAGCTTTAATTAAAGGTTAGATGCTTTCATCCTACCAAAGATACAGGAGAACAAGTGTGCTGAATATAACAAGAAAAAATTGTTTAAAGCTAAGCTGTACTAAAAATGGACCACTAAAGGATATGAAAAAATAAGAAAAAAATAAGAAAAATATTTCTTCTTTTTCCAAATAAAAGATAAAAGATTGAGGATTTGAGATTCTTATGCCTTTCTAAGGTAATAGGTGACCTTGTGCCAGGTAGGATATTCTAGCTGGATATAGTGAAATGACAGGAATCAATCTTGGAAACTGAGTGACCAAAATATTTGAAACTTATCTGTTCCTTTCTTTCCTCATCTCCATCTCTTAGAATTCTAAAGTTTCCTTAAAAAGTCAGCTCAGATATCACTTCCTGATTACCTCACTGATAATAACTTCCCACCAAAAGTATGCTCTATTTAATTTTTTGTTTATTTATTTTGGGTATACACCTCTATATTTGTCTGTCTGAGTAGAAAGTAAACTCCTTAAGGCCAGAGATATTTTGGTTTTGGTTCAATTATGGTATCCTAGAACTTTTTACGGTGTGTGGCATAAAGTGGTTACTAAATAAATTATTGATTGATTAGCTGATGAATTGGTCAGGAGAACTAGGTTTATAGAGAAGCATAATACTTCCTCTAAATAAGATGCTGCCTGGACCTTAGCCCTCTTCTACTTGTGGTGACAATTGGGAAGGGAATTCCTTTTCCCTTTTTTATTCTTTGGGATACAGATCTAGTAGAGACATTGCTGGATCTAAGAGTATGCACAATTTGATAGCCCTTTGGCCATAGTTCCAAATTGTTCTCCAGAATGACTGGATCAGTTCATAACTCTACCAACAATGTATTAGTGTCCCAGTTTTCCCACATCTCCTCCAACATTTATCATCTTTTCCTGTCATCTTAGCCAGCCTGAGAGGGGTGAAGTATCTACCTCAGATCTTAAGTTTCAGAAGTATATATGAGAGTGTGGAAGTAGGAAAAGGGAATGGGAAAGAGAGAAGAAAAAGAGGTGATTGTGAGATGTCTGGAGAATAACAACATTGTGGGTCTGTGTCAGGCTAATTTGGCAAAGCTCAGGATGGAACTGGTCAGATTTGAAGGTGGGAACTAGAGCACAAGAGCATATAGCATTAAAATGGCCCTTTGGTGACTGCTTATTTTTAAAGGGTTGCAAGTTTTCCTAAGTACTTAAATAATATGACCTTTGGTCTCTGCCTGACTGCAGCTGAGCTCCATGGCCTTTGTTTATTTTTTTCTCTTATCTTCTATACTTATTAACTTCAGCTGACAAATATAGAGAACTTTAATCATCTCTGTTAAACTCAACTTCCTCCATACCTCTGTTCTTGCTATTGTTGTTAGCTCCCATAATTTTACCCTAGTCTTCTTAATGCCTTTATTGATTCAAAGTCAATTCCATTGAAGTTCACCTCAGTATATATTGGACTCATGTGTTTGTCCCCACTGAGCTACCTTGGACCTGCAATGCATTCCAATGCACAACAAACATAGTCAGGAAAAAAATTGAATATGAGCTCTATTAAAGTTGTTTTATAATGTCAAGTATTCTCATGAAATAAATAACTTTCTTTCCTTTTTTATTTTATAATTGTTTAAAAAAATGGAAGGAAGGTGGTCTAATCATTACAGATCTCAGACTATTATGAAATGGTAATTATCAAAATAATCATATACTGGCTAAGAAATAGAGTGGTGGCTTAGTGGAATAGATTAGGTACACAATAAATAGCAATAAATTATCATTATAATGTTTAAGAAACACAAAGATCCAGGCTTTTGGAACAATAACTCTTTATTTGACAAAAACTGGAAAACAAGATGACAGAAACTACACCAACTTCTCATACTGTATACTAAAATAATGGTCAAAATAAGTACATGCCTTACACTTAATAGGTGATATCATAAGCAAATTAGAAGAGCATGGGATAGTTTAGCTATAAAGGAAGAATTTAGGATTAAACAAGATATAAAGAACATTGCAAAAAGTAAAATGAATAATTTTGATTACATAAAAGGTTTTGCACAAACAAAATCAATGTAACCAAAATTAGAAGGCAAGCAAAACACTGGGTAAGAGGGAATTGTAGCAAGCATCTCTGATAAAGTTCTCATTTCTTGGAGAAGGGTGGAATTCATATATATATAAAAGCACTGACTTTAAAATGACAAATTCAAAATGTAATATTTTAAGAAATGAAATTTCTCTGCAAAAGTCTAATTCTAATGTTTCATCATGGCATGGATGTGATCCTGTGACCCTAAAGACCATGCCAGGAGAGGTTAACATGAGTTGGCTCTACTAAAGAACTTACTTGGCAAAAGGTCACATACATCGGCCCGCAAGGTGTCAGTATTTTCTGATTCCAGCAATTAAAGACCAGTAGCCAAGTGGTAAAACTAATACATTCTCTTGTAAGAAGGACACACACCAACAAAAATTATTCAAATATTAAAGCATGATCTGAAATTTGTTACTCTGTGAAGACCAAAAAATCTTTAGACTCTTGGAAATTGTTAGCATCAAAGCATTAATGCTTAAAACTATTTCTTTTATTCTGAACTTAAGCAATAAAAAGAGCATTTCCATAACATAGAAAATAAAAGAAAAAAAGAAAGATGAGGTGCACAAAACTGCGAATCTATTATATAATTTCCAAAAGAACGTCTGTTCACTGTGTTTCCTATTACCTCCATTTTTTCCTTTGCCTGAAAATAGATTCTACATGGCTTCCTATCTTATGAATTCTACTCCCTTCCCCAAGAAGTACATTTTTCAGTGACATTTTCCTTAGGGGAGAGAGTACTTCAGAATATTTTTCTATGTAGTAGTGACAAATTGTTACTTTTGTTGCTTTCATTCTATTAAAATGTTTTAAAGCTAGATACATTGGAAAAACAGGTGTTGGTGATTAAATCAAGTAAATGTATATTTTTTTCTTAATCATTTCCCTCTATCTTTAAAGATTTAGTAAAGTACTTATTCTATATGTAAGTTACATTAGAACTAGAACTACATGATTTTAACATGTATATTAGATGAAAAATTCTATTTGTTTTTTAATAAGGCTTAAGGTTATATCTCACTGAGACACTGTGATGACAAAACATCATACTGTTTTTGTGTGGCATAAGTCATTGTATGCTGCTAAGTTCCTCAAGACATAAAATAGATTCATATTAGTTATTACAAAACATATTTGGATTCACTTCAAATCCAAATCAAATTCCATGGTTTCCAAAGAATTTTAAATTACTTATTATCCAAAATCATATATTTTACATATATATATATATATAGTCACAGATGATTAGTTGTGGAGTCAAATATATAACTCACATATCCTGAGAGAAAAGACTCCAGAACCCAGACTCTGGACTCCATCTTTGACGAGCCTCATGGTGGCTCTCCTGCCTTCATCACTTCTGCACCTAAAGACCAAAGGCCATCCAGAGATCCTCTAGAAAGCTAGCGTGGACAACACAAAGGAGTCCTACCAAATTTTGTTTATGACAGATATGGTGCTGATATCTAAATCAAGTAGAGTGAAAACAGAGAAAGAAAATTATAGACTAATTTTCCTAATGAATATTGGATGCAAAAATCTTAAATAAAGTATTAGCAAAGAGATTACAGAAAATCATCTCCAGGATAATATACTATATTTCATTTTTTAAAAAATTTCGATTTCTTAAAATAAAGAGGAAAGTAAGGAAAGTAATAATAAACGATTTCTCCCATAAACTAGAGGATTTTTCCACAGGTATACATATTATCAGTGAGAAAAGTGGTATACATAAATATCATTTCTGTTAACAACACATGAAGGACAAATACATAGAGACACAAAGTCAGGCATACATAGGAATAGGCAAACACATAAGTAAATTCATGTGAATGGAGTGCATGTATTAGAAGTGCTATAGGTACAGTAAAATCTGTTGATATTTTGGGGGTGCCTGTTCCACTGATATCAAGCCCATTTCTTGGGCCACATGGCATAAGAAAACATCTTAATCTTTTAGCTCAGATTTGAATAGAGAGCTATTAAATATTTTTAATGAGAGAAGTAGCTTCATTCATATGGAGGCACCATAATTTTTCTTAAGGCACAAATTTGACTATGTCACTACTATTCAGTAGATTCCTAAAGCTTAAGTTGTTATTATTCAATCATCTTCAACTCTTTGTGACCTCATTTTGTTTTTTGGGTTTTTTTTGTCAAAAATACTGAAATGGTTTGCCTTTTTTTTTTTTCTCTAGATCATTTAACAGATGAGAAAATTGAAGCAAATGGAATTATGTTTCACTTGCCTACTGTACCACTACTTGCCTAGGGTCACATAATTAGTAAGAATCTGAAACTGGATTTAAATGCAGGTCTTCCTGATCCTCAATTTTCCTCCTGAAAATTGCCAACTTTTACTGGATTACGAAAAAAGCAAGTTAATTCCAGAAAAATATCTATTTCTGCTTCATTGAATGTACTAAACTTTAACTCTGTGAGTCACAACAAAATATGGCATATCCTAAAAGAGATAGATGTACTAAATTATCTTTCTTGTCTCCTGAGGAATCTGTTTGCAGGCCAAGAAGCAAGAGTTAGAATTGAACATGGAACAACTGATTGGTTTAAGACTGAAAAAGGAGTTTGATAAAACTATAGATTGGCATCTTCTTGATTTAATTTATATGTAGAGTACCACATGCAAAACACCATGCTGGATGAATCAAAAGCCAAAATTAACATTGTTGCAGAAGAAATGTCAGTAATTTCAGATAATACCACTCTGATAACAGAGATTGAAGAGGTTGATAATGAAAGAGAAGAATGAAAAAACTTACTTGAAATATAACATCAAAAAATATCTTGGCAACTGATCTCATCACTTCCCAGCAAAGAGAAGAACAAATGTAAGCATTGTCATATTTTATAGTATTAGGCTCAAAAATCACTGAAGATGGTGACTGAAGGCATGAAATTAAAAGACCCTTGCTCATTGAAAGGAAAGCCAAACAACATATTAAAAAGCAGACATTACCCTGCCAACAAAGTTCTATATAGCCAAAGTTAATCATTTTCCAATATTGATGTATGAGTATGAGAAATAGATTGTAAAGAAAGCAGAGAGCCATAGAACTGACACTTGAATTGTGATACTGAAAATGACTTTTGAGAGTCCTTTGGATAGAAAGAAGATCAAATACATCAGTTCTTAAAGAAATTAATTCAGGCTATTCACTGAAAGATCAAATATTGAAGTTTAACCTTAAATACTTTGACCATGTAATGAGAAGACAGGATTCATTGGAAAAAACCTTTATGTTGGGAAAGACTGATGGTCAAAAGAAAAGGGGATGGCAGAGAATACATGGATAAATAGTGTCATGGAAACAATGAATATGAACTTGAAAAGACTTCAAAAATAAGTAGAGGATAGAAGGGCCTGGGATCCTGTGATCCATGGGGTCACAAAGAGTTGGACATGACTAAATCACTGAACAATAAAACTTTCTGACTCCTTGCCCAGAACTCTATCCACCACATCAACTAGCTGTCCCTATCTACATACAATATGTAAACTCTAAGCCTTGTATTAAACATCTTCCATAAAGTTTTTTTAGAGTTTTATTTCATATGCATTTTCTTCATATATTTGAAAAGCATTTTGTAAAATTTAAAACATTATAGAAATGGCAAGGTGCTTATTTTTATTAGCATTATTTTTGTTATTAATCATACATTCATGGTAAACTGTTAGCTGTTCCTCATCTTATTTTATTAATTTCTAATTCTTTGGGTTCATAACCTTTGCATTTGCCCTTACTATAGAAATTCTTGGATTTAACATTCATTCCAAAAAAGGGATTTTTGAAATACTTATGATGTGACATTTTAGTCATTTCATAGTTGGTCAATGACACAATATATTTTTTTTTTGCCTATTTGTTTTCTAGGTTTTTCAGCTGTTCTCATATAGAGATGCCTTTTTCCAGTGATTTTTGTTCTTGCATTTCTAGAACAAAAAGAAAAACAAAATTAGGTATTGTGTTTAATTGTTGCTGTGTCTATCTAGTCTATTCTAATAGTCTATTTTTTAAAAATTAGCCAATAGCAAATAACTTTGCTTATTACTTTTTTATATTTTGTGATCTGGTATTACAAAGATCACTCTTTGTAATCTTTTACACTTAAAAGATTACTCTTTTACTCACTCTTACATTTTTTTTTCATCATTATTTCATTGAAGTTCTAGGCCTTTTTTCCTCTCCAAATGAATTCTGTTACTATTTTATTGAGTTTTATAAAATCCTTTCCTTTGATAGTTTGATATCACAATAAATCAATAAATTAATTTAGATAGCATTATTTTTATCATATTGGCTTGACTCACATATAAAAATAAGTCATAGCTATTGAAATTTTCCTTCATTTCTTTCTTTTTCTTTTTTTTTTTTTTGTAAAATTTTGCTATTATTTTGATGAGAATTTGATGAGAATTTTTTTCAACATTTTTCTCTTAGATTTTATTAGTAGTATATTTTAAAAGAGATAGTTTTGTACATTTTTAAAATCCTGCTACTATACTGGAGTTATTATTTTGAATGATCCTTTATTGAATCTCTAGTGTGCACTAAACAAACAACTTCATTTTGTCTTATTTTTGTTTACATTTCTTTTTTTTTCTTTTAAACTTTAAAAAATTTTTATTTTTACTTTTAATTTATGGAATAAAACAGGGATTTCAGTAACATAGTAGATATTTCATGCTTGCACATGTAACTGCAGATCTGCCATGTAGCTTGCTATTCCTTTTAAATATATAATAAAATTATCCATGTAAATTTCTTTTTTTCCTTTTTTCTTCCTCCTCCACCCTCACCCAACCTGTTACCTACAAATAGTTATATGTATGTGACATTTTTCTATACATGGCTCTATTTATCAATTCTTTTCCTGGATGTAGATACATCTATCTTTATTTTAAATTAATTAATTTAAATTTAATTTAATTTTAATTAATTAATTAAATTATTAATTTAATCATTTCCTCTTATATTTGATTAATGACTTAATCACCCACTTTGAATCATGTTATTGTATACAATGTTCTCTTGATGCTTCATTCTTCACCATTTTATACAAGACTTTCAGTGCTTTCCTATGAACTCATTATTTTTTATAGCACAATAGTATTCCATCACAACTATATACCACAACTTGTCCCACTTTTTTAAGTGGGACAGTTGGGCTATTGTGCCATTTTTCCAGTTTTAGCCATTACACATGCAGTTTTACAAGTAATGCATTTGTGTACAGACAATCCATCATTAGTTTTGATGAAGTTGATAAAGCTGATATCAACCAAAATGCAGTAAGGGAGTTTTAACTGTGTATTACATTGGAAGAACAAATAAGATGGATGCTGAAGATCTTTTTTTCTGAAAATACTGGGATCTTTCTTTTTTTGGTTTTAATTATTATTATTTTTTTTATCTCTCATCTCATAAATTAAACATTCACTTTATAGTCACATATTCCTTCATTTTCTTTTGTTTCTTTATGACACCTTTAATTGACTCTCTGATTTGGTACTGGAATCACTTTTATCTTATGTAATAACTTTACAAAGATACCTTCTTTCTCACATTTGTAATCACCTTCTGTAGCATTGCTCTTTACATGCTTGATAGTTGAAATATAATTGTTGATCATTTCCTCTTATATTTTAATGTTGATGACATATAACACCTTAAAATAATTTTTACTTCTTTTATTGTAAATTCATCTAATTTTTTTTGGGGGGGAATATAATTTGAGTGTTTTCTCAATTAAAAGTGTGTCTCTTTCATTTATTTTTTCATTTAAATTAGTGGTTTTGGATATATAGTTAGTTCTTCAATCTAGTCTGAATACAATTAATAATGTATTGACATTATTAATATTAATTATTAACTCCACTTTTTCCATATTTTATAGAAGTATAAGCTAATTTATCAAATACTTTGCTAAAATCAAAGGAAACTAGACATAACATCTCCTTAATTTATCAGCTTAACCATTCTCTAATTGATAAATGGTCAAAGGGTATGAACAATTTTCAGATGATGAAATTGAAACTATTTCTACCCATATGAAAAGGTGTTCCAAATCTTTATTGATCAGAGAAATGCAAATTAAGACAACTCTGAGATACCACTAAACACCTCTCAGATTGGCTAAGATGACAGGAAAAGAAAATGACCAATATTCAAGAGAATACGGGGAAAGTGGGACACTGATGCATTGTTGGTGGAGTTTTGAAAAAATCTAACCATTTTGGAGAGCAATTTGGAATTATACTCAAAAAGTTGTCAAAGTGCATATCCTTTGATCCAGCAGTGTTACTTACCGGGCTTATATCCCAAAAAGATATTAAAGAAGGGAAAGGGACCTGTATGTGCAAAAATGTTTGTGACAGCCCTTTTTGTAGTGGCTAGAAACTAGAAATTGAATGGATGCCGATCATTTGGAGAATGGCTGAATAAATTGTGGTATATGAATGTTATGGAATATTATTGTTCTGTAAGAAATGACCAGCAGGATGAATACAGAGAGGCTCGGAGAGGCTTACATGAACTGATGTTAAGTGAAATGAGAAGAACCAGGAAATCATTATACACTTCAGCAATAATACTATATGAGTTCCAATTCTGATGGAAGTGGCTCTCTTCAAAAATGAGAGGATCCAAATCAGTTCCATTGATCAGTAATGAACAGAACCAGCTACACCCAGTGAAAGAATAATGAGAAAAAGAACAATGGGAAATGTGTGGACCACAACATAGGATTTACACTCTTTCTGTTATTGTTTGCTTGCATTTTTGTTTTTCTTCCCAGGTTATTTTTAGCTTCTAAATTCGATTTTTCTTGTGTAGCAAGAAAACTGTATAAATATGTATATGTATATTGTATTTATCATGTATGGGACTACCTGCAATCTAGGGGAGGGGATGGAGGGAAAGAGGGGAAAAGTTGGAACAAAAGTTTTTGCAAGGGTCAGTGTTGAAAAATTACCCTTGCATATGTTTTGTCAATAAAAAGCTATAATAATAAAAACAAAACAAAATTTATTAGCTTAATAAACCCTGTCAAAAGACTCTTGTATGTCTTTAGTACTTAGCAAAATGCCTAGTACTTAGTAAATCCTTAATAAATGAATTGAACATGTTCAAAACTATCATTTTCCATCTTGAATCTAACCCCTCTCTGTCAGGAAATGGGTCATAGGTTTTTTTTTTTTGTCCGTTTTCTGGAATCATGGCTGGTTACTGTACTGATTAGAGTTCTTAAGTCTCAAAGAACATTTTTAGGACAGAAGAGAAGCTAAAATGAAAGACAAAATTAATAAAGTCTCTTTTCAAAGAATCTAGTTTTTTGAAAATCTCGTTTATTTGGTTTTGATAAACAAAGCCTATGACCACAAACAAAAATTAAGTTCCAGTATATTCTGTTTTAGGACACTCCCCTACCCCCCTCCAGGTTGTATTTCTGCTGAGCAAGCCCTTCCCTATATACATCTTCCCCAAGTCTTGGTATCAAAAATTGATCTTACAGTCATCAGGACGAATTACTTCTTTCATGATGCATTACTTCTTTCTCTTAAATTTAATACACAGGATAAAAACATGGCATAGTAACTTTTCAGAAAGAGCACATAGTCAAATGTCCTGAGCTCAACACCCAACTCTTATTATTACTTGAATTAGAGTGTGGAATTTGGGTTCAGTACCTGGATTCAAATCCTGATCTTGTTACTTTATGACTTGTGTGATCTTGGACAAGTTACACAGCCTCTCTAAATCTCATCCTCATATGTAAAATAAAGGAATTGGTTTAGATGACTTTTGGGGTCCTGTCCATCTCTAGATTCATGTTTCTAGTTATTTCTTAACTGTTCAGTTCCATATTTATAAAATGAAAGGTTTGGATTAGATATCTTCTAAGACTATTAAAATTCTAAATTAATGATCCTATAATCCCCTCTGTAATGTCAGGCTAGCTTTCTGGAGGTCCTCCAGACAGGCCTTAGTCTCAGCAGAATAGTCACCACGAGGATGGACAGGAATAGAGTCTAAAGTCTTTATTGTCTTTTTCACAGTCTGTATCTGTTACAGTCTGACCCAGTCTTGATCTTAGTGGAGGAGTGCAGGAGCAGGAGACGGGAGAGCCACAAGGAGGATGGTCAAAGATGGAATGTCTCATTTCCAGCCCCTATATACCCTATTATAATTACATAGAGAACCATTACATCACTATGCTAAGTACTAAGTATGTGTATCCTAAAGAACCATCATCTCAACAATTGTACTGAGTTAACATCTTGTAAATATCCTTGTTTCAAGTATACTTCTCCAGAGTTCTGGCCCTCTACATCCTTCAATAGCCAAAAATCTATCATTAAAACAATGAAAATATTTGACATTTGGAAAACATACATAGCCTTTGGTTTTTAAAATTTCTTATTTTTTTTAATATTTCCTGCTTCAGAAATTCACATTTGATGAAATATAAGACCATATTTTTGTATCTGGATAAAATTTTAGGAATATTTGCTACATTTGACAATTTTTTCTTTCTAATTCAGAGGCATGAAACAGGAAGACATATGCATCCCAGAGATCACTATTGTCACAAAGGATATTCTGTAATAAGTTCCAAACAAAAGAGGTGCCTTTTTAATGAAAAAGTTTTTCAAATGCTCTTGGACATGCATGATGCCATGCTAATTGTACCAAGCCTAGAAAGACTATGAAGCCTCCTAAAGAACATCTATATTCACTCAAAATAGATTAGAATAGTCAACTATGTGGAAAAACAAAAAGGAATTATTTATTGCATGTTGCACAGATTATGACATGTAGTTGGATGGGCATATACTGCCTTGGTTCAAATGTATGTATATCTTGGACAGACACTGCAGATGGATGATAAAGCCCAGAATTTAAGGGGAAGAAGAGATCCAGCTGGAATCCATTGGATAGTTGTGTTGTACTTTTCATATTCCAATTATTGCTGCAAAAGTCTATTTTTTTGGTAACCCAATATTTTCCCTGTGATGCTGTATGCCTATGAGTCATGGAACATTGGAACTCAGAAGCATCCAAATGAACATCCAAAGAACAACAGAAAAATACTTTGTTGGGTGTCATAATTGGGAGTGCCAGCCTTAGGACCTGAATTCAAATCCAGCTTCAGACATTTACTACCTCTATGACTCTGGGCATCCCTGTTTGCCTCAATTGCTCATCTACAAAAATGAGATGGAAAAGGAAATGATAAATCACTACAAGTATCTTTGCCAAAAAAACCAAAAATTAAAAAAATTTAAAAACCCACTAACTGGGATAGAGTTAGATATGACTAAAAATACTCAACAACAATGAGTGTCTACTATATAAAATCCATTGTGTTAGATATGAGGGAGATTTTTAAAAAGAGGGAAAAAAAACCAACCAGTAGGGTTTCTACACTCTGGGGGCTGTTAACTAGGGCTTAGTAAAGGAATAAAATATGGTGGTTTTTTTTTCAATTAAATATGTATATTCTATTTCTTCATACATTATATCAAGCTCTGTTTTATTAGATCATCAAAATATAGTAATTCCATCATCACTGAAGGAAAGAATTGCTATCTCTTGTTCAGTTGTTTTTCAGGTAACTCTGATTTTTTTGTGACCCCATTTGGAGTTTACTTGGCAGAGATATCTAGAGTGGTTTGCCATTTTCTTCTCCAGCTCATTTAAGGATGAAGAAACTGAGGCAAACGGGATTAAATGACCTATGCAGTGTCATACAGCTAGTAAGTATCTGAGGTCAAATTTGAACTCAGGAAAATGTCTTCCTGACTTCAGACCTCCATACTCTAACCTGTACCATCAATCTTCCTTCAGGAACCAAATCATTTGTTGTAAAAGTTTTTATAGATCTTTCCCAATTTTAGTTAGGTTGTTGTTATTGTCATGAAATCATTCTTAAATGCTACTGGAATGATTTGTCAGTATCCTTTACCATTTTTTTGTTGTTGCAAATTTGTCTTTGACTCTTTTATAAGTCAGTACTAACCATTAGAGTTTAAAGTCTTCTTTGATAAAATTTTGCAAACTAGTACATATTTGAAATTGGATATCTTTGGCAAGGAAATCAAGTATTTATTGACTGAAGCAAGAGATAACAATTCTTTTCTTCAGTGATGATAGAATTACTATATTTTGATGATCTAATAAAACAGACCTTGACATAATATATAAAGAAATAGAACATACATGTTTAATTGAAAAAAAAAATAACATTTTTTGTTCTGATGATTTTGTTTTAATATTATTTTCTCTTTTACCCACTCTACATGCTAAAATATTTAAACATTTTTTAAAAAAAGTTTTGCTGGGACACTGATGCATTGTTGGTGGAGTTGTGAATGAATCTAACCATTCTGGAGAGCAATCTAGAATTATGCCCAAAAAGTTATCAAACTGTGCATACCCTTTGATCCAGCAGTGTTACTTCTAGGTTTATATCCCAAAGAAATACTAAAAAAGGGAAAGGGACCTGTATGTGCCAAAATGTTTGTGGCAGCCCTGTTTGTAGTAGCTAGAAACTAGAAATTGAATGGATGCCCATCAATTGGAGAATGGCTGAATAAATTGTGGTATATGAATGTTATGGAATATTATTGTTCTGTAAGAAATGACCAGCAGGATGAATACAGAGAGGCTTGGCGAGACTTACATGAACTGATGCTAAGTGAAATGAGCAGAACTAGGAGATCATTATACACTTCGACAACAATATTGTATGAGGATGTATTCTGATGGAAGTGGATTTCTTTGACAAAGAGACCCAACTCCATTTCAATTGATAAATGATGGACAGAAGCAGCTACACTCAAAGAAAGAACACTGGGAAATGAATGCAAACTATTTGCATTTTTGTTTTTCTTCCCGGGTTATTTTTACCTTCTGAATCCAATTCTCCCTGAGCAACATGAGAACTGTTCGGTTCTGCAAACATATTTTGTATCTAGGATATACTGCAACATATTTAACATGTATACGACTGCTTGCCATCTAAGGGAGGGGATGGAGGGAGGGAGGGGAAAAATCAGAACAGAAGCGAGTACAAGGAATAATGTTGTAAAAAAATTACCCTGGCATGGGTTCTGTCAATAAAAAGTTATTATAAAATAAAATTTTTTTTAAAAAGTAAAAAAAAATTGAATTTCAAATTCTAACCCTTCATGCTCTCTTCCTCCCCATCTTTCAGAGATGGCAAGCAATCTCATATAGGTTATACATGTTCAGTTATATAAAACATTTCCATTATTAATCATTTTGTACAAGAGGACTCAAAAAAAAAAAGAGAGAGAGAATGATTGAAAGAAAGTGTTAGAGTCCAGCTCCAAAGAATACTGAGAGTGTCAAAGAATATCTGAAGCTGAAGAAGGGACCCTAAAACTCTAACTCCTTGAAGGAGAAAAATCTTCAACTCTGCCTCAGTGAGGGATCCTGCCAGAGGGAAATAAGACAAACAGTCTCATTCTGTTGGTGGGGTTGGTTCAGTACCGAGCTTAAAGAATTCTAACCCTATTCAGTTAAAGAAACTCATTCAATCCTACTCAAATTCCAGCTCAAGCTGAAACCCAGCTTGTAGCTGAGTCAACTTGGGACTCCACTACCTAGCCCCCTTCAGCTTGTAGCCAAAGCTCATATTATAAAAGAGCCAATCTAAAATACTCTCTTTGCAGAGGTTCTAAACATGCCATGCTATGCCATGCCAAGGAGCCTCTGCCCCCTGGATAATATTCTTTTCCAGTGTTACCTTCTCTTTACCCTCTCTGTCAGTCAGTATTTCTAAGCTTACTTCCCAATCCCTATAATCTCTTTTATCAATCTAGGTTTTCAGGTTTGTAAATTTCTTTACAAATGTAATGCAGAGAAACTAAGCAAGACAGATTAGAGAGTATTTAATAATTTGTTAAATGGAGAGATATACTGGGATCAGTTGGATCCATGTTGGATCCCAGGGCTGAAAGTGACTATAGTGTTTCCAAGAATCCAGCAAACAATGTGAGTTCTCAATGACATATATACACATGGCTCAGATGCAGAGGGTAGACAGAGGCAGGGTCCGAGTCAGGGTGAGGTGACCTCTGGAGAGTGGGGGTGGGGGGTGGGGAGGAGGCCTCTAGGGTAGAGAACCATTTTGTGTTCCCTGGAATCCTAGTAAGAAGGATTATGTACAATGGGGTGAATAGGAATGACTATTTCATTATTTACCCTGAGGTCCTGCAGTATACTAAGCTTCCCTATTGAGTTTTCTCATAGAATTGGAGTGTTGCAGGAAGACTCAAAGGGAACTAGAAGTTTATACTTAAGAAATTTCTCAAAGGTTGAAACCCTCCCTAGCCTCCGGCTTTACTGGGTATTGTTTATGGGGAAATACACTGGGGTCCCCCAGCTTTACTAAGACTGGGGTGGTATGCCTGGCCCTCCTAGGAATCCCTTGATCCTAGACAGAAGAATTTATTTTCTCTCAGATTTCAGAGGGAATATGGGAGGGTTTTCAAAGCATAAAAAGGTCACTTGGAGGTCTGAGGAGAGAAAATTGGGTCCCCAACTTCACCATTAAATCCAGGAGCAGAATAGGAGGGAATAATAAGAAAAGAGTGTTTAAACAACAGGTCACCAAACTGGCAAGGCAGAGGAAAAGTCTCCAAACAATTCTTAATTTTCCCTGCAATCTCCACTTTATTCGGGGAGAGGCAAGTAATACCAGAGCGCCAGAGCGAGAAAGTACCCCCCTCCCCCAATAGCAAAAAGAAATTTAATGGTCTTATCCGCCATATCAGGGTATTGGGCTGTCAGATGTTGGGCTGTCCTGGTAGAGGGAGGGGGAGCTTAAACAAGCCCCAAACTCCTGCTGGAGGGCAGGGTATAGGGAGGAGGGCAGCTTGTTTCCTGTAGTCAGTCTCTCCTCTAGTGCCTCTCAGGGCAAGGACTGGGGAGTTTCCTTGGACAGTTTCCATGACACCTAAAGCACAAACCTTTATGATTCCCGGAAATGTCAGCAGCCAAAAGTAGGGACTGTTCTCCATATCTCGCTTTAATTCTGTGGTCTGTCCTCTGCTGCAGCTTGATCTCTATTATTAAAGACTCCAACAGCTGTTTCTAACAGCTGAGGGGGAGAAATTTGAGGGCCCAAAACTGTCTTCTGCAGCTTCCTCCATATATCCGGTGCAGGTTGCGTAATGCCGGAGAAATATACTGGGATCAATTGGATCCATATTTGATCCCAGGGCTTAATGGTCTCTAAGAATCCAGCCAACAACCAGAGTTCTCAATGACATATATACAGGTGGATCATGTAATGCTGCCAAGACAAAAGATTAGAGACCAATTCAATAGCTTATTAAATGGAGAGAAATACTGGGACCAACGAATCCATAGTTGGTGCCAGGGATAGACGAGACTATCAAAGGGTCTAGCCCGGATTATGGGGACAAAAGAATAACAAGAACAATGACATAATGGAGGTACCTAGGTGGGGATAACCTAATGGAGGGAGGTTACTGAATTCTAATGACATCTAAATGAATAAACCTTTATCTTGTCAAACATTAAGAAGGAATGTCTATAAAACCTTTATCTCAAACATTAAGAGGGAAAGGTTATAATCTAAGGCAGAATAACTAAATAAGACAATTGGAGAAACTGAGTCACAACATTAAAAGGGAACTTTGGCATAACAGCTCAGATGCAGGGAGAAGACTGAGGCTGGGACAGTCTGGGTACTGTGAGCGGGGGAAAGGGACTCTGACAGAATGGGGTAGCCTCCAGAAATGAGATGACATAATCAGGGGAAGGTACCCCGGACATGGGGAGAGGCATCTTGATAAGACAGTATCTGACATTCCAATAGCTTGTGATGGGGAGAGGCATTCTGATATTCTAAAACATAAGATCTTTTATCCTTATCAGAGGTTTTGCAGGACTCATCTTTGAGCTGATAATTATAAACTGAAGCAGAACAATTAGAGAAACTGAGGCAAGACAATTTAGGGAAATTGAGTCAGGACAATAAAAGAAAACTGGCATAACAATTGTTTAATATTAACATCCCCCCTGGAAAGCTCTAAGAGGGCATTGACCTTGTATCCCTCAAAAAGCTAGGTGGGGTCCTCAGAGTAATGGCCAGGTTTTTCCTTAGTCTGTAAGAGATTTGACATTGAAAGAGGCACCTCTGCTCTGAGTGTCTCTCCCTGAGAGTCTGCTGCTTCTCCTGAGGGGCAGAGGTATACTGAGGAGAAGAAAAAGGGGTCCCACTCCTTGTATCAGAGGGATTGAGGAGTGGGGACTGGGAAGTCTCAGGATCTGGTTCACATGAGAGGGATAGAGTTAAAGAAATATTGCCATATTTAACATGTATTGGTCAACCTGCCATCTGGGGGAGGGGATGGGGGGAAAGAGGGGAAAAATTGGAATAAAAGGTTTGGCAATTATCAAAGCTGTAAAATTACCCATGCAAATAACTTGTAAATAAAAAGCTATAATAAAAAAAGAAAAAAAAAGAAATATTGCCAGATTGACCCACATTTAACATCATACACCAAGATAAGGTCCCAATAGGTTCATGACCTAGGCATAAAGAATGAGATTATAAATAAATTGGAAGAGCATAGGATAGTTTACCTCTCAGAACTATGGAAGAAGAAGGAATTTGTGACCAAAGAAGAACTAGAGATCACTATTGATCACAAAATAAAAAATTTTGATTATATCAAATTGAAAAGTTTTTGTACAAACAAAACTAATGCAGATAAGATTAGAAGGGAAGCAATAAACTGGGAAAACATTTTTACAGTCAAAGGTACTGATAAAGGCCTCATTTCCAAAATATATAGAGAAATCAAGCCATTCTCCAATTGATAAATGGTCAAAGGACATGAGCAGACAATTCTCAGACAAAGAAATTGAAACTATTTCTAGCTATGTGAAAAGATGCTTCAAGTCATTATTAATCAGAGAAATGCAAATAAAGACAACTCTGAGATACCACTACACACCCGTCAGATTGGCTAGAATGACAGGGAAAGATAACGGGGAATGTTGGAGGGAATGTGGGAAAACTGAGACACTGATACATTATTAGTGGAATTGTGAATACATTCAGCCATTCTGGAGAGCAATTTGAAACTATGTTTAAAAAGTTATCAAACTGCATAGTCTTTGACCCAGCAGTGTTACTACTGTGTTTATATCCCAAAGAGATCTTAAAGAAGGGAAAGGGACCTATATGTATAAGAATGTTTGTGGCAGCCCTCTTTGTAGTGGTCAGAAACTGGAAACTGAGTGGATGCCCATCAATTAGAGAATGGCTGAATAAATTGTGGTATATGAATATTATGAAATATTATTGTTTGGTAAGAAATGACCAACAGGATGATTTCAGAAAGGCCTGGAGAGACTTACATGAACTGATGCTGAGTGAAATGAGCAGGACCAGAAGATCATTATATACTTCAAAAACAATACTATATGATGATCAATTCTGATGGACGTGGACCTCTTCAACAATGAGATGAACCAAATCAGTTCCAATAGAGCAGTAATGAACTGAACCAGCTACACCCAGGGAAAGAACTCTGGACATGACTATGAACCACTACATAGAATTCCCAATCCCTCTATTTTTATCTGTCTGCATTTTTGATTTCCTTCACAAGCTAATTATATACTATTTCAAAGTCTGACTCTTTTTATACAGCAAAATAACTGTTTGGACATGTATACATATATTGTATTTAACTTATACTTTAACATATTTAACATGTATTGGTCAACCTGCCATCTGGGGGAAAGGGTGAGAGAAGGAGGGAAAAAGTTGGAACAAAAGGATTTGCAACTGTCAATGCTGAAAAATTACCTTTGCATATATCTTGTAAATAAAAAGCTATAATTAAAAAAAAAAAGAAAAGAAAAGAAATATTGCCAGACATGAGGTCTTGCCTGTTCTGGAAGGGATTCAGAACCTCCTGATAAGGACTGCATAGAGATCCTAGAGGAGCAGGAAGGAGTGAGTTTGATTTCCCTCTAGCAAATTTAAGCAGCAGCTTTTTAGTTTTGAGATCTTTTAAGCTGAATTTGTCTTTATTTTTTAAGAGACTCCCTTAGAGGTAGAGATAAATTGTTCCATTTTGCCACAAACCTTAGATTTCCTGAATCTATAGCATCTTGTCCTTTTCTTAAGCGTCCATAGAGAGGGAGAGATGACAAAAAATCTGATTAAAAGGACTTTTTGTCAGAAAACATAGGAATTCCCATTTTAGGCATCCCTGAGAGAATTCTACTTGAGCATGAAACTCTAACAACCCAAATTTTCCCCGGGAACTTTTGAGCGTCTTAGAAAATTCTAGAAAAGGTTTTACCTCAGCCAGTCTCTCTGGGAACTGATCATCAACTGATCATCACACAAACCATGAGGTGCGAGAATTGAGAGTTAAGAGATTCTCTCTGGTTGATGTCACAGATTCCTTGAGAAAAGATTCACAAACCCCAACAAATACAAGCATGAGATTTGTGGCAAAAAGGGAATTTATTTACGCTAAGAAGACAACTTTCTTAGCAGGCAAATTCCTGATTAGGAATTTGCAAAGGTGGGTTAAGAAAACAGTAAGCTAAGAAGACAGCTTTCTTATGGGCAAACTCTGACCAGGAATTTGTCAAGGGTGTGTTAACACTGAGAAGAAAATATCTTCATCAATGAGCAAAATCCTGTAGGATTTAGCAAAGATTCGGGGTTCAGTCACCTTTTATTAGCCTTCTGAGGCTTTATTAGGGTTTGCTCAGGCCCCTGAGCTGGGAGCAGTTGGAGGTATTAATCTCCAGTTGAATAGAGGGTGGTGATTATGCCCCTGGCTAAAATTTCCAATTAAATGAGATTACTTATCATGAATGGATGTGGCCTCTCTCAGGGTTGGAGACTCAGTTACACCCTTCCCCACAAAGGGTAACACAGTTTTCATCAGGGGCCCCCCAAAGGTTAAAGGGGACACAATTTATATCAAAATGATATGCACAGTTTTATAACCCATTGAACATAGTTCCAAATTGTTCTCCAAAATAGTTGGGGCAGTTAGCAATTTGATTAATGGTGTATTAGTATCTCAGTTTTCTGATATCCCCTTCAATATTTATCTTTTCTCTTTTTTTGTCATTTTAGCTAATCTGATAAGTATGAGGTTTAGAGCTGTTTTGAATTTTTTTTTCTCAGTAGTATTTTATTTTTTCCAATACATATAAAGATAGTTTTAATAATGGTTCTGTAAGCATATACTTGGATGATACGATAATGTGATGGCTCTCCTTCACCATGCTTGCTGAATGTGTGGTAGTAAAGTAATCATAGGCAAGGATTGGAGGGCTGAGGAAGAGAGGTCAGGGTCATTTGGTTGCACAAGAAGGAGGAGAGAGACTGGAGAGTCCAGACTCCAGAATTCAGGATACATCTTTGACAAGCCACATGGCAGCTTGTCTTTCTCCTTCACTTCTTCTGCTAAAGACCAAGGACTCTGATTGATCCTGAGGCCCTCCAGAGAGTTTGCCCGGACTTTACAATCTATGTTCATATATACATATGAAAATAATTCCATCTTTCATATATTATAACTTTTTCATCCATTCCTCAATTGATGGACATCCACTCAATTTCCAATTCATTGCCACTACAAAAAAAAAAAAAAACTGCTATTAACATTTTTGCATATGGAGGTCCTTTCCTTTCTTTTAAGATCTCTTAGTGTTACAGACCCAGTAGGGACACTGCTTGATCAAAGTTTTATAGCCTTTGGGGCTTGGTTCCAAATTGCTTTCCGGAATGGTTGGATTATTTCACAACTCCACCAACAATACATTAGTGTCCCAGTTCTCCCACAACCTCTCCAACATTTACTATTATCTTTTCCTATCATTTTAGCCAATCTGAGAAGTGTAAATTGGTACCTGCATTATCTTAATTTGCATTTCTCTAATCAATAGTGATTTAGAGCATTTTTTCATATGACTATAGATAGCTTTGATTTCTTTGGCTAAAATCTACCTTCTCATATCCTTTTTACCATTTATCAATTGGAGAATGACTTGTATACTTGTAAATTTAACTCCTTTACATATTTGTGGAATGAAGCCTTTATCAGAGATATTTGTTACAAAATTTCTCCCACCCAATTTTTTGCTTTCCTTCTAATTTTGATTGCATTGAAACTTCCAAATTTCATATAATCAGAATTAAGTATTTTATATTTCATAATGCTCTCTACATCTTGTTTTGTCCTAAATTCTTCTCTAACCACAGATCTATCAGGTAAACTATCCCATGCTTGCTTAATTTCCTTATGGTATCACTTGTTATGTATAAATCATAATACACATTTTTACCTTATGTTGGTGTGAAGTGTGAGAAGTTGGTCTATGCTTAGTTTCTATATGATACTGTTTTCCAGTTTTTCCAGTTTTTGTCAAATTATGAATTTTTGTCCCCACAGTTTAGATGTTTGTATCATATGCTAGATAATATATTGTGTACCTAATTTATTATTATTATTCATAATAAAGTTTTGAGTTCTAGTATGACTATTCCATCTTCCTTCACATTTTTTTCTCATTGATTCCTTTGAGGTACTTGAATTTTTTATTCTTCCAAATGAATTATGTTACTATTTTTTGAACTCTTTAAAACATTTTTTTTAGGTGGTTTGGTATTGTATTAAAAAAAAAAAGATTAATTTAGGTTAATCATAATTTTTATTATATTGGCTTGACCTATCCATGAGCATAATATCCACAATGTTTTCCCAATTATTTAGCTCTGATTTTGTATGAAAATTGTGTTCATATAGTATTTTATATTGTCAATAGTTATTTTAAGTAGAATTTCTCTTTCTATCTTTTGTTACTGTATTTAAACAACATTTAAATAAAAAGAAAAAGAAAACAAAGATTGTAAGAGCAGTTGGACCAGCACCAGTATTTGTAAAGGGAATCATAATTTTGAACATATTGATGGATCATATCTTAAGACATCTGAAAGACCAAGGAACACCAAATACTTGTGGGGAAAAAGCAGCTAAAAAAAAGGCAATTAAGAGAATATCATTAACTACCAACTCCTTTGTTACTGCTCCCTTCTTGAAGAAAAATTTTTTAATAGAATCTATACCTATGTTAAGTTGTAAACTTGATGATGGTGTGGGAAGAGAATCAGCAAGCTTTCACAAATGATACATCTGCAACAGGCCACATCTTTATAGTCCCCTAATTGACTGAAGGTTAAAGAAAATGCAGAATAGCATTATGCTTATTGAATTTTGACCACACACACACACACACACACACACACACACACAAAAGGATAATTTTACCGCAGAGAACATAACTCTGTGGGACTGGGCACATTGTTTGAAAGTCAATTTTACACTTGCCAAAAAAAAATATTTTATGAAGAATTCACACAAGGGTAAAAGTGGTCAGAAAAAAACAATATAAAGACATTCTCAAGATATCTCTTAAGAACTTTAGTATTGATTGTATGACATAGGAGACCCTGGCACAGCATGGCATGCTTTCATCAGAGAAGGTGCTATGCTTTATGAGCAAAGCAAAAATGAATTATAGACAACATGTGAAATGTGCAAAGTTAGAGAAGCTACCCCAAATGTTTATATGGACTATTTGTGTCCAATATGTGGCAGAGCATTCCAAGCTCATGTTGGTTTGATCAGCCAGTCAGACATGCTGTAACTTAACTCTAACATAGTGATGTCATTTTGGTCCTCTTTGAGAATGAAGGACAAAACACACACACACACACACACACACACACACACACACATGCATGCAAAGGAATTTTTTTGACAGAACAAAAATGCCACCTCAAGTGCTGTCCTCCAAGAAAATGAACCAATGCATAGGTTAAAATAAAATGACATTTTTTTTATTACTACATTATCTTTAATACATATATTTTTTTATTATTATAGCTTTTTATTTACAAGACATATGCATGGGTAATTTTTCAGCACTAACCCTTTGTAAAACCTACTGTTTCAACTTTTCCCCTCCTTCCCCCCACCTCCTCCCCTAGATGGCAGGTAGACCAATACATGTTAAATATGTTAAAATATATGTTAAATACAATATATGTATACATATTTATACAGTAAAATGAGATTCTTTATAGAAGCAACAACACAGATCTAGGTTGTATGTTGTATACTTCTCTGTTAATTACAAATGAGGAAAAAAGCAAATGGGTCTATTTCCCCCCAAAGTGGACTTGGCCTCAAAATTATATTACTTCTAGCACTGACTCCTTTCATGCATTTTCAGTCTGGTTTAGCTATTTTTTTTTTTTCCTTTTCTTTTGTTAATTAATTAATTAATTTCAGTGAACTGTTTAATTTTTTTTTAAATAATTTTTTCCCAATTCTTCACTCTCTCCCACCCCTTCCTCCCTTACTCAATGAAAAAGCAAGAAAAACAAAACCTATTACACACACACACACACATATATAGTCAAATAAATTATTCTATCAACTGTGATTAACAACAAAAAAGCTTGAATTAAACATTTATTTTACATTTCTTCACATTACATGTCAGTACTGGTTATAAAGAACTGTTGAAGAAGATTCATCATCACTCAAAAGACTTCAGTCTTCATCTATAAGTATCAGCATTCATACCTCCCCAACTCTTTGCCCAGTTTCTACAATTCACTACTTCCCATCTTCTCATGAGTCAGTGTTGCTTAGGTAGAATTTGGTCATTTTTGTTTTTATTGTGGGAGAAGTTCCCCAACTCTGGAATTTCTGGGACAATGATTTTGGATCATGGCCATGTTTATCCCTGTTCTTTTAAAAGAAAAAATTGGGAGCTGACTTGAGTTCACATTAGGAAGGGAAATTGTCTTTGATCAACAATAATGCTGGAATAGGTTGGTTTGCCTGTTATCTTTGAATGTAGCCCTTTATAGCTATCATTAGTGGAAGAAGTCATTTCTGGAAAGTAAATATTCACATTAGTTCCCCTAAATACATACTACTTTTTAGTCAAACTAGCATACTTGTTTTTCCCTTAAGTAACCACTTTGTTCCTTAGATCAATGTCTGGGAGATACTCTCTCCTTATCTTTCCTTTGTTCCTTCAAGGTTTGCCTCAGTTACCTTTTTTTAAAAAAATATATATTATAGCTTTTTATTTACAAGATATATGCATGGGTATTTTTTCAGCATTGACAATTGCAAAACCTTTTGTTCCAACTTTTCCCCTCTTCCCCCAACCCAGATGGTAGGTTGACCAATACATGTTAAATATATTGAAGTACAAGTTAAATATAATATATGTATACATGTCCAAATAGTTATTTTGCTGACAAAAGGAATCAAACTTAGAAATAGTGTGTGTGAAGGAAATCAAAAATGCAGATGGACATAAATTGAGGGATTCATAATGAGGGATACATAAATTCTATATAGTGGTTCATAGTCATCTTCCAGAGTTTTTTCGCTGGATGTAGCTGGTTCAGTTCATTACTGCTCTATTAGAACTGATTTGGTTCATCTCATTGTTGAAGATTGCCACGTCCATCAGAATTGATCATCATGTAGTATTGTTGTTGAAGTATATAATGATCTCCTGGTTCTGCTCATTTCACTCAGCATCAGTTCATGTAGGTCTCTCCAGGCCTTTCTGAAATCATCCTGCTGGTCATTTCTTACAGAACAATAATATTCCATTGTTGGAATCCTTACAAAGTGTTAAGTCATTAGAATTGATAAAAACAATAATTATCTAATTTAGCATGGTTCAGTATGATTGATCTGATCCTACAAGGAGATGTTATGGGCCAGAACTTGAAACAAGGTACTAAGTGGAATTGAGGAGACAATGTTTAAATTTAGTTTAGAATTGATTTAGTCCTACAACAAATAATGGTTTCCCAGTGATATAATGATTGGTATTTACTCAGTGTACAGCATATAAGCAAGAAAGAAGCTCTCAGGGCCACACAGACATAGAAGCCCAGACAGAAGCTCACACAGAAACACAGAAGCCCAGATAGAAGCCCACTCTCAGAGGTGGAGACAGATTCATTCCACCTTGGTGCTGGCTGGAGACATTCGGAGGGAGCTAAGGGCTGAAGCTCAAGACTTTGAAGGACACAATAAAGGACTGGATTTTAACTCCTGTCTGTATTTGAGGTGATTATTGATCTAAACTGAAATGAAGGTTACCTCCAGCAACTTTCCCAAGAACATCTGGAAGAACAAAAAATTCAAGTACCTCAAAGGAATCAATGAGAAAAAAATGTGAAGGAAGATGGAATAGTCATACTAGAACTCAAAACTTTATTATGAATAATAATAATAAATTAGGTACACAATATATTATCTAGCATATGATACAAACATCTAAACTGTGGGGACAAAAATTCATAATTTGACAAAAACTGGAAAAACTGGAAAACAGTATCATATAGAAACTAAGCATAGACCAACTTCTCACACTTCACACCAACATAAGGTAAAAATGTGTATTATGATTTATACATAATAAGTGATACCATAAGGAAATTAAGCAAGCATGGGATAGTTTACCTGATAGATCTGTGGTTAGAGAAGAATTTAGGACAAAACAAGATGTAGAGAGCATTATAAAATATAAAATACTTAATTCTGATTATATGAAATTTGGAAGTTTCAATGCAATCAAAATTAGAAGGAAAGCAAAAAATTGGGTGGGAGAAATTTTGTAACAAATATCTCTGATAAAGGCTTCATTCCTCAAATATGTAAAGGAGTTAAATTTACAAGTATACAAGTCATTCCAATTGATAAATGGTAAAAAGGATATGAGAAGGTAGATTTTAGCCAAAGAAATCAAAGCTATCTATAGTCATATGAAAAAATGCTCTAAATCACTATTGATTAGAGAAATGCAAATTAAGATAATGCAGGTACCAATTTACACTTCTCAGATTGGCTAAGATGATAGGAAAAGATAATGGTAAATGTTGGAGAGGTTGTGGGAGAACTGGGACACTAATGTATTGTTGGTGGAGTTGTGAAATAATCCAACCATTCCGGAAAGCAATTTGGAACCAAGCCCCAAAGGCTATAAAACTTTGATCAAGCAGTGTCCCTACTGGGTCTGTAACACTAAGAGATCTTAAAAGAAAGGAAAGGACCTCCATATGCAAAAATGTTAATAGCAGTTTTTTTTTTTTTTTGTAGTGGCAATGAATTGGAAATTGAGTGGATGTCCATCAATTGAGGAATGTATGAATTTTGAGTTGTAGGGAGATGGCAGAAGTTTTCCTCCTTCACTTGTTTGATGAGGAGGCCTAATTTTACTTCAAATGCTTTGACATGTGATTGTATATCACAGAGGAGCTTCCCCTTTCCTTGAAGTTGCATATTGAAATTGTTGAGTAGCTCTGTTACATCTGTCAGAAAGGTAAGGTGCCATTTCCATTGTGCATCATTGAGCTCTGGTACTTAAATTTGTTTTTTGAAAGCAGAAAAGTTGTAATCTGTGGAACTAAGTCATAGAAACGTTTCAAAACCCTCCCTCAACTCAATCAATGGACTTCTGTGTGATATAGAACATCTCCATACCCAACATTTAGCTCAGACAGAAATTCCTGAAGTTGTCTGTGATTTAGTGCATAGCTCTAATGAAGTTAACACAAGATACCACAATTTTCATAACAGAGTCAGGGATTTACTACACAGCGCTTGTTGGTGGATGAGGCAGTGTATGGCTATTGGATGAGAATGGTTATGTTTGTCCATCTCTTGGTTAATGTGAGCAATTACTCCTTTCTTAGACCCCACCATGCTAGGAGCACCATCAGTTGTCACGCTGACTAGTTTAGCCCAGGCCAGCTCCAAACCATTCATAGTTTGGCAAGCCTTTTCATAGATATCCTCTCCTGTAGTTGCTCCTTTGATGCTTTGCAGTGCAGCAAGCTCTTCTATGACTTCAAAATAATCATTCCTCCCATGAATAAAAATTAGAAGTTGTGCAGAATCACAAACATCATTGCTTTTATTGAGTGCCAAGGAAAAATATGAAATTTTTTTAAATGGAGTTTTGCAAATGCTGATGCAGATTGTCTCCCATTTCTTCAATCCTCTGTGTAATTGTAGATCCTTAAAGACTCACTGTATTAAATAAATCGGCCTTCTCTGGACACATCTCTTTGGCAACAGAAAGAAGGCATTTTTTAACAAATTCTCCCTCCACGAATGGTGTGCCAGTGTGTGCTATTAGCTTGGCAACTTGAAAACTTGCTCACAGTGATGAAATATTTAGCTGCTTCTGCTTCAGTTTTGCTGAGTTGTCAATGTATTTTTTAGTTTTAATATTTTATATTTTCTCACTTCTCCAACCAAACAATCACATTTACCTTTATGTAAACCTCCCTGAGAAACCTGCTCCCAGAGAACCATTATATTATATTAAAGAAGAAGAACACCACATTTTGGTGCTTGAACATGGGACTTACAGGACCCTGATCTCAGTGGAAAAGCCTCTGATCCTGATCCAGTGGAAAAGTCTCTCTGACCCAGAAATTAGGGTGAGTACAATAACGAAATTTTATTAAAAGAGTTAAAGTAGAATTTCACCTAAGATGGGACAGATGTTTAGAACATCTCAGGGAGGTTTTCTGGAGGCAGCCTTAGTTTCAATTCCAAGTAATAATCACTCCAAATGCAGCCCAACAGCTCTTTCCTCATACTGCATGAAAAAGTAATCATAAGTCCACTGTTCTTTGAATATCCTACACGCCGAGTCAATTTTTCTTTTTCTTGACATCATTATTTCCTAGGGATTCCAAATTGCTATTAGTAAAATACTAACATATACATATAGCATTACAAAAACAATATAACAGCAATAACTTTGCCCACACAGAGACATACAGACTGCAATGCCCAACTTCCCCCAAGCTGCCTCTGTGCTGTGATGCCTCTGTTTCTCACACTCTCTCTCCCTCTCTTTGTGCTCCGGATTCCGACCTTCAGTGCTGCAGTGAATTCCCCCTGCAGGGTCTGTGATATGGGCAGCATGCACTGTGCATCCCCCATGCCTTTCTGTTGTGGTGGCTGCCATTACTCTACATCCCCCATGCCTGTCTGTTGTGGTGGCTGCCGTTACTGTACAAGGCCGTGGGCCATCAGTTCTCAGTCTTCTGCATCTCTCTCCCTTCCCCACACCACACACCCAGCCTGGGAACTCACTTCACCTCGGTATCGCGTCACACTTTGTCTCCACCGCCTCTGCCCAGTGCCAGAAGTGTGCGTTGCTAATGCGAGTTTAGATTAAATGTCATTTCCGGTCTGATTTTTCCATAACCTGGCGGGCTGCATAAACGTCCTCAGTGGGCTGCATCTGGCCCATGTGCTGTAGATTGAGGACCTCTGCTCTATGTCCTCTGCGAATTAAAAAGATTATCCAGAAGAAGAATAAAAAGTTGATAAAATCACCTGTTTTCATTTTGGCTTCATTCATTCACTGAATCATGCTTGGGTAATTGAAAGAGTCATTTCTTTTACCTTGTTTTGGAGGATAGGGGGTGAAAGAAGAGTATTATTTTGTACCCTTCCTTATTGTATTATTTTGTTTTTTTTTTTCTCTTCAGTGTTGATCATTCCTTACTATACTACCTACTTGACCCTGAGACTGGGAGATTTAATTTCTCATTCCATCTCTATCATATCTAGCTATATTGGCTTTGGTCTTTGGGCATATCCCTTTGCTTCTCTCATTTTCTTTCTCAATAAAGTAAAAGGGTTGAACTCAATTTCAGTTGAACTCATTTTACCAAACATGCATTAATTACTGTGCTAGGTATAAATGGAAGATGTGGAGTTTCAATGAGCCATAGTCACTGTCCTTATGGAGTTTATAATCTAATAATAAAGGGATAATTGTAAAAGGTGGTAATACATAATAAGAGTAATGTAAACAAGATACAAAACCAATCACTGGGCTAAGTGCAAGGATATATACCTTATTATTAACAAAGGAGATCAAGAAAGATTTTTAGAAAGAGGTGACATTTGAGTTGGACTTTAAAGGATGGTAAGAACTCAATGGGTAGAGAGAAAAAGAGAGAACATTCCAGGATAGGAAAGGTACTGAGTTCAGGGCACTAGGGTGGGGAAACTTAGGGTGTGTGACAGGGAAAGATAATAATCCAGTTCAAAGTCAGAGATAAAGATTAATAAAATAATTGGATTATGGAGAGTCTTGAATGTCAGGTAAAGGAATTTGGACCTTATTGGTCAAGCAACCAGGAACTACTGAAGATTTTTGAACAGATAAAGGACATAACCAGACCTCGGGAGGATGGAGATTTGCTGGTAGTGGTATAAAATGTGAATTGAACAGAAGAGATTTGTTAAGTAGACATTTGGTAGGCAGTTAGGTGGCTCAATAGAAAGAGCGTTGGGCCCGGAGTCAGGAAGGGTCGACTCTGGTCTCAGACAGTCACTATGTGACCCTGGGAAAGAAAATGGCAAACCACTCCAATATCCAAAACCTCTATGTATAGCATTGTCATGCTGTAGTCCATAGGATCACAGAGTTGGACACAACTAAACAAGGCACAAGGTAGTGAGGTTCTGGACTAGGATGGTGGCAAAGGAAATCAGAACAGTGTCAGAGATACAGTGGAAGTAGAACTAATAGTGGTGTTGAGAGGAAAGGAGAAAGTAGATCTGGTGATAATGGCAACATATATTTTTTACATATGAGGCAACTGGAAGTCAGGGAATTGTGTGACATGTCCAAAGTCACACAGTGTCTGCATCTGGACCAGGATTTTGAATTTTATCTTATGATTCTAAAAATGCAACATTCTTTCCATTGTTCCTATGACAACTTTCTGCAAGAGATCTTTTAGGATTTCTATCTTGTGATTCCTTTTAGCATTCAAGTAAAGCAAAGAATTTTATTTCTTCATTTTTTTTGTCCCTTTCCTTCTCTTCTTTTTGTCTTTTTTCTTCCTTTCCCCATCCCACTACTCAGGGATCTAAACTTCCCCATTGAATTAATTTCTCATTGGTCCTATTTCAACAGATCTAAAGTATGGCTACGTTAGTCAACCAACATTTATTAAAAGTGATTAATATGTGCAATTGCAGGTTTACAAAAGACAAAAGCAGAATTCCAGCCCTCTAGAAACTTATAGTCTAAGGAATGGAGAGAAGACAACATTGAAATAATTGTAAAAACAAGTTATAGACAAGATCAATTTTAGGGGAAAAATCAACAGAGTAATAACACTTGATGAATAATTTCCAGCAAATACTTGGCAGATTCCTAGAATTGCAAAGGACCTCAGAGGCTACACATTTTATAGGTGGGGTAGATAGTAAACATGGGATATTAGAACCCTAGCTGAGTTCTAAAGAACTGGGAGGATTCAGAGATCACCTAGTCCAACCCTACATTTAACAGATAAGGAAATGTAGATCCAAGGAAATTAAGTGACTTTTCTAAGATCACACAAGTATCAGGGGTTGAATGAGTTAATATTTTTTCCCCAAATTGTTACTGTCAGCAGAATATAAGTGATTCCATGTCATGAAAAAAAAATATTGTTTTGCTTTCAAAGTTTTGAAAAAAAATAGTATTTGTTCTACTTTCTGAAATGCACATTCAAGAGAATTTTACTCAGTAAAAAGAAAAATGAAATAATGGAATACTCTTGGAGGCAGAAGTTGAGTTTTTCTAAGGTATATATATATATATAAACAAAAATACTTTATTTCTCTCTCTCCTTTCTTCCTTCCTTCACTCCTCACCTCTCTCCCTCTCTCCCTTTTTTCTCCTTCCCTCCTCCTTCTCTCTCTCTTCTCTTTCTCTTTTTGCCTCTTTTTAATCTCTCTTTTTTTCCCTCTGTTTTTCTCAGTCTCCGTCTCTTCTCTCAGTCTCTGCTTCTTTTCCCTCTCTCCCTCTCCTCCCATTCCTGAACCAGCTGCTGACAGTCTTTTGGCATGCAGCTTTCCCTCGGTTGCTGATAAGTTCAGCACGGCTTTAACTTTAACTCACTCCAGCAGGACTAGCAGTGGCAGGCATCCAGATTTGCTGTTTATGAGTTGTTTTTAACAATAGTTTTCGTTCTCCGACTTTGATGGTTTCCTCCACCAGCTGAGGGGAGGATTTTTCTATCACTTTCTCCCTCTGTTTTTCAAATATGTCTTTCTAGGTGGGTGTGTTTGCTTTAATGCGAATACTCATTAACTGAGTGGCCCATAGGAATGTGAGGGGAGAGGAAAATGGGCGGGTCAAAAAGGAGGTGGAGGAATAGAAAACGGAGACCGTCAGCCTTGAGTTGGTTTCCAAAATTGGGGGGGAGAACAGGGAAGTGTGGAGAAAGTCGTGAAGACCGCTATCTTTTTTCATGCTTCATTCTTAGAACTTGGAAACAAAAATGAATCCTTTGGAATATGAGACTTCTAAGAGGTACTGTATAAGAACAAGACATGTGGTCATTATTTGTGCTGTGGTGGTTGTTGTGGGATTAATAGTAGGACTTTCCGTGGGACTATCTTGCAAGACATCCGAGGATTCTGGACAAACTCCCAACATACCGGGCTCTTCAACTCCTGGACCTTCAACTCTTCCTCCACATGAGGCCAGTCCTTGCCCTGCCAATGCTGATGAAAGTGGTCAGTGGACAAATTTCCGACTGCCCGAATACATCAAACCTGTGCATTACGACCTGGAGGTGAAACCTGTGATGGAAGAGGATACTTACACAGGCACAGTCACCATCCATATCAATGTGACAGAACCCACCAAACATCTTTGGCTGCATATTCGGGAGACATGGATCACCAACCCCTCTCCAGTGCTAAAGAAATCTTCAGGTGAGCAGGTCCCAGTGAAGCGGTGCTTTGAGTACAAGAAGCAAGAATATGTGGTGATTGAGGCTGAGGAAGAACTGCCTCAAAACATTGGAGGAAGCACCTATCTCCTGACCATGAACTTCAAAGGCTGGCTGAATGGCTCCCTTGTTGGGTTCTATCGGACCACCTACACAGAGAATGGAATAACCAAGTAAACATTAATTTTAATTAACTCTTCTAACCCACTCCAACTTTCTTCTACTTTCCTCTCTCCCCCCCCCTTCTCCCCTCCCACCTCCCCTCTGTTTTCTGCTCTGTTTGCTGTTGCTAATTTCTCACAATTGGTTTTAATTTTGCCCAATCATATGGAACACAAGAGCTCTTACACTGTCAGTACTAACAAAAACATTTTAGACTATTGGGAGCACTGCAACAAGGGGGAAATGAGTGATAGCCTTTATTTTTGTATTTGGGGGAAAACTTAACAGACAATCTCTTGTCTTCAGTGTTATTCCAAACTGTCTTGCGTTTGGCAATTCTACATAATTTCCTAAGGTAGTAATAATGATGCTTTCTGGGATGGATAAGAATGACTTAGATAAATTTCCAATTTTTTTTCTTTTTTAAATAGTCTTGCTAAATTTGACAATACTTTGAGAAGTGTGGAGAAACAGATATAGAGAAGTTAAGTAATATCTAGGGAGGCTTATTGTCACTATCAATGTAACATGAGTGCCCGAGTCATAAATTGCTGAAAAACATCTTTTCACTTTTCTTTCTATTTTTTTGGTATACAAGAAATATTTATAGTACTATTATAATGAAGTATAAAAAAGTATCCCACCTCCTTTCTTAGAGGGCAGAGTCAGATTATGGCTTGGGAGAAGGAATAGAGTCAGGGTGTTATTTTTTGTTTTTGTTGTTTTTTGCTGCATTGGAAACCCTTGGTTCAACCTTTCCCATCTCTTCTCCAATTCTCCTCACCAATATGTGACCTTTTAAAAGCAAAGCAGGGTTTGGAATTCCTCAGTACCACGATCATGGGTCTCCACTGTTCTGTTTCTGATGGGAGTTCTATAGTTACTTTCCAAAAAGAAATTATTTCTCTTCCTCTCACATTCCCTCCCCATCAATGAAAAAAAAAAGGAAAAGCAAAACCTTTTTTTAAAACTACGCAGTCAAGTAAAACTTGATCCTAAATCACCCTTGTTTAAAAAAGTGTCTCATTTAAGCACACTCATTTAGCATCACTTAATATTCATATATATATATCTTTTCCTTTAGAACCCAACTTCTTAAACTGGTTTGTGATCCCATATAGGGTCTCATAACAATATGGGTGTCATGAAATTATGATTTATTATCAGTAAATGTTTAATTTGTATACTTGTTTTTTGTACCTATATAATTGGGGTCATGTAAAAATTTCTCAGACAAAAAGGGATCACAAGTGACAAAAGTTTAAGAAGCCCTGCTCTAGAAGAGTAGTTGGTTATTGTGCTGGACAGAGTTAAGAATTCTTAACTGATAAGGTCCTGGGTCGCTAGGTGGAGTGGGCCCAGGAAGCCCAAAATACTGATAAGATTACTCCCTGAGGCCAGCAGGGAAGGGCACTTATATGGATCAAACTCAACCTTAAATCCTATCCCCAATGGAGGTCTTGGATAATCCTATCTCTTTACATCTAATCAGAACCCCTCCTTCCCCCAGGTTTAAGTTTCCCTTGTTAATCTGCCTAAGGTCTACGTTATCTTTGCTAAATCCTTTTTGGGTTAGTTTGCTATGATATCTGTGATAATGTTCTGCCTCCAGATGTCTTTCCTCTTGCTCCTTCCTTCTCTCAAGCCTCATAGCTAATTTAACTCTTTTAGGGTGCTAAATCCTTTTTAGAATTTAGTTTGTATTCCCTTTCTTCTCGTTCAGAGAGTTCCAGCCGAGAACTTGTTTTTTCCATTGTTAATTGTTAAAACCACTTTCCTTGCCAAATATATGCATTCCCAAATCTATTTCAAATTTACCATTACTAGTGCCTATTTTACCTCTTCATTTTGTTTATAACCTTCTTGTAAGTAAATTTATTTTTTGCCAAAGGAGAAAGTCCACTATGAATTCCTCACAAGAAGGAACCCCAACATTTGGTGCCTATATCAGTCTCATCATTTGGTGCAAATTACTCACCTTAATCTCATTAGAACATTTAAAATTGTTTTTAGCCTATTGTTATAGTATAAATTGTTCTTATTCTGCTTATTTTTAACTGCATCAATTAATATATGTCTTCTGAGACTTCACTGAAACCATTGTTATGTTAATTCCTCATTTTTCCCTGAATAGGTAAGCAATACCTGAGTAGCCAGTTCTTAGCTATTCTAACAAAAGTTGCCAAACATTTGTGATAAAGAAGCAATTTAGCCTGGGACCTATTGTTAGCCAATTTGAGTAGGCTATTTTAAAAAAACTGTAGTAAAGCTGGGAACTAGAAATACTCAAATGAAAGTGTGTGGGTCAGAAGCCATTTAATAAAAAAGACTGGAGAGATCTCTAGAAGCAAAATTTATTATACGTTCTCGGGAGAATCGGATGTCCCACCCATCGAGCAGACAATCGAAGGGAGGAAGCACTGTAGGGGGAAGGGTCGATGCTTTTAATCCCTAACGCAAATTCCCCTCCCACCACTGACCCTCATCCTTATTGGCTGAGGATCTTAACATTCTAAAAGCGGGAACTATCCAAGAAATTGAACTTGATCAATAAATACATAGTTGCCCATATCTGGTTGAAATAGGGAGGATAATAAGAAAGGGACTTAAGTATGCCCTTAGGGGGATAACAGGGAGGAGACTTTAAATATGCCCTTAGGAGGATGGCAGGAGTGGGGGTTTAAGTATGCCCTTGACTTAATGCTTAAAGTCCTTCAGGCCTACTTAAACTTTGAAATAGATGAAGCCTTACTTTCACAACTATCTTGAAAGATCTCACCTTATCTAGTTCAAAAGGCTTTATGGAAGAAACCAGAAAGTGAAGAAGGGGAAATGTTTGGTAAAGACTTCTTCATTGCTTCTTGATCTGGTTACCATGGCTGTGGAGGAATGTCAGCTGTAAAAGTTCAGAGTTGTAGAGTGGAAGATGATAAATGAAAAATGGTGGCCTAGCCTTTTTTAAGACTACTTTTGTGACAATTAGTGCTTCTGTAAAAAGTTTCCACATTCCTTGGCAAATATATCAATAACAGCTTAACAGCAGGGATTCTCTCTCTCTCTCTCTCTCTCTTTTTTTAAAATAACTTTTTATTGATAGAACCCATGCCAGGGTAATTTTTTTACAGCATTATTCCTTGCATTCACTTCTGTTCCGATTTTTCCCCTCCCTCCCTCTATCCCCTCCCTCCCTCCATCCCCTCCCCCAGATGGCAAGCAATCCTTTACATGTTAAATAGGTTACAGTATATCCTAGAACCCAATAATTTCAAAAGAGATATATAAACAGTGCTATAAAAGTTTAGAGGAATAAGGAAAAGGATTATAATGATTCATATGAAGGCATTTTATTTGAACTCTGTGGCATTTTAAGCTAATATCAGATTATTAATGAATTTTTAACATTATTTACTAAGTACATGTTTATTTGTCTGTTATGTCACATATCTACAAATTGCTAAAAGGATATATTTGTTTCTTTTTTGTCTTTGCATCACTGTTTACTAGGACAATGGCTGGCATGTGTAGGGCTTAAGAAATGTTTGCTAATTGGTTGATTATTTGTTGTTATATGGTCATCCTACTCCTGGACTTCGTCAATACACTTAGAAGTGTATTCTGCCTCCAGGTACCTTCCTGTTACTAGCCATTTTTAATAACTTTTTATTGCTAGAACCCATGCCAGGGTAATTTTTTACAGCATTATCCCTTGCACTCACTTCTGTTCCGATTTTTCCCCTCCCTCCCTCCACCCCCTCCCCAGATGGCAAGCAGTCCTTTACATGTTGAATAGGTTACAGTATATCCTAGATACAATATCTGTGTGCAGAACCGAACAGTTCTCTTGTTGCACAGGAAGAATTGGATTCAGAAGGTAATAATAAGCAGGGAAGAAAAACAAAATGCAATTTACACCACTCATTTCCCAGTGTTACTTCTCTGGGTGTAGCTGATTCTGTCCATTATTGATCAATTGGAACTGAATTAGAACTTTTTTTGTCCAAGATATTCATCATATTTATTTCAGCATATGAGAAATTGAAAGTGATAAAATTTTAAATATTTACTAATTTAAAATGATACTCATTTTCCATAATAATAATAATAATAATAATAATAATAATAATAATAATAATAATGTGAAGAGTAGTGTTGTTTATACATTTTTGCGAATCTCTTTGTTCTATTTAATCATTTTTCAGTTGTATCTAACTCTTTATGACCCCATCTGAGGTTTTCTTGACAGAAATACTGGAGTGTTTTGCCATTTCCTTTTCCAGCTCATTTTACTGAATCCAGGCCAATAAGGTTAAGTGACTTTTCTAGGATCCCACAGCAAGTGAGTATCTGAAGCCAGATTTGAAGCCTGGAAATGAACATTTCCTGACTCCATGTGGGACACTCTGCATTGTGCTACCCGACTGCCTCAATTCTCTTTAATATCTAGCTTAACAGAAGACATCTGGATTCTCATATCTCTGTAGTCAAGGTGTTATGATATATTAGTTTGGCTTAAAGAAAAGAAAAAAAATTTAGTCTCACACAGATGTAGTTGGAAAAGGGAACAGAATTTTAATGATCAAATAATATCTTAGTATTATTATGAAAATAATTTTTGCCTCATCCCCCTTCCCCCCGCAAAAAAAGAGGGTCTTGGGGACTCTGTAGCGTCTACTGACCACAATTTGAGAACTACTACAGAAGAGTAAGTAGTCATCATATTATATTGGACAGGGCTTTATTTAATTTTTTCCCCATTAATTTATTATTTATTGTAAATATTATTCTTTTTAAATTTTGAGTCCCAAATTCTTCCTCCCTCCCAACCTTTTCCCACCTACTGAGGCAAGAAATATATTAATTATATATGTGAAATAATTCAAAATATTTTTTATATTTTCTAAAATTTTTTTTTTAATTGGAAAAGAAAGAAAATTATACTTCAATTTATACTTGGAGTTCATCAATTTGTTCTCTGGAGGTGAATAGCAAGTTTTTCTTCATGATTACTTTAGAATTGTCTTGTATTGATCAGGTTGTAAAGCCAGATCTTTCACAGTTCATTCCAACATTGATGTTACTTAGCATCAGTTCATTGAAGTCTTGCCATAGGCAGGGCATTAATGATTGAAGGGAAGTAATAATCTGAAGAAACAATTCTTTTCTTTGTGTATCACTTGAGATCTTCATCTTAATACAATTTCTGTGTTTCCATTATATGGAAACTCTATCTTAATATTACATTTAGAGGTGAAGAACTGATTCAAATCCCAGCTCTGTAACTCACTAGTTGAGTGGTTTCAGTTTCAGTCATGAAATAGTCATTCTCAGTGACTCTATTTGGGATTTTTTTGGCAAAAATACTGGAATAGTTTGCCATTTCCTCCTCCAAATCATTTTACAGAGGAGGACACTGAGGCAAGCAAAATTGGTGACTTGCCTGAAGTCACACAGCTAAGTGTCTGAGATCAAATTTGAATTGGGGTTCTACTGATTCCAAGGCTGGTGCTATATCCTTAATATTAACTACCCCTGCCCTCACTAGCATTAATCTAATCATTTACCTGTCTGAGACTCAGTTTCTTAATCTGAAAAATGAGGATAATAATATTCACTCTGATCATCTCAGAGTTGTTTATAAGGAGCAAATGAAATAATTAATGTAAAACATCCAATGAGTCATGAAGTTCTATCCAAATATCATCATCATCATCGTTGTTATCAAAATACTTCCATACTAAAGCATCTGTGTTTTCATCAATGAAGTACTCCCTTGAACATACATGACAAATCCTATTATCTTTTGAGAGATGGCCTTTTTAAGTTGTGATGGCTAAAACATCATTTCAGAGACAGCCCTCTTGTCGGGGTGGGGAGGAGGATCTTTTTCAAACTTAGCTATCCTGGACTTTCTATGACATAGATAACCAATTATATCAAGTTCATGTTCAAAGCCATTCCAGCTTGGTGGTATCTTTCAGATCTTGTACTTCATTGATATAGATTTTGAGAACCTGACATCAACTCCATAGCACAAGGAAAGAGAACACTTTAGAAAAATTAACAACAAAATAATATGTTTTGAAGAATTAGAGGAAACAATGTATAGACCTGAGCAGATTTTTTTGATAATCTTTTTAAAATTTTCAATCATTTTTACATGTCTTTTCAGGGTGTGAATCCAATAAATATTTTCTTGTGATGCAATCATTATGTCTCAATACAGAAAGAGTGTACTTCAGGAAGGGGAGTCAAAAATGGAACAAGGTCTATATCAGCTGTTGTTCTGAAATAAACTAAGACTTATATCATTAATTATAGTTATTTTAATTCTTTTTGCTGTGCTTGTTAAGAGTGGGATGATGCTGAAGAGTGCAAGAAAAGTAAAGAAGATGACCTAAGCTATTAGGTTCCATTTTAAGAGTGACAGATTCCAAAGTTTACCAACGGTTTAATTAGTTATCAGGCAAGTGTTCTCATGTTACACAGTACAGTCTCAATGCTTCCCTGGACATCTGATTTTTAAAATCTGGAGCAAATTGTAAAACCTGACTTGGACTGACCAGCATTCTTTGTGCTGTGTATTACAAGCCCTGAGAAAACATTGTGGATTGATTTATAAACTTCAGTACTTTCCATTTAGAGATTAGATTGCAGGGACAAAAGAAAGGGGACAAAGTGTGTGGGTTGCCCATGAAGAAGTAATATGTGAATGACTGCAATTAAAGTAGTATAATTACTTCATATAACAGCAAGTTTCATAATTTATGACATTCATTTAAAAGTTAAAGATCTTGTATCTTCAAATGTTAATCTTTATGATGCAATTTAAAAATGGAGTGGAAATTCAACATGAACTCAGAGTAATTGCCTTAGGATGAATTGATCTACAGTTTAGGATAGTAACATTGGACTTTGCTGTTAGGGTTATCAACCTGTTGATATTAGATCTGTTTCGCCAGTTGACATTCTCACTTTTCTCTCCTTTTCCCTCTTAACTCTGCCTCCTTTCCTTAGTATTGAAAACTCTTCTTGAGTTCTAAATTCTTCCTTCTCAATTTTGATTCAGAATCTCCCTCCATTCTATGACACTTTATTGTTCAGTAATTTTGTTACTATCCCCAATTAGTGATATAAAAACTTAGAAGAAGCCTACTTATTATAGTGCAGTGGGTGTTAAATTTAGAGTTTTAGTACCTTAGTTCAAATCCCAATTCTGTCACTTATTCATTGGGGCTTTATGGAATCCCAGATTTCTCATATATAATTTGGAGGGTTGGACTAGATGATCTTTGAAGTGCCTAACTTCTGGAAACTGATAGACATTTCATAGATGTTACTACCAGCTCTGGAAACAAATACACTATTAGAATTCATGGATCTGTGCTCTCATAGCTTTGAGTCTTCAGGGATTCATCCTGCAACCAATTCACATCTGCCTGCCCTGTGTGACCGCTTGTCCAAGTCTTCTTACAAATTTGTCACAGATGATGCATAAAACATGCTAAAGACCTCCCTCAATTTCCCCAACAACAAACACACTGAAGCCCTTCCTTCATTTGTTGTTAAGGACTATTCCTAAGTGAGAAGGGACGGGTCAGTTTTCTGGAAAACCCTCACAGCTGTGAATTATAACACACTTTAAGGAATTGCAAATCAGCCTTTATTATAAAAATGTTGCTTGTGGATTGGGAATGAAATAAATGGAGGCAAGAGGGAATAGGAGAGAGGTCAGAGAATACAATTGCCTCTCATTGTCCTCGTATCATTATCATCCTTTCACATAAAGGGATCTATTCTGCTGGTCAGATCCCTAGCAGCCACTAGCAGGTTGCTTCCGTAACAAATTGTCCTGACAAATTATTCCCAACCCTTGTCATGTAACCAACAAAGATTTTGTTTTCATCCTTCATTTCCCCAATGACATCTTTTATTTTTGTTTTTCTTCTTTATTAGTGATATGTTAAAGCCCACTGACATGTAGTGCAAGTCCTAATCTTTAGTATTCTCTATGATTTTCATTTTTAATGCCTCAGAGACAGTTGTAATCTATTACTCAATGTTTTATAGTAACACTGGTAAAATATTGGCATTAAAAAGAGATTTTTCCATGAGAAAGCAGAAGTCATTAAGGGAACTTTGTAATTTCCAAAAAGGAATCCAGTCTGCTCTCTTCCAATTCTCCAATTTGCTGTCTATCTTCACTGTCACACTGTTGATGGTTAAGGCTATCCATTCAAATGAATATCTCAGTTTGGGTAACAAAAATTCTTTATCCACATAGTCTTTGCTGATCAGGTCAAATCCTTCTGAGTGATTACAAATCTCTTCCAGGAAGCTCTGTAATATTCTACTATTGTTCATTTGTTTTCATTTGGGTCTGACTCTTCATGATACCATTTGGGTTTCTTTAGAAAAAATACTGGAGTAGTTTGCCATTTCTTTCGCCAGCTTCCTTCCTTGCTTCCCTTTCTTTCTCCCTTCTTCCTTCCCTCCCTCCCTCGCTCCCTCCCTCGCTCGCTCCCTCCCTCGCTCGCTCCCTCCCTCGCTCGCTCCCTCCCTCTTTCCTTCCTTCCTTTTTAAGGAACTGAGGCAAACAGTTAAATTTTGAGTTCAAGTCAGACACTTGCTATCTATGGGACCTAGGGTAAGTCAATTAACTCTGTTTGCCTCTATCTCCTCATCTGTAAAATGAACTGGAGAAGGAAATGGCAAATCACTCCAGTATCTTTGCCAAGAAAACGGTGAATATGGCTATGAAAAGTTGATTGAAAGGACTCAATGATAACTCTAGGAATTCATTTTGATATTCCTTGATCTTGGAACAAGTGGGATTCCATGAGTAGGATTTTTTTTTAATAACTTTTTATTGATAGAACACATGCCAGGGTAATTTTTTTACAGCATTATCCCTTGCATTCACTTCTGTTCCGATTTTTCCCCTCCCTCCCTCCACCCCTTCCCCCAGATGGCAAGCAGTCCTTTACAAGTTGAATGGGTCGCAGTATATCCTAGATATAATATATGTGTGCAGAACCGAACAGTTTTCTTGTTGCACAGGGAGAATTGAATTCAGAAGGTAGAAATAACCCGGGAAGAAAAACAAAAATGCAAGCAGTTTATAGTCATTTCCGAGTGTTCTTTCTCTGGGTGTAGCTGCTTCTGTCCATCTTTGATCAATTAAGGCTCTCTTTATCGAAGAGATCCACTTCCATCAGAATACATCCCATGAATAGGATTTTGATAGTGGAGAATGATAGAAAGACTTTGTTATGAGAAAGTTATGAACAAAAACTGAGAGATTGAAGAAAAGTACATTTGTTTGAGGAATGGTAGATCACTCTGAAGAGGGTTTGCACAAAGGAATACTGACTATTGGGCTGGAAAAGAAAGATGAGAGGACACTGAAGGACTTTGAACACAAGCTATGAGGAGCCATTGAAGATTTTTAATCAAGTATATGTCATGATAAAAGTGTTTTAGGAAGATTGATCTGGAAGCATTATATAAAATGATTTGACATTGGACGAAAATTGGAAATAAGGCAAATCAGAAAGCATTTGCAGTAGGACAATTTTGAGATAATAAGGGTCTGAGTAATGGGAGAATTGGGAGAAAGGGATGGATTTCAAAAACAAAAGATTGACTGGAACTAATGTCTAATTGGATATGGGGACAAAGAGCTGATTTTGAAGTTTTAGATTTAGCAGAATGTCATATTAGAAATAAGTAAGATATCAGGAGGAGCTGACTAAAGGGGAGCAGGGAGAGAGCTTTAATTAATTAAATTTAATTTAAGAAACGATTGTACACAAAAAGAGACTGTCTGGTGAAATGAATAGAGAGAAGGTCTTGGAGCCAGGAAGACATGTGTTTCCACCTTTGATACATTTTGACTGAGACTCTAAAAAAGTCACTTAATTTCTCAATCCCCCAGGCAACTCTCGTATGATGTTATTGAAAGGTGTCAACTAGAGGAAGTTTTCCTTATCCTAAACTAGTAAAATCACAGGTGCAGTCCCTAGGACTGCTCTGTTAGCAAAATTCAGGCCAAATGTAGTGGCTAGAGTTGATCCCACACTAGTGCAGTCTTCCTTTGTATGAACAACTACAGAAGTTAAAAAAAAAAAATAGAATGTGAAGTTTACTGTCAGTTGTAATCATGTTATTTTTGGTTGGTATTGTTTAATTAACAATTTGGGGAGAATATATTTTGTTAGTTTGTGAGCTGCATGGATAAAGAAGTTTGGTTAAAACAATAGATAGAAGTATATGAAAGTAAAGTAATATTGTTAGAAAAAATGATTTTTAAGGTGATTGAAAAATGTCTTTGTTGAACTGCAAAAGACTTATAATGGAAAAGACTACATATTCAGAGAAAGAATTGATGGAGTATGAATGCAGATCCAAGCATACTATTCTCACTTTCTTTATCTTTTTCATATATATTTTTTTTCCTTTTGGAAATAATGTCTTCTCGCACGTGATTAATAGGGAAATAAATCTTACATGATTGCTCATGTAGAACTCATTTAAACTTATTACCTTTTCAGGGTGAGAGGGAGGATAAGAGAGGGAAGGAAGAAATTTGGAACTCAATTCTTTTACACATATCTTAAAAATTATCTTTATGTGGAATTGTTTAGCATGTAATCTCATAGATATAGGAGCCTATGTACTCTTAAGAATCAATTGGCTCTCCAGAGAGATAATGAAATGCAAAGCTATTTGCATGTCAAAGAGTAGGCTCTTTGGGGTGTAGAGGGAAAAGCCTGGTTCCAAATTTCCATTTAGTTACATGCTCTCTATAGGACCTTGGATAAATTAATTCAAATCCCTAGACATTGGTTTCTTCTAGTGTAAAATGAGAACATCAGATTAATGATCTCTGAGATCCCTTAATTCTATTTATTTATTTTATAATAACTTTTTATTGACAGAACCCATGCCAGGGTAATTTTTTACAGCATTATCCCTTGCATTCATTTCTGTTCCGATTTTTCCCCTCCCTCCCTCCACCCCCTCTCCCGGATGGGCAAGCAGTCCTTTACATGTTGAATAGGTTACAGTATATCCTAGATACAATATATGTGTGCAGAACCGAAGTTTTCTTGTTGCACAGGGAGAATTGAATTCAGAAGGTATAAATAATCCGGGAAGAAAAAACAAAAATGCAAGCATATATTCATTTCCCAGTGTTCTTTCTTTGGGTGTAGCTGCTTCTGCCCATCTTTGATCAATTGAAACTGAATTAGCTCTCTTTATCGAAGATATCCACTTCCATCAGAATACATCCTCAAACAGTATCATTGTTTTTTTTTTTAATATTTTATTTTATTTTATTTAATAATAACTTTATATTGACAGAATCCATGCCAGGGTAATTTTTTTACAGCATTATCCCTTGCACTTGTTTCTGTTCTGATTTTTCCCCTCTCTTCCTCTACCTTCTCTCCTAGAAGGCAAGCAGTCCTATATATGTTAGATATGTTGCAGTATATCCTAGATACAATATATGTTTGCAGAACTGAACAGTTCTCTTGTTGCACAGGGAGAATTGGATTCAGAAGGTTAAAAAAAAAACCCGGGAAGAAAAACAAAAATGCAGATAGTTCACATTCGTTTCCCAGTGTTCTTTCTTTGAGTGTAGCTGCTTCTGTCCATCATTTATCAACTGAAATTCAGTTAGGTCTCTTTGTCAAAGAAATCCACTTCCATCAGAATACATCCTCATACAATATTGTTGTCGAAGTGTATAATGATCTCCTGGTTCTTCTCATTTCACTTAACATTAGTTCATGTAAGTCTCACCAGTCCTCTCTGTATTCATCCTGCTGGTCATTTCTTACAGAACAATAATAATAATAATAATTCCACTAACAATGTATCAGTGTCCCTGTTTTCCCACATCCCCTTCAACATTCCACATTATCTTTCCCTGTCACTCTAGCCAATCTGACAGGTGTGTGGTGGTATCTCAGAGTTGTCTTAATTTGCATTCTCTGATTAATAATGATTTGGAGCAGATTTTCATATGCCAAAAAGAGTTTCAATTTCTTCATCTGAGAATTGTCTGTTCATATCCTTTGACCATTTACCAATTGGAGAATGGTTTGATTTCTTATAAATTAGAGTCAATTCTCTATATATTTTGGAAATGAGGCCTTTATCAGAACCTTTGATTGTAAAAATGTTTTCCCAGTTTATTGTTTCCCTTCTAATCTTGTCTGCATTTGTTTTGTTTGTACAAAAACTTCAATTTGATATAATCAAAATTTTCTATTTTGTGGTCAATAGTGATCTCTAGTTCTTCTTTGGTCATAAATTCCTCCCTCTTCCACAGGTCTGAGAGGTAAACTATCCTATCCTCTTCCAATTTATTTATAATCTCATTCTTTATGCCTAGGTCATGAACCCATTTTGACCTTATCTTGGTGTACAGTGTTAAATGTGGGTCCTGCTGGTCATTTCTTACAGAACAGTAATATTCCATAACATTCATATACCACAATTTACCCAACCATTCTCCAATTGATGGGCATCCATTCAATTTCCAGTTTTTAGCCACTATAAATAGGGCTGCCACAAACATTTTGGCACATACAGGTCCCTTTCCTTTCTTTAGTATTTCTTTGGGATATAAGCCCAGAAGTAACACTGCTGGATCAAAGGGTATGCACAGTTTGATAACTTTTTGAGCATAATTCCAGCTTGCTCTCCAGAATGGTTGGATTCAACTGGAACCTTTCCCAGTAAGATCTGGAGTGAGGCAAGGTTGATCACTATCACCATTCTTATTCAATATTGTATTAGAAACACTAGCGTCTGCAATAAGAGTCGAGAAGGAGATTAAAGGAAGTAGAGTAGGCAATGAGGAAACCAAACTATCACTCTTTGCAGATGATATGATGGTATACCTAGAGAACCCCAGAGATTCTACTAAAAAGCTATTAGAAATAATTCATAACTTTAGCAAAGTAGCAGGATACAAAATAAATCCCCATAAATCCTCAGCATTTTCATACATCACCAACAAAATCCAACAGCAAGAGATACAAAGAGAAATTCCATTCAAAATAACTGTTGACAACATAAAATATTTGGGACTCTATCTACCAAAGGAAAGTAAGGAATTATATGAGCAAAATTACAAAAAGCTTGCCACACAAATAAAGTCAGACTTAAATAATTGGAAAAATATTAAGTGCTCTTGGATAGGCCGAGTGAATATAATAAAGATGACAATACTCCCTAAACTAATCTATTTATTTAGTGCTATACCAATCAGACTTCCAAGAAAATGTTTTAATGATATAGAAAAAATAACAACAAAATTCATATGGAACAATAAAAAGTCGAGAATCTCAAGGGAATTAATGAAAAAAAAATCAGAATGGTTGGATTCGTTCACAACTCCAGCAACAATGCATCAGTGTCCCAGTTTTCCCACATCTTCTCCAACATTCATCATTATTTTTTCCTGTCATCTTAGCCAATCTAACAGGTGTGTAGTGGTATCTCAAGAGTTGTCTTAATTTGCATTTCTCTGATCAATAGTGATCTTAATTTTAAATAGTATTTTATTTTTCCAAATACACGTAGAGTTTTCAACATTCACCTTTGCAAAATCTGCACAAGAAAAATCAAACAAAAGAGAAAAAAACACAAGAAAAAAAAAAGAAAAAAAATCCAAGCAAACAACAATAAAAGGTGAAAATACTATGCTATGATCCACATTCAATCTCCATAATTCTCTCTCAGAATGTGGATGACATTTTCCATCACAAGTCTATTGGAATTGCCTTGAATCACCTCATTGTTGAAAAGAGCCATGTCCATCACAGTTGATTATCATATAATCTTATTGTTGCTATGTACAACATTCTCTTTGGTTCTACTCACTTCACTCAGCATCAGTTCATATAAGCCTTACTGGGTTTTTCTGAAATGAGCCTACTTAGCATTTTTTATAGAACAATAATATTCTATTATATTCTTATATCATAATTTCCTCAGTCATTCCTCATCTGATGGGCATCTACTCAATTTCCAATTCCTTACTACTACAAAAATGGACTGTTACAAGCATTTTTGCACGTGTGGATCCTTTTCCCATTTTTATGATTTCTTTGGGATAGAGACCCAATAGAGATACTGCTGGATCGAAGGTTTTATAGCCCTTTGGGCATAGTTCCAATTGTTGTCCAGAGTGGTTGGATTATTTCAGAACTCCAGCAACAATGCATTAATGTCCCAGTTTTCCCACATTTGCCTCAACATTTATTATTGTATTTTTCTTAGCCAATCTAAGAGGTATGAAGTGGTATCTCAGAATTATCTTAATATGCATTTTTCTAATCAATAGTGATTTAGGGAATGTTTTCATATAGCTTTCTTCATCTGAAAATTGTCTGTTCATGTCCTGTGACTATTTTCTATGATTTTCTAGAAGCAGAATCTGAATAAGATTATGACCAAAAAAAAAAAAAAAAAGCAACCCTCCATATAAAACTAAAAAAAAGGTAAGGTTCCTCGTGCAGCACTCTTCAATCTTGAAGTATATAGATAGTGATTTTCACAACCCTGTTAGGGAGGTAGCTGAGTAGGTTAAAAAGGTAGATATTATCCTCATTATACAGATGAAGTAATTTAACTTGAGAGAAATTAAATGAGCTATTCATAGTCTCATATCACCTAATTTTGAAATGAGATTATCAACTTAGTCTTTCTAACTTTCTGTGACTTTGGGGAAGTTGCTTTCCCTCTCTCTGCCCGAGTTTGCTCATCTCGGAAATGAAGGATTCAGACTCAGTGATTTTTAAGGGATCTTAAAGCTTTATAGTCTATGACGTCTATCCACTAACTCACTGTCCACTTCAGGACCCTAACTACCGAGATGAAATCAACAAAATTTGGCAAAGGATTCAAAATGAGATGCAGGAGGTGAGAGATAGGTAAAAATCCAAAATACTTCTGAGTCTACAGATGAGGGAGACTGAAAGAGTTTTGGAATGTATGAGGAAATTGGAAGGAGGGGAAGATCAGGGAAGAGGAACAGGGATCAAGAATTCAGTGGATTCCAGTGGGATATCTTATGCTTCAAACTCCCATGTATCTGTTTGTATACTATACTTACACTTACCCCAAGCATATCTATGTGTATATGCATATATAGATGTACCATCATATTATACCCCCCCACACACATATGTGTATACATAATACATATAATACATAATATATACAATTAAAAGTATATATATATGTGTGTGTTTGTGCATGTATATGTATATATAGTGTGGATGATGAAAGAAAACAAAAGTTTTTAAAAGCTGCTCAATTAAATGAAGATTGTGCCATTGTATACACCCGTGTATATATATATGTGTACAAATATTTATGTATTTATATCACATCCCAAGATAGTTCACTGGAACCTCAAACAGATCTTCAATTGAACTTTTAATTACTTCTTTCTTGCCCTTCCTCCAACTTCTCCATTTTTGTTGCTATAACTGCTATATTTCATAGTCACATGCATATATATACAAATATACATGTTAAGGACCATGTCTAAGTGAAGAGCTAGATTAATTCTCAGAGAGCCTCCACAGCTGTGAATCATAACACTTAAGGAGTTGCAAAGCAGCTTTTACTGACACAGGTGTTTCTTGTGGATTGGGAACGAAATAAATTGAAGGCAAGAGGGAAGAGGGGAGAGGTCAGAGATGTATTTAAGGGGAAGAGAGCTCATGATTTATGTCTGTGGGGTAGGTATCCATGTTAAGAAAATCACAAATTCCTTAATTATTGAAGCAAAAACAGGAATTTTGAAAAAAAAAATTCAAAAACTGAAAAGGAAGGGAAAGGAAAGGATTGATGTAAATCAGAGTAGTCAGGGTTACTCCCAGGGGTAACCTTAAAGAAGAGTACCCTACTGAGTTGCCCCAACTTACATGGAAGATAATGTGATTCGGTTATTCAATTCAGTTGTGACTCTGTTATCTGTGTTTAGTCTTCAGTTTTTTAATTAAAAAAATAAAGAATTGTGGACTAGAGACTTTTCTGGCTTAAATCCTATAATCCTCTGATATGATAAAACATCCAAGTTAGGGACTACCAAAGGAATCTTTCTATCTCTTGAAAAGTAGGTACAGGAAATGGGGAAATTGTTAAAAAGGTGAGGGAAACATATTGTAAGTTACAAAGCATGCCTCTTTCTTCCCCCTACCTCTAGAAATTACATGAGGTAAATAGTATATAAATAAGGAAATTCAGGCTTAAAGAGATTAACTGATTTTGCTAGTCACATGAAAACCTCACAAAGAACACTTTATGTTCAGAAAGGGGTTCTACATAGGCAGTTACTGGAGCAAGAACAATTGGAAACAATTCTTGAAACAATTTGAAGAATCCAATGGGGAGAAAGGGCAAGTCTAGACCCAGACCTGACCAAAAAAAGAGAAAACCAGAATATAGGAACAGCTAAAAGTTCCTCTGACTAGCAACCACCAAAGGACATGATAGGAGATGGGAAGGGGGTGGTCATAGCCATTACTCAAACTAAGGAAGTCAGCTTGGTATGTCCTAGTGAAAATATCTGGACTTAAACCATGTCAAAAGTGGTGAGTTGACAATTTATTTTCATGTTCCCATGTAAAACAGTTCTTAAATTTATAGTGGAGGCAGCATGCTAAATAGATCCTAGTTGGATACAAAGAAGATCATTTTTGATGATTTACAATAGCTCTGTGAGGTAGATGATACTACTTTTTTACATAGTGTTGTGGCCAGCATAACACAAATGGGATAACAGTGGTGGTTGAAAATAAAGAGATGGGAGTGCTGAGAGAATAATGTTAATGAGAGAAATCATGTTGCTTATTTTATTTAAAACAATATATTACTATGAAAAATATTGTTCTGTAACCAACCCTGGATTCTGTTTTCTGTGATTTAACTTTATGAAGCATTTTTGTAATGTCTGGACTAGCTCTCTGGAGCAACCCGTTTATTCTAAATTCTCTCCATCTTATATACCCTAATACCCTTATATAATTATAGCACATGCAGCATGCACTAAGTATATACTGAGCATGCAGGACCACATAAACAACTTGCTATTGTGTGTAAATGTCTCTGCTACTTGATATCACTCTGCTTTAATTACAACATAAGTTGTCACCATCCCCTGACTTCTCAAAAAGGACCAGAGCCCTTAGAGGGAGATGGGGAGCTGAACCAGACACTGTCAGCAGGGTTCTTTTTACTGGACTAAAGGATCTTATACCTCACCCAAGGCTCCCCACTATCTGTGGCCCTCTACACATGTTAGTTTCTAGGGATTCAATCTTATTTAAAGTTCACAATGCTCCAGTAATTGTGCCAGGACGTTGTTTTCTCATGATTTTAAGCTTAAATGAACTCAATCTTAGAAGAAGGGTAACATTCCAGTTACTGAAATTTCTAGTTTTCTGGGAGTTCTCTACATCTCCCCCTTTTTTGTTTAATTAGGTGTTCTCAAGCCTTGAAGTCTGAGATTCTGCCTGCAGACATTCTCTGCAAACTTTTTAATTATGGTCAGAAAACAGCCTACCAGAGTAGGTCCACAGATACCGATACGTATAAGCAAAATTGCAGCAAATGCTATGAGTATAATTTCATGTTCAATGGCACTGAATGTTCCTTGTGCTCTCGTTCCAATTAACTATTGTTTAGGCAGTCTAGTTAGGTTCTAGACTTTCATGTGATTCTTTATCTAATATAATCTTTCGAAGGTCTTCAAATATTCATTGTAACATTTGAATTTCCCCATAATCCAGTAAGATGATTTCTAATTTTGTCCCATTATCCTATCTCTGACTCATTGAATACTTTATTAGTCATTCAGAAACTAGTAAATTTGTAATCACACACCAATCTTTGTCTAATCCTCAATATTCCACTTCTTGCCCTATTTCAAGGACATCCTCTCAATGCTTCATAAAACTCCTTATTAGTTTTATTCTGTATAGCAAATCCTTTAGAGATGTTCAGAGTAAGTTCATGCAAATAATTAGCTTGAACCCCTTGATTTTGAACAATGGTTACAGACAGAGCAATCGAGGCACCGGAAGCTAAAATAGAAATTATTGCAATTATGCCAAAAACAACACATGAAATACATCTTTTCTTTCTATTTTTGCTGAGTAAATGTTCAGTGCTCTCTAAGAAATGGCCTACTCAAGTGTGATACCAATTATCACTTTGTATAGGTAACATATTAAATGAAGGCTTCATAATAACAAATACAATACTAGTATTAACCCTACTTCTTATGCATACAGAAATCTTGCATTCCCTGCAAGTAACATTATAAATTCTTTCTACCTTTGTTATTGTTACTTGGCCAATTTCTCCCCACATGAAAGCATAATCATTCCCCAAACATGCCTGTACAATAGCATTATATAATACATTTTTCATTTGTGTTCTGATAATATTCCTTCATAGGCTGAATAGTAATGTAATTTTCCAAACCTGATCCAAACCCTTTTGATTAATTCTCCACCAATTCTGTTTAGGGTATCCCCCATGCACATGGCAATTATGAGAGTCATTATGCCAGGACACACAAGTCTGTTTCCAAATTGTGTGACAAAGTCTGTTTTGTTCTTCAGTCCACAAAAGGAGAATCAGCTTCTTCAGAGTCTCATAGGTCCTGACCCAGATAGGGTGATATACGGATTCCCCAACTGGAAGTTGTTGTTTCACGATTCTGTCACAATATACCCATAACAATGGTTGTTACATTGAAGAAATTTTATATGTTTTGTGGCATTACAGACTTAAAGCCTTTTTTATGCATTTGGAGAATTGCAACTTTCCTATTAGACAAAAGCTTGTGAAAAGAATCATATCTATAATGAAAATGAATAGGTTGTATTAGACTACAGCTGTCAAAGCTAGCATTTGTAGTAACACATGAGGAGGATCTTTACTAAGTCCAGTAAAATTAAACTTAATTATCAAACTACTTGATTCCCCTCATGTCAAATTAATGACATGCTCATTAATACCAAATTCCTTAATCAAATATTGAGATCCATTACCATGCAATAGAACTTCAGGAATGTATTCTCCCCATCCAAATATTTTCACCCAAGATAAGCTTTGTATAATGCACCAGAAGGTTTTGGGTTTTTTTCTCCCAATTTAAGTTGTACCAGTACTAGGGCCAATCACAGGAGCCATGTTGCTCAATTCTCCTGGCAGCATAGTAAGCCTCTGTGAGTCTTCTTTTCTTTTCATGCATTAGATCAATTTGGACAGCACAGCTATATCTTTCCAGGATCCATGTTTATCTTTCATTTGTGGAAATACAAAGAAAACCTCAATCACAAATTATTACCCTATCAGGGCCCCCCTCCATGTCCCACTGACATCCTTCCATACGGTGATGGGAGGGTGGGGTGGCCTAACTGACCTTTTAACCTTTTCTATTCATCTTTGAGGAAAAATGATGTAGTGAAGAAAAAAATAAGTCAGCTGGGGTGTGGGATATGTTATTCAATGTGAGGTAATTCATAGTATATAGTGCTTTAGAGGTCTGTTCTTGGGGGACTTCTACCCTCTTTTTTGTTTATAAAGCATGGCTTTCAAAGTTTTATTATTATGCTCTACTATAGTCTGTCCTGTAAGATTGTAAGAGATTCCAGTAACATGTGAAATACTCCAACAAGCACAGAATTTCTTAAACTGTAAAGAAATACAAGCAACTCCATTGTCAGTTTTGACTTGTTGAGGATTTCCTATTAAAAGGGTAAGATAAGATAATAAATGGTCTATTACATGTTTTGTGGTTTCTTCTCCTAGAGTAGAGGTATAAGTAAATCCTGAATATGTATCTACAATAACATGTACATATTTACATTTCCCAAACTCTTAATATATGTGTAATGTCCATTTGCCAAAGCTCATTAGGGTATCTTCTGGGTTTGATCTAATTTAGGGAGGTGACAAACAACACACGCAGGACATCCTTTGACTATCTGTTGGGCCTGTCCTTTGGTAATTTGAAACATTTTTTTTTTAACATTCTAGCAGAATGATGAAATGTTTGATGTGATACCTATGCTTCTTCTATAGTCCCTATAAAACATTGATCTATATGATTTCCTTCAAATATAGGTTCTCCAATGTTAGTGTGGGAAGGAATATGTAAAATATATACAGGATTATGATGAACCCTAACTATGTCTTGAAAATCTTGAAACATACAAAATATCTTATTACTTCTTTTAATATTATTCCTACTGCAAATCTGATATAATCTGATATAATATTAATAGGCTCTAGAAATATAATCAAGGCAGTTATAATAGCTGCCAACTCATTTTTCTGAGTGGATAGAAAAGGTATTTTGATTTTCTTAAGGAGCCCATCCTCAAGGTATATATAGAGGCAAAATAAGAATTTGTAGCTTCAGTAAGTATACTGCCCTGAATTGGCTGTTCTGATATAACTTTCTGAAATATAAATTCATTTTCTGATAAGAATTTAAAATTCCCTTTTGGATTTTCATATTTAATTGGCACAGCATAGATTTCAATTATAATCTACCATTCAGGATTTTTTGGTATTAATTGTTGTATCTGATCCCCATTTTAAGGGATATATATCACCTCAGGTTTGTTGCCACTTAATTGTATACACCTATAGATAAGTTTAGAAATTAATTTTGCTACTGTAACTGGGTATGTTTTTAAAGAAGTGGATGGCTGATTATGTAGATATCCCCATTCTATGATTTTCTTACCTTGTATGATTATGCTTGTAGGTATGTATCTCTAAGCTAGAATTCTAAGTTGCAATCCTTTTTCTTTTCTTTTTGTTAGTGCATCTTTCTGCAATAGTTTTTCTATTATCTTATTAGCCTCTTCTATTTCTTATATTAATATCCTAGATGAATTTAATCTAGAATAACTCTCTAAAATTTGATACAATGGTGCCATTATTTCATTAGGAATACCTAAACTTGCTCTAACCCAATTAATATCTCCAATTAGTTTTTTTTTTTAATTTTTTATTTAATAATTACATTATATTGACACTCATTTCTGTTCCGATTTTTTTTTTCCCCTCCCTCCCTCCACCCCCTCCCCTAGATGGCAAGCAGTCCTTTATATGTTGGATATGTTGCAGTATATCCTAGATACAATATATGTTTGCAGAACCGAACAGTTCTCTTGTTGCGTAGGGAGAATTGGATTCAGAAGGTATAAATAATCCGGGAAGAAAAACAAAAATGCAGATAGTTCACATTCGTTTCCCAGTGTTCTTTCTTTGGGTGTAGCTGCTTTTGTCCGTCATTTATCAATTGAAACTCAGGTCTCTTTGTCAAAGAAATCCACTTCCATCAAAATATGTCCTCATACAATATCGTTGTCGAAGTGTATAATGATCTCCTGGTTCTGCTCATTTCACTTAGCATCAGTTCATGTAGGTCTCTCCAAGCCTCTCTGTATTCATCCTGCTGGTCATTTCTTACAGAACAATAATATTCCATAACATTCATATACCACAATTTACCCAGCCATTCTCCAATTGATGGGCATCCATTCATTTTCCAGTTTCTAGCCACTACAAACAGGGCTGCTACAAACATTTTGGCACATACAGGTCCCTTTCCCTTCTTTAGTATTTCTTTGGGATATAAGCCCAATAGAAACACTGCTGGATCAAAGGATATGCACATTTTGATAATTTTTTGGGCATAATTCCAGATTGCTCTCCAGAATGGTTGGATTCGTTCACAACTCCACCAACAATGCATTAGTGTCCCAGTTTTCCCGCATCCCCTCCAACATTCATCATTATTTTTTCCTGTCATCTTAGCCAATCTGACAGGTGTGTAGTGGTATCTCAGAGTTGTCTTAATTTGCATTTCTCTGATCAATAATGATTTGGAACACTCTTTCATATGAGTGGTAATAGTTTCAATCTCATCCTCTGAAAATTGTCTGTTCATATCCTTTGACCATTTATCAATCTCCAATTAGTTTTTGATTTATCCATATCTTCTGTGTTTATATCACCTTCATTTCCAAATTTATCCCTCCTTTCCCTTTCCCAGAGTCATTTCTTGTAAAAGAATTTTTCTTTTTAACAATCTCATTTCACCCAAACTAACCAACATATTAAACAAATCTAATATTGTTTATACATAGTTCCATATTTATATTCCCTTGACTGCATATATAGGAGATAGGTGCCTTTTTTTTTTTCTAAAGGGTCAATTTAGGTTATTTATAATAATTATACAACATTATATTAATTTTGTTCTTTTCCACTTATATTTCTAGAGTCATTGGATGTACTATTTTCCTAGTTATGCTTTCTTTACTCAATTCCTATGAATTTTCTCTTATTTATATTCCTCATAATGAACACAACTTACAGAGATTTAATATCTCGTTGCCTTTATATATATCTCAATTGATTTAGACATTCTGCAATCAATGAACATGCCCTTTGACTCAGATGATTTGCTACTACAAAAAATGCTGCTTTAAACATTTTTTTGGTGTGTGATATATTTATATATATATAATTACTTATATAGACATACATATATGTCTATATAAGTAATTATATATATATGAGAGAGAGAGAGAGAGAGAGAGAGAGAGAGAGAGAGATCTATTATCTTTTTTTTCAATCTTTAGATTATTTGGGATATAATCTTAGCAGTGGGATCTCTGCCTCAGTGGGCGTAGATGTGGTTTCTCCTGGTTGAGAGGATGCAGATTACAAAGCTTGAGTAAGTGTCAACTGTAACATGAATGCATGTTTTTTTCCATATGTGTAACATCTATTTGTCATATATAATTTGGTTTATCACCTCTGGAGTTAATCCCCAGCCCTACAGGTCTTTCAGAAATATATGTTGGTATTAAGAAAGCAAATTTATTCCTGTCCTCAGGGTGAAGTGGGATAGAGTAAAAGCAATCTTTAATATCTATTATCCATAAGGTCCATTCCCTGGGGATCACGTTTGGGGATGGCAAACCTGCTTATAAAGAATCCATGTCTTTCAAAACTGAATTTACTTGTCTCAAATCTGTTAACAGTCTCTATTTACCAGATTTTTTCTTCATAACAAATGCAGGGGAGTTATATGGACTATTTGTTTATATATTTGTATATTTGTTATATATTTATATATTTGTTATATGGACTATTTGTTTCCTCAATATGTCCTAATTATAATTGTTTTTGTACTAATTGATGTAGAATCGCTGTTTTCTCTTTGGGCAGGGTCCATACCTTCACTCGTGCTGGTGTGGCGGAAGCCTTAACAGCAATGACCCCTCCTAAAATTCTGTGGTAATTTTCATCTTTAAACTAATGTAATATATTGTAATATATTATTAATGTATTATATAATGTAATATATTCCTACCACATAAGTTAATATGTAAGACATCTATTATTAAAGGAAAAATGGTTCCTGTCTTTCTAACTTTTTGCCAATTTACCGGTTCAGCAGACATCAAAGCTTCCATACTGCCTCCTACCTCTGCCAAGGAGGCCATTGAGAAGCAGCCTCGATAGTCTTGTCAGCTTCAGTGTCTATTAATCCTTCAAACTATTGGTTATTCAAAGTAAGGGTTAGTATTGGCTGAATGAGTGTGGTAGCCTTTGTAAAATATATTTGTACAATGGCATCTGAATTTGGATCCATCTGTAGGGCTAATTCACAATTATTATCTTTTGTTTTAATTGTAAGTTCAGATGGAGTGACTATTCCTTGTCCTTTAAGATATATTTCAATATTGTCGATGTTAATCATAGTTACAGACACAGGAACTTCCTCATATATTTGTATGACTGGGATAGCTAATGAATACTGGGGTATTAGAGACTTTATAACAAGAATTTTTAATTGAAAACCTCTTTGATACTGTTGAATGGGCACTTCACAAATGCATGAGAGGATAGGCAGTAATAATCATTGCTCCTGAATTTTATTACTGTGATTGTCCCTTGGTTTCTAAAACTGCATAGCTATTCCTCCATTCCTGATTTGTATCTGTCCTTACTTGAACTGTCATTTCCCAGGTTGGTTTGGGGTCTCAGTGCCACTAAGTTGCTCAAAATATTTTGGAGCAACCTGAGTGGCAGTCAACCGAGTCTGTTCTAAAAATTGTCATCTAGAACACTGCCTGGCCTGGAGTCAACACTGCCGGTGAGAATGCTGTCCCAATGATTGGGGCACAATATTTGTAACATATGAACTGAGTTCTTAAGCTGAGTTAGAACTTGAAAGGGAAGTGGTTCATGTGTGCTTCTTCTCTTCTGTCTTGTGTTAAAAGGGTCATCCTCCTCTACAATAGGATGTAATTCTTCCCACCCCTCTGTGTCTTTTCCTTGATCTCTAACCAGCAAAACTTTTTGAAGTGAAAGTAAAGAATATAACTGATTAACTTTTGCTTTTTGTTTGCTAAGTGTTGCTACAGTCTTTATTTTATATTTCTGATCCTGCTTTTTCTCAGTTTTTATTTCATTTTTTACATTAGAAGAGCTCTGCCTGTAAATTTCCTGACCTACTTTTCTGGTTCTGATTTCAGACTCTGTTTAATGAGATTATATATAGCAAAATGACTTTTTTTTTTTTTTTGCATTTCTCCTGGGCATTGTTTATCATAAATGATGAACTGTTCACCAAAAACAATCCATCTATCATAATTATAACAGCCACCCCTCAGGTAACCATGGAGAAACTTTGTAAGCAATGTCCAGGAATTTCCTAATGTCTCCTAATTGAACTATGCATCCCTGATCTTTTAAACATTTATATATAGTCCTGACATAAGCTTCCCTCTCTGAAGGGAGTAGGGTGCCTATTTTCAGCCTCATTAGGTTACTTAACCGCTTTCTGTAGCACTCTGCCTGGTCTGAAACAGCGCAGGTAGGCAGACTCTCCCTCTGGAGTCCTCATAGAGGTTGTCTTGACCATGTAGCAGTGCTTGACCTAGAAGTGGTTGCTATGGCAACCATCCAGATTCCTGTCCATCCCTGTTCACAGGAGCTAGTTGTTGCTGGGTTTTAAGAGCTCATGGCATATGAGCTCTTTGATCTCAGAGGCAAGATGAATGAGGAAGGAGACTTAAAGAGTGTGAAAAGAACTGCAGTTTATTATGCCATACAGCCTTGTTGTTACACATTTTTGCAACTGTGATCAGCACATGAACAGTAGGCAATCTCCAATCACCATTCAGAGGAGCAGCTCACGAGTATTGCATATGCATGGTATCTACCAATGGGAAGAGAGCCAATCTAGCTCACTCACAGGTGAGAGGCCCTGTTCAGGCATCTCTGTTCACGGAGCCGCTGGCTGTGACCTTCCAGACCCATGATGATAAATCAATGCTCCTTGCTCAATAAGGGTATTTCTGCAATGTGGCAGAAAACTAATTGTGCATCAAGGATCGAGGTGGTCTCAGTACTCCCTCTCAGCAGAATCCCATATTCTTACAGAGGGGATATGGGAAAACTGGGATGCTAATACATTGTTGGTGGAATTGTGAACTGATCCAACCACTTTGGAGAGCAATTTAGAACCATGACCAAAGGGCTATTAACTTGTGCACACCCTTTGATCCAGCAGTATTTCTACTGGGCCTATATCTGAAGAACTGAAGATCATTATTGATCATAAAATAGAAAATTTTGATTACATCAAATCAAAAAGCCTTTGTATAAACAAAACTAATGCAAACAAAATTAGAAAGGAAGCAACAAACTGGGAAAACACTTTTATAGTTAGAAGGTTCTGATAAAGATCTCATTTCCAAAATATATAGAGAATTGACTCTAATTTATAAGAAATCAAGCCATTCTCCAATTGATAAATGGTCAAAGGATATGAACAGACAATTTTCAGATGATGAAATTGTAACTATTTCCACTCATATGAAAGAGTGTTGCAAATCACTATTGATCAGAGAAATGCAAATTAAGACAACTCTGAGATACTACTACACACCTGTCAGATTGGCTAAAATGACAGGAAAAAATAATGATGAATGTTGGAGGGGATGCGGGAAAACTGGGACATTGATGCATTGTTGGTGGAGTTGTGAACGAATCCAACCATTCTGGAGAGCAATCTGGAACCGGGCTTATATCCCAAAGAAATACTAAAGAAGGGAAAGGGACCTGTATGTGCAAAAATGTTTGTGGCAGCCTTTTTTGTAATGACTGGAAACTGGAAAATGAATAGATGCCCATCAACTGGACAAGGGTTGGGTAAATTGTGGCATATGAATGTTATGGAATATTATTGTTCTGTAAGAAATGACCAGCAGGATGAATACAAAGAGGCTTAGAGAGACTTATGTGAACTGATGCTGAGTGAAATGAGCAGAACCAGGAGATCATTATACACTGAGAACAATACTGTATGAGCATGTATTCTGATGGAAATGGATATCTTGGACAAAAAAAGTTCTAATTCATTTCCAATTGATCAATGATGGACAGAATCAGCTACACCCAGAGAAGTAATACTGGGAAATGAGTGGTGAAAATTGTTTGCATTTTGTTTTTCTTCCCAGGTTATTATTACCACTGTTCGGTTCTGCACACATATATTGTATCTAGGATATACTATAACATATTTAACATGTATAAAACTACTTGCCATTTAGGGAAGGGGGTGGAGGGAGGGAAGAGAAAAATCGGAACAGAAGTGAGTGCAAGGGATAATGTTGTAAAAAAATTACCCATGCGTATGTACTGCCAAAAAATTTAAATAATTATATAAAAAAAGAAAATTTTGACTTTTGGTTCTTCCAGATGAACTTTTTTTCCCCCTAGCTCTATAAAATAATTTCTTGGAAATTTGATTGGTATGGCACTGAATTAATAGATTTAACTTAGGTAGTATTGTCATTTTTATACATTAGCTTGCCCTATTTAGGAGCTCTTGATATTTTTCCAATTTATTAGATCTGACTTTATTCATGTGAAAAGTATTTTGTAATTGTGTTCATATAGTTCCTGCCTTTGCCTTGGCATGTAGACTCCCAAATATATTATCTACAGTTATTTTAAATGGAAGTTCTCTTTGTATCTCTTGCTCCTGGACTTTGTTGGTAATATATAAAAATGCTGGTGATTTATGTGAATTTATTTTCTATACTGCAACTTTGCTAATGTTGTTGATTGTTTCTAGTAGTTTTTTTAGTTGATTCTCTAGGATTCCTTAAATATACCATCATATCATCTTCTGCAAAGAGTAATACTTTGGTTTCCTCATTACCTAGTTTAATTCCTTTAATTTCTTTTTCTTCTTATTGCCAAAGCTAACATTTCTAATACAATATTAAATAGTAATGGTAATGCTGAATACTGGTAATGGCAATATTGAATATTGCCAAAGCTAACATTTGTAATACAATATTGAATAGTAATGGCAACCTTATGTCACCCCTTGATTTTACTGGGAATAGTTCTAGTTTATCCCCATTTCATATGATGCTTGCTAATGATTTCTTTCCCTATTTTTCCAAATATTTTCATAGTGCTGGAATTACTATACTTTAAATGTTTGGTAAAATTCACATGTAAATCCATCTGGCCTTGGAGATTTTTTCTTAAGGAGTTGATTAATAGCTTGTTCAATTTCTTTTTCTAAAATGGGACTATTTAAGTATTTTATTTCCTCTTCTCTTAATCTGTGCAATCTATATTTTTGTAAATATTTATCCATTTCATTTAGATTATCAGATTTATTTATATATAGTTTGATGCCTACTTCTTCAAAATAGAGCTGAGATCTTTTTAAGAATATTGATAACTTTTTTTTTCTTCCATTTCATTGGCAAACTTTTTTTTTTTTTTAATGAGAAAATTTTATTTGTTTTTCTACTCACTCTCCCCTCATTGCCAGGAAAAAAACTCAACAACAAACAAAATCTTTACATCAAATACATAGTCCAAAAAAGTGAATTCCTTCATTGTTTGTAACCCTGCCTTTGGGCCTTTTACATCTCTGAGGCTACTTACCTTTGGCAACACTCTGCAGGGACAATCACCTCCATTCAAGCAGGATTTACCTTCAGCCCACCCACAGAACTGTTAGAAGTCACAAATAAAATCAGCAGATCCTGTGTCTGAAGGAAGGTTTGAAAAGAGACAGACAGTTCCTATTTTATGAATGTTTATTATTTCTGGGTCATAGCTGAGAAAAGATTCTAAAGCTTTTTTTTTTAATCAGATTTGGTGTGGTCTCAGTGATGAAAATCTTACAACTAATGTAGAACAATATTTGATTGGCAATTTATAGTCTTAGAGACAAACAGGTGGATAGAGTGCCAGACTTGTAGTTAAGACACATCTTCCTGAGTTCAAATCTGATTTCAAATACTTGCTATTTGTGTGATCCTGGGCAAGTCTCTTAACCCTGTTTGCTGGAGAAGGAAATGGCAAACTACTTCAGTGGGTCTGCCAAGAAATCTCAAATGGGGTCATGAAAAGAGAGATATAACTGAAAAAAAGTCTTAAAGAACAAAGTTACAACTTATATATGTGTCTTTATGTGTACACATGCATACATATATATAGCTGCATATGTACTATATAAGTATACATCATATCATCTACAAAAAGTTGTAGTTTATTTCCTCATTTCTTTTTCTTGTCTTATTGCTATGACGAGAATTTTTATAAAATATTAAATAATAATGATGATATATCTATGTATAGACAAATTGCATATGTATATCACACATGTATATATATAAACATACATATGCAGATATATGTATATATGTATATCTTCTGACTCTGAGGTGGAATAATATCTTTAAATATATCAATCAGTCAAAACATTTATTAAACAACTATTATATTCTAAGCACTGTGCTAAGCACTAGTGATAAAGCAAGAGGTAAAAGAAAGTCCCTACTTTCATACAGCTCAAAATCAATTGTGGGAATAATAAGCAAACAAATATTTAAAAACAAGCTGTATACAGGATATTAAAAATCATTTTTTGAAGAGAAGACACTAAATTTAAGAGGGGCTAGAATTTAGGTGCAGCTAGGGAAACGAATAGTAGGAGAAAGGAGAACATTTCAGGCACATAGCATACATGTGGTGCTATGTCACCAAAACTGAATAATATTTTTTTTCAGTGTAAATATTTGCAATTAAATTCAACATGATTTTACTATGTTTCTACTGGGGAGCTAATATTCTGTAGAGTACAGCATAGCCTTTGCTTTAAGAATTGATTATAAAGTTGGGAAGAGAACATTTTCTTGCTCTTAATTCTTGTTCTTGTTCTGTTTCTCATTCCTTAAGAAGGGACAAAGTGTTCTATAAGAAAAAAATCATCAGTGTAAAGAAAAACAACTCTTCTTTGTCTCTTTTGCTTTTTTTAATGCTCTATCTTGTTTCCCTTTCATAGAATACAATTTTCAGTATTTACTCAGGGGAAAGATTATTTTGTTTCCATTCTATTTTTGTGAATGTGTATGTATATATGCTTAAGGTGTGTGTTGTATGTGTGTGTTGGATTGAAACTGGTTTTCATAAGTGTAGAGAGAACCTGATCAGGAAAATCTACCAATGTAAGCAGATCACTATATGCTCTGTAATTTATAAAGATTCATCTGGGACACAGAGATTAAATGATTTGCCTAGGGTCATACAGGTTGAAATAGTAAATATTACATTTTTAATATTTATGCCAAAGGAGACTGAAAAATCTGGCTGATGAACTTCATGAAGACATTATTTTGGTTTAAAAAAAAAACAAACAAATGACTGAGATAGAAGTAGGACTGCTCCAAACTCTGCCTTCTGCATTGAATGGACTCTGATTTTTGTCCTCTGCACTATGTAAAATGGAATATGGCATTTGGGAGAAGGACTGAAATAATGGAATGCACTCCCATATGATGATAACACACAGCTGTCCAGTCTTCCTAAGGAATGTGAGCTATAGCATCTCCCACTTCATTTCCTTTGGTATTCTTTAGTTGTTTTTCAACCAGGTGACATCAATTGCTTATTAATTTTCTCATAGATTTAAAAACTAGAAAGAGTTTCCTGAATCAGCCAGTCTAATCCTCTCATTTAAAAGTAAGATAACAAGCTTCTAGAATGTTTTTCATTTAATTTCAGGTTCATGAACTTTAAAAAATGATCGTTGTATACCTTATATACTTTTGTTCCTATTGTATTTTATTTTATGTATTTAAAAAATATTTTGAGGGGGGATCTGCTGATTTCACCAAACTTCTAAAAGGGCCTTGTTCTGAACTCCTATTCTAATCTAAAACAAATCTTCTTAAACTGTGGGTAGCAAAAAAATTGGCAACAATAAAAGGGATCAAATATTCTTCCAAGACTTGATTCTTTGAAAAACAAATAAGCATACTCATCTAATTAGTATGCAAATTTTCTTTTTTCTTTACTAAATGTTAAAAAAATTTTGTATATCAAAGAATTGTTTTAAAATAAATTTCTTTATGATTTGTTTATCAAATGTTTAGTTTGTATATGCATTTAGTATATTATATATTAATATCTATTACCTCAGTCATATAAAAATTTCTCCATCGAAAAGGAGTTGACAGTGGAAAAAGTTTAAGAAACCCTGGTCTAGAGAATAAGTGGTTTGTCCAAAATCAGAGATTCCATAAATATCCAAGCTGGAATTCTATCTCAGTCTGTTAATTCCAAATTAATGTTCTTTTCACTAAACAGAATCATAGTTCTAGCCTTACTCTTCTCCCATGACTTAGGATTTAGGAATTGAAAGGGATCATAAATGTCATCTAAAAGAATATCTGAATTTTAACAATAAGAAAACTGAGGCCTAGAGAAATTATTTCATTTTCTCAATGTTACAGAAATAAAGTTGAAATTTAAAGCCAGATTGTATAATTATAAGTCTAGTTCTCTCTCCACAATATGAATCTTGCATCAGATTTTTTTTCAAAGTTTTTGTTCTTTTGAGAAAATTTCAATTTAATCCAACTCATACATATTGAATAGCTACTATGTATAACTTGGGACCACTAGGTAGCACAGTAGGTAAAACACTGGGTCTGGAATCAGAAAGCCTGCTTTTGAGTTCAAATGTGATCCTAAACATATACTAGCTGTGTGACCCTGGGCAAGTCACTTATTCCTTATCTGTAACCATCACCAATTTCTTCAACTGTAAAATGAATTGGAGAAGGAAATGGCAAGCTACTTCAGTATCTTTTCCAAGAAAACCTCAAATAAAGTCAGACAAGACTGAAAAATGACTCAGTGACATGTGTAAGGCATATGTGATATAAAAGTACTAATTTTCATAAATATGGCAAAGATATTACTCAGTAAATTTACCATCTACTAGGAGATATAAATAAGAATCACAAGTGGCTTGAGTCCAAGCTGTGCTATTAGATACTAGAATGCTACAAGAGTTTGGCATTAGGGTAAGTTCCATTCAGGGACCAGAAAAGGCTTAAAGTACAAGAATGCAGTTTGAATAAGACTTTAAAATTTTGGTAGATTTTGACAGATCTAATAGGGAAATCCACTCACAGGATGGGGCATAAGCAAAGGGAAAGAAATGAGACAGTGAGGGGGACATTCATAGAGCAATAAGCAAGTCCAAACTGGGTGAGAGAGAGAGTTTACCGTAGAGGTTGAGATAAGAGCATAAAAGATGAGTTGAGACAATTTTGTGGAGAGCCCTATTAAAAAATGAAAATGCTTATAATTTACTTTGTAGGAAATGGGAAACCATTAAAGATTTTTGAACAGAGGGTGTCTTGAAGGGTGATAGCAGTGGGGATGGAAATTTAATCTCATTCAATAAACATTTATTGTCTGTCATGTGCCCTATAGGCATCATGTTAAGCCTCAGGGAATATAATAAAAAGACAGTCCTTTCCCTCAAGGAGTTTATGATTTAAGGAGAGGAGACTACATACAAAGGGAGGCAGGAATGTGGAAGAGAGAGTAAATGTTACTCAGTATGGGGATATGTTGTAGCACAAAGTTGAAATTTAAAATAGTCTGGATTGTAGATGCTAAGTGGAATGTCCCAAAGTCCAATTTCTGCTCTCTGTGAAGGAAGGAGGAGTTTGATGCTGCATCCTTCAGCTCTCAAAATGTAATGCTGGAGAAACTGAGGCAAGACAGAGATGAGAGGGTTTTTAATATTTTAGTAGTGGAGAGTTTGGACAGGTGGCCATATTAGCCATAGTCTCAGCCAGCCTGTTGGATGGTACTCTTATCTCAAAGCATCCAACCACAAGCAAGGGATTCCAGAGACTTTTATAGGGCTTCAGAGATCAGGGAAACAAAGGTGGGGGAGGAGTTGGGGTGGGAGGCAGGACAGGGCAGAGCTCTGGTGAGTGTAAACTCCAGGAACGACTTCAGTTCTGACAGGTTGTGGCGTAGGAAGGAAGGATTATAAATTCTGATAAGTTGGTAGTGAAGAAGCTAGGAGACAGGATGTCTGAGCCAGAAAGATGCCCAAACATTTGAGATAAGCCATCTGGAGTTTTATGACTTTGGAATACTACAGTGGATAGAGCTCTGCTGTCCTAATTATCTCAGTCCTGAAGAGGAAGTTGCCACCAAGGAAACTGAGGCAGAACAATTCAGGAAACAGGTATATAACACAATCAGAGTGCTCCCTGCTCTGAGGGGAGGCTGAGAGATGTGATGATGTGATGTCAGTTGGAATGGTGATGAGACTAGAGATGAGATTAGAGTTCAATTAGGAAGAATCAGCTTTTGTGGAGGTAACAAAATTAGTTTGGGTTGTAGATGCAGAGTGGAATATTTTCAAAGTAAAATATATAGGATTTGGCAACTGTGAAACTATACAGTCAAAAATGAGGGGTTTGAGTCTGAATAAGGAGAGTAGCTGCCATTAATTGAAACAAGAAAGTCAAGAGGAGAATATATTTTTGGTAAATAGGAATGGAGATAATGAATTCATTTTGGCCATGTTGAGTTTGAGGTTTCAATACAACATTTGAGTAGAAATGTATAGTAGGCTACTGGGAATATGGGGCTAAAACTTAAAAGAAAGTTCAGGACTGGTAGTTTGATAATTATCTCATAGGTATTTGGGCAGGATTAGGGGGACAATGAAATCTTTGGTTTCATTATTGTGGGAAAATCTCTGTGGAAAAAAAAAAAATCTCCCTGTCCATGGTCACACATTTAGTATGTAAGGGCTATTATAATTTGAATCCAGGTCTTCCTGCTTTCCAGATTTGTCCTCTGTCCAGTACACCAAATCACCTGAGAATAAATTTTGTCTTCAACAGAAACAGGAACCATGGGTTCTTGAGATGAATCAACATATATTTTGTTTGTTGTTTATTTGTTTCTTAGGAGCATAGCAGCTACAGATCATGAGCCAACGGATGCACGGAAAACATTTCCTTGTTTTGATGAGCCCAACAAAAAAGCAACTTATACAATATCTATCATCCATCCAAAAGAATATAATGCACTTTCAAATATGCCAGTGGAGGTAAGTATGCAAAAAACAAAATAAAAATTACTCAAAGAACAATCTGTGTATAAACCAAGAGGATTTTTTAATCTTGCCTGCTAAAGAAGAGAACACATAGGGCATTTTTTTTCCTTCTATGCATTTGTTTTACTTGATTCTACTTATTTATTTTTAAAAATCTTTATTGTTTTTAATAGCTTTTTATTTACAAGATATATGCATGGGTAATTTTTCAGCATTGACCCTTGCAAAACCTTCTGTTCCAACTTTTCCCTTCCTTCCCCCTCCCTCTCCACCAGATGAAAGGTAGACAATACATGTTAAATATGTTAAAGTATATGTTAAAATATAATATATGTATACATATCTATACAGTTATTTTGCTGCACAAGAAGAATTGGACTTTGAAATAATGTAAAATTAACCTGAGAAGGAAATAAAAAATGCAAGCAGATAAAAACAGAGGGATTGAAAATGCTATGTAGTGGTTCACACTCATTTCCCAAAGAGAACACATAGGGCTTTAAAATTCTTTAACATTTCAGTGTATCCATAGTCATGAGTATTCCCTCCATTGATATAGAACTTGAATGGATTAAATGAATACTCTGGAGATACAAATACAAAGCATTAATATTAAATTAATTAAAATATTAATATTTTACAAGAAAGACAAAACATTAGAGGGATTCTTAATTGGATAGTACAATTTCAATCTATTCTTACTAGGGTTTTAGCTTATCTATCTCAAGCCACAAATTTTTTGTTCCTCCCCTATGTGGGGATATACTTTGGAAAAGAATCTACTAAATCAGTGGTGATTTTTTTTTTTTCTGATTTGAAAAGATCCTTTCCTTTGACTTATCAGAAAGTTAGCTGGCAATTAATTATGGAATTTCTAGAAAAAAAATAAGATCACTTATCAATATTTGTGTTCTAAAAAGTCCTGTAATTGAAGGAGAAAGCATTGATGAAATTATTCCCTGGGTATGCTGGCAAAAGGCTCTGATAGAGATCAATTTAACTCAATTTAACTCCCATCCTTTTTGGAAGTCATTCAGTCAGAAATTCAAGTTATTTTGAGTTGAGAGTATCTTAGTCCTGAAAGGGACTTGGCAAAAATATTTATCATTAAAAATGTTTTTATAAGAGAAATATAAACTTGGAAGTTTCTCAGAGGAAGAGGGGAAATGAAGGCAGAAACAAGGATGTAAATTGAAATATTAAGAATGTCTTGAAGATATTAACAGAAGCAGTTTGGGAAAGTCTGAGTTCCCATCATAGGTATGTAAAAGATGCTAATTCAGACAATCAGGGCACATCATGAATCACTATGTAAAACTATCTGGGAAAAGTTCCCAGAATGAAAGTTTTAGCATTTCCTGTAAAAAGGAGAGAATAAGTTGATTTCAGGATTCACATTAATAAGACCCTGGAAGGATCCCTTCAATTTCAGGGGAACCCAGATTTCAACAACATAGTTGAGAAAAGCTTGAACTAGGAATAAGGAAAACATTCCATTGAGAGTTATGATCCTTTGCTCTTATAGTAAAAATGAATAGAGTTAGAAAAAGCTGTCTTCAAACTAAGCTTTAGATACTTCCTAACTGTTTAACCCTGCACAAATCACTTAACTATTGGCCCTAGGTCTTCATCTATAAAATGAACTGCAAAAAGAAATGGCAAACTACTTCAGTATCTCTGCCAAGAAAATCTAAATAATAGACAAGGTTGTCTCTAAAGTTCATTCTAGCAGTAGAGAGCTGTGGATATATGAGATCTGGATTCTATTTGACTATTCAGGGTTAATGAATGAATGAGCCTTTCTCAGTGATCTTGAGCAAGTCCTTTCTTTTTCTTGTGATCTCTGTTGAAATCAAAAAAAGAAGTTGGACTACATGATCCTTAAGGACTATAACAGGGATACAGGGCTAGCATATTTTCAGGGATTGAAACTGAGGGCTTAACTTCAATCCTTCTATTCGAGACAAGTCTAATGCCAGCACCTGTTAGTTCAGGTTCTATGTTGGAATGAAATCAGGCTCTTATGAGTGATTGAAAAAAAATTTTTTTTAAAGGCTTAATTTGCCCTACCAAATTCAGAAAGGATATGCTACAATGATATAGTGACATATAGTTTCTATAGATTTGTCCTTCTCCCCTCTTTTCCATATGAAAATGAGTATGGTCTGCAGGGCAGAGTATTGTGCTAGGATAGTTTTCACATATAGTTTTGACTCAGTAGTCAAAGACAGCTTTGGTTACATGTGGATAGGAACTTTTTATGTCTTTCTAAGATTAATCCCTTTTGAGGAAAACAGGCAACCCTGATGCTATCACACACCCTTTTTCAGTCTTTTCTCCCCAAAATATCTGTTAGTAATAGGGGTGATCTGTATATCTTACCTTTCTAGTAATGAGTCTCTGAGAATCACATCTTGAAGAAACAACTGGCCTAGTATCTAATTTATCAAAACAAACTAGTGCTTTTTAATCAAGTAAGTATTATAAAATTATAATAACCAAAGTTGGTCCTGTGAGCATATATGGAACTCTAAATATACTTTCAGATTAGACTGATATGTTGGTTTGTTTTATTGAATTTATTTTTTCCCACTAAAAAAGTATTTTGTTTTAATGGATGACTCTCTGAGAGGTGGAAGGGGGGAAATATATCGGAAAGTGAAGATAATTTAAAAACAAAATATATCATTAACTTTAAAAGAAAGAATAACTAATTTAATTAAGAAGTTACCCCTCTCCTACCATTAGCCTTATGAGATCTCTAGCTCCTTCCACAATCTGAAGTCTCTCTCAGTGCTTTCTCATGCCATTTGCAGTTTGTAGCACTTGCCCCTGGTACAGAATATCTAGTTACATGTTAGGTAATTGTATTTCCTTTCTGGCTCCAAAGAATGAAAGAGGCAAGATGAACTTCATATTCAGGAAAATGATTGATTACCCTTCTACTAAAATACAATTGAATTTATAAATAATGTATTGAAAAATCTATTTTGTATGAGCTACAAGGGGAGGCATAGCCTGTTTCTTGTATTATACCATGTTTCCCCGATAATAAAACACTATCTTATTATTTTTTTGGACAGAAAAACACCAGAGGGCTTATTTTCAGGGGAGGGCTTATTTTAATGAACATTGACAGCAATTTTAATAAACAGGTAAATGTGAACAAAAAAAAAAGTACCTTTATTCAATAATGATCATGCCATCTTCTTCAACAACATTGTCATAAGTGTCCATACCATGAATTCCGTCCTGGATGTCTTGTGCCTCTATTTCCTTCAGAAGAAGTGGACCCAATCTGTCATGTCCAGCAATATAGCTCTCTTTAAATGAATATGTCTTGTCCAGGTAACCTGCTCGTAGTGCCTTGGCGACACAGCTGTCAGTAATTTTATCCCATGAGTTCTTCACCCAAGTCACGACTTCTTGCAGACAGGGCTTCACAAAGTTTCCACCCTGATTTCTTTCCATTCTATTTTCAATGTAGTCATTGACTTCCATGCGCAAATGGTCCTTGAATGGCTTGTTTTTGCAATATCAAGGGTCTGGAGATAGGCAGTCATTCCTGCAGGAATCATTACTTGATCTATTCTTCTCTCTGCAAAGAAGTTCTTCATTTCTTTAGCGTGGTGAGTGCTGGCTGAGTTCTTCTTTTATCCTCCATCATGCCCCCTGAGTTCTTTTATCTTCCATCATGCCCCTTTTATCCTCCATCATGCCCCCTCACTCCTGCTTACATACCGAGTTTTTATGTTGTCCTGCCTCAGTTCTCCTCTGCGGCACTGCTCTCAATGGTGCCAGCAAGCAAATCACTGGGGAAAAACAGGATGACGCGCTCACTGCTGCAGCTCTGATTGGATGCATCTCGGAGCGCGGCATGCGTTTCACCTGGGGGGGTGGGGGAGTGGGGTGGGGAGGGGGTGTGTGGACGGTGCCTATAGAGGGTACCGTAATGTAGCGTGTAGCGCAGGGGATCACCTTCACTACAGTAGTAATCTCAATAGGGCTTATTTTTTGGGGAGGGCTTATTTTAGAGGAATCTTACACAGTAAGGGGAGGGCTTATTTTCGGGATAGGTCTTATTAGCGGGGAAACATGGTAGTCGTGTGTGTGTGTGTGTGTGTAGGTGTGTGTATGTGTGTGTGCTCACACACCTGTGCCAGACCAGGAGTGATTTGTAATTTCATTGATTTTGGGAAGCTCTCAAATAAGGACATTTTATTTACCAGTGCAAGTAGGCACTTTCTCATAGAGTTTCAGTGCACTGAATAGTAGAGAATAGATATAAGTGTCAGAACAAATACGTCCAGAGACAGAACCTGAACCTAGATCTTCCTAATTCCATATATTGTGCCATGCTGTCTATCTTTAGAAAGAAAATAAAACATTTGACACACTTACCTAACTATCAAAATTTCACTTTTCCTTCAAGAACCCATTGTCTTCAATCCTTTGGCATCAAGTAGTGTTCACTCCCTTTTTCTCCTATTTACTAACATCCCCTCCCCCTTTTGCTTCTAAAGATCATTTTTAATATTAATTTTCATAAAATTTTGAGTTTCAAATTTTTCTTTCTTCTTCTATTCCCTCCTCCACTCAAGGCAGCAGGAAATCTGATGTAGACTATATATGTACAGTCATGTTAAACATATTTCCATATTACTCATGTTATCAAAGAAGAATCAGAACAAAAGAGAAAAACCATGAAAAAGAAAAACTCTCCAGGACTAGATGGATTTACAAATGAATTCTACTAAATGTTTAAAGAACAATTAATTGCAATATTATATAAACCATTTGAAAAAATAGGCAAATAAAAGCTTTTAAAAATTATTTTTTGATTTAATAGAAAATAGAAAAGAAAAATAAACAAAAAACCCCCAAAATATTGTTAATGTGCCTGGCAGAATACAAAGGAGATTCTAAATATAACAATCAATTTCCAGTTCAAGAAAGGATATATAAAGTAAAAGAAATTATATTCATGAATGTCCATATTTACTTTATTGTAGGTTGTTCTTTTGTTCTTTGCTGTGCACTTTTTTTATTTTGTTCTTTTTCCTCCCTTACATTCTCCCCCAGAAAAAGTTTTTGATAAAATACAGTACCCATTTCTATTAACAACATTAGAGAGCATAGGGATAAGGGAATGTACCTTAAAATAATGAACAATAAGTAAAACCATCGTCAAGCATTATCACTACTATTCAATACACTACTAGAAATGTTAGCATTAGCAATAAGGGAAGAAAAAGAAATTGAAGGAATTAGAATGGACAGTGAAGAAACAAAATTATCATTCTGTAGATGATATGACATACACTTGGAGAATCCTAGAGAATCAACTAAAAAACTACTTGAAATAATTAACTAGTTCAACAAACACAGATATTATATGAACACAGTTACACAACAATTTCTATGCAAATAAAGTCAGATCTATATAATTAGAAAAATATCAATTGCTCATGGGTAATCAGAGCTAGTATAATTTTAAAAAAACTTCTCAGATAAGAACTCAGCATTTGACAAAATTGTTGGGAAAAGTGGAAAATTCTATGGTGGAAACTAGATACAGATCAACCTTGTTATATATGTTGTTCCTTAAACTTGAGTAAGGAATTTCTTATTAGAGATGTAGTAAATGGGCAAATATTGGTCTGCTCTAAACATAAATGATAATGACACTAACAAATAAAATATGATTTTTTCATTTTCCAAAGAGAGAAGAAGATGTGGATGACAAATGGAAAAAAACCATTTTCATGAAGTCTGTTCCAATGAGCACATACTTGGTGTGCTTTGCTGTACATCAATTTACGAGTGTGACTAGAACTTCAGCTAGTGGAATTCCTGTAAGTTATATTTTTAAGCTTTCAATAATTTATCACATATGCTTTGGGGAACAGAATTTCTTAACTTTTACCTCTTTTTCATTCCTTTCTTTCCTTGAAAGTTAGCTTTGCACAGTCAAGAAATCTAGGCATTCAATAGTGTCTGTAAGTTTTGTGCTATGACACATACACTTCAAAGTTTAAGTCACAGTCTATGACTCTTAAATATCATCAAATCAAATCAACGATAACTTATTAAATGTTTACCATGTACCAGGTACTGTGATAAATGACAAATAGAGAGGAAGACAATCTCTGCCCTAAAAAGAGGTTTTATTGTAATGGTGTAAGAAAACATCTAAAAGGATATTGAAAAGTAGAATTGTTTGGGAGGGGAGGGGAAGAGAAGGATACAGTAGAGAAAGTCAAGAATCAAGAGTGGAACTGAAAGAGAAATAAAGATATAGTTGACCTGGATACTTCTCCGAAAATGGAGAACATCTGGAAAAAATGGCTAGTAACAGGAAGGTACCTGGAGGCAGAATACACTTCTAAGTGTATTGACGAAGTCCAGGAGTAGGATGACCATATAACAACAAATAATCAACCAATTAGCAAACATTTCTTAAGACCTACACATGCCAGCCATTGTCCTAGTAAACGGTGATGCAAAGACAAAAAAGAAACAAATATATCCTTTTAGCAATTTGTAGATATGTGACATAACAGACAAATAAACATGTACTTAGTAAATAATGTTAAAAATTCATTAATAATCTGATATTAGCTTCAAAATGCCACAGAGTTCAAATAAAATGCCTTCATATGAATCATTATAATCCTTTTCCTTATTCCTCTAAACTTTTATAGCACTGTTTATATATCTCTTTTGAAATTATTGGGTTCTAGGATATACTGTAACCTATTTAACATGTAAAGGATTGCTTGCCATCTTGGGGAGGGGGTGGAGGGAGGGAGGGGAAAAATCGGAACAGAAGTGAATGCAAGGGATAATGTTGTAAAAAATTACCCTGGCATGAGTTTTATCAATAAAAAGTTATTTAAAAAAATGAAATTATTGCTTTGAATGAATGAAAAGCCAGACACTTAACATATTCAAGTCACTATACCACAATTACTTATTCACTTGACTCTCTTGATTAGATTCTCCCAGAATATTAAATACAAACATTAATAAATGTTTGTTGAATAAGGCAGTAAGTTCTCTTACAACTGAGGGGAAAGAAAGGGTATTTCCAAACTCTTTGTGAATCTGACTTATAATTAACATAGATAAGACACAGTCATGTTAATACCTATTTCCCTAATTCTTGCCATCTGCTCCTTATAACTGATACTTGAAAGTCATAGTAAAAGAGTCAATTTAGTGGTTCTGTAGCATGCACTAAGAGTATTCCAATGTGGATATTAGCCATGAGCAAATGTCTCCACTCAGGTTGGTATTCAGTCAAATCTTAACTCTTTGTAACTCAGTGGACTATACTGTCTATAAGGGCTTTTTTGGTTAAGAAAACCAATGGATTTGGCTAAGAAATAAATGATTTGCCTAGTGATTTCCACAGTATTATTGTTGTTCAGTCATTTTTGATTCTGTGTGACCTCTTTGGGTTTCTTGTAAAAGATATTGGTTCTGCATGTCATTCTCAATCTCATTTTATATATATGAGGAAACTGAGGCAAACAGTCAGTTGGCTCAAGAGTAGATTTGGACTCAGGAAGATGAGTCTTCTTGACTCCAGGCCCAGCACTTTCTCCATCTAAATGCTAATGATCTTTCTGATTCCAGGCCCAGTACTCCCATAGCTGCTTTTTTCAGAGTTGACTTTCCCATGAACAAGTGTCTCTGCTGAAGTTACAATACTTATACTGGTAGAAAGGGCTACTTTGAGATGACCTCCAATCACAGTAAAGGATACTCCTAATAATTATCAGCGTGAGGTGTGAAAATGAAACACCACAGGGAAAAACAAGACCTTTTCTACTTTGTGTTGGTCATGCAGATGATTGCCAAGGAGCTTTTTCTTTTCTTTTTATAGCAATAAGAACTTTAAGATTGTTTTTGGCTTTCAGTTTACAACAGTGCAATCTTTCCTAGCTTGCTCTTTTCTTCTCTAATTCCATTGCATCTGTATACATTACCTATTGATTTATGATGACATGGTCTCTTAAATTATTATTATTTTTTTTTTTTTGCTGAGGCAATTGGGGTTAAGTGACTTGCCCAGGGTCACACAGCTAGACAGTGTCTGAAATCAGATTTGAACTCTGGTCCTCCTGACTTCAGGGCTGGTGCTCTATCCACTGCGCCACCTAGCTGCCCCTCTTAAATTATTTTCAAATGCCATTGAAAACTTTATTTTGGGAATCTATTTTTCTTACCTAAAACCTAAATTTATTTCAAATTTTCACTGATTGGTCCTAGTTCTGTCATTTGGGGTAAAGTTTATTTTCCCAATGACAACCTTTCAGACACAATTATTAATTTCCCTTAAGACCTATCTTCAGATTAAATAGCCCTAGTTCCTTCCATTGATCTTGTTTGACAGTTTCCCTTTCCTTCACCATTTTGATTGCCCTTTTGAACCTATTCCAATCTGTCAATGTTTTTCCTAAAATCTAGTGCCTCAGGAGTTTATGACTAAAACAGGGAGAAATGGCCCACAATGGAAAAAAGGGAGTCAGTTAATATGTCTATGTCAATCAGTTGGGGATTGCTGAATTTCCACATTAGGCACGATAATAAAACCCAAACTAAAAATAAATAAAATAAAACCTAGTGCCCAGAACTAAACACAATTTATATAAACACAAAGTATGGTTTGACTATGGCAGGACTGTTATCTTCTTTGTTTTGGATACTGTATCTTTCTTAATACCACCTAAAATTATGTTATCTTTTTTCCTATATCACATTGTTGATATATATTATCCCTGCTGTCTATTGAAATCCCTGGATCTTTTTTCCCACCAAAGTAAAACCAAATGAATGAAGTTATAATTTCCTTACAAATTTGCCCATTTTAAATGTCATTTCCAAGGTCACTCATATTTATAAATATATAATCTATTATAAATGCTAATTTCATAGTGGACTGGGCTACCTTAACAGCAATGTTCCTTTTCATTGAAGATATTCAAGTAGAGGCAGAATGGTCACTTTTTAAAGATCTTACAGAGAACATTACAATGTAGATATGGATTAAAAGACCCCTTTCAACTTTGAGGTTTTTTTTTATGGTGCTACTATATTCTACTATATATATCTCATATTTGTGAATGTTACTGTACCAAAAGAAAGGATGTTATGTATAATTTCTTTTTTTTTTTTTTAATAACTTTTTATTGGTAGAACGCATGCCAGGATAATTTTTTTACAGCATTATCCCTTGCATTCACTTCTGTTCTGATTTTTCCCCTCCTTCCCTCCACCCCTTCCCCCAGATGGCAAGCAGTCCTTTACATGTTGAATGGGTTGCAGTATATCCTAGATTCTTTGCTTCTTTTTTTTTTTTAATAGCTTTTTACTTACAAGTTATATACATGGGTAATTTTACAGCATTTACAACTGCCAAACCTTTTGTTCCAATATTTCCCCTCTTTCCCCCCATCTCTTTCCCCCAATGGCAGGTTGACCAATACATGTTAAATATGTTAAAGTTTTATGTATAATTTCAGAGACAAAATTGTATGGGAAAACTTCTATGAAGTAATGTAGAGGGAAATAAGCAGAATCGGAAAAATAACATAATAGCTGTACATTATTAATATAAACACCTTTGAAAGACTTAAGAAGTCTAATCCATCAATAAGTACCATACTTCCAGAAAACTCATGAGAAAGTATGCTTCCAGATAAGGAAAGATGCAGAATGAAATGTAATTTTTTTTTTAATGATTGATATTTTTATTTGTTGCAAGAGTTTTGTTTTTCTTCTTTTCCAACTTTTGGAAGAAAGGTGAGGAAAGGGAATAAATCAAAAAGTAAACATTGAAAAAAAGATATTCATCAATTTAATAAATGTGAAGAAGACTTAGACTAGGGTAGTGACAGCAAAAATGGAAAGAAGGGATTGTATACTGTTGTTGTTTGTCCTTTGTTTTTGAAAATGGTGATGATCTCAGGGAGCTGATGCCATGACATGCAAGTGAATTGGATTTAAGTGAGGGATGACTGTGGCTGGACTCACTGTGAAGGAAGAATTTATTATGTGGTAGATACTGTTAGACTCAGATGATATAAATAACAAAAATGAGGCAGTCTCTGCCCTCAAGTAACTCATATTCTATTTTGAAACACAACTTATTCACAGATAAATTTAAAATGTAGGTATACTGTTTTTTAAAATTTTATTTAATATTTTGTTTTTTTCCAAATACCTGTAAAAACAAAGTTAACATTATTTTTTTCAAACTTTGAATTCCAAATTCTTGTCCCATCTCCCCTTACCTTGTAAGAAGGCAATTTGACATAGGTTATACATATGTAATCATTCAGAACACATTTCTATGAAGTCAGTAAGGAGAAAAATAAAGAAAAAATATCTTTTATTTGCGTTTGAGGTTGATCAGTTCTTTTTCTGTAAATGGATAGTATTTCTCATCATAAATGCCACAGAATTGTCTTGAATCATTGTATTACTGAGAATAGCTAGGTTATTCATAGATAATAGTGTTGCTCTTACTGTACAATGTTCTCTTGGTTCCATTCATTTCATTTTGTTTTACTTCATGTAAGATCATCTCTTAATCAAGTACAATAACTTGTTCAACCATTCTCCAATTCTCCCTCAATTTTTAATTCTTTGCTACCACTAAAAGAACTGCTATAAATATTTTCATACACATTAGTCATTTTTCTTTTTTGTCTTGTCTTTTTAGAATACAGACCTAGTAATGGTATTGCTTGGTCAAAAGGGTATGCAAAATTTTATCTCCCTTTGGGCATAGTTCCAACTTATTCTCCAGAATGGTTGAATCAGTAGTGTTTAATTTTCCCACATAATAGTAGTAGATAGTAGCTCAGAGTTGCTTTAATTTGATTTCTTTCATTTACAATGATTTAGAGCATTTTTATATGACTATAGATAGTTTTGATAACTTTATTTGAAAACTTGATAAGTATTTGACTTATCAATTTATTTGATATTTATTGATATTGAAATATTGATAAGTATTTAACTTATCAATTATGGAATGGCTCTTATTTCTATAAATTTGACTCAGTTTTCTATTTGTCTGAGAAATGAAGTCTTTATCAGGGAATCTCACTGTTAAAAAAAATATTCCCGCCAGTAATGATTGTCAACTACGTATTTATTTCTTGTCATTATAGTAACATCCTATGGTTTTTATCTGTTCTTTGTTCATTTTTCTTTTTTAAAAAAATTTCATGTTTTTTTTTCATAATTATAACTTTTTATTGACAGAACCCATGCCTTTGTAATTTTTTACACTTTGTTCATTTTTTCCAACCTATTTCTTGACTTTTAACTCTATGCTAAAGTGGGACTCTGTTTCCCAAGTAGAAGGGGCACTGTTCCAACACTCAAAGATTTCATACAGCTGTTTCTAGAAATTATTTTGGGGACCTGTAAATTTTTGGTTGTTTCAAAGTGGCATGATCTTAGGAGAGTTATGTTTACTGCTCTTTGTACATTTTGTAGTTTATGAGAAATCGCAAGAACTCTTTTCAAACCTGGAACTGTGATGAGAGTTGCTGCTCCCTTGTGGCTATAAGTTCTGCTGTGCTAGTGCTCCCCTTTGTAGTGAAATTAAGACCTAGATTGTGATCCTGATCCATGTATAGGCAATGCAATAGAGTCCTGCTCCTAATGCCAACAAAGGGACTACTATTAATCTTCTGAACTATTGTCCAACCCCCCAATTTATGTGCTGTGAGATCTGGAAATGGCCACCGATGCCCCTCATACAGTCACTCTGAGGCCTGCTTCTGGTTTATTCAGTCCTGGTGCACAGCCCATAATCCTCTTAGTCTGTTGCAACAGAATTCTTTTGCCAACTTTTTGTGGGTTCTGCCACAAATTTGTTAAGATTTATTTATTTAGATTTATTACTTAAAGATATTTGGAAAGGTTTGGAGGAAAGCTCATCTTGCCATGTTGACTCCACCTCAGGTATATTGTTTTAAAAGTCTTTCATATTAGAGGAATGGGACATGGGAATCTAACAATTTGGGAAAATTAGGAAACGGCTCTTGAAGGAGATGGGAATTTGAATCTTCAAATGTAAGAATTCACATTTCTTCCTAAAAGAAATAGATTTGAGGTTTTGTGAGTGCAGTAATAAAACAAGACAGCTAATTTAAGAATATTACTTTGGTAGCTGTGTAAAATATGGCTTGTAATGGCAAGAGCCTGTGATTAGAGAAATCATTTAGATGTCACTGCAATAGTTGAGGTGAGGCATTATCAGGATTTGAACTAGGACAGGCAGGGTGAGCAGAGATTAGTGAGTGCATGTGAGAGATAATGTGGATATAGAATTGGTAAGGGTTATCTTTTGGCTCTTTTTGTGTCTCTAGTGCTTAGCACAGTGCCTGGCACATAATAGGCACTTAAATAAATGGTTTTTGATTAACAATTCTTAGCATCTGATTGGATAGTGGGGGCAAGGAAATGAATGAGAGTGTGAACTTGAGGACACCTCTTCAAATAGTAAAGAATAATAGTTAACATTTATATAATGTTTGTTATGTCCAAGTGCTTTACAAATATTATCTCATTTGATTCTCATAAATAACCATGTAAGGTGAGCAATTACTATATAAATTTATATCAAAGGAAATTGAGATAGAACTTTTTGCTGATTTGATCGAAAACAAACCCTTAAGATTTGAACTGATGTCTTCTGATTCTATGTCAAATACTCTATCCATTGTATTACATGTTGTCTATTTGTCTGAGTAATTGGAAGAATGATAGTGTCTCTCATTAGAAATATTAGTATTTGAAGAAAGTGGATTTATGAAAAATGATTACAAATTCCATTTCATGCATTTTGAATTTGAGTTCCCTTGGGAGTACAAATAGAGTTGTCTAGCAGGTATCTGGAGATGAAGATGGTACATATAGTGTCACTATGGGATATTTGACAACTGAGGCAGTGCCAGGTAATAGAGGACCTTAAATGTCAATCTGTTTAAATGTTATTAGGTAGACAGAAATGAATCACTGAAGGTTATGAAGGGAAATCAGTTGGATCTTAAAAGATGGAAAATAGAAATCTCAGCAGAGACTTAGAAGATCTTAAAAAAAGTGTTGAATAAAACAGTCAATCCAGAAGCGCAGAATATCTTGTCTAGTAGGTTTGTCTCAAGTTGAACAGTGTTTAAATGAATACATTCACTCTCTGTAGAATGTTTTGGTGTCTACATCCTGGAACGTTCTGCTGCTAAATGAATATAGGCTGAATTTGGATTTCCATACGACAGGTATTGTGATGGTAATAGGGGAAAAAGTGCATTCTGAAAAGAAGCAGATTCAAATGATATACAAAAGTGTGGCTATATATTTAATAGGCTGTAATTACACAGCCTTGGGAGGGGCCAGGCTGGTTCAGATAATTACTGTACTGGTCATTAAAATTAATCTGAAGTTTATCTGAAATGCAGGGGAAGAATGGGCTAGTGTCTGGAGAAAAAGGCAACAGAGGGTGAAAAATGGGATGGAGGGCAATTTTACTTTGAGCAGATCTGCTGATAAAAAGTCATCAACCATCATTTCTAGTACTACAGGGCTTACGGCTGCATAATAATAATCATAGCTAACATTGATAAAGCATTTTAAAGTTTGCAAAGTGTCTTCCAAATAATGCTTAATTTGATCCTCACAACAACTCTAAAAAGTGAGATAGTATTCCCATTTTACAAGTGAGAAAACTGATACATGCAGAAGTTACACAACCAATAAGCATTTGAAGCAGGAATTGAAATCTTCCTGATTCCAGGCCCTATCCACTAGATCATAACTTAGCTACCTAAAAGATGAAATGGTTAAATTCTTTTTAGAATGCAGTCTAAAAAGAACTGTTGGTAGAAATGTATTATAAAGAAAATGGATTAGGATTCAATTGGCCTATTGATGGAAAAATTAACATACCTGTTAGCATATGAGCCTAGTCATGGCATTAAGCCCTTATAATATAATATAATATAATATATAATATATAATCTTTGCCTTGTTTGCAAAACACAAAGTGCTGATCTGATTTTGTCGAGTCATTGGGAAATCATATGTCCTCATTCACAAGGACGACTGAGTGAGAGAGTATATAGGGCTCAGCACAAAACTGTATCACCACTTTGGAAAAATAGTTAACACAATGATGCCCTGATGATCTCTGTAGTGTTCTCTTTGAATATGAAGAACAGCGAATTTTCATATGCAGTCAAAGAATAGAGAAAAATATTCAGTTTCCTGACAGATTGGAAATGGAAAATGAACCAAGATAATTTAAGGGAAACTATTTTTAGCAGAACTAAAAAGTTAATGGAGCATCCCAGGATACTTCACTTATTTCCAAAAGGGTGACACTGAGAGAAAGCAGCTTAGGATGCATAGCTAGCATGAAAGCTAAAATTAACAATGCACATTTGGGAGCAAAAAAGGGAAAATTCCAGGTTTTAATAAGTGTAGTGTCAATGGCCTGGCTACAAAGTTTATGGCTATTGTTTGACAAATGACTAAGAAATTGATGGATACAAATTATTATGATATTGCTATGCTGTAAAAAATAATGAATATAATGAATGTTGCAAACCACAGGAATACCTATGGGAACTGAAGCAGAGTGGTTATGAGCCTGTGCAACTCTCTTGTTTTTTGTAATCCCCATCATCATCACTAATATCATTACTTCCACGTCGTCAATACACATTTATGTGTGTGATGTGTCTTTTAGAAAAGGAAAAAAGGAAGCTGTTCTCACAAATTCAAAACAAATCATGTAATGATATATGATTGCACATAGGATTTAACAAATCATGTTGAATCTGAAAGGCCCCTTAAAGATTGTCTTTTCCAGGTCCTTCATTTTACAGATGAAGAAACTTCAAATGTAGGATTTTTTTGCTTGTGTTTTATTTTTTCAAAATAACAATAACCTTACTGTATTTCTTTCTTAATTAGCTCAAAATCTATGTCCAGCCACTTCAAAGAGAAACAGCCGAATATGCTGCAAACGTCACAAAAGTTGTATTTGACTACTTTGAAGATTATTTTGCAATGAATTATTCCCTTCCAAAATTAGGTGAGTTCAGTTTCATATTTCCTTGTTTCCAAATAATTTGCTGTCATCTGAAATTAACTTTCTTTAGTTAACATCATCATTTATCAATGAAATAACTAGCAAGTATTTGTTCAGGGCATAATATTGTTCTAGGTTCTGTTTTAATGAATAATAGGTTTTTCCCAGGACATATATGTCTCTTCATAAATCTTCTATTACTCTGATTTTCAACTTCTGGAAGATTAAATGGCTAAATTCTAGGATCTTGGTAGGTAGATCATATCAATGCAAATAGAACCATAGTTCACAGTTCTAGAGGACTGATGGTGAAGTATGTTCCTACCTCCTACAAATAAGAGATTGACTCAAGGATCAGTGTGTATTTGTATGTATAGCTATATTATTTATATACATGTATCTATGTACATGGGGCAGCCAGGTGGTGGAGGGGATGAAATGCTGAGTGTGGAGTAGGATGATTCATTTTTGTGAGTTCAAAGCTGACATCAGACACTTACTAACTGTGATCCTTGGCAAGTCACTTAACCCTGCTTATCTCCATTCCTCACCTGAAATTGAACTAGAGAAGGAAATGGCAAGTTGCTCCTGTATCTCTGCCAAGAAACCCCTATACTCATAGAGAGTTGAACACAATTGAAAAAAAACATAACAACAACAACAATGTATATATACACACCTATATTTCATAACATTTTAAAATAACAATATGTAATCCTAATGCAACCAATTTGGGGATTTGAATCCAGATTCTCTGGATCTAAATTCAAGGTCTTTTGATTATTAAACTTTTAAATTGAAACACAGAATTGCTCTTTTCATGATTAGGACCTCAAACTTTTTGGCTGTAAATAAGTCAAAATTCATTTTTCCATAATAAACTTTTAAAATTAAAAATGGAAGCTAACTATAAAGATATTTCAAAGAGGTTTTGTGAAGGCCAGATATGTTGCTAAATTACTGTGTTACTTCAAAGACCCAAGATCTATTTATTCTTGGAGTTAGGAAGACTAACGCTTAATTCTTGTCATTGATATATGCTGGCAGACACCAAAGTAAGTAACTCTAATATACTATAATATATATGTACATGTCCATACAGAACTATTTTTAAACATAATTTATTATTATATTATAGTTCTTGTATTTTTATATTGTGTTGTTATATAATGTTATATATTACTCTTTCTAATAGGCCACAATGACTTCTAACTGTCCTGTGACTTCCCACACTAACACATAGCCACCAGTCCAGTTCCCTTTAGGTCCTGTCTTCCTCTATTAAAATATAAGCTCCTTTAAAAAAAAAAAAAACCAAGGAAGGTAAGGGTCTTCTAATTTTTTATATTAGTATCCTTAGCACTTAGTACAGTGGCAAGTGTATGATAAATGTTTTTTCGTTAATTAATTTTCAATCAAGCCATTCTCCAATTGATAAATGGTGAAAGGATATGAACAGACAATTTTCAGATGAAGACATTGAAACTTCTTCTAATCACATGAAAAGGTGCTCTAAATTACTATTGATCAGAGAAATGCAAATTAAGACAACTTTGAGATACCAATACACACCTCTCAGATTGGCTAAGGAAAAGATAATGATGGATGTTGGTGGGGATGTGGGAAAACTGGGAGTCATTAATACATTGTTGGTGGAATTGTGAATGGACCCAACCATTCTGGAGAGTAATTTGGAGCTATGCTCAAAAAGTTATTAAACTGTGCATACCTTTTGATCCAGCAGTGTTATTATTGGGCTTATATTCCAAAGAGATCTTAAAGGGGGGAAAAGGACCTGTATGTGCAAGAATGTTTGTGGCAGCCTTCTTTGTAGTAACCAGAAACTGGAAATTGAGTGGATGCCCATCAATTGGAGAATGGCTGAATAAATTGTGGTATATGAATGTTATGGAATATTATTGTTCTGTAAGAAATGACTAACCGGATGATTTCAGAAAGGCCTGGAGAGACTTACATGAACTGATGCTGAGTGAAATATGCAGGACCAGGAGATGATTATATACTTCAACAACAATACTATGTGATGATCAATTCTGGTGGATGTGGCCCTCTTCAACAATGAGATGAACCAAATCAGTTCCAATAGAGCAGTAATGAACTGAACCAGCTATACCCAGGGAAAGAACTCTGGGAAATGAGTATGAACCACTACATAGAATTTGCACTCCCTCTATTTTTGTCCGCCTGCATTTTTGATTTTCTTCACAGGTTAATTGTACACTATTTCAAAGTCCGATTCTTTTTGTACAGCATATACTTTAACATATTTACCATGTATTGGACTATCTGCCATCTAGGGGAGAGGGTGAGGGAAAGGAGGGGAAAAGTTGGAACAGAAGGTTTTGCAAGGGTCAGTGTTGAAAAACTGCCCATGCATATGTTTTGTAAATGAAAAGCTATAATAAAAAATAAACTAATTAATCTTCATAGTAGTGTTCAGTGGCCTGCATGAAGAAGAGGTTCATTAGAAAATACATTGAATTTGGAGGCAGAGAATCTGTATTCAAATGCTGATTTTGCCAGTTATTTCCTATCTGTATGACCTCAGTTAAGTTATTTGACCTATGTGAGAGAATTGGAATGTTGTTGTTCTGTCATTTAATTGTGTATAACTCTTCTGTGATCCTATGAATCACAACACACCAAATTCTTCCATCTTCCAATTATTTCTTAAAGTCTGTCCAAGTTTATGTTCTTTGTTTCCATGACACTATCTACTTGTCACATCCTTTGCTGTCCCTTTTGCCTTCAACGTTTTCCAAAGAGTCTTATCTTCTCATTATGCAGCCAAAGTATTTAAGCTTCAGTATTTGACCTTCCAATGAATAATCTGAATTAATTTCTTTTAAGTATTAGAATAGATAATCTATAAGGCCCCTTCCAGCTCTAAATCCATGATCACATGCTCTCAAGGTGAGATAGTGTGATGCAATGAGAAAAAAAACACAAAATTTAGTCATTTGACCTCTTAAATCTTCAGTTTCCTTTTCTGTAAAATGGATAACATGATTTCTAAGGTCTCTCTAACTTAAAATCAGTGCTATTCTGTATTTCTTTCCATCACCAATTTGGACTAACTCATAATCACTCTAAATATGAAGTCAAAATGTCATTCTGTTTCCACAAAATTTTTTCCAAATTGCTCAGCATTATAGAAGCAAAATGAAGAGGAAGTGCTAGGTGAGGATGAGAACTGAATGATGTCTAAAAATAATGAAAATGAGGATAGCAAGAAAAAAACAATTACATTTCTATTTTTCCACTTATACTAATAGATTCCTTACATATAGAGTAAAAGTCAGTGGAGATGAGCCATGTATAGCTAGTTCTATCTAATTTCCAAGTGCCAAGCTTCTTTTTGCCAGTTACATTTCTAAGTTGACTAGCAGTTGTGAGGGGAACAGAGACAGCTTTCACCAGAATCAGTAAACTCTTTAACAAATCATGGAATCCATGATAGAACAACTTAGCAGTCTCACGATTACTTCTCATAGTATCTAGTTTGTCCTCTCCACTAAAACCTTACAAATGGAAAGTCTATAATGGATCTTTTTGTTAGTTGTTCCAGTCATGTCTGACTCTCCATGACCACTTTTGGGGTTTTATGGGAAAGATATTGGAGACTGAAGATGGCAAAAAATAACTCTTTAATTGACTTGCCCTGGGTCACACATCTAGAAAGTAGTCAGGCAAAATTCGAACTCGGGTCTTCCTGACTCCCAAGTTTTATCTACTTCATCCCTTACTGTAATAAAGTACCTTTCTTTAAGCTAAATAATATTTCTTTGTCTTCTGAACAGATATCTAGGATAGGAATGAAAACATTCTTTGAGAATTATTTTTCATACTCTAAAAATAAAGAATATTGGAAATAATTAATTATAATAATAAATACAATAGAGTTGAAATTAGATGAAGGGAGGAAATAAGCATTTATTAAGTACTTTCTAAATGGCAAGCAGGGAGTTATATTGTACATTGGACAGAATTATGGGCTTATGCAGTCGCATAAGCCTGCTGCCCTTTCTTTATCTGTAAAATAAACTGATAAAGGAAATGGCAAACTACTCTGGTATTTTTGCAAAGAAAATCCCAACGTGGGTCATAAAGAATTAGACATAACTGAAAGTGGCTAAATTAGATATATATCAGGCCTATGCTTTTGCCCTTATTTCATTCATTTATTTATTTATATAGCTTTTTATTTACAAGATATATGCATGGGTAATTTTTTTCAGCATTGACAATTGCCAAACCTTTGGTTCCAATTTTTCCTCTCCTTCCCCTCACTCCCTCCCCCAGGTTTCATAGACCAATATATGTTAAATATGTTAATGTATATGTTAAATACAATATATGTGTACATGTCCATACAGTTATTTTGCTACAGAAGAATGGACTTTGAAATGATGTACAATTAACCTGTGAAGGAAATCAAAAATGCAAGCGGACAAAAACAGAGGGATTGGAAATGCTATGTAGTGGTTCACACTCATTGGGAAATGAGTATAGGTATAGCTGGTTCTATTCATTATTGATCAAATGAAACTGATTTGGTTCATCTTATTGTTGAAGAGAACTACGTCCATCAGAATTGATCATCCATCACTGATGGATCAAAGGGTATGCACAGTTTGATAGCTTTTTTGAATATGCATTTGTTCTTTGACTATGCATTCATTCCAAAAGACTAGATGTTGCTTTAAAACTGTTACAATAGGAGGAAGAGTTTCCTCATGTTGGAATTCCTTCTTCCAATTAAATTAGTGACCTAGACCCTATCCTTTTTGGTAACCCATATATTTGTCACTAATTGCAAATATAAGATAACAAGAAAAAGAAATTTCTTGCAATCTGGAAAATTTATAAGAGACAATTGACTTTTATTTATTTTTACATTCCCCCTCCACTTTGATTCTTTATTTTAACCAAAAGGAAAATTAGGCTATTACTCATGAATGAAAATACATTAGATTCCATGAATCTTCTTTAAATTTCTAAGTATACTGATTACTAAGTACAAATAAATGAGTTCATTAAATGGGAAAACTGTGCTAGATCAGCTAATCTGTCTCTCGGCACTTTCATTCATAGTAGAGGTAGGGATAAAAGTCAGTATCAGAGATGAGTCTGATCACTGAATCACACTGTCTCCCATCGACAGATTTAATCAACAAGGGTTTAATATAGAGAAAAAATTGAAATTAGAATTATAGAAGATTAGAGCTAGCACTTACCTGAGTGCTCCTTTGACTTGACTTTTCATTTTTTAATGATATTAATAGTCCATTGAGAGGAAGTGGTCTATCCTGGATAGAAGGCTCCTTCTGTAGGGAGGAAAATGTTGGCTCCTCCTTTATGACAGAGGTGTGATATTGAGCAAGTCAGTGTATAAATGTAAATTAAAAATGAGTTAGTTGATTGGGGGAATTGTTTCCACACATTCCATCACACTGATAAATTCATAGATCAAGAACAAGAGAAACAAATGCCAGAATATCAAGTGGAATGGATAATAGGAAAATTATCCTTAAGAAAATAGGAAACCAAGATGCCAGAGAAATATAAAGACTCAAAAAAGATGATTCTCAAGGAACAACAATTAAGGTTTCTCTTGGCAAAACTATTCTCCTGGCCTTGACAACTTATGCAAAGACTACAACATACAATGTAAATGAAGATCATATTTTGAAAAGTTACTCAAAATGAAGGGCAGTACTTTTGGTGAGCCTGTGAAGTAGTCCAACTGATCTGGAGAACATTTTGAAACGATGTTGGCATCATTTGGCCCAGCAATACTTCTATTAGATCTCTATTAGTAGATTTAAAAAAAGGAAAAAGGAATCACATCAAATATTTATAGCAGATCTTTTTGTGAAGGCAAAGAATTGGAAACTGAGAGAATGCCCATCAATTGAGGAATGGCTGAACAAGTTATGGTATAAGAATGTGATATCGTGCTGTAAGCAGTGATAAAGGGAAATTTTAGAAAAATCTGGGAAATGAGCAGATCCAAATTGAAGTGAGCAGAACCAGAAGAACAGTTTACAAAGTAACAGCAATATTTTAAAGATAATCAACTGTGAAAGACTTGTTAATACAATTTTAATCATGGTTAATACAATTATCCACCACAACACAAAGGACTTATGCGATAAAGTCCTCCAAAGAAATAGCTGATTGTTTCAGAATGAAGAATGAAGTATATTATTTTTTTTTTCTCTCTTTTCCTGGTTTAATTTTTTTTGGGCTATGGTTAATACAGAAATATGTTTTACATAATTTCATTTGTATAATGGGTATCATGTTTCTTGCCTTCTCCTTGGTTGGAGGGAAGGAGAGAACTGGAACTGAAAAGTTAAAACGGATTTAAAATGTAGGGCAGAAAAAACCCCAAAATAAAGCCATTTTATTTTTGAGATTTTTAACTGTCCAAGTACCTTACATTCTTGTCAAAGTACACTAATGTCTTTGTAGGCAATGGGAAAAGTCCTATGGAAATTTTGAATGTAAAGAAATTGAAATGATTGTTATTTAAAAATTAGTGATAGATGGATTTTTGTCCCCCAAATCTAGGATAATAATTTTATTTCTAAAGTCAGTTAGAGAAAAAATATTTTGCCCAAAGGGCACATACTTCACATAAAAAAAAGCTAAAAAACTATGTTCTCTTTTTTTCACACTTTAGATAAAATAGCCATTCCAGATTTTGGCACTGGTGCTATGGAGAATTGGGGTCTTATTACATACAGAGAAGCCAATTTACTTTATGATCCTCAGGAATCAGCCTCTTCAAATAAACAGAGAGTGGCTACTGTTGTGGCTCATGAACTTGTTCACCAGGTAATGATAACCCAAAATTGTAGTCAGGGCAGTAGGGAAATAGCAATGGTTAAAAATCTCAGGAACTAGCAGAATAAATAAAAAGTAATAAAACAATAAATCTTTTTGTGTGTGTGTGTGTTCTATTAAAAATCTCAATGATAATGAAGATTATTTTTTTAAACCAAAGCTGTGATTTCATGAGTACAAAATAAGGATCTCCCTCTACTAATTAAGACCAGCACAATCTTTGCAATTTATAATCTCAGCAAATTGTCTGACAATAAATGATTTGCCCAGCAGGGGTCCTCAAACTTTTTAAATAGGGGGTCAGTTCACTGTCTCTCAGATTGTTGGAGGGCCGGACTATAGTTAAAAATAAAAACTTTGTTTTGTGGGCCTTTAAATAAAAAAACTTCATTGCCCTGGGTGAGGGGGATAAACGTCCCCAGCTGCTACATCTGGCCCACGGGCCTTAGATTGAGGACCCCAATGAGTCACAGTACTAGAAGCTATCTGAGGCCAAACTTGAATTTAAAAAAATTTAGTGAGTAAAGTACAGAATGTGAATCCAGCCGAACTTGAATTACAAAAATTTAGTGAGTAAAGTTCAGAACTTGAATCAAGTCTTGAATCTAGGACTTGAAGATCTGCCTTCAAATCCTACTTCAAACACTTAGTATGTTTGTGACAAAGGGCATATTCCTAAACTTCTCTTAACCAGAGTTTCCTTATCTGTAAAATGGTGATAATAATAGCTATTGAATCACAGGATTATTGTGAAGATCAAATGAGAAAACATATGCAAAGTATTTTGCAATAATTAAAAGACCACAGCTGCTATTGTTACTATTATTGTGGGAAATTTGCTTTTACCTAGATTTTCAAGGATATTTTCTTACAGTTTTATAATCTCCGCATATTGTGTGAATAAAGGTTTTTAAAAGACATCTTTAAGCCAATTACAAAATTAAAACAAAAACAAAATATTCAGGAAATATTGATAGTTAAAATTTTATCACCTCATTGGGGTTTTGAATAATAAAATATCTTATCTGATATCAATGATTGAACTTAGAAACATTATGAAAGTTTGCCGACCTATAGTATGTTTTTACCAGTATCTTGACTTTTTCTCATGTATTTTATCATTTCAGTGGTTTGGCAATACTGTGACCATGGATTGGTGGGAAGACTTGTGGCTAAATGAAGGATTTGCTTCTTTCTTTGAATTCTTGGGAGTAGATAAGGCAGAAAATGATTGGAAAATGGTAAGTATGTTTCTGTGTTAGAAACTATCTTGGAGGTTGGGAAGTAAAATAATCTCAATTCTGAAAAGTTATTTAAAGCTCACATTTCAAGTTTATAAAGCACTTGTTCAATGTAATTTAATTCACATCCACGTTCATATATATATGGTGCCTTTGGGCATACCAACTCATCAGAGCATGAGTTCAGAGGAGGACTTATCACAGCAAATCTGGAAATCTTCATGGGAGAAAAGAGACTTGGGGTTGAGGACTGGGCCACCAGACAAACAATTTATCTAGAATCCCAAATTTTAGGGTTTCCCTTGATTTTCTTTTTTTAAATATGTGCAATCCTTTTAAACATATTTCCATATTTGTCAAGAAATTTGTTCAAGAAAAACCAGTCCAAAAGCAGGGGGGGAAACCATGAGAAAGAAAACAAATAAGGAAAAAGTGGGAAAATATTATGATTTGATTCACATTCAGTCTCCATTCTTCTCTCTCTGAATACAATTTTGACTTTTTCAATCCTAAGTCTATGAGAATTGCCTTGAATCACCTCATTTTTGAAAAGAACCAAATCCATCACAGCTGTTCATCACATAATCTTGTTGTTAGTGTGTACAGTGTTCTCCTGGTTCTGCTCACTTCATTCAGTATCAATATATGCAAGTCTTTCCCATCTTTTCTGAAATTAGTCTGCTCATCATTTCTTATAGAACAATATTCCATTACATTCATATACTATAACTTATTCAGCCATTCCCCAACTGATGGGCATCTACTCAGTTTCTAGTTCCTTACCATTACAAAAAAAGCTGCCACTAACATTTTTGCACATATAGGTCTTTTTCTTTTTTTTTTTTTATGATCTCTTTGTGCCATAGACCCAGTAATGAGATGACTGGATCAAATGGTATGCAGAGTTTGATAGTCCTTTGGGCATAGTTCCAAATTGCTCTTCAAAATTTTCAGTATCCCAGTTTTCCCATATCCCTTCCAACATTTATCATCATCTTTTCCTATTATCTTAACCAATCTGAGAGGTGTGATACAGTTTCTCAGTTGTCTTAATTTGTATTTCTTTCATCAGTAATGATTTAAAACATTTTTTCATATGACTAGAAATTTCTTTATCTGAAAATTGCCTGTTAGCGATTGAAGAATGACTTCTATTCTTATAAATTTAAATCAGTTTTCTATGTATTTTAAAAATGAGGCCTTTTTCAGAAACATTTCCCCCCCTAGCTTTCTGCTTCCCTTCTAATATCAGCTGCATTGGTTTTGTTTGTGCAAAAACTTTTAAATGTAATGTGACCAAAATTATCCATTTTGTATTTCATAATGTTCTTTAGCTCTTCTTTATCTGTCTTGACTTTGATATTTGAAGGGCCTTGTAGGAAAGAAAAGCTAGAGCCATGAAAGAGAAAAATTCCATGGAGAAATATGAAGATTGAGTTAGCACCCTGGATTCCTTAGAATCAGCCAGAGTCAGGATAAGCAAAAGTCCTTGGTCTTTATTCCTGGTTTTTAGGGGTAGAAGTGAATTGGATGGACGCAGCATCTCCAGGACCTCTCCTTTTTGCCTCCTGCCCAAAAGAGACTCTGGTTAGTCTTAGTCTACCCCCTAGTCCCTCCTACAATTTTCTGTATACACCCAATTATTGGGTCAGCATAGAGTAGTGGGAAGAGCCATTTCCCAAGCATATGCTAATAGAGTACTGTCCAATTGGAAGTTAGCTTTAAGTGCTCCATTGTCCAACCTCAGTGCATCAACTCAAGAGTTTCAGCCCTTTACAGAGAAAATCCCTGTTCCTTACCCAAAGCAAGTTATATTGATCAAGAACATACTGTCTGCCAGGCACTGTGTTATCCAATAGGGATTTGTTGTGTTTTTGAGTTGTTTAGTCATGTCTGGCTTTCTTGACCACATTTGGGGTTATCTTGACAAAATTACTAGAATGGTTTGCATTCCCTTCACCAATCACTTAACAGATGGTGAAACTGAAGGGTTGAGTGACTTGCCCAGGATCACACACTTAATAAATGTCAAAGATGAGATTTGAACTCAGATTCTCTTGATTGCAGGACTGATGCTCACCTAGCTGCCTTTTGCCTCTAGGGATACAAATGCAAAAATGAAATAGTCCCTAATATTTAAGGAACTTAGAGCATGTTTAATTTAACCATTCATTTAGGAATTTATCCTTTCCTTTATCCATTTATCTGTTGCCTCCTATGTGCAAAGAAATACATTAGGAATTGTGATGTAAAGTGATGCAAGGCAAAAGACCTTTATTCTCAAAGTTGTACACGAGGCCAATTGGTTAGCTGGTAGTATGGGCACTACATTATTGATTTGAGTTAGACTGGAAGTAAGAAGACCATTTATGTTCTCCCACAAGCCTTCAGTTAACTTTGTTGCTAACAACTTGAAAGCTGGGGAAATCAGAGGATGAGTTCAGAGGAAGACTTTTCAGAGCAAATATGGAGAAGAATAAGCACACTATTGTTTGTGTTTTACAGCTGAGGAAATTGAGATTTAATGATGTGAACTGACATGTATAGTCAGAGTCAATATAGATTGGAACCCAGGTCTCTTGGCTTCTATAGAAAATGTCATGTGTTTGAGAGAAGGAAAAAAGTAAAAAGAGTATGTAAAGAGAGGTAGGGAAAATGAGAGTATATTCTGCTTTAGTCCTGAATGTTCCTCCCAAATATATCTATATAGATGTGTCTATATCAATGTATCTATGTATCTATCTATTTATCTGATTCAAAGCAGTTTGGAGACTGTGCTAACTTTACATTCCAGAAAAGGGGTCTAAAACAGGAAGTCAGGAACTAGTTTCAAGGGTTATTTTATGGATGATCCTATCATCAATTTACATTAGATATAGTATTTGACATTTTTTCCCTTAGAGCTGGGGAGTCAGGAAGGTAGTATATGAGAAGCAGAGGATGTTCTACTTAAAGCAACAATAGCTTTGTGACCTTGAATAAATCTCTTTCTCTTCTGAGCCTAAATTTTCTCAATAGTAAAATGACAGGGTTGGACTTGATTTATGTGGCTCTTAAACCTCTAAAGTCAAGGATTCTTCATATTTATCACTAGTATCAATTAAAATACAACAATATTTTGAAGTTTCAACAATAGCAGCAGCAGCAGCAACAACAACAAGAACAACTGTAATGGGCTGAGGCTTGAGTTGATGCACTGAGGTCCCAAGCACATGAGGCTAAATAGTAATTGGACCATACTCTATTAATATATAAGCTTGGAGAAAGAATGGCCCCCACCCACTCTTTGTGCAAGTCCTGATGTGTTGTATAGGAAATGACGATTTTGGTGGGTGGAGGCAGGGGAGTGGAAAAGGAAGGGGAGGAGAGACTTTTGGGACTGCCATTGCCACGGTTGGCTCGGCTCGTGTCGCTCTCTCTTAGCTGGCTTCCTGTCGCAACTGCCTATATTTGCTATCGCAATCTTTCTTGCCTATATTTGCTATTGCAATCTTTATTCACCTCTTCACTTCAATAAATATTGAAGATTTTTCCCTTAACCTGAATTCCTGACTCCAAGTGACTTTAAATACGCGGTCATTACAAACAACAACTGTTGAACAGTCAATGTTCCTATTTATATGTAATATGAGCAGTGGGGTAAAGATAAAGAGATGGGGATCATAGAGAATTTCAGTAGTTTGTATAGCTAACTTTGTGAACTATTGCCCTCTAATGGACAAAACCAAAAGATGAATTAGACTGAGAAATTTCCCATCGTGTTTAGAGTTTTTATAATATATTTTTCATAAGGGCTGAAAAGAAGGATTTTTTTTGGAAAACGTACCAAGTTTGGTAAAAACAAAATCCTTTACCATATATTGATCCACATTCAAATATTTCCAATAAAACGGATAATGGAGAAACTGTATGTGAAAAATTACTTTTCAAGATCAAATCATTTTGCCTCTTATTCCTTTGCTGGCTTAAAAAGGGTCAAAAAGCATTATTCTCTAAGATAAATAAATATCCCACTTATTTCAAAAGTAACCCACTTTAACCAAGCAACACATAATGAACATTAGCACTATTTCTACATGTTGGGGATGGGATAGGTAGAATGAGGAAGTCAATTTATATTTCTCATTATGTATAACATTTAAAGTTTTTTTTGAATTGTTCTTTTTAAAGTTATGAACACGACAGTCATCAGCAAACATAAATATTCCAACATGCAAAGAAAAGGAGGATTGTCTACAAAACAACTTTGTTTTTTGTTTTTATAAAAGGCATATTAAATTTAACAAGGTAGTGACAAAATTGTCCTCTTTGTGTTTCCTTTTGAACTTCCCTTTTCAGCTTATTTAAAAAGGTTTTATTGATGTCCTTTTCTTCCTTTTTTCTTTTGTGTGGTATCTTTATCATTCCCACTTATTCCCATCCTTGCTTGGCCTTATCAGAAAATAAATGATTTGTTTTTGCATCTTTGAATTGTCACCTCTCTTCTAAGAAGCAGGCATTCATCATCATCAGTCTTCTGAAATCATGATGGAACTCGATGTATTTGCTGTTGGTAGATGCATGTGTCTCCTAAACTTGTTATATGAGGGAAAGCAAAAGGTACAAATACCTAAGAAGGAAGGATTAATTGGTTTATATGTACTTTTTTTTTTTTTTTTTTTTTTTTTGCTAGACAATTCGGGTTAAGTGACTTGCCCAGGTTACACAGCTAAGAAGTCTGATCCTGGATTTGAACTCAGGTCTTCCTGATTTCAAGTTCAGAGTGGATGCTCTATCCACTGTGCTATTTAGTTGCCTGGGATTAATTAGTTAATTAATGAAAGGCCACTGGCAAATTTTCCCATCCACATGGAATTTATTTATGGTCCTAAATTATACTCCTTCCCCCCAAAAAAGGAAAGTTACTTGGAAGGATAAAAAAAAAAGTGATTTTTGTTTGTATATGTAATTTTGATGTATATTATGAGTATGTACATTATAGTTCTTGTTTGTAGATGTAAATCATAAGGTATGAAATAGTTAAATGGCCCCCCCAAATTTCCTGTACCATGAAGTCAATCACTTCCTTTATACTTTTTATAAGCTGTCTTGATCACTTGGAATGCTCTCTATCTCCTACGACCCTAGCTCCTAGAACCTCAAGGTTACACTCAGGACTTACCATTTTCTTGATCTTTCCTGATTCCCCTAGATGTTTATACTCTCTGCCTCTCCAAATAAAATTATCTTTCTCTGTTTAATGGTGCATTTTCACCTACTAGTTCCTTAGTAGGCTCACAAGGTTGCAGATTTAAAACTGGTCCATTTTACAGATTAGAAAACAGGTCCAGGGAAGTTAAGATTTGTAGGTAAGAAGAGGCAGTTGCAGGACCTGAGCCTCAGTAGCTGACCCTTATTAATTGCCCTTTCCATTTTTGGAGAATTATTTCATATCCTTCTTTTGTATCTCTTGTGCCTAGAATACTGTCTTGGATATCTCAAGTATAGGAGGAAATCTATTTTTCTCGAATTAGGCATTTCTTGTTTCAGGAACTGATCTCCATCCATACAGATTATACACAACTGGTCTCTGACTTAGTAGGGAAGTCCTAAAGAATTGTCTGAAGACATATGTGCCTTAAATACAAGGTTATCCAGTTTGACTCCAAGCTAATCTGGCCTCCATCCTACTAGGACCTTGTTTAATAAATGGTTGGTGAATTAGACTTTGTAAAAACAATTGTATTACATATATGCTTTATTCTATTTTGCAGCGTGACCAGATGTTACTTGAAGATGTTTTGCCCGTGCAGGAAGAGGACTCCTTGATATCTTCTCATCCAATTGTTGTAAATGTGACAACTCCTGCTGAAATAACCTCTGTATTTGATGGAATATCCTATAGTAAGGTACAAGAAACATTGGTTGGCTTTGAAGTATTTTGTTTTTGGTTACTTGGCATTCTCTGATTAGTAGTCTTCAGCTGAACTATACAGTACAAATTCATCTCGATGTACTTACAACCAAAAGTTATTGAAAACATTTTTTTCTTCCTCTAAACAGAATTTAATTTTTTCAATTATATGTAAAAATAGGTTTTAACATTCACCTTTCTAAAATTTTTCCCCTCTATCTCCTTACTCTTCCCCCAAACTGTAAACAATCTATTATATATGCACAATCATATTAATTCATATTTACACACTAGTTATTTTGTGAAAGAAGAATCAGAAGAAAAAGGAAATAATTTTTTTTGCTTCCATTTTTCCTGATATATGATTATTTGGATTTTATGGGTTTAAAAGTATTTTTCTCTAGTTTGTTTAAAGGTAGAAAAGAATGGCCTTTTCTGTCATATAGACAATAATTGGTCCTGCAATGGGATGGATCTTATCCTTAGGAAGCATCAAAGCATGCTTCAAATTGACTTTTAAATCTTTTTTGATCTAAAAAGAATATATGCAGAATTGCTAGGGAAACTAAGGGATCAGCCACCTACCATTCCTGCATGTATAACAAAGATGGGAATGCTTAATAATTCAGAGCTCCATTTTTTCTTTACTATTTGAGCACTATCAGCAAGAGAAATGATTAGGAGTTTCATTCCCTTCCATCTCAACCACTAGCTGATTCAATTATTACACTGACAGATTACTGACTCTTTCAAAACAGAATTGTCTCTACATGGTTGAACCCAAGTAATTTTATTTAGGCCTAAAATATAATTTTATGTAAAGGAAAAACTTTCCTCATGCAATAGAATTAGAAATATGCAGGATCATCCTTATCTAACTTTCCTTTTGAAATACAAGGTGGCTCTCTGTATAGCTGATATTCCCTCAGTTTTCATCTAGTGAGACCATCTCCATATTTTTAAGGTTCTCCTTTGCTATCAAACATTTTCTACTCCTGGCCTTTTGCTTCTGGCATACATAATAACCTAGAAAAGAAAGGCTGATCCATGCTTATGAATCACACACACACACACCCCCCCACACACCCACACACCCACATCCCTAACAATTTCTTTTTCATTAGGAGGGCTCCATCTTCTGGTTTATTGAAAGAAATGCAATGGCTTTCTATGTAAAATCCCCAAGTTTAAAAAAAAAAAAGTTTGAACAATTTCTTTATGACATTGATCAAACTTTTGTTTGTTATAGAAATTTGAATATAGTAGTTTTAAGTAATTAATTCACAATTGTGTTCAATGATTAATGAAAGAATAAGAGTATTTTGGAAGCTGTTAATTGGCAAACTTTACTTCTTAACATTTGGAACCAACAAATGTTCCTTAAAAGAAACTGAATCTCTTAAGTTTTCATCACAGCAAAATGACTTTTATTCTTTGTTCTTATATGACAGACTAATAAACTGTAGTCATTCTTTCAAAAAGTAACTTTTCTCTCTCTTTTTTTTTTTCCCTTCAGGGAGCCTCCATTCTTAGAATGCTTGAAGACTGGATAACCCCAAAGAACTTTCAACTTGGATGTCAAGTATGATTTGTTATTTCTGATACTATTAAGCACTGATGTGAGACTGGAGGATACTTAATGGAACAGAAAGAGAAGCTCTGTCTAATAGTGCATGAATTTTTTCTCCTACATTTCTGACATGAGGTCATTAAATCTCTGTCTACCTGAACATCTAATGGCCAGTAACATAGCATTCTCAGGAAGTCACACATTTTTTATTTTCAAACAGCTCTCATTGTTAGGCATGTATAATATCCTATACTGAGCAAAACTCTTGTCTCCCTATTACTTGCACCTACTAGAGGTACCTCTCCTCTTTGGAATCAAATATAATAATTTGAACACTTCCCCAAATATTCTTACAGGTCTGACCATGTTTCTGCCTCATTCATATACCTGTAGCTTCCTATTCTTTTGAGGACAGGCTTTCTTAACTTGGGATATATGATCTTTTTTTTTTTCTTTTATTAAAGGAAATGGTTTGATAATTGTATATCAATACAATTTTTGCAATCCTATATATTTTAGGTATTTAAAAGCATTATTTGGAGAAAGGGTCCATAACATTCACCAGAATGCCAAAAGATTCATGATACAAAAATGGTTCTGCCTCCCATAAAATATGGACTCCTCAATGGGACATTTAAATTCTTCCACAGTTTGATTTAGCCTTCATTTTACAAAGTATATGTTCCAGTCAGACCCTATTATTTAGACTATTCTACTGAACTTCATTTCCTTCCTGCATTCATTCCCAAAAGCTGTCCCCCCAAATCTAGGAAGTACTCCCTCTTCATTTCAGTATGTCAAAATCCTTCTCTGTTGCCTCATGATGTCTTCTCAGATTCTGAAAATGATCTCTGTTTCTTTGAGCTTTCCTAAAGTTCTTATTTAAGTATATACCAATTCAGCAAACATTTACTTACAGTTGTTTAGCAACTTTTGATCCTGCCCAACTCTTTGTGACACATGGGCGGGGTGGGAGGTAAAATGATTAGGATCTGTAATAGAATTGGTATAGATAGTTTTCTAAGTCCTAATACAGAGGGATAGTCCATGGTTATGGAGTTATAGCATGGGAACCTAGAGGGATTAAATTTCTGGGACTGGACTTGAAGTTGTCCTCTAGAATGTGAGGACAGCTAAAATCCACTAACAAAAACAGGCATGTCTGCCCTGAGAGAGACAGGAAGGTAAGGGGGAAACACCTGAAGAAAGAAAATTCAAAATACATGGAAAGTAAAGCAAAATAATTCCAGAAGGAAAGAACATAGATGATTAGGTCCTTGTGAAGAAGATAGTACCTCAACTAGGCTTGAAAGCAAGCTAGTAATTCTATGAGATGAGACAGGAAGGAGGGAAGTAGGGAGATGGGAATTTCAAACTTGGGAGACCTACCTGTTCAAAGATATCAGTGCATGAGATGGAGCATTAGACACAAGAACAACTTAGTGGGACAGGTTTTTTGGAATAGACAAATGTGTGATAGAAAACCATATAAAATGAGTAGAAAGGGAGATAAGTAACTAGACTATAGAGGATTTTTAATTATATGGTGATTATTTTATACTTAATCCTAGAGGCATTAAGGAGTCACTCAAGATTTTTCTTAAAATTGGGGTACTGAAATGATCATATTTACTTTTTGAGAACATCCATTCAGCTACTGTGTGTCTACTAAGTTGAAGGAGAAAGAGACTGCAAACAGGGAGACCAATTAAAAGGCTATTTTAGTAATCAAGGCAAGAGACAATGCTGAGTTCCTGCCCTAGTGTAGAGGCTGTATGAGAGGAGAGAAAGGGATGTAGGTGACAGGTGGTGTCAAGGTAGAGTGGAAAGGATTGGAAATGGAATGGCTATATGATAGAGGAGAAGAGACAGGGAAGGAGAAAGAATGATTCTGACATTGGGAAACTAGGTGATTGGATACATTTCATATTCTTTCATTATCTTCCCCCAACTTTGTGATAAATTGTAATGTCCTTCAGGTAAAAGAGATTTGTCATTTTTGGCTGAGCCAATTGGGATTAAGTGACTTGCCCAGGGTCACACAGCTAGGAAATAATAAGTGTCTGAGACCAGATTAGAACTCAGGTCCTCCTGACTTCAGGGCCAGTGCTCTATCTACTATGCCATCTAGCTGCCTAGTTTGTCATTTTTAATCATTGTTTTCAATGCTTTGAACATAATGTGTATTAGATTGAATTTCACATGCCAGTTCTTTGAATATCCTAAGACATTAGATCATATCTTTTCAAAGTCCTATTTAATAGAAAGATGACTTCTTTTTCCTTTCTTTTTTCCATTGGGATACAAATCCAGAAAACAAGGAGGAAGAATACTATACTAATAAGTATCAGCTTTATAGTGTCCTTTTCTACAAATCTCTAGAGTAATAGATTTAGAGTTAAAATCAATCAGCATGCATAGTAATCAATTTATTACAATCCTAAATGTTGGAGAACCTTAGAAGTTATCTCATTTTACCCTTGAAAAAACTGTGACTCAGAGTAACTAGTCCAAGAACACATGGTGGTAAAGTCAAGGTTTAAATTCAAGCCTCCTAACTAAATCCATTCATCTACCTCTGTCTTGTAACTTATAGCTTCCCTTGCAAAAAGCATATTATAGTTCATAAGCACTACTATTTATTATTACTGGTGATATTCATAACTTTAAAATATTTATTATTCAAAAATTGGTTAATGTGCACAAAAATTATTAAGCACTTTATGATAAACATGATGCCAAATCTGGGGTAGAAATATGAAAGTAACAGTTTCTGCCCCTAAGGATCTTGAATTCTAATAAGGCAGGACATTTTACCCTGAGTTCTTGGATAGTTTCAGATTGTTCAAGAACACAAAAAAGGGGAAAAAATACACTTCACTGACCACTAACTGAAATTTACATTTCCTTCGATATAAGCCACAAACAATATTTTGAAAATGGGTTTTACCAGACTGCCAAAAGTTTCCCTGACATCATCCATAAATAAGGGTAAGAATCTCTCTAATAAGTGGATACAATATCTATAAAGGAATAGTGGCCAGGAAAGAGTAGCTCTAAATTTTAGTCTCAGATATATTTTTAAAAATAGTATAAATGAAATCATGGGGGGGAGTTGATTGATGTATCCATTATGGTTAAAATTGCATTATTGATTTCATCATAGGTTTTTGAGTAAGACAGAAAAAGTTGAGAGTAAACTGCCAGCAGAGCAGGAGTAGACGGCAAGAGAATGGCCCAGGTAAAATGTTAAGTGTGGCTGAGGGTCATTCCTAATTCTAATTCCAAGAATTCTTTCTCTTATTATGGACTTAAGCTATTTGTGAAGTGATTAGGATATATATACTTAGCACAGGGGAATCGGGGAATAAATAAGCCCTGCTTCCTTTCTGAAGCAGACCTGACTGAAAACTATGAAAAGAAATTCAGCACATATAGATTCTGATAATGGGTGTCTCACTTTCTCTTGGCTTTTCAGTGCTGGCCCCAAGCCAAATCTCTTAGGGGCTTCCATTTTTAGCATATCCTACAAAGTGTCTTGTACAGTGCCCCAACCTGCAGGCTGGCCCCATTCCAACTACAAATGGAATATTCCTTTTCTTTCCCTTTTCCCCTAGACTTCCCAGTTGTGATACCCCAGGTATCTAAGACTGAATCCTCCTGATGGCATTTCAGCCCCCAGGGTATGAAACATGTTATAACATTTTCCTACTCTCCCACCACATAGAAGCAGGATTTTTTTCTCTTTTTTTTGGAATATGATTCTCCAGGGTACTGCGTGCTAGCACTAGAATGTAATTGCTAATGCTGCCAGAATTTTGATCCCTGTCTGTCTTTTTCTCTATCCTCTGAATTGCAGTTAGCCTTGGTGACATTTCTAATGTTTTCAGCAATGTCCCCTCTTCTTCTACTTTATGCTAAAATCTCTAGGTGGTTACTGAACAGTAGGAGATAGCTACAATGTTAACTCTCAATTTTCCCCCTTTATGTGAGGATGGCTACATCAATATCAGTTCTTTGGGTCTGTGTGTGATATATGAAAACAAATTTTAGGCAATATTTAAGAGGTTATTTTCCTTCAAACTTCCTTATCATGGTAAAAATAAATCTTACCTGTAGTTAGTTAATAAAATATCTTTATCTATGTCATTGATTCATAGGATCTTATTGTTGGTTGGGAACGCAACTAATGCCACCCATACCTGACCATACCTGGAAGGATTCAAACGAATGATCTACCTTGTTCAGTAGCTCCTTTCATTCTTAGTCAGGTCTAGGTGGTAGGAAAAGCTTCATATTAAGCCCAAATCTTCCTCTCAACAAGTTTCTAATCATGGCTTCTATTTTTTCTTATATGACAATCTTTTTTTTAACATAATTTAATTTCTCAACAGTAAGTTTGTCCCACATTCTGTTGATTAGCAATATCAGTTGTGGTATAACCCTGGAAGACAGGATATTTGAAAGAGTTAGAAAGGATGACCTGTACAGAGTTTAAGTAAAATCTTGTTTTCAGTTGTTTGTCTCCATTTGAAGTTTTCTTGGCAAAGATACTAGAATGGTTGCTATTTTCTTGTCCAGCTCATTTTATGGATGAGGAAACTGAGGCAAACAGGGTTACAGGACTTGTTCAAGATCAGGTAGTTAAGAAGTTTCTGAGCCTGTTTTTGAATTCAGATCTTCTTGACTGCAGGCCTTAGTGCTCTATCCCCTGTGCCATCTAGTTAATCCCCAGGTTTTCTAGCTTTAAACCTATTGTCCTTTCAACTAACTTTTCTTTCAATTTTCTGTTTTCAACTTTCAACTTTTTGTTTCAATTAACTGTTTACCATCCTTTGATCTACTGAAAGAACCAGGGCAGAGATTAAAAACAAAACTTAAAGGAACCCCCAAAAAAGCATTTGGAGTATTGGGATAAATTCTCAATGCTAGTTTTGTAGATGGATTAGTGAATTGAGCACAGACACTGGACATGGGATCAAATACCACTCCTGATACACCTTGTATGTCCTCCCTGACCCTCACTTTTCTCATGTATAAAATTAAAGGCTGGATAGCCTTTCAGTTTCTTCCAACTCTAGATTAATGACCCCATGATCCAATAAAAAATCTCATGACATGAAATGGTATTGATGGAATACCTAAAATCCTTGAGGCCCCCCAAAATATCTTTATACAAACAAGTAAACACACGCCTTTTCTACCATTCTGGAATGGCCTTTATTTCTTCTTCTTCTTTTTTTAATAGCTTTTTATTGACAAAACGAATGCATGGGTAATTTTTCAACATTGACCCTTGGAAAAACTTCTGTTCCAATTTTTCCCCTCCTTCCCTCCACCCCCTCTCCTAGATGGCAGGTAGTCCCATACATGATAAATATGTTAAAGTGTATGTTAAATACAATACATGTATACATATTTATACAGTTTTCTTGCTACACAAGAAAAATCGGATTTAGAAAGAAGGTAAAAATAACCTAGGAAGAAAAACAAAAATTTAAGCAAACAATAACAGAAAGAGTGTAAATGCTATGTTGTGGTCCACACTTATTTCCCTGTATTCTTTCTCTGGGTGTAGCTGGTTCTGTTCATTACTGATCAATTGGAACTGATTTAAATCCTCTCATTGTTGAAGATAGCCACTTCCATCATAATTGAGCCTCATATAGTATTGTTGTTGAAGTGTATAATGATCTCCTGGTTCTGCTCATTTCACTTAGTTCATGTAAGTCTCTCCAAGCCTCTCTGTAGTCATCCTGCTGGTCATTTCTTATAGAACAACAATAATACTCCATAACATTCACATATTACAATTTACTCAGCCATTCTCCAATTGATGGTCATCCATTCAATTTCCAGTTTCTAGCCACTACAAAAAGAGCTGTTACAAACATTTTTGCACATACAGGTCCCTTTCCCTTCTTTAATATTTCTTTGGGATATAAGTTCAGTAGTAACACTGTTGGATCAAAGGATATGCACAGTTTGACACCTTTTTGAATGTAGTTCCACATTGCTCTCCATGGTTAGATCTGTTCACAACTCCACCAACAATGCATCAGTGTCCCAATTGGAATGGCTGTTATTTCAAAATGAATCTTACGATATTTTAAACAACCAGAAGTTTCTCAAAGCAAATTTGTTATTCACTCATTTTAGTCTTGTCCACTCCTTTATGACCCCATTTGGGATTTTCTTGCTAAAGATATTGGAGTGGTTTGTGCCTTTTACTTCTCTAGCTCATTTTACAGATGAAGGAATTGAGGTAAATATGGTTAAGTGATTTGCCCAGGGTTACATAGTTAATAAATTTGCTCTAAGCAAATTCCCACTTTGTAACTTTGTCTTGCATGTAGATTCATGGAGGAGGAAACTTGACAGCCCTTGTAATTAGCAACTCAAGATCAAAATCTCCCTTGCATCTTATATAGTTCAGGGACTTTAACAGTAGACTCCTCTGTGGAAACAGACTCTTTGGAAATACAGATTTTATTTCCAAATGGATTAATTGACTTCATTCTGTTCTTCCTTCCATACTGTTCTATTGGCAGTCCCAAAATCAGTTAGCATACTCTTTGTTCCAAAAGGGATCCCCAAAAGGGATTCAAAAGGAATGGGAAGAACATTTTGATGAACCATGACCACTCTTGAACAACCATCTAAAAGTATGTGAGGATTAGTATTGTCACTTACAAAGGATCATATGTTACTTTAGAAGGTGTGATATTTTATTTTTTTTCTTGGGTTATATATGTGTATGTGTATTAGAGTTTTCCATATAATATAAGTGATGATCTGAATAATTCATATTTATACAGGTTTTAGGGTTACAAAACGATTTCCTTAAAATAGGCCTCTAATTTTTTATAGTAAAAAACAAAAATATTTTTCCTATTTTAGAGAGGAGCAAAATATTTTGAGATGAGCCTCAAAAAGATCAGGCTATTTGTCAATGGTAATATAGATACAGAAATCTTCTCCTGGTTCTGTTTACTTCAATTTAATCTAATTTTTAGTTCATATAAGTCTTCCTTAGTTTCCCCGAACTCTCTTTCATCATTCCTTTCATCACAGTGGCATTCTGTCATATTCCAGTACTATAATTTGTTCATTCTGTCTTCTCCAATTGATGGACCCTCTTAGTTTTCAGTTCTTTGCCTCAATTAAAAGACCTCCTGTAAGTATTTTTATACAATTGGGTCCAAAGAGGGCAGTTTTTATTAACTCTAAGGCACTTGGGAGTGCTTTATTTGAGTGCACTCTAAATGCTTTATTTGTGACCAAAACAAAACTTTGTAAACAGTATTTGGAACTGTTCAATTTTTAAAATTCTCTTCTCCCCTTCTTTGTGTGCCCTCCGATGGTAGTACTTAGAAATAAACTGGCCAAAAGAATTAAGGGGGAAAGTTTATTGGAGGTCTGATAGCTTTAGATGGTACTTCCAGTCTGTATTGGATAGCTTCTACTTTTTTATTTCTCAGTTCCAGCAAAGAATAGGGAGTGTGACCTGGGCTGGGGCACTTGAAATCATAGCAGATTGGGGAAAGAGTCTATCTAATGGTAAATATACTGATTATTTTCTTTGAGCCTGATTTATTTTGGCCTTAATCCAGGCATTCTTAGCCTGCGGTCTGTGGACTCCTAAGGGATAGGGATAGAGCATCTATGAATCTGGATGAGATAAAAAACAAAAAAGAAACTGCATTTTAATCTCAATAGAATAAGTTTCTTTCATATATATATGTTGTATGTATTTCAATTTTACAAAGGGGTCCATAGATTTTTTATCAGACTGCAAAAGAGATCTATGAAACACAAAAAGCATAAGAGCCCTTATCTGTAGATGATCACATTGGGTCCTGGGCTATTCTGGATAGCACAGGAAATGCAATTAGTGATATGGATGTCTCCATGGAAACTGCTAGCAATGATAAAGCACTGGTTTTAGAGTTAGAAGAATGCCTGTGATTTCCTGTTCAGGTGATTTTCATTTTCTATAATTGACATGTTCTAGAAAAACATGTATATAAACAGAAGTTTGTAAATAGGATTATAATGTAAATGTACTGTAAGAACCTGCTATTTAAAAGAATTACAAGGCAAATCCTTTTGTATAAGAAAAAAAATCTTCTTATAATTATTGTCTTCAACAATATGTCATTTTTGTAACTGCAGATTTTCAAATATTCAGTTTGGTTAGGGTCCATTACTTTTTCTTTATTTGTGCAAACTACAATCCTGTTTAACCTTGCCTGCTGAAATATCTTGTGTGCCCTAAACTGAAACCATATGGGTTAGTAAAGGAAGAGCACTGAACGAGACTGAAATGACTTAATGACCTTGGATAGGGGAAAAATTACATCTTTAATTTTGCGGACCTCTAATTGAAATTTATCCTTTTCTTCAATTTAAAAATATGATTCTGAGAATCATTGAATGCTTTGCTAAAGGGGACCATGATACAAAAATTCATGGCCACTCTAAAGATATGATCTGAAAACCTTTAAGGTCCTCTGCTCTAAAGCTTTACTTCTACAGAGGATTGCCTAGAGAAGAGCAAAGTTGAATGTTTTATTTAATAATTCTTCTCTTTTATACACAGCAATACTTGAAGAAATATAAGTTTGGAAATGCAAAAACAGATGATTTTTGGAAGGCACTGGAAGAGGTATGAAAGAGAAAGGCTTATCTAGTTGTTAATTACTTTTACTTAGCATTTTTTTAGCTCTTAATATTTGTAACAAAGAATTCAATTTTTTTGGTTTAATGCCTACTTTTCATCCTTAGGCAAGTAATAAACCAGTGAAAGAAGTAATGGACACATGGACTAGGCAGATGGGTTATCCTGTTTTGAATGTAATAGATAATCGTAAGCTGGAACAGAAACGTTTCCTGTTGGACCCCAAAGCAGATTCTTTGCAGCCACCTTCTATTCTTGGGTAAGCACGATCATGCAGGAGTAGAGTTAATTGGGTGATACTGAGTTGACTCAAAAAATTCATCTCTGGCTGTGCCAAACTGTGGCAGTCAGACCACAAATCAGTGGTAAGTCGCTGCTTATTGTGGACCTGTGCTTTATGGGTAATGACATAAAAGTCAGGTATTATTTTTATGGAACATGTAATTTCAGAATGTGTTCGTTCAATTCAATAGAATTTCAATACCTTCTGTGTACTGAGCTCTGTGCTAGGCACTATAGTATTTCCTGTGAGATTTATGAAAGCAACATGTGTTTATTAAAAATATTGAATTGACAATCTTTGAGTTAGAAAACAGTTGCAAGAACTTTTCTCATTGACTTTCATAGAAGTGAATTGGACAGCCTTTGGGGAGAGTTTAGTAACGGATACAATTGTCACAGTGAGGCGGTTCAGTGTCAGACCTGGGGTCAGGAAGACACTAAATCTGTGTTCAAATAGGGCCTCAGAAAAGCAAACCCTTCCAGGATCTGTGCAAAGAATACCCCAATTGGTATCAGAAAGGTTCAGGTAAGACTAAACAACAAACTGTTACTTTGATAAATGGCCCCCTGCTAATCTCTCCTATTTACTGATATATTTTATTAAGAAGCCTGAGCAGGACTATCTTGCAGATGGACCCTTTTGGGGGTCAATAACAAAAACTATGCCCCAGTTAGCTGGGACTGAGCTCAGCATCTATGTATTTTTAAAAATATATGTATAACATATTTTTCAACATTAATTTTTATAAGATTTTGTATTCCAAATTTTTTCTCTCTCCTTTATTTTCCCCTCCCCAAGACAGCAAGCAATCTGATATAGGTTATATGTACAATCCTTTTAAACATTTGCATATTTATCATATTATGCAAGGAAAATCAGACCAAAAGGGGGAAAAACCATGAGAAAGAAAAAGGAAGCAAGCAAGTAAGCAAACAAACAAAAAAAGGTGAAAATATTATACTTCAATCCACAGTCAGTGTCCATAGTTTGGATGCAGTTAGCATTTTTCTTCCTAAGTCTATTGAAATTGGCCTGGTTCAATGAATTGCTGAGAACTAAGTCCATTATAGTTGTTTATTGTATAATCTTGTTACTGCTCACTTCATTCATCAGTTATTGTAAGATTTTCCAGGCTTTTCTGAAATCAGCCCTGTCTTCACTTCTTATAGAAAAATAATCCATCAAACTCATATACCGTAACATATTTAGCCATTCCCCTATTCAGGGGCATCTACTAAATTTTCATTCCTTGCCAGTATAAAAAGATCTGTTACAAACAGTTTTGCATAAATTGGTCATTTTCTCTCTTTTATGATCTCTGTGGGCTACATACCCAGAAGTGACACTGCTGGATCAAACGGACTGCAGTTTTATAGCTCTTTGAATATGGTTCCAAATTGCTCTCCAGAATGGCTGGATCATTTCACAGCTTTACTAACAATTTTGCTCTTTAAACATTGGTTTGGAAGAACAGAAGCAATAAGAAATGGTGTTGAATGAACTATGCTTTAATGTTAAAACTGAAGATATTGTTAGCTCCAAAATATTTCTCTAAAAAGTCCACATCAATTCTAATTGTATCTAGGAAGTATAAGAAGTTGACAAAGAGTTTTCATTTCTTTGATATTTGCTGGCTTTCCTAAACGGTCAACAAGCTAAGTAAGATCATAAATTCAGAGCAGGAAAAGATCTCAGAATGTATCCAGTCTCATCACTTTATTTTAACAGATGAGGAAACTGAGGTCAGGTTAAGTTAAGTTACCCAGCCTTCATTCATACAAAAAATGACAAAGTTTCATTTGACCTTAGATCCTCTAGATCCAGAACTTCTCATGAGATGTTTAAAGAAAGTGTCTGGGATCCTCAGAAAAGTTGACAAAATAAATTGAAGTCCTTTCAAAATAAACACATTAGCATTACCAAAAAGTCTTTGGATTTCTAAAATTTCATAGAGCTTCTGGCTTATGTAAACTTTAACTAAATCCTGTTGGGATAGTAAGAGTGTGAAGGGGAGCTGAAACCCTGCAATTTCACAGTATAATATGATTCTAGTGAAATACATAGATTAGTTTTCCCATTCAGATAAAAATAAAAGGGAAAACCAAAATAATTAGATTACAACAAATAGGATTATATAAGCTTATTTTCTAAAATAGGAAATAATTTCAGTGATGTTACTTTCTGTCAAACTTTCTTGATTTAACATTTGCTAGGCTTTGGCTTCCTCCATCTTCAAGAACAGCACAAAGTATTTGGATGACAAACTTAGATATATGGTGACTGCTTATAATGTCCATTCATCTCCTATTTTTCATGGATTATTATTATACTCTAATAGCCAAACATAAATAATTCCAAGGGAATTTGAATACACAAAGTTCTAGAAAATAATTTCACTTGAAAAAGATTTACTTGAATAGGGGCATAGGTGGTGAGTTCCTTTTCCCAAAGAACTAAAAGTTTCTTTATAGGCCTTTTTAAGATGGGAGAGGGAGAATAAAAGAATAGGCATCCTATATCTAGCTCTCAATTGATCTAGAAAGTAGATCACACAAGCAATATAGAATTCAACTTGAAACCATAATTTCTAGCAAGGTTCAGTGCTATGTGAACTGCTATGTGGTTTCAAGATGGCAAGAAAAACAAATATACAATGAGGAAATCTACTCCTCCCAGAGGCACCTAATAAGTATCTTTCTATGGGACTGGAATAACTAGATATTGGTTCTTTAAGGGCACTGTTTTATTTGCACTTACAGTTGCCAGCATATAGTAGGTACTTCATAAAAACTTGTCTATAGTGTTCTTGTTCATGGTAATGGAGTGACAGTTTAGTCCACATCCCAAATAATGTAAAGTTGTGTGGAGTCTTGAACAGAAGATTAGACTGAAAGCCAGAATGACCTAGATTCAAATTTTCTGACACTTATAAGCTGTGTGGTCATAGACAAATCACATAAACTGCCTGAGCTTTAGGTTCCTCAACTGTAAAATGATGAGGTTAGACAGGAATGACCAAGCATTCCCCCTTTGGCTCTAAATCTATGATTAGATTGCAGGAAAATGCAATCAGGAAAATTGGAATCAAAATGCAATGCAGGAAAATCTCATAGTAACAACTTGATGAAGTCTAACTGACACAGTATTATTTTACCCTTCAATTTTAGAAAATTGGCAGTTCACTCTAATATAATGAAGGGAACATATAACTCAGGGTTTACTAATGTATAATTATGCCTAATCTTATTTTTTTTTCCCTTTTGGAAAAGGGCAGGTGTGGTAGGAAAGTTACTTTTATTTTTTTTCCTTCTGATTATACATATGCTATAATATAAACATGGATCTGACTTACTTTTAAGTGAAAATTCAACTTTCTATTCATGTATCTATCAACAGCAAAACAGCATAACTATGTCAATGATTTATTTGATTCCCTTGTCAACAGCATATTTTAGGCCCATTTGTAATTCATGCTCATAAAAATTAGCTTGTCCATATTATAGATTGCCAGAGTACTTTGTATAGTTAGTACCTAACACTGATTTTCTTTTTTTTTTTTTCCTCATACACATCATCATAGGACCAGTTTCTTGTTATTTTTCATTGCTTTCATGTCATTAATGTTAAACCTTTTCCTAATAATAGATGCAATGAAGAAATCATATAATCTTTTAGCTAGCATGATTCTTCTAAAAATATAAAAACTGGAAAGGACTTTTGATAATAAATAACAATAACAACACCACTAATAACAGTAATGATGATGGATGATGATGATAGTTTTTTCACTACTACTTCCAAAGTAATCTAATTGGTAGCTTTACGTTGGATAATACTTTTTATAGAATTTACATAGTGCTTTAAGGTTTGAAAAGTGTTTTACAAATATTATCTCATTTACTCATTGCAATAATCATAGAAAGTAAGTGCTACTATTATCCCCATTTTACCACTGAGAAAACTGAGGCAGACAGTGACTAAGTGACTTGTCCAGGATCACACAGTTAGAAAATATCTGAGGTATGATTGGAACTCTGATCATCCCAACTCCAGGTCTAGTATTCTATGTATTAGGCCATCCAGTTGCATCTTTTGAAGTCATCTATTTAAATCCCCTCATTTTGAGGTGATGAAGCCAAGATTCAGAGAAGTTATATGAATTGATTTTGTCCGAGATTATAGAGCCAGTTAATACCCCAGTCTACATTCTCAAGCTAGAGCACTTTGAATTTCAATCACAGCTGCTTTCTTGTCTTCTACCTTTCCCAAATCCCAGAACTAGATCTAGAGATTACATTCAGTTCTTTTGCTGTTCTCGCCATTTGAATCTCAAGTATTCTTACACACAGATCACATACACAGACACTCCATGGACTTCTATTTGGTTCTAAGTTTCTATGCGACAATGAATTTTCATTATTCACTGAATTCATTATTTTCTATCATCACATCTATAACTAATCTGTCCTTCAAAGGACTCTAATCAATTTTTGTTTTATCAAGGCTTAGAATATGGAATCATGTCAACATTTACATTTTTCTCTAACATCTGCTTTTAATAGCATTCATACATTGTTTTTATTTTCTTTAGACTGTTTCAGGGGCATATGTCATTTCAATCAGCGCTTATCAGAAAAGTCAAAACTTATTATGCCTAGAAAACTGATGAGAACCATCACTAACTACTATTTTCCAGCTTAATATTTTCACTGGAAAATACATTAGCATTGGTTTCCACCCAAAATCAGTGAGATCACTAGAGACTTAAGTTTTTCTGCACATCCATTTTCCCCCATTTAGAAGGTCAGCTATAGATTTTCAACAAAGAAGTCTTTCTTTTCCTAATTTCATCAAATACATAAGAGTAATCTGGACTTGACTCTCTTATGACATGTACCACACCATGATAAAAAGTCCTATTGCTATCTTTATCATTCATTTCCAGAATGATTTTTGATTTAATATACATTACTGGGTTGTGAATGAGGATGTCATATGTGGAAAGCACCTCAGAGATTATCTTTTTGTAAAAAGAGAAAGTAAAGTTCTATAGTTATCCCAGTAACTTTAAAAATTATGATATTTATCTTATTTAATGAAAATAAATGACATTTGAATGGGTAAATTATTCCCATTGAATATAAGTTCCTTAAGAGCAGTGATTTTTTTTTTTTTTAATTTTCTTTATCCTCAAGGTCTAGCACAGTACCTGGAGCTGAATAAGTGCTTAATAAGTAATTGTTGATTGATTGAATGACGTTAAAACTTCAACTAAAATGATATTCTAATACTTTATGACATGGAGGTGATCCCATATTCTTAAAGATCATGCCTATGAAATGGAAATTCTAGGTGGCACTACCAAATTGAAAAGGCTTTGAGCATTTTGTGATAGATTGAATGAATGTCTATTGTCTGGGGACCATCCCAGGAAGTTCAAAGAGGCCACACACATACACACTTTAGGCATGGGGAGATGAATGTATCAAGCACAGCAATTTCCAAAGACCATATACTAAGTTGTATAATTGCAAATTTCACCTGTAGATACCATACAGGGAAACTACAAGTTACAGATCCTCTAAACCAGTAAAATGTAATATGAAAACATCTTAAGTTTCATTGTATCACTAAAATGCTATAACAAAAAAAAACAAAAATTCTGTTATTAAAAATAATTCCTTTTCCAAGTTTAATGAGTGCTCTTTTATATATCAGTGAAATTTTTAAACATTCATAATGAATAATCAACAATACTAATGAACAAAGTGTTGATACTTCAAGCCTTGAACAAATAGTTTACTTAACTGATAGCTTTTGCCTTCATCAGAAGTTGCTGGTATATTAATTGATGGTGGAAAAATGCTCAGCTATGTTCTAGTTTTGGAGAGCTAGGTAGTGCAATAGTTAGATTGCTGAGCCTGGAATTAAGAAGACTTATCTTCCTGAGACCAAATTGGCCTTGGACACTTACTAACTATTATAACCTTGGGCACATTTAGCCCTGTTTGTTTCAATTGAGCTAGAGAAGGAAATGAAAAATAACTCTAATATCTCTGTCAAGAAAAGCTCAAATGGGATCACAAAGAGTTGGATAAGATTGAAACAACTTAACAATAATACATTCTAATTTCTCTTCTGTTCCCCATTGGGCATTTTCATATATTTTCAATCAATGTCTGCTTATTTAATTGCCATCACTGATATTCGCAAAGAATTAGCAAAGAAACATAGATGACAAAAACATTGGAAATGGAAAGGAAAAGATAATAAATTCCTTAATTCATAACTTTTAATATACAGTTTTGAGTTCCAACTTGTGATTTGATTGGCAAGGAACTCTAGTTGAGGAAACTCCCTTTACCATATACTCTGCAACATAGAATTATTGATTTGGAGCTGGAAAGAATCTTGGAGGTTTTTTTCAAAGTCCCTGCTAAAATTTTACTTCCGATAGAAAGCCTTCCTCAAACCCTCTTAAATCCAGTTCCTACCCTCTGTTCATTATTTCCTATTTTTCCTGGACATAGCTTGTTTGCAATTGTTTGCATCTTATCTTCTCTATTAGTTGTATTATGAGCTCCTTGAGATGTGGGATTATTTTTTACCTCTTTTACCCCAACACTTAGTACTGTGTCTGTACATAGTAGCTATTTAATAAATTCTTGTTGATTGATTTGCCATCAAATATAATCACCTTATTTTATAAATGAAGAAACTCAGGCTAAGAGAGATTTTTCTAGAGTCACCCAGCTAGAAGGTATCTCAGGCAGAATTTGAATTTACTCATTCACGCACCCACTGGGTCGGTCACATAGCTGACTCTTTTTATTATTATTTTTTAAAAGACAGTTACTTAAAACCATGAGATTAAGCTAGCATGAGTAATATGGAGAAATCTGGTCTTGGAGTTAGGAATACCTCAAGTCAAATCTACTCTCTGACATTTATGGGCTGTGGGACCTTAGACAAGTATTTGTTCAATACCTCTCAGTATTTCAAGCACCTCTCTAAGATAATAATTTGCAAGGAAGCTGCTGACTTGCTGATGGAAACTTCAACTAGCAATTGCCTTTCTCAATGAAGCCGCAGGTCCAGTCCAACCTTGGAAAGAATTGTCTTGATCATATCTCAAAAACAGTATGTATAAATGAGGAATAGTTTTCCATTTATTGTTCCCATCTATTAATTAATTTCTTCAGTCCAAAATAATCTTGGATGACTGAGAGAATATGTTCAACCACAGGGCTAATTATTCTTCAAGAAGTACACTTGAGGGGACAAGAGAACAATGCATCCATCACAGCTATCTTTAATCCCCTTTTTAGAATGCCAAGATTTTTTGCTGTGATTTTGAGAACCCTGGCTATTTTAGAAGTAATCCAGCCAAATCATGTATGGAGCACTAGTGATAATACAAGCTATATGTCCTGTTGTTCTGTGGAAAATGATTATTTTTCTTTTTTGCTAAGGCAATTGGGGTTAAGTAACTTGCCCAGGGTCACACAGCTAAGAAGTATTAAGTGTCTGAGGTCAAATTTGACTTGGGTCCTCCTGACTTCAGGGGTAGTGCTCTATCCACTGCACCACCTAGCTGCCCCATAATTTTTTTTCTTGAAAGAGACCATATGAATGCTTAGGGAATACTTGTTCATCCATTAAGCTAGAGAAGCAGTGGGCCAAGTTTATGCTCCAGAATTTTGTCCCCTCTCCTCAATGAAAGATGATTATCTCAAAAATGTGTTTGTGTTTCAGCTAGGTAGTAGATTATATAACCACGGAAAGATCATTTTAAATTGCAATTTAAAAAATTTACATAATTTTTCTCTATGTTAACATTTGAAAGAAATCAAATGATTCTATTAACATTATGGACTCAATTCTCAAGCCTCATTTTCCTCTCTGTTTCTGTTATAAACAAGGGTTAAAAAAGGAAAATCTAATCTTTCTATTGAAAAAGGGTAAAACTCATTTCTCCTATTTACAAAAATGAAGTATAGGATCATAGATTTATAGTTGGAAGTTATCTTAGAGGTCATCTAGTCTAGAGCTGCTTAAATTTTTTTGTGGTCATGACCCCTTTTTCCTTGAAAAATTTTTACATGATTCTGGGTACATAGGTATATAAAATAGGTATACAAATGAAACATTTACTAATAATCATAATTTTGTAACCCTGCCTTCAGTTATGAGACCCTATATGGGCTTGTGAGCCATAGTTTAAGAAGTTGGGATTCTAGTTCAACATTTTCATTTTCCCAAGAAAGAAACTAAAGCTCAGAGAGGTTATGATTTACCTATAGTTATAAAAGCTTGTAAGTTTGAGAGAAATAAAACTTGAATCCATGTCTTTCTGGTTTTAAGTTCTGTACTCTCTCTATGACTCCATAAAGAAGGTGGGGCCTTAGTAACTGTGTAGTTCTCAGTTGGAGAAATCATACACATGCCACTAAAGCATTCAAATCTTTATTAAGTACCTACTATATGGAAGGCACTGTGTTGGGAGCTTAGGGTACAAATTCAAAAGTGAGCTACCCCATATTATATGCAGTGATTTTTCTCCCATACAATTAATCCAGATATAATGTCTGTCATTTCCTTTATTTTACTTAGCTTGTCAGTTAATAATTCCCAAAGGTATAAATTATAATTCCAAAAGGTATAAAATAATTTATAATTCCAAAGATAAAACTGAATGAAACACCCCTTGGATAACTTTAGCCTAATGATATTCATAAAAGCCACAAAGCAATATAATAAAGAAGATAAAAGAGAGATGTGGCTTTCAATCCAGCCTCCTCCATTTAGAAGTTCTATGACAATGGACAAATTACATTAGTTCTGAACATCATTAGTTCATCTGTAAAATGGATTTAATAATGCTTGTTCACAGATGTTTTGATGTTACAGAACATTTTTCTGAACAAAGCATTTTTGTAGTCTTTTGTTATATCTGACTCTTTGGGATTTCATTCGGGGTTTTCTTGGCAGAAGTTCTAGATTGGTTTAGCATTTCCTTCTCCAGCTCATTTTACAGATGAGGACGCTGAGATAAACAGGGTTAAGTGACTTGCCCAAGGTCACATAGCTAGTATGTGTCTGATGCTGGATTTGAACTCAGGAAGATGAGTCTTCCTGGTTCTAAGCTCAGTGCTCTTTCCACTGTACCAATTACTTGCCCTCCGGGTACTCTTCAAGGTGCCATAAAAAATTAGCTACTATGCAACTGCTAGCAGTTTATGAACTTTGGATTTAATACCCATTCTTTTTTAAGACTCAATGTAATTCGACAGACAGCATCTTATACTAAGAAACACTTACTCGCTCTATCGTATAACCAGAAATGACTAAATGATCAGGTAAAAAATTATTGGTAGTGACCCACAGCTCTTCAGTTGTAGCCACATTAATATCCAATATATAGGAGCAGTGTAAAGTGAATTCACAAAAAGTAAGGCTAAAAGATAGTTAAGAAATAATTATTGGCTTTTCTTGGAGAAATTGGAAAGGGAACAAAAGAGTTAACTGAATTGGTTGTATGAAATTTCCAACCTGTCAATAAGTTCTCCAATAGAATCATAGAATCTCAAAAAGGGGTATATGGTAGCAATTTACCAGAATTTACATAATAAGTCATCCTTCAGAAATCTAGACTAAATGATAAGTATAAATTAATTATATAAAGAAATTTCAGAAAGTATGTGATACTTCAGCAGGTTGCAAAAAATTTAAGTAGCAAGACAAAGAAGTATGTGTCAGAAGTTAGATCTCTTTTTTTGGATAACATGATAAAACCACATACTGTTCATTATCTTCAGACTTCAAAACACCTTGAACAACTCAACCAATAAACTCAGCACATCAGAAATTGATCCTAAAAATTTAAGGCTGGGAGAAGGAGCAAGCATTTAAAATTAAAAAAAAACTAATATTTAATTTTTTCAATTTACATTTTACATGTATTAACAATTTTTGTGTTTCATATTTTACAATTTTGAATTCCAAATTCTCTCTCAACCTCTGTTCCCTTCTCCATCATTGAAAAAACAAACATTTAAAAGCCAATAATAAGTGCCAGACACTGTGCTAAGTGATTTCCAAATATTATTTCATTTGACCCTTACAATAATCCTAGGAGGAACATGATAAAATCATCCCCTTTTAACAATTGAAGAAACTGAGGCAGATAAAGGTTAAGTGACTCTTTTTAAGTTCTCACAGCTAATAGTGTCTAAGATCCAATTTGGACTCGGATCTTTTCAATCCTAGATCCAATATTCTATCCCCTGCTATACCTAGCTGTCCCTTAAGAACAACAACAACAAAAAGTATGGCCAAAAAGTATGCTAGAGTAGACTCACAAGAGTTGCTTGAAAAATTTTCATTGTAAGCATTTACAACTTAGAAATGAGCAGATGCTACAATTAAAGACTTAATTTATTATCTTGTTGATTGTCTAGACTTTAAAAAGTGATGGAGACAATGTTAATAATGGAAATTAAAGTTAAAAGAGTTTTGTGAGAAAACTTTCCCTCCCCAGAGAGCCAATTATTGCAGAATTCCCGCAATTCTTCTAGAACTTCTTGCCCAGGGTCACACAGCTAAGAAGTATTAGTGTCTGAGATCAAATTTGAACTCAGGTCCTCCTGACTTCAGAGCTAACAAAAAAAATATTAAATAAATTATTTTATACATGTGTGTATATATATAAATTAAAGAATAAAATAAAAAGATTGCAAAATCTAAAGTCTAACAGGAGATCAAAATGAGATGCCTACTATCCCAAACATCCTGTCTGCTACTGAAGTTGTATGAGAATTTATCTATCTTGTTGAGTTGTTGTGAGGATCAAGTGAGAGAATATTTGTAAAGTAATTAGCATAGTAGTTAACATATAATAATTAGGCATCATGTAAATGTTTATTACTTTCTCCTCAATCCATAGAACATGAATCTGAGTACATATTGAAGGATACAGTTTTTACTTTCTCCATTTTTTTTTGCTATCCTTTTTTTTTTTTTTTGTAATATGGATAATATGGGTTGTTTTGCATGATTTTACATGTATAATTGAGTTTACATTTCTTGCCTTTTTAATGTGGATAGGGCAAGGGCAGATAGGAGGGAAGGAGACAATTTGGAATTAAAAACTTTTAAAAAAGTGAATTATTATTAATAATAAATTTATTTCCAGAAAAGAAATGAGACCAACTAAGATCATTTTTATTTAAACCCTACCAAACAAGTGAATAATTTTCTTAAATAATAACTACACAACAATAACCAAAACAATTTGAACACGACACATCAAAAAATTGTTTACAAAAGTGGAGAGGTCTATGAAATCAATATAGGGTCTTTTCATTCATAAACTATAGAAACTATAATCTATATATAACTATATTTAAACCATAACTACATATATAAACTATAACTATATAACCATATGAACTATAGAAAACCCATTATTAAAGACTTAGTAATCAAGGCAAACTTGTTAAGGAAATTATAGAAATCATGCAGCATATTACTGAATATTGCAGAAATTCAGCATCTTCTGACTATCTAAAATGACACAATTAAGTGGCAAGTTAACATATCAGAGGATTGTTATTCTCTCTAAATTAATGTATGAAAAATCTCTATATCCCAAATACAAACTTTGAAAGATCCTTGAGAATTCAACAACAAAAATTTATAGCAGAATTAAAACATATATATGTTTTAGTTCCATATAAAAATTGGTGTTCCTCATCACTGGGATAGAACATTGACCCTCTAAAATTTTAAAAATAAATGAATGCCTGACTAAACACATAGTGCATTCAGACATGTGTATTAAAAGTCTTGAAAATATAGAGAAATGATCAAAAACTTCAAAGGCACATGGAACCAGAAAAAAGTACATCTCATTCTCATTTTGATAAGATTTTCAGTGAAAGTGAAAAAATCTGAAGATGAGCCGGTCAGTCCTTAATGCAATCATTAAGTACACAAATTTTATCCATTTGCATAGTAGTTTGCTGAACACAATTCACAAAAGAACCATAACAGAGTCATGATTTATCTAGGGAATATTTTCACCAGATTTTCATCAAATATAAAGATGGGAAGAATGAAATAAAATTATAATGACAATTAGACTAATGATGATAACTAAAATAAGGAATATTTAGAATTATCAAGTACTTTATATATATTGGGCTAATAAAAACTGCCCATAGATAAATCTATTGAAGATGTGTTCACAACTTTTAAAAAAAGATCACATTCTAGCAGAAGGTAATAAAAGTCATTGCCCTCTTAATTGTATAATTTTTCTTTTTCTTTTTTTTTTTTAATTATTATAGCTTTTTATTTACAAGTTATATGCATGGGTAATTTTACAGCATTGACAATTGCCAAACCTTTTGTTCCAATTTTTCCCCTCTTTCCCCCCATCCCCTCCTCCCAATGGCAGGTTGACCAATACATGTTAAATATGTTAAAATATAAATTAAATACAATATAAGTATGCATGTCCTAATAGTTATTTTGCTGTATAAAAAAAAAAAAATCAGACTTTGAAATAGTGTACTATTAGTCTGTGAAGGAAATAAAAAATGCAGGTGGACAAAAATATAGGGATAGGGAATTCTATGTAATGGTTCATAGTCATCTCCCAGAGTTCTTTCTTTGGGTGTAGCTGGTTCAATTCAGTGCTGCTGTATTGGAACTGATTTGGTCCATCTCATTGCTGGAGATGGCCACGTCCATCAGAATTGATCATTATAAAGTATTGTTGTTGAGGTATATAATGATCTCCTGGTCCTGCTCATTTCACTCAGTTGTATAACTTTTCTAATACTTTTTTCCTGCTGGCTAGGGAAGGATGAAAACTGCCGCTTTCTATTCTTTTAGAAAGTACATTATAATTATGGAAGCACACACACAAATAAACACATGAACACACACACACACACACACACACACACCCCAGATAATAAAGCAAAATTTTGGTTAGATTTTGAATCAGTCTAAGAATCCTCTTTAAATGTCTATTTTTGACTCTGTAAAAATGCAGAAAATGAGGGAAACTGATAGCTCCAAATGATAAATATCTAAAATAACCAATTTTTAATACCTTCTATAATGATTTCACTAATTCATTAGGCAACTAAGTGACACAGATGATAAGCGCATGGGGCCTAGAATCAGGAAGTTCTGAATACCCAGATATTCAGTTACTAGTTAAATAAGGTAATTTTTGTAAAATAAAAATTTCATGAGCAAGAAACAGGCAATACCATGGATTCAGGATCTCAGACCTTTTATTTTTATGTTTTCAATTATAAATAAATAACTGTCTGAACTAGACCAGCTGGGATGACTAGTTTCACTAAAAACAAAGAATTGCACAATTCCTGGTACATAATAATCATTTATTAAACATTTATTCTCTCATTTTCATTTTTTTAAAAAATATTTCTGTGCAATGTAAGTTTTACCTGATTTACAATCACATTATATAATTTAAAGTGATACTTATCTATTTAAATTTTTTTCTTTCCTAATTTTGATGAATTTAATTATCAATGAACAATCATTTCAATATAAGAGATAAAAAAGATGTTTACATGTGAAAATATGACCTGTTAGTGTGTAGTTTTAGCTTTTGATATGTGTGTGTGTGTATTAAATTTAATAAGTTAGCCACAAAATTGCTCAGTTTTTGCCTCCCTTTGAACCTTTTTTTCCCCCTTCTGTATATTTTAAATTATTTTCTTGTTAGTCTTTTCTTTGCTTACATTAGACTCCTATAAGGGAAAGCTTTCATCAAGCTGAGATTATGGAGTGTGAAATTTAAGGCTTTAATTTTATTTTTTGTAGAATGTTTTTATTTCCTCATAGAATTCCATGCTTTTCTAAAGCATCTTTAAGTCTTTGAATGATACAATAACTTTAAAGAAATGTATCTGCATATAAATATCTATCTCTTTAATCTAAAATTATATCTTTCTTCCAAAAGTAGAGTGTTTTATTCAAAACTTCCTAGCAATCTTTACTTTTATTTCTGTGACAAATGTTATTCCCTCATTCTAGATGGAGATATGAAACAATGAAATGACTTGTCCTCAATGAGATCACATGCAACAAAACAGAATTGTAAAGAAAATTTTATATCCATGTTTATATCTGTCTTTTCTAAAGATATGAACTACAAGGCAAAGAGGTTTTGAATATGATTTTTTAAGTTTTTAATCTTAATTTCTAAAACGTTTTCATTCTTTGAAATGACAACTCAAGATTTCACTTTTTTCCAATTTTTCCAATGTTTAGTTACAAATGGAATATTCCAGTTAAATGGTCTGAAGAGAACAACGATAATTTTACTTTCTACAATATGTCAGAGAAAGAAGGTAAATATTATTGAATGATTTGATTGTATAAAAAGAGTGTGGATTTTTGGTTGTATAATAGTGGGAAGAGGGTGGATAAGTGAATTAATTATTTCTGGTTCTTTAAGCAAATATGTGTTAAGGACCCTAAGTGATTTGGTGATTGTTTTAAATATTTTCTTGAATAAAAGGAACCTTTTCAACTTTGGACACTCCATTCCTATATGGACATATTATATGGTAAATAATATATGATTTATATTGTTAGCCAAATGTGTGGTCCATAAAACAGTGGAACAATTAATCCAAAGCATTTTCTAAAGAATTTCCTTAATTATAATTTTTCTTAATTTTTATGTCACGTGATAGCCTTATTCTTGGTGGGTCCCCAATATGAACAAAAATAATTGCTTTTTGCCTAAATATATAATTTGTATCTAGTATCTAGTTTTATAATTTATGTAACAGAAGAAGTGAGTTCTAATATCTATGATTAATATTTAAAACTATCATAAAATCATATAACCAAGATGAAATGTGTAATACAAGGGCTATCTGTTAGTACTTGAAATTTTCTTCTTTTGATCCAGAGTATAACTAATAAAACTTGCAGTGATCCACTTTGCTTTTCTTTCATCTTCATGGAAATATAGAAATTGTCCTATTAGGTCAGATTCCTTCGTGGTCCATCCAGTCCAATGTTGTGTTGCCCTCATTATATCCACATATGTGCCGCTGAAGAATGTGATTGTTTTCTCTAAGATGAACTTTAAAGAATTAGATATATACCAGTTTCTCTAAGTAGTCATTTGGTTTCTACGATTCATAAATTTGTGGAAATGCTTTGGAATCTCCTTATATTTTCATATTAGCATCCTGCTTTGGTGTAATGCATTTCATGAAAAGTAAAGAATTTCTTTCTTTTTAAGTTCTTCATGTAAAAATCATGTAATACTGGTCTTGGATGGTTGCCTGGGGACAATGAGAGGTTAAATCAGATAAGTCACTAAGCATTTATTAACTATCTCCTATATGTCAGGCAATATTCTAAGATTTGAGATACAAATAAAAGTAAAAGAAAGTCCCTGTCTTCAAAGAGCTCACAGTTTAATGTGGGAGACAACTCTGTATAGGCAAGTTATATATAAAATAAATAGAAACTAATCAACAAAGGGAACTCACTGGAATTAAGAGGGATTCTACTTCCCTCTTCCTGTACAAAGAGCTTCCTGTATAAATTGAGATTTTAGGTGGGGATTGAAGGAAGCCAGGGGTTCCAGGAAATAGAGAATTTCAGGCATGGGATAGAGCCAGAGAAAATGACTGAAGTTGGTGATTATCTTCTTCAATGAATAGCAAAGAGACCAATGTTACTGGATCACATAGCATGATAGGGGGTTGGGATGATGGTATAAAAGCCTAGAAAGGTGAAGATATGGTTTAGGTTTTGAATAACTTTGACAGCTAAATAAAGACACTTCTATACTTGTTCTTCTATACTTTTTCTCTTGGTGATAAGTAATGGAGACAATGTTAATAATGGAAATTAAAGTTTTTTAATAAGAGTTTTGTGAGAAAACATTCCCTCCTCCTCCCCCCGAGCCAATTATTGAATAGTTAGCAGAATTCCTACAATTCTTCCAGAACTTCTACTCAGATTTGCAATCTAGAAATCATCATCAAAAATTAGCTCTCACTCATTTCTTCATATCTAATCAGTCACCAAATCATAGTCATTCCACCTCCTCAACATTCACTTCCTTCTCTCTACTCATACACAGCTCCCCTAGTTAGGGTGAGCAATTATCAAATTTTCAATGTGAGATTTAGACGTTGAAATCTATACAAATTAGGACTTGATTTATTGTTTTTATTGCTTAAACTTTATAAAGTAATGGAGAAAATGTTAATAAGGCCGATCAAACTTTAAAATGTGGCATGCAAACATTTTTACTTGGTTGTTAACTATTTACTAGCACTCTCCTGTCTCTGGCCCAGGCTATCTCACTAAGACTATTGCAAAAATCTCTCATTTCATCTCTCTAGTCTACCTCCCACATGATTGACAAATTGTTGTTCCTACAGTACATTTTTGACCATGTTACTCCCCTGCTTAAGAAACTATAATAATTTCCTATTTCCATTTAGGATAAATTATAAATTTCTCTGCTTGGTTGAAAGGCATTTAAAGACCTTCATTTCTGATTCCATTTTATTTTTTTCTGACTAATTCCACATTAATTCCTCTTACATACTGATGATGAGCAAGCCACCACTTTTAGTACCATAATTTGAACATGGCATCAGCAGGGTTATTTTTTTGCAAAATATATTTGGTAAAAGGAACCCATGTTATTTTTTCTGGGAAAAAAAAGTTGACCAATTATCAACAGTATCTGGCAGTTACCTGATAATACACTAAAATAATAGGATATAGTTTTATATACTCTATATTTAGGGTCCTCTATAATTACCAAAATAAGCCTTACTAAGGTTACTGTGATTTTTTTTTTTTTTCACTTTATAGATCAAACCAGGAAGTAGTTAAAATGTTACTACCTGCTTCTGTTGACTTTCAGCATGGTTGTCCGTGGTAGAATGCTTTAAGTAGCCTACAGGAATCATGTCATGAAGGATAATGTCTGTTCAGATAATTTAAGATGACTTTGAGTTCCTTCTTCCTCTTCTCCTATATTTTTCTTCCTATAATAGAAAAATACATAATTTCAATTGAAACCTTTGAAGATGGCATCCCTCATTTTCAAGTGTTGTTATTTTTATTTTTGCTCCTATTAACTCTAGGCATAGAATTAGTGAAGTGTTCACTATTGTCAAAAGCATCTAGTTCCAAAGGTTGCCATTTTTCTGAAATATGTAAAGTTAACTGGGAACTACTTGAAAAGAATCCAGTTTTTCTCTTGGAAAAGATGTTTCAAAGAGGAGAACAACATTTTGATAGGGCAAAGTACTCGTAAGCAAAAGAGCAGGTAGGTGATTTGTGAATAGTGTTAGACTCTTGTGGATACAGTTCAAGTCCTGACAAGGCTTTTTCTTAACAATGTCAGATAATTATTTTCTTTTATTTAGGCCCAAATGTATTTCTACTCTGTGTATAGAGCAACTGTAACAATCAGGAATAAACTTAATTTGGTAGTTTATTTTAAAAATTCTATATTACCAGTTAAAAATATAAGAAATATAATGGGATAGACAAATAAGCATGGATAATTTAAAATCAGAATTATTGTAAATATTTGTATCTCAGTATGGTTTCAGGTCTCCTTGATAAAATTTTAGATGTAATGCTGATTCTCAAAAGCTTATTTTCCTTAACAGAAACCCCTTTCCACCCATTTGAATATTGATTTTAGTAAATATAATATTTTAAAATATATATCTACCCTCTCAGCCTATCAGTCTTTTAGACTGAATACAACACACACCACACACACACAATTTGTCTAATCCATTATGATTAGAACTAAGTATTTTGCACCCCAGAGGGCACAAGTTCCACCATCCACCCTTTTAAAAAATATTCCTATTATCAGGAAGTGAAAGCTATATATTACAAAATACCTATGTACATTAGGCATTTCTTTTTCAACTCACACATTCAAATGGCATTCTCCAGTTAGACAGCTAAGTAAGAATTAGGTTTTGGATCAAAATCAGAATTGACTCTGATCTAAAGTTAGTTTGCATACAGACTTATTTTTTTCTCTTCTTTTCTTCTCTGTTTCCTTCTCATCTTTCTTTCTCATATTCTCCCTATTCCTTCCTTCCTTCCTTCCTTCTTCATTTCTTTTCCTCTGCACTGGATCTAATTTCTAAGGATTTATAATATATAATATAATAATATATATATATATAATTATATAAAATTAATGTTATATATAATAATATATGATAGATGCGAACATGTTTCTCATTAATTTTTATTTACCACTCCAGGAATCATTTTGGACTCTAGTGGAAAAGTTTTTCTGAAAATAAACCCAGATCATATTGGATTTTATCGTGTAAATTATGAAGTATCATCTTGGAACATGATAGCTACGAAGCTTTCCAGCAACCACTTGGTGAGTTATCGAAATTGATGAATTATTTTATTTTTCTTTGATGAGTATAAGTACTCCCCTTCTCTCTCTTCCTCTCCACCCTCATCTAAGCATATATTCCTTATTTTTCTTCTTTCCCTTTCAGGCATTTTCTTCAGGTGATCGGGCAAGTTTTTTTGATGATGCCTTTGCTTTGTCAAGGTAGGTTTGGTTATTTGAAAAAAAAAAAAAACCCAACAACAATTAGATGATTCAAGATATTTCATAATAATGTTCATTTTCCCAATAATTTCTGTGAAAGGATATAAAAATAATATATTGTAATTACTCAATAAATTCTTTGTATTTTAGTTTAAATCAACTAAACATATGATCATAATTTATTATTCCCTGCCCCCCCTCCCCCATTCCAAACTCTTTGTCTTCTTTAAGTTGAATGATACACTTTACAGATTCACTTTAAATAATTTAGAGCTGGAGGAGATCTTCAAGGTCATCTCATCCAATTCTTTCATACCCTAGAAAAAAAAGGTTTCATCTGTGGTCTATCCAATGAATCCACTTTATAATGAGGCAGGTATGTCACTGTAATCAAGCATGTGTGTTACAGTGGGGGCCAAAAAACTAAAGGGAAGTATAACTCCTGGTCTCTTATCTAGGTGATTGAGAAATACCTCATAAATGTCTAGATTTTGCTTACTACTCCATTCTGTTCTTACACTAGCCGTACCAAGTTCCCAGTGTTTCAGGTGATCAGTATATACTCGCATAAAAATTTGCCCAGAATTCCAAAGGTAATATTATCAAGAGATAATATATTTCACCTTCTTACTCCTTAGCTTTTGAGCCCTCATCAAATATATTCCAAAGATCCAAAGATTATAAAGAGATCTTAAGCTATTAAAACTTAAACATGAACTAAGGCCCTTGGGATATTTTTATATTCTATAAATCCAAATAGTTACCATTTGTATAATAAGACAAAAAAAATTGAAATATCAATATAGTAAAGCAAATACACAAATAATAAAACATTACAATATACTATAAAAATCTGGATCACATTTCCAACAATGCACTCAATAGCAATGATGAAGAATAGGCACATATTTATAGGAACATGAGGAAGGAAAATTCATGTGTTTAGGGCAACAGCTCTAAACTGCAGGTTTCAATGTTTCTACCTTATTCAAAAATATGAACCATGTTAAACTACTTCGGCTCTTTACTTGAATATTACTCCTTACCATTAAGAAAATTATCTTTCTTTCTCTAGTTAAAAATAGCCTCTACAAGCTCTTTCAGTTAAATTAACCCTTACCTTTAAAAGGATATATAGAAAATGTTAGTTCTTAATATAAACAGCAAATCTCCCTAAACCAAAAATTGCCAAGCTCCTTAAACTATCTGTACAAAACAATCGACCTAATTCTCCACACCCTGGATTTTATGTTGGTCAATCAGAATAAAAAGTACCCAGGTACCAAGGATAAATCTTTAAGAGAAGTTTTTTTTTTTTTTTTCCTAGCTCTAGATGGTGCTGAAAGGCCATAGCTGTCAAGGAGATCTTAAATAATGATGTCAATTCTCTTTGACCAAACAGAAATCACTCAGCTGAAGCCTTCTTTCGTCTGATTGCTTTTAGTGCCATAGCTTCAAAGGAGCAGTTTTTCAGTCCCCTTTCTGTGTCTCTCCTTCTCTTTTTGTTCCTCTTTCATTGTTTTTTTTTCCCCCTCAACCATTTCCTTAATATTATTTCAGTGTTTACTGGCTTTCATTAGAGCTTCCTGATTCTCCATGACTCATTTTTTTTACTTAGAAAGTAAAGTTTCTCCTATCAGATCAATAATGTTGTTTCAATCATATCTTGGCTTTTAAATGTTTATAAGATTTCTCATTTTCTTAGATTTAATCTCTGTAGCATAAAACATGTATATACAAATAAAGGGAGATGCCATTCATTCCACCTCTTAAAGCTCTCCAAGACAACCTGCCTCTTTGGTGCCCATGAAATGATTTGTTTAACACTGAAATTTCTCTAGTTTTCAGTAAATAAAATATTTTTTAAAATCTCTTTACAATATTAAAACTATTCCCACATAAGTAAAGATTCCCTCCATGTAGTTCTCAAATTTATACCATAAATTCTTTTCCTCTCCAAAATGGCTGACATTCCTTCTAAAAGTTCTTTCTTCATACACACAATCACACAAATCTTTTTTTAAAATTCATAGTAGGTATCAAAATGTTCATAATAGTGATACTTTTTATCCTTTAACAATTAATCTAAATCTCTTACTTTATAGAAAAACATTTTTAAGTTCTTTTCAACATTAAAGAAACAATATGCCTAATACCTTCATTTATGGTGTGATGCAACTTAGAGGCAAAGAGAAAAAGGTCCATATTGTTAACTAATGACAGAATCAAGAGCTTGACACAGGTCTCCTCATTTCTGGTTTAGTGTTTATTCCATGCTCTTTTTATAATACTAACCTTGTGTAATATGAAAGTTTCCTATCTCACTGGATTTGAGTGAAGCCTAAGATATTGAAGGCCTAGACTCATATGAAAAAAATAACATCAACATGTATCAGACCTCTCATTTCAGAGAAATTACCAGACATTAAAGGAAAAAATATTTTTTTCAAAGATACTTTTTCTTCCTTAGGTCTAAATCAATACTCAAATGATGTGTAAGGCAGAGGTCAGGCTGGGTCAGGAGCAAAAGTTTCCTGGGACTGTCAAAGTTCAAGAGGTTAAAGAAAAAAGGAAGTTGGAACTGAAACCAGGAGTTTCAAGCCACTGAGTTCTGCAGGAATATCAGAAATCATGCAACCATGGACATTGGCAAAATGATTGCCAACACAATAGGTCTCCCTGAGGCTTCTTATTTAAGGCAGTGCCATGGTTTCCTTGCCTCCACTTTGCTTTGACATATTATGACAGCCATGGACTAGCAGATCTTGGTGTGTCCCTGACTCCCAGGCATGGAGCTATGGCCTTTGGAAGCAGTGGTACAAAAAAGGAGCACCTTTATAATGTGATATAATAGGAATACAATACAATTAGTTTCTATACTTTTTGTGTTCAGTTAGCACTTGAATCTCCCAATTTCCTTCATTCAATGAATTGGGAGAACTGGGTCCTTATTGGGGCAACTTATTCAGCCTGAGCTACCTTAGAGATTAACTGGGCATTTCTTACATCATCTGTGTTGTAGCTTTCATCCCTCTTCATAGTTAGAAGGGAACATGAATGACTTATTACCCTTGGCAATTTTGCCTGAGGATATAACATGATATAGCCTAACTTTAGATTTCTGTATCTGATCTTGGGGAAATGTTAGTCTCTCAGAAATCAGGACATTACTTAGTACCAATCTGCTCAAGATTACTTCCCGAATAGCATTTCCTTATGGCAACTTCCTGTCCAGTCCAAGTCTTTCCAAAGCTTCCTAGCAATCAACCCTCAACCACTTATAAAGCACTGAGACAAAAAATGAAGGCATAAGCATATTCTATTAGGGGAGGGAGCATAGACAGAAAGAAAGTTTTTTTTTTTTGTTTTGTTTTGTTTTGTTTTTTGTTTTTAAAGAAATTTCATAGAAAACAAGGCAAGGGAAGTGGTTAAGAAAGGTGGTACATAGAGATCGAATGACGTCAAAGTAGGGATTATAAGAGCTGGAGATGTGGAGGGAGTTTATTCCTGTCATACGAAGGTCATGCATGAGGAACAATTAAGAATAAGAGGCACAGATATGGAGATATGGAAAATCCTGGGTTATGGTCATAGATAGGATATGATTATTCAGTCTTAGTGGGCAACTAAGTGACAGAGTGGATAGTGTGTCCATGTAGGAGTCAGAAAGATTCATCTTTTTGAATTCAAATCTGTCCTCAGACACTTACTAGATGTGTGACTCTAGTCAAATCACTTAATCCTGTTCGCCTCAGTTTCCTCATTCATGCAATGAAATGGAGGAGGGAAAAAGGCAAATTACTCTATTATCTCTACAAAGAAAACCCCCTAAAAGGAGTCATGAAGAATCAGACAAGACTGAAACTCTGCATCTATCATCCCCAGCACATTTTTTAAGTATGCAGTAAAATGCTTTTCTTTGGAAAGCATCCCTTGGGTTTCTTTGATAGCCTTTTTGAAACTTTATTATCATGACTGTTTGAAATAACAGGGTATTATAATAACCTCAGCACCTTAATTCCCATTTATAACATATTTCAGGCAATTCTTTTTGCTTCAGAATGAAACTGAAGGGCCCTTGTGAATCTCTCAGTGAGTTACTATGTATAAAGATATGACTCAGGCAACTGGAAATATTGCTTTCATTTACACAATTTCTTGGCAATAGCCTCATAAATGTTGAAATATTAGGGAGGCAAAAGGAATACAGAAAAAAAAAACTGATGAAACATGAACCTTTCATGTTTCTCATGAAGGAATTGGTTTACAGTGGTTCAATGACTTGCTTAAGATTATTTGGTAAATAAAAATAAGAAATAGAATCAGGGTCCTGTATTGTCATGATTTTCAGGTCAGTGTCCTTTCTCCTACACTATCCAGAGATTGAAGATGAGTTGGTAATGCCAGATTAAATATATATCAAAAAGATATGAAATTCCTCAACATAATAAGTTGAATATCTACTTCATAAAACTGTTTAAACATCAAAGAAATAACGAAGGCAAAGCCAATTTTGTAAATATTAGAATGCTATATAAATGTAATTGGTTTTTTTTTTTTTAATTTTTCCAAACTTGTCAGTCTACTTGACCTTCAGTCTACTGCTTAAGTTGTCCTGACATGTATGATCTCCAGTTCAACATTCATTGTTTCCAGCTCATCAGAGATAGAAAGCTTATGAAATATATCTTTCCTTTAATGTTTTTTATAAATGCTGTCTGTGCTTCATAATACTCAATTACTGAACAGGCAGGTAGAAATATTTAAAGTCTAATTTGTTCCATTGACCAACAGATTTTTTTAAATGTAGTATTTGAGGGGAATAAGTGGACAAACTGTTGCAACTGTTGCATATGATGAGATTTTTGGCTACAGGCTCATAGTCAAAGGAAAAAGTTATTGATTTATTTAAAATTCCTAGAACAAAGAGTGTCACATTGACTCAGTATCACAGTGGGAAACTATGTTGCTGCCACTATCTGAAAGTCATTGTTATTCATCCCAGTTCAAAAAAACAAACAAACAACACTTTCCTTAGAGAGGAGGGAAATGAAGGAACATTGAGAGAGAAAGTCTAGCCTTAAAGGAGCAATAACTTTGACCCCACAAAGGTGAGAAGAGAATATAACAGGGAAGGTATTAAGCATTTATATAGTACCTACTATATGTCAATCACTGTAACAAACACTTGTTACAGTCTCACAACCATGCAAGATAGATGCTATAATTTTATTTAGTTTTAGGAAAATGAAGCAGACAGAGGTTAAATAATTTGTACAAGATCACATAACTGGTAAGTGTCTGAGATCAGGTTTGAACTCAGGGAGATGAGTCTTTCTGATAACAGGTCCAGAATTCTATCCATGCACCTATTAAATGGAAACACACATACAGACACATGAAGACTTTGTAGCTTCCTGCTCCCCAAACCTTGGATTTACATGTTTAGATTCATTCATCACAATTATGTCATTGTGTAAAAAGGTCCCTGTTAAAATGACAGTGTATTACTCAGAAGAAATTAGACTATAAGATTAGTTTCTCTTCCTTGAAAAAGAATTCCTTTCTATCTCATTCTCATATATACATACACATACACACACACATATACATATGTATATAAATTTCCTTGATTCCTTTATATTATCTATGAACTATCTATGTAGAAATAATACATACACATATACCATACTACCTTTTCATAGTTAGTATTTCATAAGTAATTTCAGAGAATTAAGTTCAAAGAATATGAAGCTGTCTTGGATCACCAAGCATAGGGTTGGAAAGAAAAAAAGGAGAGGGATCACTAGCATGATGGCATTGGGAACCTAGAAGAAGTGAGTTGGATCTGGGTCAGAATGACCTAAGTTTAAAACTGATCTTAGACACTTCCTAGCAATATGGCCATGCATAAGTCACTTAACCTGTATTTTGCCTTAATTTTCTTATCTATTAGCAACAGAAGATGGAGGAATCACAGTGCTTTGGATAAATTGAATCCTCATCTATATTTACTCATTGCTTGGGGTCCAGATTGACACAGAATGGATGTAAATAGCAGTCATTTCTGCTTTCTTTCATATGAGTGGTAATAGTTTCAATTTCATCATCTGAAAATTGTCTGTTCATATCCTTTGACCATTTATCAATTGGAGATTGGTTTAATTTCTTATAAATTTGAGTCAGTTCTCTATATATTTTGGAAATGAGGCAAAAGTTTACGTTTTTTAAAAAAATTAGAGCAATATAAAATTATGGACATATGAAGAAAGATACTATCTGCATTCAGAGAAAGAACTATTAAATAGAACTATGTTATTGTACCATGTTGTAGAAAAAACCCAAACTATAGAGGGCATAGGAAGAAAGATGCTATCAACATCATAATTTTATCTGTATATACCTGTTTGTAACTAATGGTAGCCATCTCTGGGTGGCAAGGGATAGGAAAGGAAAAAAGTCTGTGTTAATTTTGTTGTATTTTTGAATGGAATAGCAAGTTGTGCATAGTAGATTTGCAGTTTCGTGTGCAATTATTTTCTAATTGTATTGTAGTTTGGAAATGTTTGTTTTATGACATAAACTAAAAATAAAATAAAAGAAATTGAAAAAATACCTATTAGATCTATGAACAGGAGAAAATTTCATAATCAAATGAACAGAAAGACTCACAGGAGATAAAATGCATTATTTTAAATAGTGAAAAGGGCTTTGTAGTTAGAACAAAGCAAATCCTGCTTTTTAAATTTGCTGTCTGTATAAATATCAGCAAGTCTTTTAATTCTCTAAGCCTCAGTTCCTTCATATGTAAAATGAGGACATTTAGTATTTTTAGCATCATGATATAATGGAAAGAAGATTGGATTTGAAGTTGGAGGAGCTATGTTCAAATTCTGCCTCTGATGTTTAATGCCAGTATGACATCTATTAGTCATACAATAAACATACATTAAGCATATGCCAGCTTGGCACTAGATTTTCAAGCCAAAAATGAAACCCTTGAGGAACTTATATTCTATTAGGACACCCAATATTATTTGGGGTCTTTGTTTCCTCACTTGTAAACTTCTAGAATTAGGTGGCTAACTCTATATCTATGGTTATGTGAACTAAGTGTTTGGAACACTTTGCAAATCTTAGAGCTTTTATTTATAATGGAACTTATTGTTATTAAAATGCTGATAAAACTGAGAGTTATATGACATGTCTAGACAACATACCCTTGATGTGATTATTATAATCAAAGACAAGTCAAGATCAAATTGACCTCAATCACTCAAAACATGAATTTTCCCATTTGGCTCTTCCTTACCTTATTATGTGCTTTACAGAGCCTCTTTAAGTCAGTCTTCTTTCTACAAGTTGGCTCTGTTTGGCCATGATAAGGAGCAGCCATGACAAAAATACCAATTGCTGAATTTGAATTGGTATCCAAAATCATGTAAGCCATCTGTTAACTGAGCAGTCTATAGATGAAGACCAGAAGACCTATAAGAGGGAGCTGGTCTCAGCTAATATTAAATTAAATGAGGATTGTTTTTTTCATCAGAGTGTCACAGGTTCCAAGTAGAACAGCAGCATCAAAAATTCAGTCCAGGAAATTGCTTGTTAAAATACAGGCTTTCTCAGTAAGTACATTTTAGTTTTATAGAAACATAAAACACCCCTGCCAAGAAACATTGTTTCAATATTCTTTACCTTAATTGAATTAAATTTAAACTTTCTGTGTTATAGGACATTCACCAAAACATTGCATTCTGTGGCTATTTGTTGTTGACATTAGAATCTTAAGTGGAGATTTGCCATTATTTCTGTAAACTTGATCAATCAGCAGAGAGTCAAGTTTAACAAGGTTCCCTTTGGATGGATTGACTATCTAAAGTGATCAAATTAGAGTTAGGTTTCAGATCTCCATTTCAAGTAGCATATTGATTTCATTGGAATTACCATAAATTTCACTGATATCTTTTGTTTTTAATGAATTTTTCCTCTGGGTCTCTCTGTGTCCCCTTTCTATTTAGTCAAGTTGTTTTCTCATTTTTTCCTTAAAAAGGAAGAACATATTTTAAAAAATCAACAAAACTTATACATAAAATTTGAAAATATGTGGAACATTCCACACTCATTGGCTTCCTACCTCTGCAAAAAAGAGGGAGAAGGTATCTTCTCATACCTTTCTTTGTGATTATGCGTATTCTTTTTTTTTTTCCATCATTCATTTTTAGTTGTTTCATGGTTCTTTTTCCTTCCATTTATCTTAGTATATAGGCATTGTGTTTATTGTTTTCTTGGCTCTCGTACTTCAATTTATATTAATTCATGTGCTTCCATATTCTCTATATTCATCATATTCATCATTTTCTATAAAGTGGTAAATTCCATTTCATTTAGGTTCCTTCATTTGTTTAATCATCCATGGACATTTACCTTGTTTCCCGCTCTTTGTTATCACCAAAAAAATGTTGCTACGAATACTGGATGTATTTAGGAACTTTATTATTAATAATATCCTTAAGTTATATGCTTAATACACAAACATTTTCAAATCTCATTTATTTTAGAGACAGGAAAGTCCTCACCTACACAGATGGTTGTCTACTCGATGAGATTTCTAGGATTTTTGATGAATAGGATAATTTGAGACATAAAAACCTATGTTGGTATAAAGTGTCTGTTTTGACTCTACTCAGGATTAGTCACAGACTATATTTCCCTTTAGAATTTCACCTGGCTTCTTTCCTCTGCTATCATACTCAATATTTGTTAGGGGGACCAGTAAATAAATAGCACTCCAGTTCCATTTAACCAATTAACTTAACAGAGTAGCTTTTTTATGTCTCTCTTAACCCAAGAGTGAATTACAATGGGATCATCTTCAGTAGTTGTCAGGAAGTTCAAACCAGTCCATCAATAAACATTTAATAAGTACTATTGTGCTATGTGTCAAGCATTGTACTATAAACACTGGAGACCTAAAGAAAGGTAAAAGACAATTCCTGTTCTAAAGCTGCTCACAGTCTATTGGAGGAGAAAACATGCAAACAAACATATACCATCTATAGACTGAAAAAAATTAGAAAAAATCAGTGGAGAGAACATACTAGGAGGATGATCAGAGGAATTTAGCTGAGATATTAAGGAATCCAGGAGGTAGAGTTGTGAAGCATTCCAGGTATGGGGAACAGACTGACAATGCTTATAGTTGGGAAGTGGAATGTCTTATTTAAAGAACAACAAGGAAGCTAGTGTCAATACAAAGGAACAGGAAGATAGGAATAATCCTGGAGTGAATAAGAAAGATGAGGATCATAAATTAGAGCTTGAAGGGATGTAGGATCTTCAGCTATATCATTTCACAGATGATGAAACAGACCTATAGAGGTTAAGTGTCTTGTCTAGATCAAACAAATAGTAAATGGGAAATAGTAAAGGAAACGAACCCTAGATCTCTATTTCCATTGTTCCATATTGGTTGAGCAGGGATCTGATAAAAATGTATAAATTCAGGCTACTGACAAAATAATATTGATTTAGTGTGCTAAACAGCAGTCAGCATACAATCTAGGATAGCCTTTCAATAATGACCTATCCGTTAGATCATGCTCCCTTTTCATTTTTTTAATGGGTTAGCTCTATCTTAAGTTTGTCTTGGGAAAAATTCTTTACATACTAATTATAGTAGTACTATGTAATAGTATATAATAATAATAATAATAATAAATAGATGTAATAGATATAATTATGGTGGTACTCAATAAATGTCAACTGATATAACTCCAAAGTTAAAACATTTTACATTTATACTTTTAAAAATGTTGAACATATATTTTATTTTCATTTAAGAGTCTTTGCTTGTCTAAAATTTAGATTGTATGTGATTGGAAATGGGGAAAAGGAGAGGGAAGTAAAATTCAAAACTTTTCCAATCACTTACTGGGGACAATCATTATTGTTTTCTAAGATCCCATATTCTAGAAGTATCTACAAAATAATAAGAAGATTTTAATTTTTTTTACTACAAGAAAATCATTGGGCAAAACAAATTTAACTCAGAGAAAAACTTAAGAAAGATAGTTTTGCACTCAATATTTTTTTGAATACACAGATTAATGAACTAGCAGTACTTAGTGTTTCCCCTTTAAAAATAAAAATGAAAGCTATTTCAATGAACTATTTTTATGGCAGGTTCATTATCAGTAAGTATAATAATGATATTATTCTTCTGAACATATTTTAATTTTTATAATTGGTGCTATACATACAACACTGTGGTTTCTGTTTGTCTTTGAATTTAGTTCCAGTGTCTTTTAAAAATTCATATGCTGCTTTTTGCTATCTTGTTCTTCATTGATGACTGCATAATAAAGCTAAGAGATCATTGCTAACATAAAAGCATCTGACAGGTTCTCAACCAGCTAGGCAGGAGGCTTCAAGCTGCTCTCAATAAGTACATTTTTCTAAACAATTTGATGGAAGAATTATTGAGGAACAAGAAGCCTAATTAGATTTAATGTTAGATTGCTTTTCATTGGCGCTTTCAGCTAAACAAGAATTGAAATTTGGATTAATTGTATTGCATTTCCTTCTTAAGGGCCAATCTTCTAAATTACAATGTTTCTCTGAACCTGACCACGTATCTGAAAAATGAAACTGACTACTTACCATGGCAGAGAGTTATATCAGCACTATCTTATGTGTCCAGCATGCTAGAAGATGATACAGAGTTGTATCCTTTGCTTAAGGTAATGTGAATAATATCATTGGGGAATTAAATATAACTTTTAGTAAAGTAAGCTGTGAGTGACAGAGTAGAAGTCCATATCTCCACTGCCAAAATTAAGTGGAGATAAAGGTATAAGAACATCTTTTAGAGATGAACATTTCTCTTCCAGCTGTGGCCCACAGGGGGGGAAAAAAAAAACTTGCAAATTAACAGTTATGTTGTTAGAAGGAGGTTTCATTAAGGATAAGAAAGAGCAACAAAAATTCTTGGAACCTAAGGTCTCATGAGAAACCTTGCATACTTAATCTTAGTTTTTTCTTTTTAAAAATGAGGATAATAATGGCACCTATCTCACATGGTTGTTTTGAGGATCTTTACAGTTTAACAGTTACAACACACACACACACACACACACACACACACACACACACACACACACATATATATAAAACAGCTTATAAATCTTGTGTATAACTTTAAAAAAAAAAAGGAAATCTGTGTGTGTATTGAATGGGATCATGATATTTAAGGGCTATTTCATAAAGGTTCTATTATCAAAATATAAGTCTTTCCTTGGTTACTCTCACAATTCCAGTTTCACTCTAATAGTGAATGTTTTAAGAGAAACTTTTTCTATTGTTTTCCTCCACCAAGAATTCCATTATGAATGTAGCAGTTTCCTCATAAGGAAATTATAATGTGTATAGACTACATTGTACCTATGGTTACACCATCTTTATATAGTCCAGGCTTGGTGCTATTATTATCCCCATTTTTAAAAGGAGAAAACTAAAACCAGAACATCCCAATACTTCTGATGGATAAGGTAATTAGGGTACAGAGAAGAAAGTTGATGTGTCCATTACCTAATAAGCAAAGCAATACTAGGTCAAGATGGATCCAAATAAGTTAAGTAATGATGCTAGCTCTATTCTGTAAACAAAACTTGGGTTCTCAGAGGTTAACACAAAAGGATTTTTACTCAGTGGTTCACTGATTTCTATAGGCTGGAGTGTTGATAAGACAGTGAAGAATACTCATTTTTAATGGTTCTTTTATTTTAGGAATACCTCCGCAGTCGAGTGAAACCTTTGGCAGATTCTCTGGGTTGGAAAGATGAAGGAAACCATCTTGAAAAGTTATTCCTTATTTATTTTTTAATGACATGAATATTTGCTGATTTAATTTTTCAAAGAAAAACAAACAAAACAAAACAGTTAAACAATGCTATTTGGTTTTTCTCTCCTTTTCACAGGTTACTTCGTGCCTCAATCCTGGGGCTAGCATGCAAGATGGGGGATACAGATGCATTGAACAATGCTTCTGAATTATTTAAGAAGTGGCAAAATGGAGTGAGGTGACTATTTACAATGTTCAATTTGCCTTATCTGTTGCTTTATTTTACATGAATTGCATTCAGTTGAATGTACTGCATTGAGTGGATGTCTTGTACATTGGAGGAGATAAGAAGAAATTGCATGTTTATAGTGCAATAGTGGTTAGAGTATTGAGCCCAGAGCAGGAAGATGAGTTCAAATCTGATCCCAGATACTCATTTAGGTATCTGACCCCGAGAAATCATATAAGCTCTATTTTCCTCAGTTTCCTCTCCTATAAAATGGAGATAATAGCATCTACCTCCCAAGGTTGTTATAAGGATCAAATGAGATAATATTTGTGAAGTACCTATTATAGATAGTAATAGCTAGCATTTATATGTAGCTCCTACTATGTGCCGGCCACATACAAATATTAGTTATTATTTTTGCAGTCTAATGGACAAGATGTATACAGATTGTAATGCTGGAGAAACTGAGCAGGATGGAGATTAGAGAGTATTTAATAGTTTATTAAATGGAGAGATATACTGGGATCAAAGTGCATCCATGGTTTGGTCCCAGGGCCGAATGAAACTATTATCTCCAAGAGTCCAGTAGGGAATGTCAGATACAAGATTCTTTTATAGGGTAACAAGAACAATGTCATAATAGGGAGGTACCTGGATGGGGATGACCTAATTGGGGGAGGCACCTAGGATGACATAATGGGAGGTACTAGAGAGGCTCCTGATATTCTAATGATATCTAAAATGGATAAAGACCTTTACCCCATCAAACATTAAGAGCGAATGATTATAGCCTAAGGTCTACAGTGGTCCTCAAAGTGTAGTCCAAAGAATTGTTGGGGTCTCTGAAACCCTTTCAGAGGGCCTACAAATTCAAAATCATTTTTATTTCTAATATAGTAAATAGCTATAAATATAACTCATGTGAACAAAAACTCTTTGAACAGATCTTCGATAGTTTTTTTTTTTTTTTTTTAACAACATGAAGATACTGAGAACAAAAGTTTGAAAACCACTGGTCTAAGATAGAAGATCTTTATCTTATCAAACATTAAGAGGGAATGGTTATAATCTGAGGCAGAATAACTGAATAGGACAATTAGGGAAACTGGGTCAGGACATTAAAAGGGAACAGTTGCACAACAAGATAAATATAATGCAAATCATTTAATTGATGCCAAGCAACAAGAATTTACTAAGCCTCTGTTATGCACTAAGTACCAAGATAGGCATTGAGGATACTGAAAACAAACAAACAAAAAAAAATGAAGCAATTGTTAGAATTCAATTGCATAAAAAAAGTATATAGAAGGGAAAAATAATTGTCACCTGTGGAAATTTGTTTGAGCTGAGTCTTAAAGAAGGGGTAGAATAGTGGAAACAGGGAGAGAGACTACCTCATCCTCAGGGAACAGAATGAGAGAATGAGCAAAGGCATGGACATAGGAGATGATAGGATAAGAATTATCTACCAGTTAATGAGTCTACCAGACAGTGAATAGTTCAATTTGGAATAGTTTATTTAGTGAGCAGAAAGGAATAATTAAAGATTTGGGGGGGAATGGAATGATGTGAAGAACAATCTTCAGTGAAGGAAGTGGAATGAAAAAGAAACTAGAAGTGAGAAGAATTGTTATGAGGCTGCCATGGTATAAATCAGGAAACTGAGATCACACAACTAGTAAGTGTCTGAGGTAAGGAATTTAAATTTCCTCAATGCCAGCCCATTATTCTATGTACTACATAGTAATGTATAATGCCAGAGAAACTGAGCAAGATAGAGATTAGAGAACAATCTAATAGTTTATTAAATGGAGAGATTTACTGGGACCAAATGGATCCATGGTTTGGTCCCAGGGCTGAATGAGGTTATCGTCCCAAAGAATCCAGTCTTGAATGTCGGAATGACATAATGGGGGAGGTACCTGGATGGGGATGACCTAATGGAAGGAGGAACCTAGTATGAGGATGACATAATGGAGGCAGGCACCTAGGATGACATAATAGAAGGAGCTACTGATATGCTAATGATGTCTAAAATGGACAAAGACCTTTATCCCATTAAACATTAAGAGGGAATAAGTATAGCTTAAGGTCTAAGATATAAGACCTTTTCCCTATCAAACATTAAGAGGGAGAGTAACTAAATAGAACAATTAGGGAAACTGGGTCAGGACATTAAAAGGAACTGTGTCACAACAAATGCTAATAGATATGTGAACTAAAAAAGAGGGAGCAGTCAAAGATGCTGCTGAGGTTACAAGCATTTGCTCATGCTAGGTGTTGATTGGTGTGATGCCATTGAATAATAATAATAATAGCTGACATTTATGTGGTACTTACTATGTAGCAGGTTTTATTCTAAATGCTTCACAAATATTATTATCTCATTTATTGCACTTTCTAGGAGTTTAAGCACTATTATCTCCATTTTGCAGTTGAGAAAACTGAAAAAACCAGAAATTAAGGTTGCTCAGACTCACAACTCCAATGTCTGAAACCAGATTTGAACTTGGGTTCTTCCTGAATCCAGGCCCAGCGTTCCAACAATTGTGCTACCTCGCTGCCTCTAGAAAGATATCTGTAAAAGGGTACATTTAAAAATTGGCTTACTCATTTTATAAATGTCGAATATGTGGTGTATGTTAATGGATCATCCAAGTGGAAATTTCCAATAGATCATTGGAAACACCAATCTTTCATTCAAGAAAGCGGTCAAGGCTACTGAAGTAAATTGGGGAGTAATTTTTATTGAGTTTATTGCCATAAAACTGACTGAAATGATGATAAGGTAAGGGGAAGAGCAGAAAATTTGAAGACAGGTATAATTAAAGAATGAGAGAAGCCAGTGAAGGAAACTGGGCAAGAGCAATTAGAGATATAGAAAGAAAACCAAGAGAATGTTATGAAGTCTTTTGATGAAAAAAACAAACACTTGCACAAATGAAATACTATGTCTTCTAGTCAACCTGTGAATCTCCGACTTCTGGTGTACCGATATGGAATGCAGAACTCAGGTGATGAAGCTTCATGGAACTACACTCTCTCACAGTACCAGAAGACCACTCTAGCGCAAGAAAAAGAAAAATTACTTTATGGATTAGCATCTGTGAACAACATAACCCTTTTATCAAGGTTATTTATGACCTTTTCTTAATTCCCTAAAAGAAGTATTTCTTCCTTAATTAAGATATTTTTAACCTGGGAAATATATGTTATATTTCACACAAGAATCTAATAATACAATGTAACCATTTGAAAATGGTTTTTAATAGGAAATGCATTATTAATGGCTTTCCCAGTGCTGGTAAGGGAAAATGTCCCATTGCATCCACATTCTATTCCCAACTTTTCCTGCCACCCACCCTACCTTATAACCAACATTCCTGAAATGGTTAACTGGGATCATTGAGATTATACTGTATGAGACCATGGAAGAGAGTTAAAGTAATTAGTTCATGGAGATAGTCAATTCAAGACATTGGACTGGTTTTTATTCCTACAGACAAGTGAGCTAAACATTATGATAGCATATTGTTAAAGTGCAATCAGAAATGAGCCAAATGCATTTAATTGTAAATTTGCATGAGATAACATGAATATTCCTTTCATTACTTCTCTAGAAAATATTGTCTTTAACAGAATCCTGCTTGAGGGCAGAAAAACATGAGTGGGTATAGTTAAAAGCCATTTACAAACAAAAACTCTTTGACAACATGCATTGAGTTCCAAGATTCATATTATATAAACAAAGTATAATTTATTTATTTCATGCTACTATATAACCTCAAAAATGAGTTCTTGAAGGTTTTGATAGCTTAGGTTTTTTTTTTTGGAACTTTTAGAATTGTTGATTGGTTTTTGACAGTGTCACAAAAGATCAAAAAATTAAACATGTTTTTCACATTATTTGTCCCATCCAATTAATTGTATGTTGGTGCCTCAAGAATTGGATTGCTGTATTATTGGATGAAATTTAGCTAAGGGTGAATATTAAAATTTTTTAAAACTTTTCCCATTTGCCTTTTCTTAGATATCTAGACCTTCTCAAGGACTCCAATCTCATTAAATCCCAGGATGTGTTTACTGTTATCCGATATATTTCATATAATAACTACGGCAAGTACATGGCCTGGGACTGGATACGATTCAACTGGGAGTATTTAGTCAACAGGTATATTGTCCTCTGATTGGGTTTTGTTTTCTTTATTTATGACTGCCTTGGGACATTTTATTCTTGAGGTAACTATCTCTAGTTTCAATAAGTGCCATTGACTCAAGTGGTGTGTGATTAGAGTTCACATTTATTTTTCCTTTAAAAGGAACACCACCCAAATTAATTTCATGTCATCTTCTTTTGAACGAATTCTAACAGATCAGTGGCAGACTGGGGTCTGAAAGGATTTGATGCAGGTTGTAATAAAATACGTGTACTATAAACATATAGATAATTATATATTATGATATTAGAATTCCTACAATTATCTTCAAAATAAAAAGGAAACAATATAATATTGGGAGCACAGAATCTTAAGTTGTGTGTATGTGTGTGTGTGTGTGTGTGTGTGTGTAATTGTTGTTGTTCAGCCATTTCAATTGTGTCCAATTCTTTATGATTCTATTTTCTTGGCAAAAATACTAGTTTCCCTTTTCCATTTCCAGCTTATTTTACAGATGAGGAAACTAAGTCAGAGTTGAGGGACTTGTCCTTGGTCACACAGCAAATAAGTATCTGAGACCATAACAAACTCAAATAATAACTCAGAATTTGATTCCAGGCCCAATGGTCTTATCACTGCTCAACCTAGTTGCCCTAGATTTAAAATTAGAAGGGACTTTAGTCCAATAGCTTCATTTTGCAAATGAAGAAACTAAGAGCCAGAGGAATTAAGTGATTTGCTTGAAGGAATTAAACATTTATAAAAGTGTTTAACACAGAGAATAGCACTTAATAGTGATGCTTAATAAATGCTTGATTTTTTTTTTCCTTTCCCTTCTTTTGCCAAGAATCACAGAGCTAATAAGCATCTGAGGCAGATTTTGAACATAGGTCTTCTAAACCCCGACTGTGGTGCTCTATTCATTATGCCAGGCTTTTCAAATTTCAGCTCAGTAATTCTATTTATGTTACACTTTGGGGCCTCGGTTTCCTCATCTCTTAAGGTGTAAAACTAGACAGCAACTAAATTACTTTACAATTCTACATCTCTGATCTCTCTGGTCTCATCTGTAAAAGTGAGGGGCTAGACTAAATAGCAGCTTTCTCACTCTGTCCATGATTCTTTGATTATATAACCAATCTTTCTGGATCTTAATTCCTCAGCTGTGAAATGAACAATTGAACTAAATGGCAATGTTAATTTCTAATTTCTTCCTTATATAATATAAAATAAAATATAAACTACATCTCTATGCTTTCTTTTGACTTAACAAGAATAGTAGTAGCAGCAGCAGTAGTAATATTCTTTTAACTTAATAACTGTCTTCCATGTATTTGAAAGAGTTATTCTATGCTTGCCATCTGGGGGAGAGGGTGGAGGGAGGGAAGGGAAAAATCGGAATAGAAGTAAGTGCAAGGGATAATGTTGTAAAAAATTACCCTGGCATGGGGTCTGTCAATAAAAAATTATAATTACCAAAATAATAAATAAATAAAAGAAAAAAAAAGAAAGAGTTGAGAAAGTCTTAGTTAAAAAGACAGGAGAAATGCTTTTGTAAGCTTCTCCCTCTCCACTCCTTTTTTTAAAAAATCTCTTCTACATGTAGAAGAAGCATACCCTTACCTTAATGACAGGCTTATTCGGCAAAGGCTTTTCTTCTACAAGTTGGTAATAGTTGGCTTTTCCAAATATATATTATCAAAATTGACCTTTGGATCTTATCCCTCTGCCATCCTCAACTTGGGAAAACAACTTGGCATCATAGGGAAAACATCAGAATAGAAATTAAGAGACTTAGATTAAAATGTAACTGTTACTATGGCTGAGCAAGTTACTTAACTTTTCTGGTTCTCAATTTTTCTCTTCTGTATATGGGAGTTAATGCTAGTTGTACTGTCCATTTCAAGAAACTGTTGTAAGGAAAGAATTTTGTAAACAGAATTTTATACCATGGGAAGTAATTGTAACAGGCAACATTAAAGGGATTTAGTTCTATCATTGCTTCCCTTCCATACCTCTTTAACCTTTCCTAGCATCCTACCTAAATGACAGTAAATAATACCAATAATATAAGGAACACCAAAAACAAGGAATAACTACTGCAGTGATATGCTATTTTATTATTTTGCTTTTTCTACCTTTCTAAGTTCATTAGGGCAAAGTTCTCCATTTTATCACTTTTCTCACCATGAACTAAATTATAATTATATTTTTTACTTGACTATGTTGGTCAAACACCTTTCTTCACAGTCTAATGACTCTAATACATGTGATATTTGAAATGGTCTGATATGTGAAATTATATGACAACCATATGCTCAATATAAAAAACAAATAAAAAAAAAAAACACCCAGCTAGGAAGGGGGAACAACCTAATTGCAACTAGCTTGAATAAATGTTAATTTCTCCATGAGAACTTTTTTTCCCCTAGGCCTCTATCATTTTACTCAAACTTCAAAATAACTATTTTTAGTTGCGTCTATTTAGATACAATTAATTGTCAGCTTGTTTGGCTTTCATGATGCACCTTGAAGGACATCTGATGACATATTAAGAACATATTTGCTAGCTTGATACTCGGCCACAAAATCCCCCAGATTGCTGAAGGTTTATTGCTTCCTTTTTGCTTCCCCCACAAAATGTTGGGATGAAACCTTAAGAGTTCAATGAACCCAATAACACAAAGGGATAAAACTTTTAGTTTAAATTTAGTTTAGTTAAATTTAGTTATGAATGAGAAAGTCATTCAAAGGGGCATAAACTTAAATAACTTAGTGCCTTCTAAGGGAATAGGCTTGATGTTCTGTTCCTAGAAACTTTTTCTTTGCAGGGTCTTAGTAATTATACTAATGGTAAAGACCTTGGGGAAATATGTTCATCACTTTACAAAAATGACAATATTAGTAGCAATATTAGCATTGCATATATCCTATATAGTAATTATATATACTAATTATATAGTATTCTAAATGCTTTACAAATATTATTTTAATTTTATCTTTACTATGCCCCTAGGTGTTAGGTACTATTTTTTATCCCTAATTTGTTGTTATTCAGTTGTTTTTCAGTTCTGCCCAACTTCTCATGACTCTATTTGGGTTTTTTTGGAAGAAGATACTGGAGTGATTTATCATTTCTTTTTCTTAGATCATTTTACAGATGAGAAAATTGAGACAAATAGGGTTAAGTGACTTGCTCAGGGTCACACAGAGTAAAAGCATCTGAGGCTAGATTTTAATTCAGCTCGTCTTGAATCCAAGGCCAGCCCTCTATCCATTGTACCACCTTGTACCGTCTAGCTGCCTCAGAAGTAAAGATTTAAGAAAAAAGTGACAAAATCACTTTTATAATCTTCAAGATATCATTATTTCCTCATATTAAGTCATACAAATAAAAAAAAAAAAGGATGAGAAGGAAGAGGGGAAAGAAGGGGGAATTATACCCTAATCTCTAATTTTCCTGCCCATGAAGATTCAATCCAGCATTGTGACCTTTTCAGTGTTAACACTGCACATTCAAAAAAAAAATTCTCCTTTACTTCTTAGTTGTAAAATGATTGGCATTTTCCTTCCTTCTTATTGGTAAGCATGAAGGCAGATGTGTCAGTTTAGCCATGTTTGTTCATACAACACTGTTTTAACACTATCCCAAAGGTTAGGTGCAGAAAGGAAAAATTCAGTGTAAAGTCAAGAAAGAAAATTTGTAATTAGCCAGTATTCTTTTGAGAGAGAGAGAGAGAGAGAGAGAGAGAGAGAGAGAGAGAGATTGAGAGAGGAATTAACAATTAAAAACAATCTATCCTCTTCACCACCAACTCCATTATTTGCTAAGGTACATGAAGCTTTGACAATTTTTAATTGCCTCTGTGTTTTTGAACACAGTATCTTCACTCCTCACCCTCCCCCAAATATAGCTTGCCTAATGTCTTCAAGACTGACTGTGACAAAAAAATTTCATCAACCTGTACCAATATATGATCCATTTTTCTTCTAGCCTGGCTTTGTTACTGTGACCTTGGAAAACTACTTACCTCCTCTTGGCCTCAGTTTCCTCAAGTGTAAAATTCGAGGATTAGACTCTATGGTCTCTAAAATCCTTTCCAACTCTAACTCTTGCATCTCATGATCTGAGACAGGAGGATGACAGCTATATACTCCACCACCTAACCTGCTTGTGATCTCTACTGATATCCTTCTCTAGTGCCTCATTGAAATATGGGGATGATCCTTGTTTCTCCAAGTCTGTGTTAGGACAACAATAGTCCTTTGACACTCTGAATCCCTTCTTGGGATGTTTTTAAGTGCATGAAACAAAATACACAGGAAAACAAGGGAAATTAATTGTATTGAAATAGGGTGATAATAATAATAATAACAAAGTTTATAGATTAAAGCTTAAGAATACCTATTTGAGAAGGAAAAATCAGGAATACCTTTCTTCCTGTCAGCATATAAACTGGCCTGATTTATCGTGGAAAGGGCATTCCTTGAGTTTAATATTTTTTTACTTTTAGTAATGCTTTGTGTAAAAATGTTATATGCCCATAACTGCTCCCTGATTCCATCCTGGTCTGTTTATCTTTGTATCTGATAAGTAGTAGAAGCTTAATATATGTGCATTAAACTGAATTGAATATGAAGCAAACATTAGACAAGCTATAAGTATTCACTAATCGTATGCTGAATGGACAGCTTATAACAAAGCATTTCCCAAGTAGGAGAATGTTCTTGGAGAGTTTTTTGGGAATTCTACTATTGAGGAATGAGACAGCGTTTGGGGGTCCCTAGGGTGGTGTCACAGGTTTTGTGAAAGAATTTGAAGTCCCAGTCCCAGTTAAGGTTGGTAAAAAAGGGTTTATTGGCGTTGAGGGTTCTCAGTGGGCTAAGATTCTGATTAGGAAAGTAGCAGGCAATTAAGAGACAGAGTTCAATTTTATTTAGTCTTCTGTAGCCAGGGTTAGGGATATCTCCAGGTGAATTAAAGGTGGTGATTACTTTAGGAGTTTTCTCAAGGCTAGAAACTGAGGAGTGATCTCCAGGTGAATTAAGGGTGGGAGGTGGGGAGTGGTCCAAAGCCAGAAGATTCAGGGTTTTCTGACCCAGGCTCTCCACAAAGATCAGGGGACTATATCACTACCATCCTTCCCAATCTCAGCTCTCTGATTTATAAAAGAGAATTCACAACAGGCTTGAATTTTCTCCTAAGAAAGAGAAATTATCAAAAGAGATAAAAGTACAACTTTCTTATAATTTCTTTACTTTTTACTGACGTCACTGGATTGAGAGTCAGGAGCCCCAGGTTTTCAACCCATCTCTGTCACTAATGAAGCAGTCTTTTTACCTGTTTAGGACTCTTTTTTTACCTGTAAAATAAGAGGAGTGCAGCCAGTAGAAAGTAAGGTTCTTCCTCATCTGAGAGAGGCCTAGAGTCACCAAGATCTGAGTGAAAATATAACCTCAAAGCACTTACTAGCTGGGTGGCCTTATGCACATTATTTCAACTCAGTCTGTCCCATTTCCCTCAATTGCAAAATGAGGTTAATCTATCACTTAGTTCATAGAACTGTGAAGATTAAAGGAGATAATGTATGTAAAGTGCTGAGCAAGTGACTGGTATAGTCATTTGTTTAGTTGTTTTTCCACATGTGACCTTTGGAGTTTTCTTAGCAAAGATATAGGAGGGGTTTGCTATTTCCTTTTCCAGCTCATTTTATAGTTGAGAAACTGAAGCAAACAGGGTTAAGTGCCTTGCTCTCAGGATCACACTTACTAGCATTTTTGTCACTGCACCACATAGCTGTTTCTAGTAGGTGCTTAATAAATGTCCTTCCCTTCCCTCTCCTTTGAGAAAGCAAGATTTATTTTCACTTAGTGTAGTGCCTTGTACATAGTAGGCACACTATAAAAGTTTGATGGACTGGGCTGGATTATACTAGATGGTTTCTAGAACCCTATATGGTTCTAGTTATCTGTTGGGATGATTAAATGAAATAAGAATTGTAAAGTGCTTAGCAGTGGCATTAGAGACAACTTCAAGAGTCCTGTCTCTAAAATATGATAATTTTATGACTTCCTAGTAATTTGATAATTACTTTAGGAACTAAATCTCTCTTTCTCTCCCCCCCCAAAAAAAAAATTGGTGGGAATACCTTCTAAATCTAAATAAATAATTCAAAGTTCTATGCCCTTAATACTATCTTTTACCTCATGAATTTCCTTTCAGATTCACTCTGAATGACCGATACCTTGGCAGAATTGTGACTATAGCAGAGCCTTTCAACACTGAGTTCCAGCTCTGGCAGGTATGAATTTAAAATATTTCCCAACATTCCTCTTTTTCAAAGTTAGCCTGATCTAATCTTCTGTTGAATTCCTCCATGCAATGCTTTAGAGTGAAAAAAATAGATAATGAGATCTTAGAAAAGATAGATCCCCTTTTTTTTTTCCTATTTGGAAATACCACAAGGCAATAATACCACAAGGTATTTGGCAATACCACAAGGCAAAAATGTAAGGTCTCAGAGCTCTTAAGACAGCTCTATGAAGCTGTTTAGGTTGCCAAGGAATCAAGGTTACTCCTTTTGCTCTGGGAGATATGACCTTTTTGCTCTAGAGTGATTTGTCTAAGATTAGATTCCATTCAGACTTCGTGTTTAGTGTTTCAAAATGAAAGGTTTAAATCTCTTTTCTTTTAGATAATTCTCTCTCTCTCTTTATCCCTCTTTCCCTCCTCCCTTCCTTCTCTCCTTTTTCCTTTCTCTGTCTCTGTCGTTCTGTCTCTATCTACTCCCTCTCCCTTTCTCTTAAGGAAAAGATTTTGGAGCCTGTTTACTTTAAAAAATAAAATTGTGGAGGTTTTATATAGTTATTGGAATTAGACTCGTATGTTTTATTATTAGGTTGAGGATTATAGTCACAGTGGTTGTAGGGATAGACTGTGTGTTTGGGGAGCAAATTAAGAACGTGCCTATAAGGGGATTAGAAATTTGGCCGATCATTTTAAAATGCTATTAGTCCCTGAAATAAGAAATCCTCAAAACAGAGACTTAAACATTGGACAGGGACATAATGAGATGAGCATTAACTCTGGAAATAAAGTCTCTAGCTTCAAATCCTGCTTCTGATAGATACTGCCTCTGTGTGTTTATCTAGGCAGGTGACTTAACACCAGTAGGCCTCATCTTGCCCATCTGTAAAATGTGTATGTATATATGTTTGTGAAGGTGTTGCATGACCTTGAAAATCTTAACCATTTAAGATGACCATAAAAGTAGATGACCATGAAAATCTTTTTTCATCTAGGATCCTTAGAAGTGTTCTGGGTTTGAATTATGACTGCTACTTACTATTTCTATGATTTTGGGCAAATAATTTAATCTCCATGGAACTCATTTTCCCTCTGTAAAATGCAGAGGTAGACTTGGCTTCTGACATCTCTTCCAATTCTAGATTTATGTCTTATTCTATAAATTTATCATAAACTAGACAAGGGAGAAGTTGCCTTAAGAGAGAAATAAAGGACCTGAATACATACACTCAAATTTCAGCAGCCAAATAGAAACTAGATGTGGGCATGCTGACCAATGAGATGCAAGGTACCATCATATGTACTTTAGGTTTGTGTCAGATGAGTTGCTCAGGGATTGAAGACTTGGGAAGTATTGACATAAAAAGTCTGGACTATGTATGGTGGGCCTAGATAACAGGGCAGAAGGAATCCAGAATCATCATCTCGTTATAGTCACTGAAAAGCTAAAAAGTAAATTAATTAGCTGTCTCAGTTTTTTTAACATTTTTTCTCTCTTTTCTAGATGGAGACCTTTTTTAACACATACCCTGAAGCAGGAGCAGGAGCAGCTCCTCGACAGAAAGTTCTGGAAACAGTGAAGAATAACATTGAATGGTTGAAACTTCATAGAGAAGACATCAAAGCGTGGCTGCTTGATTCTACCTCTTGAAAAAACTAAGGAAATTTAAAATATATTTAAATTTGATAAATTTTCATTGAATAAATTAATGAATTCTTTAAGCAGTTAAGAAGCTGATTTCAGAAACACTAAAAACACAAATAATGATGCTTGCTAGAAGATTTGTGTGTGTGTGTGTGTGTGTGTGTGTGTACACATACACTCATGTGCATGTATGCATTCCTGCTTCTAACAGTTTTTCAAAGTTTTTTAAAAAAAAAGACCCTTTGTTTTTGAAGGAAGATACTAGCAGAGTATTGTATGAACTCGGGGATTGCTTCCGAGTGTATTTTATAGGAGATCCTTTACACCCTGAAGAGATTTGAATAGTCATTTAATGTCTTTAAGGATCATTCTTTACATCCTGTGGAGGAAAAGGAACATTTTAGTCTTAGCTTTTACATTCTTAGGACCAAAGAAACACCACTTAATCTTCTCTCCTGATTGATTTTTAAAGTTTAAATACTGGCACTTGAGGGACCAATATCACCATCTTAATCTTTATTTTATTATTCAGAATCCTAAGACCTAATTTCATTTTATTCACATTTGTCTTACTACTTTAAATCCTGTCAAAGTAACTAGAGCTTAAGTCAGACTCAATGAGTGCATGAATTAACCAGAGGAGTAGAGAGAGTTACCTTCATTTTCCACAAAATCAACAAGAGAACTCTACATTCCTTTTCAAATAAAGATGAAAATTTATCTCAAAAAATTTCAAATATCATTTTTATTCTTGACTAAATGGTTGCTTAGACAAATTTAGCACTTGGTAAATAGACAGAGTCAAACACCTACCCATTTCACAAACGAAAAGACATTTTACTCAGAAACATAGCTCTTGAGCTGGAAGGGGAGCTCCAAGGCCGTATCTCTCAATCTCCTCATTATATAGGTAAAGAAATAGAAGTACCTTGCCCAAGATCATTCAAGTAGTAATAGAGGCAGGATTTGAATTAAGATCTTCTGACTGCAGAATAAATTTTCTTCTTGAACTCTTCTTTAAGAGCAATATGGTGTTAGAAGGAATTTTACAATTTGTCTTGCAATATGTAGCTTGATAGGAAGGTCTTGGGGAATATCAGCTCAAAGTTTAGCAAGGTATTTGTTCCTACCCTTTATAAAATTGTTACTATCATTGTCCATCTTTTTTTTTTTTTTTCAATTGTGTCTAACTTCTCCTGGCCCATTGGAGAGTTTCCTGGCAAAGATGCTGGAGTGGTTTGTTATTTCTTTCTCTAACTCATTTTGCAAATGAGGAACTGAGGCAAACAGGGTTAAATGACTTGCCCATCATGATTCAGTTGTATTATCTGAGGCTATTCTTGAAATCAGATCCTCCTGACTCCAGGCCTTATTCTCTATCTACTTTGCTACATAACCATGATAAAATTGCACATCTACAATTTCATTTTAATCTCACAACCCTATGAGGGAGGTGGTACAGATATTTCCATTTTGCACATGAAGAAAAGGAGAGGTTAAGTGATATGCTTATGCTCATGCAGTCAATAAATATTAGAGGCAGATTTTTGAATTCCAATCTTGTAAAGGGCAGGAACTCTGAAGAAATATATTTAAGGCTTACTATGATTGATTTAATCTACAACAAGGTGTTAACTCAGTGGAATTAAGATAATGATTCTCTAGTTTACATGTACTTAGTATAGTTCTACAAGTTGGCACCTATTCTACAAGATTGACACCTATGATGATGTACTTGTAATATATTATTTAAACTGAGGACAAAGTCAGCCACAGAGATTCCATCTTTGACCTGCCTCCTGGTGGCTCTCTTGCCTCCTGCATTCCTCCACTGAATCCAAGGCCCATCTGAAGGTCCTCCAGAAAGCTAACTAGGACCCAGGCGAAGGAGACAATAAAGACTTTGAACTCTATTCCTGACGATTCCTGGTTATTTAGCTGAGACCAAGACTGGTCCCAAGACCTCCAGGAAGCTAACCAGAACATTACATTCAAGAGTTATATATTTTATATCTAGTTCATCATATTCTCTTTTTAGGAATATGTGATGAGAAAGAAAGAGAAATCTTATCATTTAAAAAGATTTAGATAGCATGAATGCATTTATAATGGCTTCTGACAGGTGAGATGAACATTTCAAATTCAGCTGAATGAAAAGCAGAACCTACAGAATTAATTTCATTTTATTCATATTGCTCTTACTACTTTAAATCCTGTCAAAGTAACTAGAGCTTAAGTGAGACTCAATGAGGGCATGAACTACCAGAACAGTAAGGAGACAGTTGCCTTCACTTTCCAACATTTTCAAAATATTGCATACAGGTGCTGTAAAATCAGTCCAAAGCACAAGTCTCATAACCTTTTAAATACATACATGGTCATTTAGTTTTTGCTTGAATACCTACTAGGACAGATATTCAACCTACCATATGATGCAAGCCCATTACATATTTGAATAGTGCTAATTGCATCTTTAGACAGCCAAGTAGTACAGTGGATAGAACACTGGGTCTGCAGTCGGGAAGACCTGAATTCAGACACTTAGATGTGTGACTCTGGGCAAGTCACTTAATCTTTCTGTGCATCACTTCATTTGTTAAATAGGGCTAATAAAAACATCTATTTCATAGGGTTGGGGTAAGGATCAGATAGAAATATGTAAAGCATCTTGTAAATCTTAAGATTAGCTATGTAAATGCTATTTTATTACTATTAATAATGATTATTATTAATAATCACATCATAGGTACTTTAATTAGGATATACCCCAATTTAACAATATCCCCCCTAAAATGTGCATGCTGCCTAAGACAGTCCAGCATTAATTTCCTGGGTTTGTCTTTTCCCTCCTCATGCTTATTATATAACCTAGGATCATGTATTCATCATTGCTCTCTAGCAAACTTCATTTCTTAACAGAGATGATGACTCAAAGGCAGGCAAGGTACCAAAAATACTCTTAGCTTACAACTTCAAATCAACATTAGAGAAACGATGAAAAATTTGGCAAAACAATTTTTGATTTTTAAAAAACATCAGGAATTGTAGAGGGCAGGAACTCTGAAAAGGTACACTTATTGCTCAGTATGATTTAATCCTACAACAAAATGTTAACTCTGGAATTGAGATAATGATTCTCTATTTTACATGTATTTAGTACTTAGTATAGTTCTACAAGTTGACACCTATTCTACAAGATTGACACTTATGATAATACTTAGAGTATATAAGAGGTAAGAGATCTGGAACGGAGGATAGAGAACTGGAGACTGGAGAAGAGAGTTGAAGACAAAGACCCTTGTGGTGGCTGACCTGTTCTTCTCCACTAAGACCAAGGCCCATCTGAAGGTTCCCCAGAAAGCTAGCCTGGCCCCAGGCGAGGAAAACAGACTGTGAAGGAGACAATAAAAACTTTGGACTTTATTCCTGACTATTCTTGTGGTGATTATTTTGCTGAAACCAAGACCCATTTGGAGGACTCCAGAAAGCTAGCCAGAGTGTTACAAGGAATCATAAAATGCTAGATGATGCCCAAAGTTGACAGACTGACCCTGATCATTAATGAGGATTAAAGTCTCAACTTCAAATTCTAACCAAAATGAGAACCAGGCTTTCAAGTTCTTGTGTTGGTTCATTGGGACAAATGAAGAAATGGGAAGGTTTATCCTAGCTCTTTACTTGAAGAGAGAGGTAGAGTAAGAAGAAAGTAGTGAGCTGGCTTCCAGCCTTCCTAAAATGAAATGGTAGGAAACTTTGTCTTAGTTTTCTTTAGGGCACACAAATTAGAAAAGCATTTTTTGGGGTCATTGTGGTCCTTGTTAATCAGGATGACAAAAAGCTATGTGAACTTTGATAGAAATTTGCAGAACTGCCACTCTCTGGGTGAACAGAAAAGGAAAGACATTGTAAGGGATCAATAGCCAGAGCCACAGCCAACAGATGCTTTAGAAGGTCTGGTTTTGTGTAAGTGCTCAGGGGAAAAATCCTGCAATGTTTCATTTCCAAAAGTAATAAATTTATTCACAAATTAAAACTATGAGCTTCAAGATTAAACTAAACTGAGGGCTCAGTGATATGGTGAATGAGTAGCCTTTCAAAATGGAAACTGTGCTCTTACAGCAAAAATGTTCTTGTTCTTTCCAGTGAGTTAACTACAGAATTCCAAATCACTGGCATGGCATCAAAATGACATGGAGCAGAGGGTTAGGAAATTAGCAAAAAAGAACCTTAAAGATAGATAGAAAGAGATGTTATGAATATGATGGAGTACATGCATGAGGTACCCCTTCTCACATGTAGGGATCTCCAGAAAAGTTGTCTCAAATTCAAGATACTATGTAGGTCTACATTTGCTCAAAACCAATGCTCATAAGTCCCCATGGAAGTCTTCTACTAATCAAAGGACACAGTTAGTTCAAAACAAGACATTTGAAAAAATTGTATAAGGAGTACGAAAAGAGCATTTTGCCTATAGTCAGGGTCACATTCTCCTACAAGGACACATACCATCAGTAGTAAGAACTGACACACCTAAGGTATCTTCATTGAGGGGCACATACATAGAGAACATGTATAATCAGGGTTTATGCATGAAGGGGCAACTCAAGTCTGACATGGCAAGACCACCAATATATTTGGGTTATTTAATTGTTCTACTACTGGGCTTGCTCTCTGATGGTTTTGCATGGCTTATCTTCTCTGCCAGTTATGTAGTCTCAACCATTTCCAAGGACTGATCACTGATTAGCTATTCCATTATTCACACGATTATAGTTGTCTCTACTATCAGCTTCTGACTACAGCTAGAGTTGGGATTTTTTTTTTTAGGTTACCACCTGTTTCTTGTAGAATGAGGAGTGAAATCAATCATTTCTACTTTCGTTTAGAGCCCAGAGACTTAAACTTTAGCTTTTTTAAGGATAAAGGCAGAATGCTTCCTATACAGACATTATCAGAGTAAGAAAAAATTCTTATCTGCTTTTATCCCCATGTGGAAGGTGTGTCAATTCCCAGAGCCCAAGCCATCTGAAGCATTTCGCTGTGGAAGGAGAATTCCCATCTCTAGGAATCAAGTTCTTTTGAAATATTCATTCCACAAGTATTTATTAAATACTATCTATGTACTAGACATAGTGTTAGTCACTGGAGATAAAGACAAAAATAAAAGATTCCCTTATTCTCAGGGAACTAATATTCATTTTTAAGAAAACAGCATGCACACAGATAAATATGTACAAAACAATTCTGGGAGAGAACTAACATTTCTAGGAGAGGGGTAGATCATGACAAGAAAAAGGTTTATCTGAATGAATCATGAAAGAAGTTAGAAACTTTTAGAGACAGAGATGAGGAAGAAGTGTAAACTTGGTATAAAGCAACAACCTATAAAAAGAAAATAGGAAATGGAAAGTCATTATGAAAAACAATAAGGAAGTCATTTTTATTGGAACTGGAAGTTTCAGGTAGATAGAGTCCATAAGCATTTATCTGTTTTTCTCCCTTTTGTTTTTTGCCTTGACTGAATCTTTTGCTTCAAAATTCTGACTTATGGTTAGATACTCCCAAGAGCCTTTGGTTTAGCAAGAAAATGAAAAGAAAAGGGGAGTAGCAAAAATAAAAGTCCCTTAGATGGATTTACTAAAGTATTGTTCTTCAGATAATAATAGAATTTTATTAAGTATTAGGTTGCAGGCACTGTGCTAGGTGCTTTACAAATGTTTCATTTGACCTTTACATAACCATGAAAGGTAGATGATGTTGTTATACCCATTTTATAATTGAGAAAATCGAGGAAAATAAAGGTTATATTATTTCCTTAGAATCACACAATGTGTCTGAGGCTAGATTCCATCTCAGGTCTTTCTAACTCCAGGGCTCTAGTTCAAAAATAATTAGGCAACCTTTGACACAGCTGACCATGTATCACCACTAGGTGGTACTACTAATCAATAACCTGATGCTATTCCCATGAAGAATGAAGAAATAATACTATAGTCAATTACCCTGCTAATTATGACAGTGTACTTTGCTAATGGGAATGTTAGAAAAGTGCAGATTTCCCTAGAGTTAATGGTCCTTAATTCGGCTCCATTTCTATGTAGGTGATCATTTTCACTTTTTCCTTTTTGATCCCGACCCTAATCTTAACCCTCCTGTCTCCCGACTAACCTTAAATTCGTGCATACCAAGTAGCAGGTAATAAAGGTTTATTGTCTGATTAACTGATGACTTGCCCAGCAGTATATTATTCCACGTTGTCGTCTTTTACCCCAATAAAAATTAGAGTGATTTGAAATGCCACTTTGACTCATCAAGAAATAAATTTTAAAAAATTAAATTGGCTAAAAGGAAATGTGATTGATTTAAAGAAAAACATGGATTGTACTTTTATATCTTTAAATGTGCAAGTTGTCTTATAAGTTTCCTCTTTAAGGGCAGCTAGGTGGTGTAGTGGATAGAGCACCAGCCCTAAAATCAGGAGGACCTGAGTTCAAATCTAGTCTCAGACACTTAACACTTCCCAGCAAGTTATTTAACCCTAATTGCCTCAGGGGAAAAACGTTTTCTTTTTATATTATTGCATCAACAAAGTGACAACATGCACAATGAATTTAAAGAAAACAGGCAGAAGACAAGGAAATCTCTTAGACTATTTTTACCTTAAATTCACACCAATTCTATTTCCTTTGTTCTATCCCTTTATGACATAATTTAAAATAAAAATTTTCCTTTGATTGCAAATAACTTAGCAACATAATGAACAGCTAAAAAAAATAAGGAACTGGCTATTTCTTAAATAGGATTGCCTTCTCCCATTCCCTAAATAAAAGTCACTTTGGAGAAAATTATCAGCTAAAATTGAGTCAGATAGGTATACATTATAACCTCAAAATGTATAAAAGCTCTCCAATTCCTTACTCTTGAATAACTTATTTCTTAAGGAAAAGACTGATGTCATTCTTTTCATCCATATGTTACGAGACTATTTAACATAGGACCTTTTTGCTATCATATTCAACAAATTAACAACTTAGTCCGATTTTTAGTTTAGGAACATATTTTTGGCTGTCAGCTGAATTTCTTAATGCTATCTACTCTTCATATTTAAGAAAAAAGAGATTCCAAACTGATCTTGTTGCTTTTAAGCTTTCCCTATCACTTCACACATACACACACACACACACACTCACATACACTCACACACAAACTGCATATAATACTAGAAAGCATAATTCTGAGCATGATTTAATGGAGAATGTACTTTTTCTTTTTGTCAAAAGATCTGAGTTTATCTGAGGTACCATGTCACACCTCTCAGATTGACTAAAATGATATGAAAAGATAATGAGAAATGTTGGAGAGGATGTGGGAAAATGAGAACAGTAATACATTGTTGGTGCAGTTGTGAAATGAAATGATTCAACCATTCTGGAGAGCAATTTGGAACTATACCCAAAGGGCTAGAAAAACTGCACACCCCTTGATCCAGTAGTCTCACTACTGCATCTATATTTCAAAGAGATAACTAAAAAGGTAAAAAGGACTCATATGGGCAGAAATGTTTGTAGTGGTAAGGAACTAGAAATTGAGTACATGCCCATCAGTTGGAAAATGACTGAATAAGTTGTGGTACATGAAGGTAATAGAATATTATTGTTTTATAAGAAATGAT